>NC_141689.1:1477991699-1478591699 GCF_964263255.1 Lissotriton vulgaris
TAATGCGGTGACTACTCTATTTGTCTCTATTACCATCACTGACAACTGAAACACACTGTATGCACAAATAACATCTCACTCACTTTAATACAAAAAAACATGCAATAGAAAATAAACACAATTAACACCCATATGCCTTTGTGGGAGTGCTATATTTATCACAGTAAGTACAATGTGAACTCAGATTACAATGTACCACAAGATTTGATTGTGACAATCCATTGATAGATAACATTGAGTTGTCATATGATGGTACAGCAACAATACACTACTGGTCAACACTATACAAGATTAATTTCTGCCAACACTGACCCACACCATCAACATAGACCTCAGGTAATTGGAAATACAAACACAGCAAAGTACCACACAGCAGTGTGCCAACAAAAGCCAGGATCCCAAAACATCATCAATGAAACTGCCCTAATAGCAAAGCAAAATGACACAGTCATAGCTGATCAATGTTAACTCACACTCAAGGGAAGTAGTTGTTGATGAGCTGTTGGTGCAGGTCAAGACCTTCCTCCTCATCACTATCATCATCACTGAGCATGTGTGGATTTGCTGTGGGGGGCTACTGCTGCTCATCATAGTCCTGAATCAGGGGAATCTCCTTGCGCAAGGCCAGATTGTGGAGCATGCAGCAGGCAACGGTGACCTGACACACCTTCTGTAGAGAGTAGAGTAGTGCGCCACCTCTGTTGTCCAGACACCTAAATCTAGCCTTCCGAAGTCCAAAAGCTCGCTCTACAACACAACGTGTACTCCCATGGGCATCATTGAATCGGGCTTCCTCTGGTGTCCTTGGATTCCTCCGTGGGTCAGCAAACAAGGCCGTTTGGGATACGCAGAGTCACCTAGTTGTGAGAAACACAAACCAACAATCTAATGTAGTATTTGAGGAGAACAACATGTCACACATACACCACAATTATTGACACAGCTCACTTACCAACAAGCCAGGCCCTCTCTGGATGAAGATTTCCCATCAATTGTGGGATGATGCTGTTCTGTATTATGTAGGAGTCATGTGCAGACCCAGGAAATTTGGCACACATGTGGGGTATTATCAGATCGGGTTGGTTTACCACTTGCACAATTATTGAATGGTAATGCTTCCTGTTATGGTAGATGTGCTCTGTGGGGGAACAAGGCCAATGTGTGTACCATCAATGGCTCCAACAACATTTGGGATGTGACCAAGGTCATAAAATTCACCCTTCACATCTGCCAATTCATGTTTTTTTGGAAAGTGGATGTAGTTGTCCTTATTTGTCAACAATGCAGACAGAACATCACGCAACACAATGCTGAACATAGGTTGAGGCGCCACACCTGCGATGGCCACCGTGTATTGAACCAAACCCGTGGTAAAGTAATGCAGGGCGGCCATCGCCTTAACTTTTGCTGTCAAAGCAGTTGGGTAGGTTCTGTGAGGCCTCAAATGGGGCTCCAACTGAGCACATAACTCTTGAAGGATAAGGCAATTGAGGCGGAATTTCTTTATGTCAGTATCCTCCATTGTCAACAGGTCTGGTATATGTCCATACACAGATGGTCTTCTCCTACGCAATCTGGCAGTGGACACATGTAAAAAGAGTCAAGAATGAGATGTGGGTAACAGCTTACAGAATGACTCACACAACCACAACATTGAAAGGACTGTTGAACCTGTTTCAGGCACAAGTGACATGCATAGACACCTTGATCCACTGTAGTCAAATAGGTAGCCACCGTGAATATACTAACTCTTGTAAAATCACAATTAGACTATGTGTATGGCCTATGGTACACTGCTAAATCATGTATACCCAGGCCTGTGGGTAGATGACCCGGCACATGTGGCAAGCAGAATCAATGCAGACTTGTATGTAGCTGCTATCGGTGCTCAAAATCCACCTTGGGTCCCACAAAACACAACATGATGATACAATGCTGCCAGTGAGTGTAAACTGGACAAGAATCCATACATATATAACACTGTGTACAGAAGAATATGAATAATATGTGGGGCAGACCATCCTGACTGTGGTAGGAGTTAGCATTGCACACATTGCGATGTCCCCAACATTGAAACACACATACAAAAGAAATGTGTATACATGCACACATGAATGAAAATGACATGTGATGATGGACAGACCAATGCATTTTATCCCATGTGTACTTTCATTACATGTGTGGTAAGACTTAGGTTAAATTTCACACTCTCCAATACCTTTACCTTTTGGATGATTGTGTTGGGATCAGTGATGCAAGTTGCAAATCGATAATGCAAATGCACAATGTGTTTACAGGCACAGTAGCTGTCAGCCACTGCAATCACAGGCATTGACCCTAATTGAAAGATGCCGGGTAACGGTGGAGACATCCTGACCTCCGCGGTGTGACACCTCCTATGCGAAATACATTGCAGCCAATGGGAAACGCCATCAAAGTAGTGCCTTACATATTTGAACGACACGGTAGGCATGCTCCTCCACTGTGGGCACAGGCATTGGCCCCAACTGAATAATGCCAGGTAGCGGTGAAGACATCCTAACCCTGTGGTGTGACACAACCTATGCGATATACATTGCAGCCAACGGGAACCGCCATTGCGGTTGTTCCTTACATATTTGAACGTCACAGTAGGCGTGCTCCACCACTGCGTGGACTGGCATTGGCCCCAATAGAATAATGTGGAAGAGGCATTAGCAGAGTAACACAGAAACAACCCCTTCGTCATCATTGGGCTCCGACCAGAGAGGCCGAGTGCCTCTCTGGTGTGCTACGACGCCTGATTACAGTGAAGCAGGGTTTTTTTTGGTGACAAGTGCTGGTGCTAAAAGTGAGATTAAAATGAACTGACTGCTTCCTAAAGAAATTTATATCATGTGGAGAGTACGGCCAGGTTAAAAAAATGTGGTGGATGCTATGGAAGAGTAAATTGCTCAAGCACATCCAAAGTTAAGAAGTCAAGCCTACATGTTTCAGCCTCAGAATGTTAATTGCCAGGCTTTCGTCAGGACCGGAGACCATGGCGGTATGTACATGCTAAGGGGCTTGCTGTGTGTTGTTGTTGTTAAGGGGTTGCATGCGGGCACATGTTTTGGACTTACCTCTGCTGTTGTCTGTGATGGCGTCCCAATTGCTGCTAGTGGATCAGGTAGAGCAGCAGCTGGGCTTGTAGAGCAGGATCCATGATGTGAAGGAACATGGAGAGGTGTCTCTTACTCGAGTTTCTCTCTTTGTAGTTGTGCTTCCGCCATCTACGATGAGCTGGTTTTACCGCCGCGTTCCAATCGCCTGATTGATGCACCGTGATCTGGTGGACGGTCGGAACGTCATTCCGTACTTCTGCCTTTCTCTATTGGCTCTCTCTGACACCGTTGCGTAATGAAATATCTGTCGGATCCGGACACACCGTGATGGATGGGAAATGAGCTATCTTTGCCCATTGTTATATGGTGGTCGCGATGACCGCTTCCGTAGTAACTAAATCAAAGTTTTCCGCCAGCACCACGGAGGTGCCTACAACCGCCATCGTAACAGCCTCTAAGTGAATATTGAAAGACCCCAATGACTACTTATTTGGGAACAAAAATTGTATTTACGCACCTTGGACCACAAAAATGTGGAATGGTTGATTAACTTATTTGTGTGCACAATCCCATGATTCTATAAAAATAGAAGATATGTTACAACTTTCAATGTCCCTGTATGGACCCATTACTAGAGCGAGTCCCAGATTACCAATAAGAATATTCCTGCCAGTAAAGGTTAGTGTGGCCTAAGTGTTTACCAGTGGCTGAGATTAATTCAAGTATTCCATCCATTCCTTTTTTGTATACTTCAGGGCAAAGGTACACTGACAAAATATCGCCACCAAAAATATCCCCATGCAAAAATATCAAGACCAAAATATTGAAGTCAAAAATGTCTACATTCTATACTTATGATAGTAATACAAAAATATCAGAAACAAATATCGATGTCATAAATATAGTTGTACAAAATATAATTTATATATATATATACATATATATATATATATATATATATATATATATATATATATATATATATATATATATATATATATATATATATATATATATATATATATATATATATATATATTACCTACTGGCTATCGCCAGTAGGTATATATAGTTAGGATTAATTCCCTATGGGATTTTTGAAAATTCTATGTCTAATAACTTTGGCGTTTGAGGACGGAATCGGCTGAAATTGTAGGGACTGTTAGCCCGATGTGCCTTTGCTAGGTCTCAATATATGTGCTCCAGTAGTTTTTGAGAAATTAACGTTCAAAACAAGATATATATATCGGTAACAGCGCTCCGGGCAGCGATCCGGTCCGCTTACTTTTCGCGAAACGGAACTTTGCGCGCAGAAAGCTGATTGGCTCTCTGGTGTCTGTCAACATTCTAAACAGTCCGGAGCGGCCGCCATCTTATCTCTCGGTAGGATCGAGAGAGAAGAAGAGGTGAAAAACGAAGGGGGAATTTATTGAAAGGGGGCAAGGTATACCCCTCTTGACCCCCTAGGAATGTTGTTGGGGTTATTAAAGGGTCCCGTGGGGAAAATAAAAAAAAATGATTTTTCACGGTAGAAGCGCTTCACGGGCCGCGAACTGGGCCGCAAACTGGTAGCGAAACGGGAATTCGCCATTTTGTGCTTCGTTTTAATTGTTTAGAGACAAAAATTATCGCCGCACATCGGCCACAATGCATGAATATCGCTGAAAAGTCAGCGATATTCATGCATTATCCAGCAAATGCTCTTAGCCATGTTATCCACCTTCCATTGGATAACATGGCTAAAAACTGCTCTGTGCGTGAGCTTTTTTTTTTTTTTTTGCTGCGTGACGTTTGTTAACGTTCGATTCGATGGAAATCAGGAAGTGTTGACCACCATTTTGTCACTGCGAGTAAATATTTTGTTATAAATGAATCCTTATTGATAAACATTGTCTGCGCCATCTTGCGTTTTTGTCCAATGCCACAATTTTGTCGTGCACGGCAGCCATTTTAGATGCCTTGACCAGGGCCACTCTCTGCACGCCGCCGATCCTCAGCATGGCTCCCCACCCTCGCAAGCATCTCCCCCACGCACTGGTCACCCCCGCTCTCTCTCTCATGCATGGGACATATACTTCCCCCCATCTGCGCTGCTCTTCTCTGAGAATCACACCCTGTGCCCGCCCGACACCTCCCTTTCACCCTATTCACTACCGCACCCTCTGACACTCCTCTTCCTCTGTGTCCGATTGTCCAGGCCGGACCTAGGCTATCACCTAGCCCTGCGGATGTAGTTTATGGCCCCAGCTGTAGAGTACCCAGACATGCCAACCCTCCCGATTCAGGCGTGAGACTACTGATTTCAGTGCTAGTCTTTCGCTTCCCGATTCCTGCAAGGAAAAACCCGGGGGCATATTACCAACAACTAGCGGTAATTTTTGTCTCTAACTTGTTTAGAGACAAAAATTATCGCCGCACTTCGGCGAATTTTATCGCACATAAACCTTGCTATTAGCAAGGTTTATCGCAAATGCGATAAAAAACGGCCGCAATGCATGAATATCGTTGAAAAGTCAGCGATATTCATGCATTATCCAGCAAATGCTTTTAGCCATGTTATCCACTTCCCATTGGATAACATGGCTAAAACTGCTCAGGGCAGGTGTTAGGTTTTGGAGATATTCGCGCTTAGCGCGAATATCTCCAAAAGTTGGTAATAGGAGATAGCGATGGTTAGGGACTGTTTCCAGTCGCTAAAATCTTGGCACGCCCACTTTGCATGTCATTAGTGATAAATATCACTGATATGCAAAGCGGAGCCCAAGATGGTCGCTATCTCCTTTTAGCTGTCACTAACTGGTGTTAGCGACAGCTTGGTAATAGGGAGATAATTTTATCTCTTTTTTTTTTGGCTTTTAAAGCCAAAAAAGCGGAAATAAACCCCCTTGATAATATGCCCCATGATTTCTCGGGGGTTTCAGCTGACAGGGCTTGGTATTGTGTTACGTGCTAATTCTTCCAGGAAACGTCAGAGGGTCGATGCAGGGGTTCTAGAAGGGGTGATAAACCATTTAAGCCTCATGAACAAGCGCATGGTCTTTTAAAGATTTGTGAAGTACTCGGGGCGGCGGTGTGTGTGTGCCCTCTTTCAGGAGCGGGCGGGGGGGCACTGCCAGCAATTTGCAGGCCAGGCAGTGTTCAACACGAGCATCACCCTTTCTCTGCCTGCTATTGCGCTCCATGCTTCGGAAAGGTAAGAAAAAGAACGTGCATTTGAGTTTGAAATGTCCAATCTTGTAGCAGTACACTTGCAAAGCCCACACATGACAATAACCCGATTCAAGGCCCCATTCACCCGATTTTTTAATCATATATAGCACTCCAACAAAGTTAGATTTTAAAACTTTATTAACATTTAAATATAACGAACGCAACAAAAACTGTAAATATATTTAACCATTTTTTGAAATTAACCAGAACTATAACGATAACAACAACAACAACAACAATAATATAACTTTTATGCCTAAATTACGCAAACATTTAGCTGATCTGCTAAAGGGGGGAGTCGCCATTTCTTTACAATAATCAATAATGAAAAATCCACATCAATAGGGTTGCCCGTTTTCTCGATGCAGCACTATAGTGCAACATACACAGCACCTGGGGTGTCAAGAGTGAACAGGTCTTTCTTTGTTCCTTAAGATGTTATCTGTGTCAACCTCTTCCGAGAATGCTGATGCGTTAGGATTTCCTTGTGTTTCTTAATAGCATTGGTGTCTGTACACTTCTTTGTCAATTCTGTCAAGATGATAACTGCTTCATAAACAGACGATATCTTTGTTTAGTCATTAGTGTTAAGTGCGTCTGAAACTACAGTGCCCTTCTGTTTTTTTTTCTTCAGGCTCTACAGAGTTTTGTGTGTTGTTCTTTTGAGCGACAATTATTCCAGAGGTTTCAGGTTCACTTGTTTTGTCCTGCAGTGAGTTAACAGCTTTAGAGAGTTCATGTTTATTTGCTATGTCCTGCTGTTCGTCAACTGCTTCAGAGACGTCAGCCTCATTTGTTATGTTTCAGTAGATCCTGGACCTGCCCGGCCGCGCCCAAAATGGCGCCGGTGTAAATGAGACTCGTAACTGCTTGTTGTGTACTGGTTGCCCAACCTTGATATCACGAGATACATATGCAGTTTTGAAGCACATGGCGGAGGCTTGTCTGCTGTAGTGGGGCGCCCCATTATCGTTTCAGTCGCCATTCCGCCCGCTTTTGCTACACTGTGCCTTTTCCGCCATTCAGCTGTTTAGCGCCCGCTCTTACGGCTACAGCGTCTCGCTCACCATGTAGTTGAGTTGCTCCCACTCTTGCGGTGCAGCGATAGGCGGCTTCCACAGGACTCTTAAAATGGCGGTCGGCTCTTCGGATTTGGGCCTGGTCCAGTAAAATGGCCCTGGGACACCTTGGAACTCGGACGCTTGTCTGCCAGGGCTTGGGTTCCATTCTCGAAAGCGTCCCCTCAGCCTTGAAGATTGTACAAAAGTCTTGGGGGCCGTCGACTCCCGCAGGCTTCCGGTGGGGAGCGGCTGCCATGATTGCTTGCGGAATGGCCACGACGGAGCTACGAGATGGTGGTGCTCTCATGGTGACGCCAGCTTCAGTCTGAAACATCCAGAAACAAGGTGGGGCTTTCATCGTTTGGGAAAAAAAATGTTTTAATCCAATGAAAAGTGTTATTTTTAGGTCACATGACCTAGTCTTACACAATTAGGAAAAGAAAAGTAAAATGAACCAATGAAAAGTTTTATTAACAAGTCACATGACCTGTTATGCTTACGTTACACGCTGCGCGGCGCGCTCTGGATCGTTTCCGGGAAGCTGCGCCTTGCGCACCGGAGCACTTCCGGGTGCGCTAACGCGTCGCGTCATATGACGCATTACGCGACAATGCTGGTCCAGAATATAGTCAAAATGTCTCCACCAACCAGCGGTCGGAATACAACCGCTTTCAGCAGTCCAAAAAGTTCGGTTAAATCTTAAGAGCGGGAGCAACTCAACTACATGGTGAGCGAGACGTTGTAGTCGCAAGAGCGGGCGGTAAACAGCTGAATGGCGGAAGAGGCACAGAGTACCAAAAGCGGGCGGAATGGCAACTAAAACGGTAAAGGGGCGCCCCACGACAGCGTGTCTTCAGGTCAAACGGATTGTGGGACAAGGTCCAGAATGGAAGATTCTTCAAAAGGCAAAAAATTCCGCCGGACCCCGGGAGCCGGCCGCCTATGCCGGGGGCGATCTCAGGCCTCACCAGGGCAACACGACTTGGGGAGGGGGCAGGAGCCAAGCGCCCCCTCTCAGTCCGCACCATCTCTCCGCCCCTCGGGGGCCTCCGTCAAGCGGTTTAGGGAGGCACCGTATCACATTGTTTTCCAATGCAGTCAGGTCCACAAATGGACCCCACTTACTTTGAATAGTGAAGCTGCAGCAGGTGCAAATAAGGTTTAAACAGTGTTACAAGAGCTGCTTAGAACTCTGAAGTATGGCACTCAACAACCAGGACTTATGCCATTTATGTAAGGCAGTGACATGGAAGCAACTCAGGGACAAAAAGCATGAACGAACATTCACGTATGAAAATCTTATTTGGAGAAGGGGTAGAATCCAAACGCCCCCTGCCAGTTCGCGCCACTACACCGTATGTGGAAAATCTGAAGCCATCATTCTACAAACTCTCAACGCTTGTTATCAGTGCATGAGTTTCATGCTCGATCGATTGAGCTAGCCGGATCGGGCAATAAAAAGTATAAAATAGTTATGTAAATAGTTATTTAATAAAATGTTTTACTCTGTTTCTTTGCTGGTGTGTTGTGTATATTTATAATATTTGCATAGGGTTTGTCGTTATTTTGGGCGGTGTGGGTGGCGGAGTCGAGCTGTTTTGCAGCCCTCATGGTGTGGAGCTCAGTTTATTTCACTATTTTCGTATTTCTCATGAAGGGTTATTCCTAATGTTTGTATTTTACCGAGGTCAAAAAGAGATCGAATTAGTGGTCTACTGATTTTGCTCGATTACTTTTATTTTTTTACACGATTTTTCACTATCTGCAAAGACTAAACAGAGTATTGCGACTTTGTGCTTGTTTGTAAATAGAGAATGATCCAAAGAGAACCAATTCTAAAACAGTAAATACTTGGATAATAATCAATCAAATGGAGAGACAAGCAGGTACGACGGATTACAACAGGGGTAAAGGTCTGCGTTAACTACCGTTCACTATCTGCAAAGAGAGAGTACTACTAAGAGAAAAGAGGGGAGTGGGGGGGGGCAGCGTTCAAAGCACATCAGCGTGCATAAACACGAAAACGTTTTTACCTATCACGTACTTGACATTTGACAGCTTTTGATATTTGCTATTAAAAAACCATTGAAATTCACAGAAAAAACCATAGGTTATAGTCCATATATAGTTAGGAATTTGCATTTACAAAACCTTGAAAATTCAATGAAAAAACCATTGGTTTTAGGCCATATATAGTTAGGGATTTGCATTTAGAAAACCTTATTTTACTCGCATAAAACCATTGAAATTCCATATATAGTTATAAGCGCTAACTATATATCGCGCACCCGCAATCCACTGCTGATGATGTCACATATTACATCATTCATGACATGGTTAGTGACATCACTGATGACATCACTGATGACATCTCAAATGACATCACTGATGACATCACTGATGACAACATCCAGTGACTGTATGTTTCTGTAAAGTTAAAATATGTCTTACATATTGAAGAATGAGTGGATGTATAAGTGTCTGGATGAAGGATTTAGTAGGTGCATGACTGACTGATTGAGTGAGTGATTAAATGTGTCTCACTGAGTGCAAGGCCTGTGCCAATAGCAAAAGGGTTCTTTCTTACGAACTGGTGGGTTGCAGAAAAAAGAAAAAGAAGATTAATCAATTCCTTACCTGCACTTCCCCATTTGCAGTTTATTGCCTCCTCTGCCCTTGTGGGCTTAGATACATAGGCAGCACCATTAACCCCGTGAAATTGCGTATTCTAGAACACATGCGAGCCATAGTCAACAGAGACTTTACATACCCGGTCGCAAGACACTTTTCAATCAAACATAAGAGCGACCGGAATCTGTTGCAATACTTTTGCTTGGATGCAATTTCTGAGAACATCAGGGGTGGGGACAAACTACAGAAACTCCGTAGGTTGGAATCCCGTTATATCATAGACTGCCAGACTAAGGCCCCCTTGGGACTCAATAGTGGGGAGGAACTTACTGTGCATTTAGGGAGCTAAATAGCCAATATTGCAGTATCCGTAGTGGGGGCTATCTTGATGTTATTACAGCTTGAGGATTCTAGTTTCCACAATTGTAGTTCTTCTGTGTATTGGTATGCTTTAGGATGAATTAAGAGCTCTTTCACTATCATGGCACCACACATGTGATAACTGTATAATACTCTTGGTAATTTCTGGATCATGGTTTAACTTTTGGTAACTTTTGAAATTTTTTGTTAATCAACATACAACACTGTTGGGGATTGAATTTGGTCATTGGGTTCATGGAAATCTAAAAGGCAACCTTCGAGTTGCCACAAGCCGATCCACGGCAAGATCACTGTCCATTACCCACTGTACTAAGGAGAGGGTTACTTGCCGATCCACGGCACAATTATGTTGTTAAACTCCTCGTTACAAAACATGAGGAGTTTTATAATTGTTTAATACTCACTAAAATAATGTGTTTTTATTATTTTTATCTATGCTAATACAGGGACTGTTTGTACTAGCAAGATGGCGCTTTCGCGTCAGTCCTCTCTCTACACCCACCAACACGTGTTGTTTGTAATGTTGAAATAAAATGGCGCCAGTACGCGCATTTCGATGTAAACATTGAGGAAGGGAGCGTTGCTTCCGAAACGCGTCTGTTGTGCGAGTAAAGCTGCCAATAACGAAATTTCCACGAGTGCTGTCGTTATTTTCCACCCGGGACCGGGAGGGAGTGAGCTTTTATATATATATATATATATATATATATATATATATATATATATAATAAATTAATAAATATATGATAGAATACCATTAATTTGTAAAAAGTAAAATAGATTTGATATACATTTGAACAAATATATTAAATGAACTTAATTAAAAAAGTCAAACACACATATATAATAATTTATATATATTACGTCTCACAAAGCCCACTTAGGAGAGCCCACGCAGATAGCAATATTTCGTTTTTATTGGGAAGTTGCAGCACAGCAAAAGCAAGTCTATTCCAGAAGAATAACACAGCCTGACGCGTTTCATGCTTCACACAGCATTTCTTCAGAGGCTAGAGTCCTTGTGAAGTGAAGCACTCGGCATTACAAAAATAGTCCCACCAGCTGCCCCAGTGGGCGTTGGCTCTCGCTTGGCCTGCTGGTTGTTGTAGTGCCGACAATAAAACTCCAGTGAGTTGCTTGCACTCGACAAACTTTGGACAAGAATTAAAAACCAAGTGGTTCTGGAAAAGAGTCCCGCTCTCACCATGTTGTATCTTGTTGCCTCCCAAACGGCTAATCTGCCTGCAGTGCTGCCTCAAGTGAAAAGCAGCGCAGTCCATCCATCCATGGCAGGTCTCTCCCACGACCGGGACCGGCCGTCATTTAATTACGTCTCACAAAGCCCACTTAGGAGAGCCCACGCAGATAGCAATATTTCGTTTTTATTGGGAAGTTGCAGCACAGCAAAAGCAAGTCTATTCCAGAAGAATAACACAGCCTGACGCGTTTCATGCTTCACACAGCATTTCTTCAGAGGCTAGAGTCCTTGTGAAGTGAAGCACTCGGCATTACAAAAATAGTCCCACCAGCTGCCCCAGTGGGCGTTGGCTCTCGCTTGGCCTGCTGGTTGTTGTAGTGCCGACAATAAAACTCCAATGAGTTGCTTGCACTCGACAAACTTTGGACAAGAATTAAAAACCAAGTGGTTCTGGAAAAGAGTCCCGCTCTCACCATGTTGTATCTTGTTGCCTCCCAAACGGCTAATCTGCCTGCAGTGCTGCCTCAAGTGAAAAGCAGCGCAGTCCATCCATCCATGGCAGGTCTCTCCCACGACCGGTACCGGCCGTCATTTAATTACGTCTCACAAAGCCCACTTAGGAGAGCCCACGCAGATAGCAATATTTCGTTTTTATTGGGAAGTTGCAGCACAGCAAAAGCAAGTCTATTCCAGAAGAATAACACAGCCTGACGCGTTTCATGCTTCACACAGCATTTCTTCAGAGGCTAGAGTCCTTGTGAAGTGAAGCACTCGGCATTACAAAAATAGTCCCACCAGCTGCCCCAGTGGGCGTTGGCTCTCGCTTGGCCTGCTGGTTGTTGTAGTGCCGACAATAAAACTCCAGTGAGTTGCTTGCACTCGACAAACTTTGGACAAGAATTAAAAACCAAGTGGTTCTGGAAAAGAGTCCCGCTCTCACCATGTTGTATCTTGTTGCCTCCCAAACGGCTAATCTGCCTGCAGTGCTGCCTCAAGTGAAAAGCAGCGCAGTCCATCCATCCATGGCAGGTCTCTCCCACGACCGGGACCGGCCGTCATTTAATTACGTCTCACAAAGCCCACTTAGGAGAACCCACGCAGATAGCAATATTTCGTTTTTATTGGGAAGTTGCAGCACAGCAAAAGCAAGTCTATTCCAGAAGAATAACACAGCCTGACGCGTTTCATGCTTCACACAGCATTTCTTCAGAGGCTAGAGTCCTTGTGAAGTGAAGCACTCGGCATTACAAAAATAGTCCCACCAGCTGCCCCAGTGGGCGTTGGCTCTCGCTTGGCCTGCTGGTTGTTGTAGTGCCGACAATAAAACTCCAGTGAGTTGCTTGCACTCGACAAACTTTGGACAAGAATTAAAAACCAAGTGGTTCTGGAAAAGAGTCCCGCTCTCACCATGTTGTATCTTGTTGCCTCCCAAACGGCTAATCTGCCTGCAGTGCTGCCTCAAGTGAAAAGCAGCGCAGTCCATCCATCCATGGCAGGTCTCTCCCACGACCGGGACCGGCTCTCCTAAGTGGGCTTTGTGAGACGTAATTAAATGACGGCCGGTCCCTGTCGTGGGAGAGACCTGCCATGGATGGATGGACTGCGCTGCTTTTCACTTGAGGCAGCACTGCAGGCAGATTAGCCGTTTGGGAGGCAACATGACACAACATTGTGAGAGCAGGACTCTTTTCCAGAACCACTTGGTTTTTAATTCTTGTCCAAAGTTTGTCGAGTGCAAGCAACTCACTGGAGTTTTATTGTCGGCACCACAACAACCAGCAGGCCAAGCGAGAGCCAACGCCCACTGGGGCAGCTGGTGAAACTATTTTTGTAATGCCGAGTGCTTCACTTCACAAGGACTCTAGCCTCTGAAGAAATGCTGTGTGAAGCATGAAACGCGTCAGGCTGTGTAATTCTTCTGGAACAGACTTGCTTTTGCTGTGCTGCAACTTCCTAATAAAAACGAAATATTGCTATCTGCGTGGGCTCTCCTAAGTGGGCTTTGTGAGACGTAATTTATATATATATATATATTAAATTACTTTATAACAATGATAAAACTAATATTTTTTATGTATTTTATATACCTAGCCCACTAACATAAATTCTATTTAAAAATATTTTATAATAAATTAGAACATAAAACAATTTATAAATCTTTAAACTTAGATTTCCCACTCCAGTGGTTGCAACAGCAGAGAAATAAAATGTACTATTCCCATTCCAATGAGTGCAACAGTGGGGAGAGTGTTAGCTAGCACAGGGGTAACAATTACTATTGCCACTCCAGTGAGTGCAACAGTAGGGAAAGTGTTGGATAGCGGAGGGGCAAAAAATACTATTCCCATTCCAGTGAGTGCAACAGTAGGGAAAATGTTGGGTAGCGGAGGGGTAAAATTTACAGTTTGCCACTTGAGTGAGTGCATCAGTAGGGAAAGTGTTGGATAGCAGAGGGGTAAAAATGTCTATTTCTACTTCGATGAGTGCAACAGTAGGGAAAGTGTTGCATAGCAGAGGGGTAAAATGTACTTTCTCACTCCAGTCAGTTCAAAATTAAAAATAAACAAAATATCATCACCAAAAGAAAAGAAATGTTTTAACATAAATAAAAATATATAAATATGTTTAATATTTAACAATATATACTTAATTTTAAAAATAAAAATATTGTATAATATTAAATACATATCACAAATACCCACACACTTATATTAAATAAAATAAAAAAATATTTTTCAAACAAATAAATATTTTTATTTAAAAAATATGTATTAAAAAAACATTAGTTATTACATAAATTCAGTCTATCTACTCCCTACCCTAGCACACAACTCACAACCCACAACGAAAATAAAATACAAATGTATTTGCATAATTAACATAATTATCAATTAAACACATATTCTTAATTAAAAACCAAATTAAAACACATACAATTTAATTAACTTTCCACCCTTTACATGTATAATCCCCATGGCCCACACCTAAAATGAAACTGTAAAAAAATGTATTACACAATTAAAAAACTTTTTAAACTAAATAAATAATATTATTTAGCAACTAATCATAAAGTAAGTAAAACTAATTTACTCCCCACCCTTCACCCCTATAAACCTAAAATCCACACACAAAAAATAAATAAATAATTGCACTAATTAATTATCAATTAATTGATTAATAATAATTAACAACTAATTCTTAATTAATGAAAAATACATTGCTTCCTACCTTTACCCCTATAAACCCCACAACCCACACCTAAAATTAATTACACAATTACCATAATTAATTGTCATTAGTTAATTAATAATAATTAACAACTAATTATTAAATAAAAATAATTCACTTCCCACCATTTACCCCTATAAACTCCACAACCGCACCTAAAATGTACCCCCAAAAATGTATAAGACTATTAACATTATAAATGCTCAATTAAACTAATATTAATAAATAAATATATTCATTATTCATTATAATTAAATCACTTCCCACCCTATTCCCCTATAAACCCACAACCCGCTATGGAACTAAAAAATGCAAAATTAGATTAAAATAAAATGAATAACTACTAAAATGTAAATACATATTAAAAAACATAAACAATGCTTATAAAAAAATATACATCAAATACATTTCAAATATATACTATAATATATAACACTAATTAGAAAATCGATATTTTGCATAACTATATTTGTGCAAACAATATTAATGACTTCTAGATTTTAAAAATCGATATTTCTTACCTTGAAGACAATATTCTTGACCACGATATTGCTGTCGATATTTCCGTGTCACAATATTTTAAACTCAATACTAGTGTAAGTCGACATTTAAAACTCGATATTTTGACTGAATACTCAGTGCAACACCCTAAGTAGAATGAGTATGCCCACTCTGCAACTGGAACTCAGCAATACCCGACAGATTAGCTTTAACAGGGGCAAGATTGCTCTTGTGTTGCCTGTGTTCTGGGAGAACCTGGCTGATCGGGTGGACTGTTAATATTGGAAAAGGGCCAAGACTGATTTGCATATAACGGTGTCCAAGCTGAGAAGGTGTGGTGTGCAAAATAAGGATGGCCTTTGATGCCACGCCAAATAATTTCCAGTGGCTGAGAGAAATTCAAGCATAATATGCATCACTTTTTTGTATACTTCAGTATTGTAAGTCAGATGGGTATGCCCTGGTGTGGGTCCCTTGCACATTGTACCATTGGCACCAAGCTCCATCTGACTGATGAGCCCTAATAAGGGTGAGACTGGCCTTGGGTTGCTTTTGTTCCTGTTCAGAAAGAACTGGCCTGGCAGTTCGAGATGGACTGTTCCTTTTGGAGCAGGCTAAAGACTGGTTGCATATAACCGGGTCCAAGCTGACGTGGCATAGCGAGCAAAATAATGATGGACTGGGATATGGCTGTGTATTTACCAGTGGCTGAGATTAATTAATGCATTCCGTCCATCACTTTTAAGTGTACTCCAGTAAAGTACAGAGAGCAGTCACAACAGCTGGAGTAGACCACAGATAAGAAACTTTACTTTTTTATTTAGGGGCCCAGAACTGACTGCAGGGCTGAAGAAAGGGCTGAGGTTCTACTTGCATCTACAGAAAAGGATGGAGACTCCCCTAAAAGATTCGTACTAGCCTGTTCTCCTCTGAAGTACCGGTCAGCTCAACTGCTGCAATGTACTCTCCTGAGAACCCGCTGTCTGAGGCGAGCAGCCTTCTAGAGTCTTGAGCGCAGCTGCCTCCCCACTCCAGAAGCCCCTGTGCAAAGGAAATTATCCTTCCCTGCTCTTTTGATGTTACCTTGGAAAAAAGAGATCCTCTTTGCATTGGTGCATGGTCAGTGCTCAAGAAGCCTCCAAGCTACACTGCTGCTTTCTAGTATACCTTGACCCAATGCCCCATCATCCCATTTTGCTGTCTCAGCATTCTGTGCCATCCTACGGCACTCCCAGCTCTTACTGCTGCAGGCCCATTATAAACTTTTCATCTCTTCCACACCAGTGTTGAGGCTGCACCAAGGCCAGACTGGCCGTAGCGGCCACCGGGCGAGAATTCCAGGTGGCCCGGAGAGTCAGGGGCGTTTTTTTGGCCGGGGGGGGGGGCGTTTTTTTCACTGGGGGCTGGTTTTGCAGCAGTGCTGCAATATCGGCCCCCTGTAACAAAAGCGGGAGAGGTGTTTCTTACTTGAACCCCCACCCATCCACCGTCCAGCTCCCAGTACCGGTCGAGCAGCAAAATCCTAGGGCTGGTTGTTGTTCCCTGTCCAGCCCTGGAATGCACTCTTAAAGATAGCCTGGCCCCATCGCTATGGGCCAAGCTGTATGTTCCCACTCGCCTGATCTTCCTTTGGTTCCAGGGAGCTAAGGCAATTCATATCAAAAGGACTGCATTATCGCCCCTGAGTTCCCCGACCCGGGAGCACTGTTTTGACATCAGATTATTCTGAAATTAATGTAAAACGATTTAGCGATTACATGTTTGTGTATCTGGCATTTGATTCAGTTGATTTCTCAACCGAAATAACATTTTTGCGGGATTCCTTGAGAGGTTTTATCCCATGTTTTACATTTATTAAATCAGTTAGGCCGTAGATCCTCTCTTCCAAAACTTTCTTTCAAGACTTACATTTCCCTACTTTAGTAGCGAAGCAGGTAGAAATTAATTCGCTGGTGAGCGATATAAATCAAAGCTGTTTATCATCACAGAATGCAATATCTTTGAACAAAGCTGTACCTGCCTCAGTGTAAACAATTACAGACTTCAATAACAGTATTCTTCCAAGTGTAACAAATTGAATGGAAATCTGTTGCATAGCGACAAGCCTAGCAACCAATGTAGCCATTAGGTTCACAGCAACACAAACTCTTAAGAGCATGCTATTGTCAGAGGTGATTTGCATCCAGAGGCTGACTGTCTCATTGCAGAGCAGAGCACCTGGGTTTATGCTCTTGATGTGTGTCAAGTCAGTTCATTTATCTTAACATTTCCCCAGGATAAGCCCTCTTTACAAGTTAGGCAGAATAGGTGATGAATTTACCAAATGTAAATACCATTACCCCAAAGTGAAGTATTACCACATGTGGTAAATACATTTTTTTTGCTTTTCAACCAATTATATTGAAATTTTAAGCTAAATAAAGATCATGCAGAACAGGTCAGCATGGGGTGGCAACAAACTGGTGAGGAAGTCTTATACAGTGGTAATTTTACTGGATAAAATCCTCAAACAAGCAAAAGTGAATACAAATCAACTTTCCAGTAGAATATGTTATGTCATGTTAAAATTACTGGTTAAGCAAGCGTACACCAAGCGGTTTCATGGCGCTGAGAGCGGGAGGGCGACAGTAACGTGAGACGGTATGCGACGTTTACAACGCAAGCGTTACAACGCCGTACCATTACCACGCGGTCATAACAACGAAAGTTGTTACAATGAATTGCGCTGGGGGGTGCTCAAGGATAGTAAATCATTTAATTTACTATCCCAACACCTTCCCTACTATCCACGGGGACTGGTGTTGGAATAGTAAATTACATTTTTTAATGTTGCGCCCCCCCAACGCAAGTCATTGTAACGACTTGCGTTGTTACAACCGCGTTGTAATGGAACGCGTTGTAAAAGTGTGCGTGGTAATAATGTACATCCACGTGAGACAGGTGCTTTACTCGTATGCCTGGGAGAATAACAGGGTCTTGAGGAGTGTGGTAGGAGATTACTGACCGCAGACCGGCGGGGAGAGAGTTCCAGAATTGAGGGGCAAGAACTAAGAATCTGAGACCACCATTTTTTTTACGTTTAAAGGCGGGGATGGCGAGCAAGTTCAGATGTTATCTGTTCTTCTAGCAGGATGGATCTTCCGTCAATGTCTTCTACTCTAATAGTATCTTTTAATTTTGGCACCCATCCTCAACATAAGTTCTAATAATAACAGATTGTGTTCAGGATGATGTGTGGGTGGGTTGCGAAACCATACCTTAAAAATATCTTCAATCGTCTGCTGTATTCTGGACCAGAGAAATTGAGTAATTTTACATGAGAGGAGCATGTGGTCCAGGGAATCTACATCCTCGAGGCAACACCCACAATTGTCTATCGCACTGAGCCTTATTTACATAGTTGGACGCTGTCCAGTAAGTCTTCTGCATCGTACAGATTCTAGATTGGGCGAATGCCAGGGTAATTTATGCCATGAAAGGAGAGTTACACATTGGACTTCATGTTGCATCTGTAAAGTGAGAAGTATGTGCCCTTGGGATAAGTGGTAGCTATTTATTTGTCAGGTTCTTAAGTAAGTGCAGTCTAGAAGTTTGAGTAATTTACAGAGGCGTGATGCCGAGTAGCCTAACTTCCTAAAGTTACCCAGAAGCCCTGGGACATCAGGGAAAGTCGGAAGCTCTTAAGTCTCAAGAAACAATATAATTCTAGGAGGGGAAGATCCCAATGTGCACTTAGGGCGGTAAAGGGAGTGCGACTATCGACCACACCCAAGTCCCAATGGTATTTATGCCTTTGTTTGCCCACAACTCACAGGACAGTGTCCTCCCTTCTAGTTTGATCCTGTGATTGTGCCATAAGGAGGCCAAAGGTTAGTAAACTAGGTGTCTACTTGATAGTTCATGTATAGTAATGCGGAGATCGTGTCTAAAAATATGGGGCCATATTATCAAACCGCTTTAGCGGCAGGAAACTGCAGCAAAAGTGGCGACAAGGGGCTTGATAATATGCCCTGGAGAATTCCAATAGAAGCCCATGTTCACACCAGAACATGGACTTCTATTGGAATTCTCAAGGACATATTATCAAGTCCAGTATTGCCGCTTTTAGCGGTAGTTTTCTGCAGCGAAACCGGCGATCATTTTTAACGCCGTTCTTGATAATATGCCCCCAAGTGTTTAACGCATCTTTAATTTTGGATAAGGCTGGAGGGAGCTTGCGGTGTTCGACTCCGCGGAAATCTGTGGCGTTACTGAGACACTCATCCAAATTCCACAGAGTTCCACAAGCAGGCAAAGAAATGTTCAGCTAGTGCCGTTTGTTTTATTTTACACCTTTGTTTATGTTACACATTTACTTTCATTTTTAACAATATGCTGCCAAGTTATTCGAGGATCATCATGCGTTCCGGTTATTGTTGATGTTAGTGTGTGGTGTTTGCCAGTTTGTGTTTTATTGATTAATGATGATGGCTATTTAGAAGTGGTACATATTTTGAATGAACTGTTCCTTTGTTTTCAAGATCTGTGCAGATTATGTTTAACACGTTACATGCTGTTTGAAGCAGTAATGTTAATTGCAGAGTTGTATGGATTTCAAGATCCTCGGTGATTATGTTTAACACAATACATGCTGTGTGGAGCAGGAAGGGCATCTGCAGAGTTAAATGCTTCATTGATATTTTATGCAACAAAGTACTTGAAAATATCAATTATACATGAGCATGACGTGTTTTTTTTACAATTTTATCACCGATCTCGCTAATGCATTTATATCACCTTTCTCTTGTTGGTAGCAGGGACACACTAAATAATTTTGTTTTATATGAAAACTGGGGCATTGTATTTATTCTATGTTTGTTAAGATATGATGTGCCACCTTTAGTTGGAAATTGGAATGTGGCAGGCTGCATGCAGGACACCGGAAAGTTCTGGACTGTGGACGGATGCACCAATGAGAAAACAGAACATAAAGTGCTGGGCAATGGTTGAAATGGCTGCTGCACCCCGCTTTAGGTACAAAGCTCCATAGATGGAGAGTGGGGGCGTGAACAGTGCCCCTTATTAGGCGCAGGAACATGTGATGCGGTGCAAATTGCGAGGCAGGTACACTCGATGTCACAGCCCATCACAGCCTGCATGTGGCGGTAGCTTCTGGACGCTGGGTGCTGCGGCGATGCACAGCTCACCCATGCCCGGTCCATTGTTCCCTCCCCAACAGCCAGACATAGCTGCATGATGGTGATCACCCCCAGCTCGACACCCAGCCTATGCATCTGCATCGAGGAGAGAATAGGAAGACGAGAACTCGGTGTTGGCACTACATTGTCACAGCACCATCATAGCTGACCAAGCAGACAGTGCTTGGGGCTCCGCCTTCCTTTCGCTTTATCCAGTAAATCCATTTTATTTATTTATGCGGTTTTATATAGCGCGAACTTTATCCGAAGGTGTCAGAGCGCTTTACATAAGAAACAGTTGCGAAACATAAGGACTTAAAATTACATGCGTTACATAAAGGATACAAACAGAAAAAATTGCAAATGTACAAGATGTAAAGTCACACAAGAAGGAGATACAAATCGATATACTCTTAGAGTCACATAGGAATGGTAGGTAGTACAAAGGTCTACTGCATATACTAGTGATTAGAGTTATCTCTATATACATAGGGAAGGGATATGACTGTATATACTCTAAGAGTCACATAGGAATGGTGGGTGGTACAAAGGTCAGGCGCATAAACTAGTGATTAGAGTTATATCTATATACATAGAGAAGGGATACAAACGGATATACTCTAAGAGTCACATAGGAATGGTAGAGAGCACAATGGTCTACTGCATATACTAGTGATTAGAGTTATTTCTATATACATAGGGAAGGGATATGACTGGATATACTCTAAGGGTCACATAGGAATGGTAGAGAGCACAGCGGTCTAATGCATATACTAGTAATTAGAGTTATCTCCATATACACAGGGAAGGGATGTGACTGGATATACTCTAAGAGTCACATAGGAATAGTAGAGTACAAAGGCCTACTGCATATACTAGTGATTAGAGTTATCTCTTTATACATAGGGAAGGGATATGAATGGATATACTCTGAGAGTCACATAGGAATGGTAGATGGTACAAAGGTCTACTGCCTATACTAGTGATTAGAGTTATCCCTATATACAAAAATATACAAACATAGTAGATTTCTCAGGCAGAGTTCCATTAAGTGGGGTCGGAGGGGGGACGTAGTCACAACACCAAGGGAGGGTGGGAGGGATTCCAGGGTATGGAGAAAAGGCAAAACAGAGAGGGGAAGAAACATTTGAGGATCCTCAAGGGGGAAAAGAGAGAAAAGGGTAAAAAGATGAGGGAATGGACAAGATGACGGGTCGGGACCAGGGAAAAATACGGCCAAGAACAGCAGCAAAATGGCGGGCAGGACAAAGGGAACAGTAAAGAAGTCCACGAGAGACTGTGGTCCACAATTGCAGTGCCTCAGGTGTTTCCCGTACCGGGAGCTGTAATTATGGTCATACGTTTCTCCAAAGCGTCTTATAGGAGTGCCCTGTCCGGCCTGATGCCTGCTTTTAAGGGTGCTTGTAAAGGTTCAGCAACCAGCCGCTGGCAAAGTCACAAATTGAAATTTAGGGTAATCCGCAACCAGACAGTTCGGGGCACTTGGAGACTATTTTCTGAACTCCACACTCCGAGCAGAGCACAGAGTGGTGAAAACTCTGAAAACTCAGCTGGCAGACAGAGTTTACCAAACACAACCAATTTTGGACAGTGTTTTGTTTCCGCGAATCATGAGGGAGGTATGCGGTAAATACTTCCTATTCTGACTTTTTAACTTGCAAATGAGGCACTACAAGAGGAATCAGTATTATTGCACCTTATTCTGAATGTTTTGCCTTATTTACAGGACTTTTCCTTCAATAAACTTCGCAAGGTTTGACCTGTCATAATTCATCTGGGGAAAACTGTGAGGGTCAGATAATTACAGTACACAAGATAAGGGGGAGTAGAAAAACATCCCACTTCACCCTCCTCTAAGACAATACAATACACAAATGGAAGTAAGGTGAATACAAGTCGCAATATTTTATGTATATATAAAGTTAAGCTAGGAGCACCTTCACTTTGTTAAAACTGTCCTCACCCACAACAAGTTGTGGCATGCTTCATCATAGGGCTGCTGCAAAACGCCTCAGCGCAGACCAATGCTTGAGGTGGAGCAATGGGGAGGGGTAGGCAATACAAACAATTAGAAAAGGAAAAGAAAAGGATCCTAAATGGGTGCAGACAATAAGTCTTAAAACTGACTAAGGGATATCCTCATAACAATTTTATTCCTAGATTGCCTTGGCAGGAGTAAATAAAAGGGTGAGAAATATCCTTGTATGGTGGTGGCACTCTCCACCCCTCTGTTCTGCATAGAGGTCAACATGTTTCTGCCGGATTCTGTCTCTCTACCGGCATTCATCAGAACAAAAGGGAAGGCTATGCTAGTTTTCCTTGTTGTCACATATATATCCCTGGTATTACCACTGTACTAAATGTTACTTCACCTGTCAGTTTGGTGCAATCCAGTACACTTACTCGTTTAGAAAATCTATAAGGGGAAAGAACAAAAAAAACAGTGTAAACAGTCTGTGCAGTAGTAAACCGACAAACAACATAAATACTATAAGTGAAGTAATTGTGCTCTCCGTGAAATCTTCATAAAAAATAACCAATTTATTGCGACACTGGTGTTCTGTAAATATAGATTATACACCCTTTATATATGGGTAATCAATTGCCCTATTTCAATAATTATGAACACTTGGTGCAAATGTCATATTTCCAAACATACTGTACCTATGTCTCAATGCTATCGTGAACATATCTGTATAGAAATGGTTATGGTGGCTCAATATGCCCCACACCGTACTCATAGTCTTAGGCGTATCCTTAAAAGTTCTTCAGGGTCATACATATCCCTCCACTCGGCACCCCTTACCGAGTTTACTGAGATGAGCGGTAGAAAAAGCATGGGAGTAGACTTTTTGGTTGATTTGATTGGTTTCCCACTTATTAATATTTATTTAATTTCCAGACCCATATACGTTCTTCACTAGCCTCAACACCTTTTTATTATCAGATGATCCTATTCAAGTGTCTGCTTACTGTCACAAAATAAACAATAACTTTTGCGCAACTGACTCAGTATTATGACCACTAAAACATTATCGACACAGAGAGCTTTGTTATAGTGAGCAATTATTCTGAGTCACTACTCCAGATGGCATGTTGTGACTGGATAGTTCGTTTTCCATCAACTGACAATGTTATTTAGGCTTCCTCAACTTTAATGTTCATGCAGTGTGAATTTGAGCTGACTGCTCTGTTCACAAGGAACAATAAAGTTTTGACATACAGATCTGCATTAGTAAACACCTCTGCCTTAGTTTGTATTTCCACTTCTTATGAAGAGACGGTACCATGCTCCGGTTTTACAACCTGAATTATCAGGTTTCCTGTTTTTTAAGTAAATATCAGAAGCCACTCGCTCTGAAATCTATGGCATACCGATGAAATAGAGCGCAAGTTACCACTCTAGTCCTGGTTCTCGTACGTGTGGCGCAATACGCTAATCACGCGTCATAGGTGACCCACGTGACAGGAAGCTTCCCTTTATGTTTGCTACTGGTCTTCCATTTGGCCGTGTACCTACACCTCCCCTGGAGAAATCGATTCCATAGCGGCTGACCACCCTTGATGAAGTAAGGAGGGAAGGGCGGTTTTTGAGCATCAACAGCTTGTATGAACACAAAGACCAGGACTGGGGAAACTGACAGTCTGTCCTGCTGTCTTGTGTATTTGCTGCATGGGCGAGTGGCTTTATTTTGAGACCACTCTGTACCTGCATCATGGCATATTAGCACTATGAACTAGGGGAGCTTGACCTTAACCATGCACCCTGGGCAGTTACCAATACTTACCTAACGGCTATCTCTCCTCAAAGTGTGTGACCACAGCAGCCAACGGACACCGCATTGCTCCTCCAGGCCAGACAGAGCTCCAGGGAGGATCTAGAGGTGAAGATTGGAGAGGTCAGTTTAGAGGTGTCCCTGCTTCGGCAGGATCTCCTGCGTTCCTGGCTTTGCGAAGGCCAGGATGGGTGGCCGGGCCTTCACGGTTAAAACTGCTTCACTATGGAACTCTATGCCTAAGCAGTTGAGGAAGACCGAGCCAGGATTTAGGTTTAAGAAAGCTCTTAAAACCTGGCTCTTCAACCTTCCCTAGAATCCCCGCATGTCTTGGTCACTCCCAATAGGCTGAATGCGCTGCAAGCGCCGGGACACTTCCGTTGAAGGTAGCTGTGCGCTCTACAAGCTGTAATAATAATAATCTCCATAAGGTATCTAAGCGAATAACCAAGGCCGAGATGCGAATATTGAAGGTTGAAGATGCCATCAAGGACCTCCAAAAGGGGATGAGAGACATGCATAGTGCTGAGGCAGACATGCTGTGAAGATTTGACGACGCAGAAAATCAAGCCCGAAGGGACAACCTCCACTTTGTAGGATTTCTGGAGGGGGTGGGGGCACTTATGCAGCGGCGTTCCTGACAACTTGGCTGATGGATCTCATACCAGCAGTGCTATTTTCTTAATGCTTTGTCATAGAACGCCCACAATGTGACTGAGCGCCAAGCTCCCTCTTGGAGCCCCGCCTAGACCCAATATTGTCAGAATACTGAACTTTATGGAAAGAGATATGATACTCCGCGAAATGCACCAAAAGGGAGAAGTCCGTTATGAAAACCGGAAGATCATGACGTTTCCAGACTACAGTCGAGAAGTCCAAAAACAACGCCGGACCTTCAATTAGGTCAAGGCTAAGCTACAGGCCCTACAACTTCAATACATGCTCCTGTTCCCAGTGAAACTGAAAGTCCTCTACCAGGGGAAGGCATTCTTCTTGCAGACCCCAGAGGAGGCCTGGTCATGGTTGGAGGAATGACCAGCACTTTGACCCTCAGCAGCAGGACCGCAATTGTGTAGTCTGAGGACGTGGAACGGAACTAACAGAGAAAGGTCTCCGCATTGCAGGAGCCCTGAACCGGCAGAGAAGAACAGGGAAAAGAACTCCGTACGCTCTACAAAAGCCCAAGTTCGATAAGGGGCGGCCTGACCTGCAAATGGATGAGCGCACCCAATCCGAAACTGATCTGGCTCAAGGGAGGGTATCCCCCATCCAACAGATGGACCTTGAAGATGATGACATGTCCCCTGGACCAAAGTCAAGACATCCACTGGAAATGGCTATTCAGGAGCTCGAACAAAGTGAGGAGAACGAGAGGCCGTCGGATGGCGATCCACCCATGGTGACACACTTGACCGAAAAGTGCACTGCATCTTGAAAACTGGAGGGAAGGTACTGTGGGCCAGTATCGACCACCCCCTTTGAAGCTAACAGAGCTTTGAACTGTGAACCAGTTGGACAGTTGAACATTAATTTGTAAGACTTGGGATTTTGTGGTATATAACTGAGGGGGTAGGGGGGACGACAGACCAACCGCCTCTCTCCCGTACAGAGTCTTTCCCAAGTTGGGGGGCAGAAGACTGAGGGGGGAGGTGGGGATTGGGGAGGGGAGGGGATCACACAGTTGGGGTCTATATGTTTGCACATCGGTTCACCGAGCACAGGGCCCGTCCTAGCAATACACTCCTATACACTAAGTGACATTAACAACCATTACCTTTCCTCGTTACCAGGCCTTTGTGCCAAATGCACTTTGCCTCCAAACGCAACATGATCCAGTTTCTTAATCTCATGGTTATGACCTGGAATGTCAATAGATTTGGAGACAAGATAAAAAAGGGCTGATATTACAACACATTAAAAGGCTTCATCCGGACATAGCCATGTTACAAGAAACACACCTTGGGGGCATGCTGTGCGGCTTCATAGATCGAGGGCCCTATAAGGTCCTGGGGCTCTCAGGATTCACATCGGGGGCAAGGGGGGTGGCTATTCTGATAAAGAAGTGCATTCCCTTCCAAACCTCGCACCTGTGGCAAGATTCCCTAGGTAGATTTGTGGGAGTCACAGGGCTATGTGGCAGGTCCGGGGTCACGTTGATCTGCGTTTATGCGCCACCTAGACTACAAGCGCCCACCGTGACCAAGGTAATGGATATTTTGATAGCGACACCCTCTGCCCTACACATAGTGGGGGGCTCCTATAAAGATGCTATAGACCCAGTAATGGACCGCATGCAGGAGGGAGACGGCTCCATACAAGCCACACTTCTGAAGCTATTTTCCACAATGATGGGCTTGACGGACGCATGGAGGGTCATACAGACCAGGCAGCTCTCTTTCCATTCAGGGGCTCATGCATTCCAGATTGGACTATATTTTCATCCCTAAGGGGGAATTACAGGACTTAACACGGGCAGAGTACACAGCTAGAGGCCTCTCTGATCACTCCCAGCTCCTGGTGGAGATAGGGTTACAGGATTGGGACAAGGTTCATATTAGGAGGCTGAACCCATGGGACTTACACAATACCAAAATAGCTAAAGGAATTCAACCACATACAAAGGTTTTTTTCCTTGAAAACAAGGACTCGGTCCTTTCTGAGGTGACAGTCTGGGAAGCATTTAAGACTGTGCTGCGGGATAGAGCCCAAACCTGTATAGCCTGGGAGAAAAAAGAGAAAGACAAACATCTGTTTGAGATAGAACAAAAAGTATGTAAGCTTGATGCTCAGGTTTCCCAGAACAGGGACCCCGACTAGGCACGCAGGTTGACCACCTTTGACTAGAATATAGGGAAATGGCCACAGACAATGCCAGAAAACTGCACTTAGCAACACTACATCGCCTCTATGAAGTTGGGATAAGGCCGGAAAGCTCCTAGCATGGTTTAGCAGATGGGAGCCCCAAGACAGATGGATACGGAAGGTGGTTGACCTTCAAGGTATTAATCACTCTACAGATGAAGGGGTGGCAAGTACATTTGCAGAGTACTACAGAGACTTGTACCGTGCCAGAACACCAACATCGCAGGTCGAGATAAGGGATTACTTGGTGGCTATCCCTACTCCAATACTAGGGGATGAAGTAGCACAGGACTTGGAGGCGGACCTGTCCTTGACAGAAATCGAAGAGGCAGTGACGAAACTTCATCCCGGGAAACCCCCCGGCACCAATGGGCTGCCGGCGGAATTCTACAAGTGCTACATGGATATCCTGAGACCCCACCTCCTTAGGCTCTTCACAGCTTACCATAAAGAGGGTGCCTTTCTGCCAGGCTTGAGTATGGCCACCATTGTGGTCATACACAAAGAAGGCAAGCACCGCAACCAGTGCAGATCCTATAGACCCATTTCATTGCTTAACTCTGAAGTTAGAATTCTGGCTCCAATCCTGGTGAACAGTCTCCAGGGGGTGATCACGACCCTGGTTCATGAGGACCAGTCGGGATTCATGCCTGCCAGGTCTCCTCATCTTAAACTGAGGCGAGCTAACAATTGGCTCATGAAGGTAAGGAACCTAATGAGCCCACAGGTGTTCCTATCACTGGACACCGAGAAGGCGTTCAACGCTGTAAAATGGATGTATCTCGATGCCACACTGGAGAAATTCGGATTTGGGCCGAAATAGCGTAACTGGGTGGCGCTCCTCTACAACAAACCGGTGGCTTCAGTGCGTGCAATGGCAGATGCTCGGCACCCTTTCCCATCGAGAGGGGGATGCGGCAGGCTGCCCCCTTTCACCCCTCCTTTTCGCTTGAACTCTGGAGTCCCTGGCCTGCGCAATTAGAACACATCCCTTTATCTTTGGCTTTGGTATCACACCTGCAGACACTGAAGAGGAAAAAAATCTCTCTATATGCCGACTACATTCTGTTGTTTACGACTAATCCCGCCACGACTATACGTCCCTGTTTGATACAATTACAGAATATGGACGCCACTCGGGCTACAAAATTAACTGGAACAAATCTATCTTTATTGCCCGAATACGACCCAAACGATTATTGGCCTAGGCCAGAAGAGTTGCGAGTAGCACAAGAGGGATTCAAATACCTGGGAATTTTTGTTAACCCGTACCTGGGGGTCTTCAGGAGGAAGAACATAGGACTATTCCTGTGTAAGTTTAAGGCGGACGTGGAGAGATGGCGGAATCTCCCCCTTATCCTTCTCGAACGAGCAGACATTTTTAAAAGATCACCCTGCCTCAGTTGCTATACGCTCTACAAAATTCATACCATCCCCTACTCAAAGGCACCTTCACAGACATAAATACTACACTTCGAACACTGTTGTGGTGGGGGGGACACCCTAGAATAGCGCTCCATACACTGCAACGTAATACGTATAATGGAGGGATAGCACTCCTCGATTTGGAGGCTTATTACTTGGCGTTGCGCCTGATACCCATAAATGAATGGATACATAAAAGCAGGGATCACCCTACATACCACCTCGAGCAGGAAGAAATGCAACCACACAATTCCCTACACTGCCTGTATTGAGGGAAAGGGGGCTCTTGCCTGCTTGCTGTGACACAAGTGACCTTGGCTGCTTGGGGGAGGGCGACTAAAACTATTGGGTGGACGGGTAGCACCAATAAGGCTACCCTGCTCTGGGAAGGGCCTTAGTTTAAGGAGCTGCATAATCTCACAGGGTTTATGTCATGGGATCTCCTGGGAATCTCCACAATAGGGGACATAATCGAGAAAGGGGAGCTCAAAACATGGGCAACACTTAAACGAGAATATGACATGAACAACTCCCAATTTCGTAAATATGCTATATTACGACAAGCATGGCAGTAAGAGAATGTCCCCAGCCAGCATCTCTAGAGATCCGCACCGCTAGAGGGGCGGCTCCTACAAGAGGAATGGATCCACA
This sequence comes from Lissotriton vulgaris, assembly GCF_964263255.1. Classification (NCBI taxonomy): domain Eukaryota; kingdom Metazoa; phylum Chordata; class Amphibia; order Caudata; family Salamandridae; genus Lissotriton; species Lissotriton vulgaris. The sequence goes on from NC_141689.1 coordinate 1,478,020,905, forward strand.
AGGCGGTCTCCATCACCTATAAAACAATCAACAACAACATCCCTGATGGGCTGACTGAACTGGTACGGTGGGAGAGGGATGTGGGTTCCATGGAGGACATGGACTGGGAGGCGGCATTTATGCACCCCAGAGAAGGTGTTGGATAGTAAATTAAATCTATTCCTTATCCTAGAGCGCCCCCCAGCGCAATGCATTGTGACAGCATGCGTTGTAAAACTTGCGATGTAAAGGCATGCATCGTAAAAGTTGAGTTGAAAAGGATGTTCCCCCATTTTCCTATTGTTGTGGATCTAGTGCAGAAGCCCCATCTATTTACGTGATACCAGTACATATAGGCTGCTTGTAACCCCATACTGTTAAACCACTTGGCCCACATTGTGATTAAAAAAGGGGGGGTTTGTTTATTGTCAGATGGAAAAGTAACCCTGACCGGCCGGTCTGGGGTAGATTGATTTGAATGTGCTCCTATGTTGGCTGATTCACTACTGTGTGTTCAGGTAACGAGTTCCGCCCATGGTATGTCGTCGTTTAATCCCCGGGTTTTACATAGCAATCGGAACACCCAGCGTTGTTCTTGCCTAAACAATGTAGTGGGTGTCCAATTAAGGTTAGCTTCTATGATGGTATATTTCAGGTCACTTTGGGCATGGTTCTTCGCTAGGTAATGCTTTTGTAGCTTGGTGTTAGTCTTTTTGCACTGTATGGTGCTTTTGTGTTCCCCTATGCATACCTCAACAGGTCTGGTTGTCATACCAATGTATTGTTTATGGGATGGGCATCTAATCAAGTGTATGCAATTCTTGGTATTGCAATTAGTATGCCGTTTTTGTACCTATGGTCTGGCCAGACCTAGGTCAGCATGCTTAGATGCTGCAGTCAGTGGACATGCTGAGCAGATGCCACATGGATAGTGACCCACAACTGATGGGAGTGCCCACAAGGTGGGTTGAGTATTGATGGGTTGTTTGGGTCATGTATGGACAAGGAGGTCTTTGAAATTCTGTGTGCGTTTAAATGAGAAGAGTGGTGTAGGACCAGGGTTAAACACTCCTGTCTCCAAAATACCACAGTATTTTTTAATCAGTTTCTGGATTTTGTTGGAGTTGGGGGGTAACTTTGTTACGCATGTAAGTGCATTGATTTGGGGTTTCTCCTTGACCTCCAACAGTACATACCTATGGTTATTTCTGGCTCGTTTGTGTGCTTTTCTTATAGTACACTTGGGGTAGTTGCGTGCCGACAAGTTGTGCGACAGCATTTAAGATTGTTTTTCAAATTCACAGATGGTATTACAATTGCGTCGGAGCCATAGAAATTGCTCCACTGGGAGATTGCCCCTGAGTGCCTTGAGATGGTGGCTCTGGTACATCAGGGGACTATTCCAGTCCGTAGGTTTTTTGTAATTTGTGGTCAGTGGTGAACCTTTTTTAGGGTAATCCAGGGATCCAAAAATGCGACTCTCTCTTTGGATATAGTACCTGTTATTTTCAGAAAGGGGTCTAGAGTGTTTAGCCTTTCGCATAATATGTTACATCGATCCTCATTTCCTCTCCAGAATAGTAAAATGTCATTGATATAGAGTCGCCATACCATGATATTCTCTTTGTAGGGGTTGGTTTAGCTCTGAATGAACTTGGCCTCAAAGTTGGCCATGTACATACAGGCTAGGCTCAACGCGAACATGCTCCTCATGCTGGTCCCTGGGATTTGATGATACAATTGTTTTTTGAAGGCAAAGAAGTTCTCTTTGAGTGCCACGGCTGCACATTTACAGATGAAGGCAACTGATGTTTCGTATGGCCATGGGTCAATGCTCTGTAGCATGGCCACCATTACCTCCAATGTGGCATCCTGTGGAATGTTCGTATACAGTGCTTCCACATCCAATGTGGCCAATAGGGTGATCGTTCCTGGTTCATTGAAATTTTCAATAAGGTTGAGGACCTCTGTTGTGTCCCTTAGGTAGGTAGGTGTTTGAGTGACTAAGGGGCGTAGGAAAAAATCACAAAACATGCTCAATGGCTCAAGCAATGAGTCAATGTCTGATACTATTGGGCGTCCTGGGGGTGGTTAGTACCCTTGTGTATTTTTGGTAAGGTGTACTAGTAGGGAGTCCTGGGATTTTCATTAATCAAGAATGCTGCTTCCTGGGGTGATATCCACTCTTCCCTTTCTCAAGATAACCGGCCAAGGCAAGGCTGAAAGTCAGGAGGTGGTGGTTTAAAGATTAACCTGTAGCTGCATGGTCAGATGCGTCGCAAATAATGTAAAATGTGAACGTAGACATATTTCTGAAATGCACCTTGATACTGTAATGTACACGTGGACCTAATTCTAGCATGGTCACACCATGATGTAATAGTTAATTAATAACATGCCAAGAGTCTGTGAACGTATATAAAGACTGATTTCTTTCTGTAAAACCAGATCACTTTGCAGTCCTGCAAATTGTCTCAGCTGCAGCTTTATTGGCAATAAAGCCACTTTCTTTTGAAACCTTGTATGTGCCCTTCTTCTTGTCCCTAATAATACATTTTATGCTTTAACAGCCTCTATGACCAGGCTTCTGATCTTCATTGTAAGTCTTTTTGTCGGGTCTTCCTCAATGGGGAGGAAGTAGTTGGTGTCCTTGAGCTGGTGCTGGCATTCTGCATCATATGTGCCTATGTCCTGGACCACGATGTCAACGCCTTTATCGGCTGGCCTGATGATAGTTGCTGCATCTTCCATGATGCCCTTTAGAATCTGTCTTTCATTTTTGGATAGGTTGTCATAGGAGCGACGGTGTGGAAGATTTGTGACGTCCTTCTACACCGCTTGACCAAACGTGAGCACTTTGTTTGCGGTCATGGCTGCGGTTGGTGTGAGTTTTGATTTCTTTTTCAGCCCGGTGCCGGTGGTTGGTGTCTCAGGTTTGTCCTGGAAGAAGACCTTCAATCTCACCTTCCTGAAGAATTGGTGGAGTTCCTGATGCAATCTGAAATCGTCCTCACAGGGTATCGTGACAAAACCCCAATCCCTTCTCCAAGAGGTTGTATTCTTCCCTGGACAGTGACCTGGAGGACAGGTTGACAACTCGCGTTTCGTTCCTGTCGTCTTGCTCCTCAGGACCATTTGTTCTGGCTCCTGCCAGTGCACGTTCCTTGATCAATTTTTCAGTCTTCCTCTTCCTCTGCCCCTTCCTCTGTTCTGTTGTGAAAAGGGGGGTTTGTAATTGGTGATATTGCGGCATCTGAGGTGGATATCCCACTGGTGTGTTCCAAATTGGTGGGTGTCTAACCCATTGGCCCGCGTATGGTTGTTGTTGAAAAGGGTGGGACAGGAATCTCTGGAACAATGGTGGTGGTGGGTGCCTCCAAGATCCTCTTGTTGGTGGTGCATAGTTTCTCTCATCATAACTAGAGTCGCTACTCATTGACCTCGATCTTCTGGAGCTGTTACTACTCATTTCTTCCGGAAGGTTGTATCTTGGTTCTGAAAAACATAGTCCTCTTTTGTGTATGGGTGCGCTTTCTCCTGGGAGAAGTTTTTGACATCTTTTTGAAGGTTTGTAACTTTATGTTTTGTCAAGAAATCTTTATGTTTTGTCATCTTCTCGTTGATCTCTGCTAGGAATGTCTTGAATGCTGTGACGGAAATCCCTGCTTTCAGGCCTGATTCTGCGAGCGGATTTGAATGAGGAGTTCATCCGATACTCTTGGCCGCGTTAATTATCAGTACAAGGCAATCCCTTGTGCATTTCCAAGCTATCTTCAACCACTTTCTTCTGAATGTTAGTTCTTCCAAGAAGATCTGTGGTGTTAATGTCACTAGTAGGCCATTCAGTGCTATATTGGCCCTTAGGTATTCGGTCTTTATTGTGCCGTGCAGAGCTGTTTTTATCTGTAATTTCCTCAGTGTCTGTAGGGCTTTCCAATCTTCATTCTTACTTACTGATGCCACGCTGCCATCTGAATCAAGCAATGATGGTGCCCTCAGTATCTCTGCCACAGTGTCATTGTCGAAGCTAAGGCCAGGATTATCCATTGTGTTATAGTGGATAAATGTTTATTGTGATAAATGGGTTCTAGAGAGTGTGGCTGTTGGGGATCTTGTGATAAAAATGTAAAGAAAATAGGGAAGATAGGGTGATCTTGTCCCATGGCTAGCTGCTCTACTAAGTCACCCAACACTAAAGAATGGGGGACAGGGAAACGTTTTCAGAAAAGCTAGGTCCAGTACCATTACTCCCAAGGACTAACATGTAATCACTGTGTGGTAACTGTTCCTAAAACAAGGACACATAACCGTCTTGATTATGCAAGACAGGGAAAAATATATAGAGAAAAATAAGGTGGTCACTATATGTGGTTTCCAGTTGATAAAGGTGGGGGAATTTCTCCTTTTGAAATTAGTGCCCTCACACCCTCTTGTAGGGGTGGCGCTGCTGTCCTCCACGGGACCCGTGAGAGGGCTCTTTGTCTGAGATCTTTTAGGAGACGCTGCAGTTGTGCATGCAGGTGTGGTCCTAAAAGGGTAGGTGAAAGTGTGTTAAAATTACCCCTTCGCTACCTAAGGGTCAATTTATGCATAGGTCCAGGAGGTAAAACTAAAAGAATTATACAGGGGAGATGGAGCACCTCTATTAACAAATAACAGGGTATTACTCTGCTGCTCTAAGTGCCTGTGTGTGATAGTCAGTAAGTGTTTAGGGCAACATGTTTTGCACTTTGAATCGGTCCCTAGTGAATCCCTATGCGCTTTGTCAGGACCATAGGTGTGAAAGCGTGAAATACAAATAGGAGTATGTAAAAGACACCCTTTTTATCACCAGGTACAAACAGGAACACACAAGAGATGTTCCTTTGAGTGCATAGTACTCACTTATACTGTAGTGTAGTTCCTATATTCCCAATAGGCTCTTCTCATTGGAATAATATATCCTATAGATTAGACGTAGGACTGAGGTCGACTAGGACTCTATCGAATATATTAAACTTAATAGTGAATTCCAGCTAGCTCAGAGGTCACTAGAAACGTTCTCGAATTCACAGGAAGGGATTAGTTTCTGACAACTGTATAAACATCATCAATCAGGGGGAGAAGGATCACTTGTCCTGCGTAACCGGGGTATGCAGGTCGAGTTTTAAAATAGGATGATATGAGTGTAAACATCATTGCGCTGTATCATTAAAATTTATAACCAAGTTTAACATGAATATGAGTATTTTTGTAAGAACGTTATGGGGCATATCTGTTTGGTATGAATGCACGGAAGTGAGAATCGATATCTGTGCCATAACACGCGCAATAATATGAGTAGGCACATTCTGAATATGCCAGATATGGTAATGATAACGCTGTACAGAGATGAGAGAGCCCAAACTGCCTTGAATTGTGAGGTTTATAAAGTATTGCCATTTTCCTGTTGCAACGAATGAAAATTTCGTAAAATGTGTTCAATGTGGCAGTAATGTACTGCTTTGTGTGTCTCCTTATAACCCCTGTTCCCCATCCCCCATGAACACAACTATAATATTTTTCTTTTTTATAGGTACAATGAGACCTTCTTGATATAAAGGACAAACAGGTCGCTTTATTTGTTTTTTCACCTTGATTATAATAAGAAAATCTCTGTTATATAAACACATACACCACTCACCTTGTTCACCTCGGTCCTGAAGATGTAAATGTAAATGTATTAAGACTTATATAGCGCACGTATCACCCGAAGGCATCAAGGCGCTTGCCTTGGGAACTAGTCCTGGCTTTTTCCCTGTGAGATAACCCCTACTGGGGATCCCCACGGTGAAAGCCAGGCATCCCGCAGCGGGTGGGCCGCCGTAGTGGAGATTAAGCAAGCTATTGCCCAGAGTTGCAGCGTGGGACCCCATGATTAGAGTAGGCACCGAGGCGAGAATTATCGAGTCCGTGGACATTTTGGGCTCAGGACCCTGCCGCGTCGGGAATTGAACCCTGGTCCCGGGCCAGACCTCTGCATCAGGGTCTGCCGCTCTAATCAGTGAGCCACACTCCTCCAAGATAGCCAGCTTGACCTGACAAGGCTACACAGGGCAGAAACATGTCGACAATTTTAATTACAATTTCGAGTGCGTATGAATCCATAACTATTCACCAGACACACCATTCTATCAAATTGCCTGCAGGCTACCTGAATCCAGACCGAATAAAATCAAAAATCTGTCTGTCCGGGAATTTTAATTTTGCACTGTCCATATCACTGATCACTACTGCTTTTAACCATGGTTAAGAACCTCCGGTTGGAGTGTGCATATCACACTAACCCTATGATTATGCACACACGTGTTTAAATAGCGGAGAATCAAGATATACCGCTCATTTCGACTTTTTTTACAGGGTTTTTTACTTGAGACATACAGATACTCGACCTGCATACCCCGGTTACGCAGGACAAGTGATCCTTCTCCCCCTGATTGATGATATTTAAGTAAAGGAAGCTGAATGGATCATAACTTCCTCCTCCCTCTCATATGATTTAATAATCTAAAACTGCATAAACATGACAACTTTGTTTCCCAAGAATAAGAAATGTATCTCTAGAGTCGTGGAAACAATAGATAAGTATTTCACTCAGTCACTCGTGCATGCTTCGTTTCTACAGATGTGCAGAGAAATAGAGAGACAGGCATTTTCAATAAAAGGTTTTATTAAACAGTCTTCTATCCATGCAAGTAAAGTGAACTGCTAGAATCGTAATGCTGGCTGCAAAGTATAATGCGTACAGCGAGAACAATATTATAAAATAATACTGTAAGAGCATTGTATGGTTTCTAAACCATATATAAATGCATACATAAATAACAATGGCTAAAGGTACTCAACTGGTGCTTCTAAAAGATGCCTAACGCAATGTACCTAACCTAAGTCTAGTACGCGGGTTGGAAACACTGGAGCTGGATTCTCGCCGCTAGAAATGCAGTCTCTCGACCAGTGCATCAGCTGGAGGGTTGTCTTCCTTCGGCACTTGCTGTAGCGAGCTGCGTCGGGCAAGTAGATAGTCGAACTGCTCCGAACCACCGTGTCGTGCTAGAGCAAGTTAAGGCATATTTATACCTTGAAGGTGTCTAGTTTGACATAAAGTCGGGCATAATAACGTCAGGAAAGAACGCCAAGGGAATAGCAGTTCTTTTTAAAGTTCATGAGTTCTTGGGCAAATCAATATTCAAGCAAGGGAAGGTCCCTGACTGCTTAAGCCAATTTTCTAAGAAATCGTTGTGACGTTTTGGTACGGGTGGAAGTAGCCATGCCTGTATTTGGTCTGCATGGGCTATGTCTAAATAAGGGAATGATGTCTATGCCTACATTAGGGCAATCTGAATTGTACCTATGTAAGGGCATGAATCGTGAAAATTCACTCAGATCCTAAAATGCCATACAAGAATACCTGACAAGAGGTACCATAGGATTATAGGGTGTCTTTTCCCTACTCCTATTTTTATTTCACGATTTCACACCTTATGGGCCTGACGAAGCGCATAGGGATCCACTAGGGACTGATTCTAAGCACAAAAAGGTGAGCAGTCTGAATATCACCCCAAAAAAATTCGACCTACAATAATATCGATGTCACAATATCGAAGGGACAGAATATCGATGTTAAGAATATCGATGGACAGATTATCGACCCTAATTAATAATTAATAATTAATAATTACCCTAATTAATAATTATTATTGTTTGTTATTAGAAATATTTTATTTATCAATATTTAATTTTTGGTAATTAATATGTATTAAGTATTATTTACTGGTATTTATTATTATTTTATTGTTAATTAATTATTCATTGGTAATTATGTTTTTTTAATTATTTATTGCTATTTGTAAATAGTTTAGAGTTAGTTCATATTTAATTCATTAACTAATTAAAAAAGTTATTTTACTTATAAGTATATTATTTTTTACTTCTACGCTATCCAACACTTTCCCTACTGTTGCACTCTCTGGAGTTGGAATAGCAATTTTTACCCCTGCGCTATCCAACACTTTCCGTACTGTTGCACACTCTAGAGTGGGCATAGTAATTTTTACCCTTACGCTATCCAATGCTTTCTCTACTGTTGCCCTCACTGGAGTGGGAATAGTAATTTTTACCCTCCCGCTATCCAACATTTTCCCTACTGCTGCACTCTCTGGAGTGGGAATAGTAATTTATAACCCTATGATATCCAACACTTTCCCTACTGTTGCACTCTCTGGAGTGGGAACAATAATTGTAACCCCTATGATATCCAATACTTTCCCTACTTTTGCACTCTCTGTAATAGGAATAGGAATTTTTACCCCTACGCTATCCAACACTTTCCCTACTGTTGCACTCTCTGGAGTGGGAATAGTAATTAATATACCTACGCTATCCAATGCTTTCTCTACTGTTGCACTCTCTGGAATGGGAATAGTAATTTATATCCCTACGCTATCCAATACTTTCCCTACTGTTGCACTCCTTGGAGTGGGAATAGTAATTTTAACCTCTACTATATTCAACACTTTCCCTACTGTTGCACTCTCTGGAGTGGGAATAGTAATATATACCCCTACACTATCCAATGTTTTCCCTACTGTTGCACTCTCTGGAGTGGGAATAGTAATTTTTACCCCTGCGCTATCCAAAACTTTCCCTACTGTTGCACACTCTGGAGTGGGCATAGTAATTTATACCCCTACACTATCCAACTTTTTCCCTACTGTTGCACTCTCTGGAGTGTGATAATAATTTTTACCCTTACGCTATCCAATGCTTTTTTTTTTTTCTTCTTTGTCCTCATTTTCGCCCTTGGTGATCAACTAGTAGCATGTGGAAACAATCTTACTGTCTCAGATAAACTGGAAGGAGCTCCGGGGAGAGCAGCTCTGATTGCCCCACAGTAAGTAGTATCGTAGTCCAACAAAGCCACCTTGAAATAACCATATGGGACACCTGCTGCGTTCATATACCCATCGTGTTGGAATATATTGGGTATAGTCAAACGGAAAAAGAAGAGGATGCCAAGCAGCGTAATCATTGGACCTTGGGGAAAAAAAAAAAAAAGAACCCAAGATCAACTAAAGCTCTTTACCAGTTTAGCAGGCTCCAGAATTTTCTCTTGCTTTGATTTCCTGATCTTAAGAGGTCCATCTTTGATGTTTGTAGAACTGACCTTTGCCAATCCAGCAAGATTGGAGGTGATGGATCTTTCCATTTCTTACATATTTCCCTCCTTGCCAACAAAATACAGAAGAAAAGTAAATTTTTTGCTGGACCATGAAACTCTGGAGAAATTCCAAAAATAACAAGAGCAGGTGTTAAAGTTAGTGGAGATCCCAAAGAGGTGGATATTGAAATCGAGACAGAGTTCCAGAATGGTGTTAGCAGTGGGCATTCCAAGAACATGTGTAAGTCCGAGGCCTCTGCCAAACCACATTTAGGGCATAGAACCTGCGTATTGTCTGTAAACTTCGACAGGCGTTGAGGCGAATAGTAGGCCCTATGTAGTGTGAACAGATGGTTTCGGCGTAGCCAAGATGGTTTTACTATGTTCCACATGATTTTAAATGATTCATGCCACATATTCTCAACACTAATACCAGTCATATGTATAGACCATAGCTGATCTGGTAATAGGAACTCACCCTCTGCTTCATCTAATAACATATTATACCATAATGAGACTTCTTTCAGAAATGGGAGTCTATCCGTTAGTAGTGACACCAATGTGCTATCACCTCCTAACTGAAATCTACCTTTAACACGGGACCTTGCATTTGCCCAACCTTGCATTTGAAGATATTTGAACCTAGAAAACCTAGGCCCCACTTTTGAACTTAAAACCTCCCATGGTAGTAAACTTCCTTCAACAAAGATGTCCCCCCAAATTACCATGCCTGCCTCACGTAATGGTGTTGCAAGACTATCCAGAAGCCAGCTCGGAGAGCCAGGAGAGTTCCATAGTGGGGCTTTAGCAGAATAGTAGTCAATTTTAAGGGTACACCTAAGTTTAGTCCATGTTCTACATGCATCTCTAAGCACCTTTAGTTTTATTTTCTTAAAAAACTTGGGGTCCCCAAATCTAAACAAAAATTCATGATCTGCCACTTTTTCTCCTCTAAGTAATGCAGCAAACATGTGTCCACGCGCCAAGTTTATAGGGGATTTTAACAGCATCCTGACATGGGACATTTGAAAAGCCCACCCATAAAGTTGTAAATCAGGAGCAGCCAAACCTCCCTTCTCTCTACGACGCCTGATCTTCTTCCAGGAGATTCTTGGGTTATGGTTATTCCAAATAAAAGAACGTATATCACTTTGGAGCTTGGCTATCATTTTGGAATAAAAAAAAAGGGGAATGGTATTAAATAAAAATGTGATCTTAGGTAAGATCGTCATTTTCACTAGATTAGATCTACCCAATAGAGATAGCGGCAGGGTGGACCATGATTTCATTTGCCTACGACATTCTTTAGATATAAGCGAAAAATTTGCTGGAGCAATCTCGTCTATGTTTTTATATATATTCAAACCCAAGTATCGAAGGACTGAACTTATATGGGCTCCCACTACGGGCTCAGGGTCATTCCAGACCATAATGTCTGTCTTGGCTGCATTAACCTCATAGCCTGATACTGCTCCAAACTCTTTAGCCAACATAATTAGTGTTGGAAATGCTGATCTTAACTCAGATGTGAAAATAAGAAGGTCATCCGCATATAAAGCGACCTTCCTCTCCCACCCCTCAAACACAAAAGACTTGATATTACTATTGTCTCGAATCTTTTGAGCAAAAGGCTCTATATAAAGATCAAATAGGAGGGGGGAGAGGGGGCATCCTTGTCGGGTTCCCCGAGTGATATTAAAAGGGTCCGATAGTTCACCATTAACAAGTAAAGATGCTGATGGATTCTTATACAAGAGTTTGATTGTGCGTCTAAATTTGTTACCTAAATTGAATTTTTCCAGTACCTCTGATAAGTAAACCCAATTAACTCTATCAAATGCCTTGGTGGCATCCAAGGTCATTACAGCTAGAGGAAGTGATGTCACCGTCGCCATATCAATAGCACCTATAAGGTCATGTGTCAGTTCATATAACTGACGCCCCCTTACAAATCCCTTTTGATCTGTGTGCAAGATGTTTGTTGCAACTGCACCCAACCTATTCGCAAGTACAGAAGTAAAGATTTTATAGTCTGTATTTAGAATGGAAATTGGTCTATAAGACCCACAATTTAGCGCTGATTTACCTGGTTTTAAGATCAATGTAATTGATGCATTATCCCATGATTTAGGGGGGGGCATCCCTTCGAGGAGGATCACATTGAAAAGCTCAGTCAAAAAAGGAATAATGACTGGAGATAGAGCTTTATAGATTTCAGATGGCAAACCATCAGGGCCTGATGCTTTACCCTTTTTACTACTGGCTACAACTCTCTTAACTTCCTCTTGTGAAATCGGATCATCTAGTTTATTGCTTTGTTCTGATGTCAGAGCAGGGAGAGAAACTTCCGCCAGCCAATCTTCAACCTGCTTTGGCTCTACCTGAATATCTTCACAATAGATGTTACTAAAAAAGTCACGGAGCGTTCTCCTAATATCCACATCAGTAGAAACTGTAATGCCGTCAGTCATAATAGAGTTAATGTTATTACGGACTAACTCAGTCTTTGATTTCCATGCGAGCAATTTACTGGCACCTTCGCCATACTCAAAGTGTGCCAGTTTACTGGCTTCCCATCTCTCTTGGACCCTAGTATTTAATATCGAGCTTAATTCTCCTTTCAAGATGGTCATCTTATTCTGCTTTTCCTGAGCCATAGGAGAGCTGGCATCAGAGTGTCTAGTTATGTCTGCTTGAAGATTAGCTAACTCTGATTCCAATGAGTTTACTGCTTCTCTATAGATTTTGTTCTTATAAGATACCTTGTTCTTTATCTGACCCCTTAAGAACGCCTTAAGTGCATCCCATATGACGTCTGGAGACGCTGATCCTATATTATCATCCAGAAAAAACTGGACCTCAATCTTAAGGGCGTCCATGATATTAGATGATGACAATAGTGAACGGTCAAACGACCAATTACTTGATCGCCTCTTTGGAAATCCTTCCAGGTCTAAGAGAATTGCCGCATGATCTGAAAGATGAAAGGGTAAATGGGATACTGATTTAACCTGGTGCACTAAAGATTGACTGATCAGGATAAAATCGATACGAGATTGGTGATGAAACCTATAATTCCGAAAAGTGACTCCTCTTTGTAGACCATGCATTGTTCTCCAGATATCATTATATCCTAGCTGCTTCATATTGTCCTGCAAGTATGCCCTTGTTTTGGACAAGACTTTGGCTCTGTTGGATGGAGATTTATCCATTACAGGATCTAGAACTATATTAAAGTCACCTGCTAGGATAACTGGATCAGGGTATAAATATAGATGTGAAAAAAGAACTTTCAGTGCCGATGGGTCATCCTGATTAGGACCATAGTATCCTGCTATAGTTATTGGAGCGCCATGTATTATGGCTGACACTATTGCCCATTGTCCTCCTGGGTCTACAAGGTTCGAGAGCAGTCTTGCTTTAATAGATTTTCTAAATAGGATTGCTACACCTCTAGTGTGTGTTGTTTGTGTCGTCGTTATACAGGCATCAATCCATCTATTCCTCTTAACCAATATCTGTATTTCTGGATCGGTCAAATGTGTCTCCTGAAGTACCATGATCTGTGCGGTTGAATCTCAAAGATATTGCATGATGTTATTTTTCCTGGGGCATGTCCGTAAACCATTGGTATTCCAGGAGAGAATAGATAGTTTACTCATAATTACTCATTAATATAATGATTCCAGTTCTTCATTCTTACTGCTCCCCCAAAAAAAGGCTCTGTAGTCCATATGCCCATGCTAAAGAAAGTTATAACTGAGACAAATCTTAACAGTGACCATGTTAAACAAAAAACCAAACTACCGCGAAAAAAAGGACTCTTTTTTAATTTCCCCCCCTGCAACCCCCCCCCCCCAGTGCCCCTGTCTAACTCCCCTTAACCCCTGGGAAACCCTTGTTTTATCTATCTGGAAAAACCAGAAGATAGCACTCTGTTGTGGACTCCCTATCTAGTTATGGTCGAAAAAAAAAAAACCAATAGAATGGATAGAATGGATAGAATAGTCACCCCTAAGGAATATGAGCGGGAATAAGTTAAAACTAACATATGTGCTCTTTACCTAAGCCCGTTCGTTATATTCATATGTGTAATACACTACTTTTGTTATGTGTTTTGGTAACTAACCTTGACCATTTTTTTTTCCTTTTCACATTCTCCTTATATTAGCTTTATAAACAGTTTTTAAGAGGTTTTTTTTATTTGAATTATTTATTTATTTATATGTGTATAAACATTTTTTTCCCCTCTTTTTCTCTTTTTTTTCTCCCTCTTTTCTTGTCTTTTTCATGTCTAATTGAGATTTCTTTTTTCTATTATCTTACCTATAGTTCAAAGTACAAACCAAATCAGTTTTAGTTATCCCCAAAAAAGCTACCTCTAATTTCTTGTTCCCCTTTCTCCTTTTTCTCTACCTATAGTGAGCAGTAGCTCATCCGCTGCTTGCACTGATCTTATATTGTGCATAGTATTATTATACATTACTCTCAGTGCAGCAGGAAAAACCAATTGGGCAGTTTCACCATAGCTTCTAAAAGCCTCCAGCCTTTTTCCAAACTCCCATTGTTTGTCTAGTGTGGTTCTAGACAGGTCAGATCTTACTTGAAAATTGAACCCTTTTGCCGTGACAGTTTTCTGTTTTAAGGCCAGGTTAAGAATAGTTTCTTTAAGGGAGTATGTAAGAAAATTGACCAGAATTTTTCTGGGCTTGGTTCTTTGAGGGTTTTTCTTAAAAGGCTCTCTATGTATGCGCTGGATATCTAACGCTAATTCTTCTTCAGATTGATCAAGTCTTAGCGCCTCCTTCAATAGCGAGATAACATACTGCTTGATGTCTGAGCCTTCTTTATCCTCTGGAATATTCATTATACGAAGGTTATTCCTGCGAGCATTATTCTTAAGCGTCTCCATCCGTTCTGAAAGAATTTGATCTTCTTTTCTAAGAGTGACGATATTAGACTTAGCTTCGTCTAGATGTAGGGAGGCCTGTCACTCTGTCCTCCAATGTCTCTGTTCTCATTGATAGATCGCTTAATTTTTTGTCTAAACTTTCGCAAAAACACCTAATGTCTGCTTGGTTAGCTGCTGAGGGTTCAAATCCCTTTTTAATATCCACTGATAGAGAGGTAAACATCTCCTGAAAAGACGCCTGCAAAGTAGTGATCAATTCTGCATTAGTAGCTGTAACTCCTTGTGTGGAATCCTGTAAACTTAAGCCAGCTAAAGAAGCCAGCGCAAGAGGAGGAGCCAATGGGGATGCCAAAACCAAAGCCAGAGGTGGCAATTGTCTTGATGAACCAATAGTTGTATCACCTATCCCTCCCTCTATATCACTGCCATCTATCACCCCTGCTCCAGGGTTCGTGGACATATCAGAGCCCCCCGTCGCCATCTCTAATGGAGAGTCGTTTTTATCAAGCAAATCCTCGGAACTTATCAGACCCTTAAATTCAATATTGCCTTCTGGTATCTTTTCTGACCTGTCTGACAGTAGTACTACTTGTGGTACTACTTTAAAATAAGACCTCAATGATGGAGTTATTCTAGATACTGAGGTGGCGTTCTGACTCTTAGATGCTTTCAACCCTTTGGCAGATTTGCGCGTGTACGCACGTTTTGCTTTAACCTGCCCGGTTAGATGTGAGGAGGGCTTTTTTTGTCACTAGAAAAATGATCTACAGTAAAACTGTCGTTTCTCTCAGGTTCCACTATTTTTATTACCGGTTCACCATCACATCCTAAACCAGCTACAAAATCCACTGTAGGTAAACTCGAGTCATCACTCAAGGGAGCAATGGCATCTCGCGGCCAAGGTTTTTTATTTTTATTTTTGCTTTTACATTTATTTAGTGCTCCCTTACTGACCTTGCTGACCTTGTTCTTGCTCTGGTCGCCTCTCGAGTGATCAGCTGTTTTCCTATCGGCATCACCGTTACTATCACTGCCTCCGCCTTCCCTCTGCTCCTGGAGCAACAATGCCTCCCCTACCTTCGACGTCTTCTCATCAGGTAATACGGGCGTCTCCACCTCTGTGACTGCAACTATCCCCCGGCGTCCGGGAAGCAAGCCACAAATTCGGCGCCCTCGTCTAAGCTCCAGGGCGGCCAAGCTCCACACCAGATCACTTCTCGGTAGTAGGGTACGCCCACAGCATGCGGAGACTAGCTTCTTGCTGCAGGCCAGGTGAGCCGGGTGAGCCTTCTCCACCGCCACGGCACTCGCACTTACGGAAGAACACCCCCTCTCAAATCCCATCCGGCAGGTAATGAGGATAACGCCGATTCCACTCGTGAATTTTTTTTCGTTCAGCTACTGCTCCATTATAGTGCAGGGGTGTCGGGGGTCCGCAGTTTAGGTATTCCACATAAAAACCGCATCAAAATCCGACCAGAATTAGCACAAACGCATCGAACCGGGAGAGCACACACAGAGCGCTGCAGCGGCTCAAGCGGCCGCCGCCATGTTTCCCCCCCTACGCTATCCAACACTTTCCCTACAGTTGCACTCTCTGGAGTGGGAATAGTAATTAATATACCTACGCTATCCAATGCTTTCTCTACTGTTGCACTCTCTGGAATAGGAATAGTAATTTATATCCCTACGCTATCCTATACTTTCCCTACTGTTGCACTCCTTGGAGTGGGAATAGTAATTTTAACCTCTACTATATCCAACACTTTCCCTACTGTTGCACTCTCTGGAGTGGGAATAGTAATATATACCCCTACACTATCCAATGTTTTCCCTACTGTTGCACTCTCTGGAGTGGGAATAGTAATTTTTACCCCTGCGCTATCCAAAACTTTCCCTACTGTTGCACACTCTGGAGTGGGCATAGTAATTTATACCCCTACACTATCCAACTTTTTCCCTACTGTTGCACTCTCTGGAGTGGGATAATAATTTTTACCCTTACGCTATCCAATGCTTTCTCTACTGTTGCACTCACTGAAGTGGGAATAGTAATTTTTACCCTCCCGCTATCCAACGCTTTCCCTACTGCTGCACTCTCTGGAGTGGGAATAGTAATTTATACCGCTATGATATCCAACACTTTCCCTACTTTTGCACTCTCTGGAATGGGAATAGTTATTTTTACCCCTATGCTATCCAACACTTTCTCTACTGTTGCACTCTCTGAAGTGGGAAAAGTAATTGTAACCCCAACGCTATCCAACATTTTCCCTACTGTTGCACTCTCTGGAGTGGGAATAGCAATTTATATCCCTACGCTATCCAATGCTTTCTCTACTGTTACACTTTCTGGAGTAGGAATAGTAATTTATACCCCTACGCTATCCAACACTTTCCCTACTGTTGCACTCTCTGGAGTGGGAATAGTAATTTATACCCCTACACTATCCAACGTTTTCCCTACTGTTGCACTCTCTGGAGTGGGAATAGTAATTTATACCCCTACGCTATCCAACGCTTTCCCTACTTTTGCACTCCCTGGAGTGGGAATAGTCATTATTTTCCCTATGCTATCCAACACTTTCTCTACTGCTGCACTCTCTGGAGTGGGAATAGTAATTTATACCCATACAATATCCAACGCTTTCCCTACTGTTGCACTCTCTGGAGTGGGAATAGTAATTAATATCCCTACGCTATCCAATGCTTTCTCTACTGTTGCACTCTCTAGAGTGGAAATAGTAATTTATACCCCTACGCTATCCAATACTTTTCCTACTGTTGCACTCCTTGGAGTGTGAATAGTAATTTTAACCTCTACTATATCCAACACTTTCCCTACTGTTGCACTCCCTGGAGTGGGAATAGTAATTTATACCCCTACACTTTCCAACGTTTTCCCTACTGTTGCACTCTCTGGAGTGGGAATAGTAATTTTTACCCCTGCGCTATCCAAAACTTTCCCTACTGTTGCACACTCTGGAGTGGGCATAGTAATTTATACCCCTACACTATCCAACGTTTTCTCTACTGTTGCACTCTCTGGAGTGGGAATAGTAATTTTGACCCTTACGCTATCCAATGCTTTCTCTACTGTTGCACTCACTGGAGTGGAAATAGTAATTTTTACCATCCCGCTATCCAACGCTTTCCCTACTGCTGCACTCTCTGGAGTGGGAATAGTCATTTATACCCCTATGATATCCAACACTTTCCCTACTTTTGCACTCCCTGGAATGGGAATAGTAATTTTTACCCCTACTCTATCCAACACTTTCTCTACTGTTGCACTCTCTGAAGTGGGAAAAGTAATTGTAACCCCAACGCTATCCAACATTTTCACTACTGTTGCACTCTCTGGAGTGGGAATAGTAATTTATATCCCTACGCTATCCAATGCTTTCTCTACTGTTGCACTCTCTGGAATGGGAATAGTAATTTATACCCCTACGATATCCAACGCTTTCCCTACTTTTGCACTCCCTGGAGTGGGAATAGTCATTATTTTCCCTACGCTATCCAACACTTTTTCTACTGCTGCACTCTCTGAAGTGGGAATAGTAATTTATACCCATACAATATCCCACGCTTTCCCTACTGTTCCACTCCCTGGAGTGGGAAAAGTAATTTTAAGCCCTACGCTATCCAACATTTTTGGGTACTTGGAATATTAGTTTTATTCCCTCTGTTATTTAATATTTTTTGTATTATTTTAGTTAATGTAGTATATTATTAATTTTAAAACTTTGAAAAGTAATGTTTTTTTTTTAATTTGTTATACATCATTATTTAATTTGTATTTATGTTATTGTTTTATGTCTATATAGGTGTTTGTAATTTATAATACTTTTTAATAAATAATGTTATTAAAATAAATATTAAAACTGATTATTAAGTACGTTTATATATTATTTATTATATGTATATTTTTAATTGATGTTTCATTACATTTTATATATTACTTATTAATGTTAAACATTATGAATTTTTTAATTATGTTTATAATATTTATAAGTATTATTTAGTTTATTTTACATATTTTTTAACTAAAAAAACGATATTTGTAATAACGATATTTTTTACCAATATTTTATACTTACCATGTTGTAGATATGATGTCGATATTCTTAATATCGATATTTTTGCTTGGATATTTTTGTAGGTAGATTTTTTGCCCTCCGATATTTTGTCAGTGATCTGCACAAAACATATTGACCTACACACTCACTCACTATCACACACAGGCACTGAGAGCAGCAGAGTAATATCCTGACCTCTATGTTATTTGTTACTAGAGGTGCTCCATCTCCCCTGTATAATTCTTTTGGTCTTACCTCCTGGACCTACGAATAAGTTGATCCTTAGGGACTGGAGGGGTAATTTTAACACACTTTCACCTACCCTTTTAGGCCCACACACCCGCATGCACAACTGCGGCGTCTCCTAAAAGATCTCTGATAAAGAGCCCTCTCGTGGGGCCCGTCGGGCACGGCAGCCCCACCCCCACAAGGAGCAACGCCCAATGATGAAGCATGACACTCGGAAGAGTGTGTGAGGGCACTCATTTCTAAAGGAGAAATTCCCCCACCTTCATCACCTGGGAACCACATATAGTGACCACCTTACTTTTCTCTCTCTATTTGTCCCTGGTATGCATAACCAAGTTGGTTATGTGTCCTTGTTTTAGGAACAGTTACCACACAGTGATGACATGTTAGTCCTTGGGAGCAAAGGTACTGAACCTAGCTTTTCTGAAAACGCTCCCTGTCCCCCATTCTTCAGTGTTGTGTGGATATACCTAATATACAGGAATGGATGAGAGGAATGGACATATACATGACGGCTGAGCAAACCACATATCGAAGCAGGGGGTGGCCAAAGAAATTGCACAAGATATGGGACCCCTGGAGAAGACATTTTGGGCAGAACATGGGTGGAGACACACAACAGTCCTCATTGCAACTGACTCAGGGGTCCTCTACGCGGGAAACCAACAGAGCCTAACTCTAGACAGGATCTCTGGTGCTTACCTATTGCTGTTTCTTTACTCCAAACAAATCCATACAACCATATTGGCACGTTATGACTGTAAAATACAAGTTCACATTAATCCAATGGGGGGTGGGGGGGGTGGGTGGCCCTGTTTGAGACTTTCATGTATTTTAACGACACAGGAATGATCACGGATGATGCTCACTGTAAGAACTGTATTGTGCTACTTGTTTATTTGGAAAATAAAAATATATTTATTAAAAAAAAGAAAAGAGTCCAAGAGCCCATAAAGTCAAAATAAAAAAAGACAGAACATAAACAAGAAATCCATAAAGGATACAAAATGCAAAAAGTGTGTTCCATAAGGAAAAACCCTAATCTAGCTTAAACAAATATATTTGGTGGAAATTGCATTTTGTTAGGAAAATAAGGTAAGGTTTCAGTTTCAGAAAATCAAATACAGGTTTCTGTTAAGAGAATATGAATGCTTAGGCACTAAGGGCCATATGTATCAAGCTAATTAGCATTCGCAAAGGCCGAAATTCTGCGAATTTCAGCCTTTGCGAATGCTAATTAGACAAATGGTATGTATCAAACATGTTTGATGCAAAATAAGGAATAGCAAAATTTGCAAATCCTTATTTTGCGATTGCACTTAAGGAATCGCAAATTTTGCGATTCCTTAAATGCAATATATCAAACAAAAAATATTCAAAAAATGCCAATAAGGATTCGCAAATTACCACCAACTTCTAGTTGGTGGTAATTTGCGAATTCTTTTCAAAAAGCTTTTTTCCAAAAAACAAAAGGTGCCATATGACGCCCATACATGCCCTTAGGGCATGTATGTGCGCCATATGCCCCCTAATGTCTTTTTTCAAGGGTGCAGCAGGGTGTTCTTGAGACACCCCTGCACCCTTGAAGAAATTCCTAATTTGCGATTAGCTAATTGCTAATCGCAAATTGCACCTTCATTCTTATGGGCCTCCTGGCCCATGGAAATGAATGGGTAATTTGCGATTAGCAATTTGCTAATCACAAATTAGGAATGGTAAAGAATCGCTATTTAATAGCGATTTTGTACATACATACCGTTTTGCGAATTCCAAATAGTGATTCCTTAAAATTCGCTATTTGGAATTCGCTAAACGGTAGTATGATACATATGGCCCTAAGCCTTTGCTCTCTGGCAGTGGAGATCAGCAAAGATAAGAAGGGTTTTCTTAGCTCGAGATCAGCGACCATCTCCTCTCTAGTCTAAGGAGCACACACTGTTATTATTCAACAAGGTACCAGTTTGCAACATTGAAGCTAAATTCTCACTCTCGGAAGTCAATTATAGTACTCCAGACTCTGGGAGCAGGTAAGCTTCCCTATTTCTCAGGGTAATACAGTGGTCATGCATGTGTGTGTCCTTGAATTGTTACACTGGATGGACTATCAGGTGCAGTCAGCTCTTCTGATGAGCCTATGTCCCATCCTGACATTTTATTCTTCTTTTGATAAGAACCTCCCTATCTGTCAATAATACATAACAATAAACTACACTAGCTAGAAAAAGGCATTTGGAAAAAACACAGCATCTGCAGTGGAAAAACACATAGGGGCCTTTTATGATCTCGTTCAAAAAGCATACCAACTGAATCGGTTCTAGAATGTTTTCCAAACGACTTGGATCGTGGAGTCCGACTGAGCGATTTGGATGCATCCGTACGCATCCAGATATGATTTGGTCGGACTCCCATTGACTTCAATGGGAGCCTGTGTTCTGAATGTGAACCCAGGCTCCCATTGAAGAACAGGGCGGCTGTAGAAGAAAGTGCACCCTGTGGTGCAGGAGATCCCTGGGATACTCGCACGGTCTCAATTCAAAAGGCCCTGGGTGAAGGGGGGCGTGCTACGGGCCCCAAAAGACTGATTCCAGCAGCCATTTCATTCAGGAGAAACAGAATTGAAATGGCTTTCCTAATCAGTCATCGTACTCACTCACTAGGAAACCCAGTCCATTGAGCTGTAAGAATCGGCTCCGGAAAGGCTTGACTTGTACGAATGCCTTTCAGAACTGATTCGGACAGACCTTATGGCTTCCGGGCATCGTAATTTGTTGTTTGGACCTGAGAACGATTTGGTCAGAAACAAGGCTTCCGAATCAGATTCAGCAAGCCTAAATTTGATTTGGAGCCCTTCCGAACGAGATCGTTATCAGCTCCATAATGTCCAAAACAAACGGAAATTAAATGTGAAGGTCCCTTAGCCTTAAAAGTATAAATTACGACATTTAAAATAGCAATGCAATATGGCTAACAGCATGTTAACTTGGATGGTGCTCATAATGGCTAAATGCTGTCACCTACTACAAATTATATGGTTAATATGCCTCTTTATTTAACATTGTAAGTCACACTTTACTAATAAGTGTTTTAATTATGCAAGTGTAAAATTGCGCTTCTCCAGTATCTATCTAATACACCCTCCCAGGATTGCATACATTTTGGAAATATCCATAGCAGATGTATCAAAGTTCCAATGCCTCTGCTACCCCACCACCATTCCTTACTACATTCGGGGCTCCATTTCTGTATCCGGGCAGGAGACAGGGGTTACATATTTTAAAACATGATGCTTTATACAGTTTGTAGACCAATATATCTCCAACTGCAAACATTAAATAAAATGAGGATATCATACGTCACTAAGGTGTAAAGTGCCATTTAAAGTATGATATATCTGAGTGTTCTCACAGGCACAGAGTTGTAAGATGATGTCATATCCCTAATATTTACTTGATGGGTTGCTTTATTCTGATTTAGGTAATAAACCAGCTGCACAAATTGCTGGTTGCACACCTGACTTTATAATTGTGCAATTATTTTATAATCCTAAAATGTTGTTGCCATAAGGAAACAATTGTAGAAGTGTACAGTTTGGTAGTTAAATGTCCACAATGTTATTGGTATTTCAGATCAAATGAATAAATATCATAGTTGCTAAATTTTTGCTGAACTTTGGTCATGCAGTACAGTGACTGATGCAAATGATTTCTGTGCAGGCTGGATTACTTTATAACCACATCTTACTACAAGTGCCAGATGATATAATGCACTTGTAATAAGGATGTATTGGGCATCCGTCACGCTTATGAATAATGACTCTTCCGGAAAACTATGGGGCATATTTACAAGGGAATGGCGATGCATGGCTTTAAGCACACAAAGCTACAGACATGCTCCACCATTCCGAAAAACGCAGGAATGCACTGTATTTACAAAGATACGGCGCACCCCTGCATTTTCCCTAGCAATGACACTAAAGTAAGCTGCATGTTGGCAATACAGTCACCCTTGCACTTAGTTCTTGTATAGCACGCAGTTACTTGTAAGGGTTCCCAGACCTTGAGGACTTGATAAGTAACCTGCATTTGAGACCTAGAATAGCTCAGTTTTTAGCTGTTTGCAGAACCGGCTAAGGGAGTTGCAGTTTCATATTGATTCTGAAGTGTGTGCCACATTTTTGGACCAATGAAGGAGAATACCTTACCTCCTAATCAAGAGCGTCTAAATATGGGCACTGACTGCCGGAGAGCAGCGTCCAAGAGGGACAACAAGGTACAACCAGTTTTTGTAAAAATTCCAGGCCAACGTGGGTCTTGATTTTACTCATGAAGCAGAGGGATTTGAAATTGATACATTTTTCTACAGTGAGCAAGTGGAGGTTTTAAAGGAGGCTGGACACTAAGGAGTATTTGTGAAGCCAGTAAAGCATCTTTGCTGCAGCATTTTGAACCAGCTGAAGGCATTTGATGATGACCTTGTCGGCACCCAAGTAGAGAATGTTGCCATTGTCAAGTTTAGAAAGGATCAGAGTCTGGATGACTATTCTTAGGGTATAGAAGGGGAGCAGCCAGACAATTTTTTCTGTAAAGCATGAGGAGGTGATTTTGGCTGCTTGCGGCTTCATAGACAAGGTGCAGTCCAGCCAAACACCCAGACTTTTCACATTGTCGGCCGGTTCGGGGAGGTAAGACAAGGTGTCAGACCAGTGCTGGGGGCCCCACAGCTGGGGGGTTTTACCAGTATAAGCACCTCAGTCTTATCCCATTTACCATGAGGGACTTAGAATTCATCCAGTTGGCTACATGGCTAAATCAGGAGTTGAGATCCTGTGGGCCCACGTCCTGCATTAACGACTAAGAAAAAATGATCTGAGTGTCATTGGCGTAGGAGAAAATAGTCAAACCGTGGCTTTCCACTAGGTCTGCGAGAGGGTGGACATAGATATTGAAGAGTAGGGGGCTGAGAGTGGATCCCTGAGGGACATCCTAGGTGAGTGAATGGGAACTTGACGTCTTGTGAGTGGAGAAAACCTGGAAGGTGCGGTCACCTAGAAAGGATGTTAACCAGGCAAGTGCCCCTTTTTGCATGCCAAGTTGAGCCAATCTATATATAAGCTTGTCGTGGGACACTGTGTCAAATGGATATATTGGGTTATATTAGAGTGGAGTGGGGTGTACTGGAGATGTGGGGTAGATTGGATTGGAATGGAGTGGTGTGGGCTAGATTGCGTGGATAGTAGGGTAGAATGAAATGAAGTGGAGAGGGGTTAAATTGGAGTAGAATGGAGTGAGGTCGATTGGGGTGGAATGGGGTAGATTGGGGGAGTGGGGTAGATTGGAGTGGTGTGGGCTTGATTGGGATGGGGTAGGATTGATTTGAGTAGGGTAGAGTGGAGTAGATTGTGTGAAGTGGAGTAGATTAGGGGTAGAGTTGGGTAGACTGGAGTGGAGTGGGGTAGATTGGAGTGGAGTGGGGTAGAATGGAGTGGAGTGCAATAGATTGGAGTGGGTAGATCAGGGTGGAGTAAAATGGGATATATTGGTGTAGATTGGAGTGGAGTGGGATACATTGGGGAAGAGTGGAGTGCAGTGTATTGGGGTAGATTAGAGTAGAGTGGGGTAGATTGGAGTGGGGTTGTATGAAGTGGAATGGGGGTAGATAGGAATGGGGAGGAGTAGCCTGGAGTGGGGTAGATTAGGGTGGAGTGGATTAGAGTGGAGTGGGATATATTGGAGTGAGATAGATAGGAGTGAGGTAGTTTGGAGTGGGGTAGATTGGAGGAGAGTGTGGTAGATTAGGTTAGGGTGAGGTAGATTAGGTTGGGGTGGGGTAGATTTGAGTGGGCTGGATTGGAGCAGGGTGGGGTAGATTGGAGTTGCGTCGTTTGGGGTAGACTGGAGTGAGGTACATTGGAGTGGGGTGGATTAGATGGGGTAGCTTGGAATAGCATTCTTTGGGGTGGATTGGGATCAAGAGATTCGAGTGAGATAGAGTGGTGTAGACTGTTGTGAAGCAGGTTAGATTGGACTGAAGTGGAGTAGATTTGGGTGGAGTGTGGTATATTGGAGAGAAGTTGAGTGGAGTAGATTGGGTAGAGTGGAATGGAGTGTGGTAGATTGGGACAGAGTGGAGTTGGGTAAATTTAGTGGATTGGAATGGGTAGATTGGAGTGGGGTAGATTGGGGTAGGGTGGAGTGGGATAGATTGGAAGGGTGTAGGGTAGAGTGGAATGGAGTGGAGTTGGATAGATTGACATAGATTTGACACTGGAGTGGCATGAGAAGATTGGGGAGGAGTGGAGTATAGTAGAATGGAGTGTAGTGAGGGTCATTAGAGTGGAGTGAGGTAGATTTGGTGGATTAGAGTTGGGTAGATTGGAGTGGGGTAGATTGAAGAGGGTGAATGGAGTGGGGTAGTTTGGAGGTGGGTGGAGTGGGGTGTGAAAAAGTGGGTTGGGGTAGATTGAGCGGGGTAGAATGTGCTAGAGTGGGGTAGATTGGAGTGGAGTATATTGGAGTGGAGTAGATAAGAGTAGCTTGGGGTAGATTAGGGAGGGGTAGATTGGGGTGGGGTAGATTGTAGTGGGGTGGATTGGAGTGAAGTGGAGTGCGGTAGAATGTAGTGGAGTACCTTGAGTGGGGTAGATTGGAGTGGGGTGGGGTGGGGTGAGGTAGTATGTAGTGGGCTGGGGTACATTGGATCGTAGTGGAGTAGATTGGGATAGACTGGGTTAGTTGGGATATATGGAAGCGGGGTATTGAAGTGAGGCAAATTGGAGTGGGGTATATTGTAGCAGGATAGATTGGATTGGAGTGAGGCAAATTGGAGTGGGGTATATTGTAGCAGGATAGATTGGATTGGGTGGGGTAGATTAAAGTGGAGTATGCTAGACTGGGTGGAGTGGGGTAGGTTGGAGTGGAGAAGACTGGGGTAGAATGTAGCATTGTGGATTACTTTTCAGTAGAGTGGAATAGATTGGAGTGGAGTGGGGTAGAGGGGAGTGGGGTGTGTGGAGTGGAGTGGAGAGGAGGGGCATAGAGTGGAGTGGCATGTTGTGTCATGGAGTAAGTGGCCTAGATTGGAGAGGTGTGGAGTTGAGTGGAGTGGTGTGTCACAGATTGTCTTAGAGTGGAGGGGTGTAGAGTAGAGTGGAGTTGAGTGTTGTAGAATGGAGCAGCATGGCATAGAGTGGAGGGGCATATAATGGAGCAGAGTGACATAGTGTGGAGGATGCATGGTGTGATAGTGAGCTGCCATTACAGACAACACATTTTCAATTGAAATGACCATTACATTTGCACCAAAATATGGTTTTACTACACACAAACGATAATGTGTGCAAATGGCATTACTTAGGGGCCGATTTGAATGCATCCGTATGCATCCGGATACAATTTGGTCGAACTCCCATTGACTTCATTGGGAGCCTGTGTTCTGAACGTGAACACAGGCTCCCACTTAAGAAAGGGGTGGCTGGGGAAAATTGTGTGCCCTGTGGGGGTCACCCCATGGTGCCTGCCACACTGTGCATAGTTGGAAAGAGGTGACTCATTGGTACCCCCGCAGGCCCGATACGCAGGGCCCCAGGTGAAGGGGGCCTGCTATGGGCCCCCAAAGACTTATTATGTCCGGGCAAACCAAATCGGAAAGACTGTCCAAATCAGTCATCATACTCGCTCGCTCAGAAACCGAGTCCATTGAGCTGTAAGAATCGGCTCCGGGAAGGCTTGACCTGTCCGAATGCCTTTCGTAACCGATTTGAACAGCCCTACAGGTTTCTAGGCATTGTACTTGGTCATTCGGAAGGGTGTCCGAATTGGTCGGAAACAATGGCTCCAGATCGGATTTGGGTTGAGCCCTTTCTAATGGCATCGTAATCGGCCCCTTTGTGTATTGATGTGTTTTGATCATATTTGTTAGACCTGTCAGCCTTAGGGTGGTCTTCCCAATTTTTATTCGCTTTTGCCTCATTTTTCCCACCTACTTTTTGTTGGCCTTAGGTCTCTGGGCACCTTCCCATTGCTTATCAATGCCAAGGTGCAGGTGCTCTCTTCCCCTAACATGGCTGCCACTGACCCCTGCTACTGCAGCGTGGTCTTTATAGGCGCACTCTAGTAGCCAGGAGCTGGCTGGAACCCTTAAACATTGTTGCAATACCAGCCTGCCAGCCTGCCCATAGCTAGAGTGAGGAAGCTCCTGGAACCTCCCAGAATAGGGGAGTGGACACCAACTGCCACTGCCAACTGCCAACTGCCAACTGCCAACTGACGCTATAAAAGGAAAGGGAGGGAAACTTTCTAGTCAGTTGGGGCATCACTGACCTGGGGACCCTACGCATGAGACTTAGGCGGTAGGGCCTAGTCAGGAACCTATGCCACTGGGGGTGACAGGGTTTAGGCGCTGCCCACCAAGCTGTATGAGGAACACTGAACTAGCCCACTGATCTGGTCCAGCGGGAGGGGAACCCAGGGACTACCTGAAGTGATCTGCTGAGGAAACTTGACAAGCCTTCAACTCAAACCGCCCCTCTCTTCAAGTAACTTCTACCAAGGGCGTAGGAACCAGCTAGCGCCAAGAAGACCTTCTCACTGCCCACAGGACTAGTGGGAAATCAACCAGGTATTGGCGCTGTGTTACCCCCTGCGCTCCCTGACTTCACCTGGGTACTCTCTGCTGTTCTGCCATTGTCGTGTGGCCTGTCCTGGGCTATCTGACCTGCAACTCTGTCTGATTCCCCTATCCAGCGCTTTCCTATGGTACCCCTGAGTAGCGCTGTGAACTGCTGACTGGCAAGCGCTGTGCCCCCCTGAGAAGCGCTCTGAACTGTTGACTGGCAAGCGCTGTGCCCCCCTGAGAAGTGCTCCTGCGTGGAGACCCTCGGTGGGCCCCAAGAGAGCTGCCCGAGGCGCGATTGTGAATTGCCCCCAAAGCGCTACGAGGACCAAGCGCTTTAGCTACCAGGCGCTTCTCAGCTGGGCCCCCTTTTCACGCTTTCCACCGAGTGCGCCCCTGAACTTACTGCTTCAGCCCAGGGGCCCTCTGAGCCTCGCCGACATTGTCGAGGCCCGGCACTTTCCCCAAGACGCCAACACTGCCTTCTGCATCCCCTTGGCGGCCCCCGGAGCCAGGAGAGGGCCGCCGTGAAATCTTGTCAGGCCTCGCTAGGTCTGAAGCCTGGATCTGGCATCACGTGACGGGGCCGCCCGTGTTGAGTCCGCCCGCCGTGTGTTGATTGAGTCCCTGTGCTGTGCCCCACGAGCCGCTCTGCTATTGGCGGTCGCTGGGCGCCTGGGCCTCCCATTGGTTACCGGTCCCTGCAAGCACTGAGGGAGGAACAGGACCGGCTCTGACACCTGCGTGGGGGGCTCGCAAAGAGTACCGGAGCCCCCGCCTGTCCCCGACTTCACCGGAGAGCGCAATAGTGAGAGCGCGCCTCCGAGTATCATCACCAGCGTGCTGAACCTCCACAAGGGGCCGACGAAGTAAGGTAAACCCCCGGCGAGGCTCCAAGACCGCCCTCCCCGCGGGGGACTGTCATTGGGCCCCGTTGGCCCCGATAAGTACTGTGGACTGGGCAGGAGTCCTGTGTCATTTGACGAGCCCTCCAGGGGGCTCTTGTGACTATCCCTAGGGAAAAGTTAACCCCTTAGTAGGGGAAAGGTTATTCTGTTATGGTGGCCTGATTGTTAATGGAATTGTCATGCTTAGCTCCTGAGAGTAATGTCCTGTCTATTCTGACCAAAAGAAATGCTCATTTTGCCGGCAGGAAAGGTTATTAGTGCCTGTTGCCCATCTAATGAACTGTTGGAGTTTACCTAAAAGAAACACTTATTTCTAATTATTGAACTGCTTTATTCCAGCCTCATGAAATGCACTACATTTGCTGATAAATGGCTTATCTTTGCAGCTAGGAAATGTTTACCCCCCATTTATTGACACGCCGATTCCTGCAGCGACGAAGTGACTGCTGCTGAGTAATGAAATGGTATTTAAATGTCTTAAAAGGGAATTCCTTGCAGGTGCTGACTAGGAGCAAGGCTGTTACCAGGCCTACCATTATTCAATATTTAATATTTATATATTTAAGTATTTATGGCCAAGAAATGGAAAGCATGTGTTTTTAAGGGGAAGCAAAGAGTTAATGCTGCTGTGATTTTTGACTGCCCTGATTTTGATGTGTTCTATCTAGGACCCCGATTAATATTGTGACCTCATGCCCCTATAAGGCTATAATCAATAGATATCCCTATAATGGCATAAACGATCAGAGCCATATTTCAGCAACTCGTCTCTGCAGCTCATTACAGTACATGACACAACAGAAGCCACTTCCTTAGATTCCTAGATAACACACCGAGTTCTTTCAACAGCTCAAACCCCCCAGCAACCTGGGAAAGCCCTGCTTGCTTTGTTTTGATTAGTAATAGAACTCTTGCAAGCACTGTAAGAACGACCAGTTCTTAGTGACATCTTTATTGACGTCTTAAGTCCAAAAACTTACGTCAAACTCGGCACCTTTCAGGTATAAATATACCAACGTTGCCTTAAGCAAACACGGTGGTGGTGAATACTGGAGAAGAACAGCTGTCCCCTTGCAGAGAGCCCAGCTGATGCGAGAAGCCCACGGCGCTGCCCCTCCTCCTTGACGCGCTGAGAAAGACGCTGTCTTTTCTCCTGCCGAGAAAATCCAGCTCCGGCGTTTCCAGCCTACCCTTGCGGGTAACTGGAATATCGAGTCCTGAGAGGAGATACCAGACCTCCAACATTCTATTCCAGAGGTACGGTGCTGACTAAACCCTTAGAGAGAATTCTTGAAGCAAACCCTTGGCAAAACCAACTTAACTTAAACTGCTACTTACTTACTCCCTCCCACGTATTAGGCTTAGGTCAGGTACACTGGGGTAGGCATAGTTAGAAGCACCAGTTGAGGACGTTAGCCAAATGTATATATGAATGTATATATTTTATTCATTTGAACCATCGTATGGCTAAGAAACCATATCAATGCTTTTACAGTATTATTTCGCAATACTCCTTTTACTGTACGTACTTTTTATAATAACAAGTCTTGCAACTGTGGCAATTCATTTCTCTTGCATGAGAAGGAAGACTGTTCAATAAATATTACCTTTTATTGAAAACGCCCGTCTCTCTATTCTCTGCATAACTGGTGAAAGTAATTCTGCACAACTGACTGAGTGAAATAGCTGTCTATTGTTTCACACGACTCTAGAGATTGACTCTTATTCTGAGGAGCAAAGTTGTCATGTTAATGCGGTTGTTGGAAAACTGAATCCCTTCTTGTCTGAGCCAGGGAAGCTGATCACTTCCTATTCAGTCAAGAAAGTTTCCAGTGACCTCTGAGCTAGCTGGTACAAACCCAATTAAGTCTAACATAGTCAGTAGAGACCTAGAAGACCGCACTCCTACGTCTACACTGCTGTTTATGTTATTCCAATGCGCAGGGCCTATAGGGAAATAGGAACTACACTACATGGCGCCCAACGTTTGGTAAGGCGATAAAACTAATGCAAGACGTTAGAGTAACTCAGTCTTGCTTTTTTACACGGACCGTTTCTCCCGTAAATACTCCAATAGACGTCTGGAGTGGGTGAAAGGTTAAAATCCGCCTGAACTTAGTAGGAAGAGATTTCTATGTAGAGCTTCTGGTTTATTCAACATTGAAGGATACAGTGTTCCAAAATATTGTGCACCTAATCTTTGTTTCCTTGGAAACCTGCTCTGCAAACCTTCATTAATACAATGTCAGTAAATGGCAATAGCAACGGAACCAATGAAGTCGCGGTAGACGCGAATCAACAGGGTCCCGATGATACAGGAATTAATGAACCAGATGCGATTATCATCCCGGCAAACATAAGAAAAACTATAACGTTAAAACTTATAGAAAATGGACTGACCTCATGGGGTGGTACCGTCATTTTCGTGATAGAGGCACACGAATATCGGCAGACAGAGGTATTCTATTCATGGATAAACTTTCCAGCGGCAAACGCTACAACACACGATTTCCACCATTACAAAATAGAGGAACCACCGGATGAGTACGCTCCTTTCGAGGAGATTGAAATTCCATTAAAACACCAAGAGCACCTGCTCTGGTTTAAAGGGGCCCTAAAACACAATGATCACATCACCAGGCTCGGTCCACTAGGTAGACCAGGAGCAACGTGGCCGGTTCTAGCCAGCTACACACCACATCCAGACATTGAAAAAATGTCTCGCGAAGAGCTGTTAGCACAGCTAAAAACATTAATTAAAATACATAGACAGTTAGTCCAATATGTAATGCAGACTGCAACAGTCCAAACAGCTGTTAATGTTCCACAGCTGACCCCTCATCAGGGGAGCACAAATAAGATTACACCACAGAACATACAATCATGTCTTGGTAAAACACCCATAAAACGGGAACAATCCCCTTCTGGTTAGCACAGAAAATTACTCAAATAGAGGCAGTATTTCCGAATACTACCCCTATTGAGAAACACAGAATTCTGACTATCTGCCTTCCAATGGGGGTCACACCACACGTGGAGGACTGTGATACTTGGGGTACAGTCTTTGCTTCCATTTACACAAAAACACATGGTGTTCCGTCCATGGTGATAATACCAGATGTGCTAAAACAAATTCAGAATGAATACGGTCCAGAACCTGCTTTAACTCTTGGTATGAAATTACTGAAAGACTTTAAGCAGGTCTCGGCTATATTACTAGCCAACATAAAAGGAGAAGCAGCATCGGTGGCGATCCGCCAGAAATTGAAAGAAACAGATATAACAGATCAACCAATTGAGCTCGCCAGAATTATAGAAAAATGCTATGAAGAATTAGGTAGAGATAGTTTGGGTGGGAAACCTGTAAAACCACAACTATTTGAAAATCCTGAAAAATTATTTATTAAAAATAATCTAAACACTCCTAAAAAGAGCTGGGATGGAAATAAACAGTCCACTCCCAAAGAAAAAGTTTTCCAGCCCAGAGGAAGGTCTCCTCGACGCAGGGAAAGAACTCCGACTCGAGAACACCAGTCTCCCCAGAGGGAGCACTCTGAGAAAAGATATAGCCTTAGAAATAGGGATAACTTGAAAAAGCCTGATAGATATCAAAGTATTGATACACGTCCCTCTCGATCTTTTTCGCAGAAATTGGAAAGAAGAGGACGGTCAGACCCAGGAGAGCACACCAAGTCCAAAGACAAGGAACCTGCTCAAAGTACAAAATTACAATTTCCAAGAAAGAAGGTAGCCAGTATTAGAGTAATCAAACATGCCGAGAATACTGAGGACACAGCTGAAAAACGGAGAGTGGGCACAGACAATGCTAGACAGTGCAGCAGAAATCACCATAGCTCGCAAGACCCTGATGAGTCATCTGGAGACAGTGGACACGAATGAATACATTCAGGTAGAAACTGCAGACACCAGAGTTAGCGAACCTCATAAGATATACGAAATAACACTGCGTATTTAGGGAGATAAGACTAGAAAAATAAAGGGTCTATTTTGGGATAACCTCTCAAAAGGCTATGACATCCTGTTAGCTGAGAAAGATTGTCCCCCGGAGATTGTCAGGGAGTGCCCTCATGGCGAAGAAATGATTATGCCTGCCTTCTCAAATCACATTCCAATTCACACTAAATATATATATGCAAGGAAATGGGCAGTAGCCCAGGCACCAGCGTTATATAAAAATCATGTAGGATGGGATGAGGACTCTCCTCCCCACAAAATCCAGTTAAAATGTCAACCTACTGCACAAAGTCAGTACCCTATTAAGCAAGAAGCTAAAAAACAGGTCAGAGAGATTTTGGATCAAATTGAATACCAAGGAGTGATTGAAACATGCACCTCTCAAATGAACAATCCTTTGTTTCCTGTCTCCAAACCAGACGATTCGTATCGTCTAGTCCTGGACTACAGACACCTTAACTCGTGTTGCAAAACATTTGCGGTACAGAACTCGCACACTGATGAATAACATAGTTCGGAAAAAATACAAAACAACATTTGACATATCTAATGGATTCTTTTGTCAAAATATTGCACCAGAAAGCAGGTACTTGAGCGCTTTCTCAATAATGGGGTCACAGAAAAATTTCTGTAGGCTCCCACAGGGTGTTCAAGAATAGCCCAGGATTATTTTCAGCCAGAGTAACAGAATTACTACGAATCTATGATGATGAGGCATTATCTTATGTCGATGACATCTATCTCACAGACGACGATTTGGATACTCACTTCAAAAGAGTGAACACCATAATACTTGGGTTCACAGCAGAGGGTTACAAATTCAACTTTAAAAAGTCGAGAATTGCCCATCTGACAGTCTTATTTTTAGGATACGAATTATCAAGTGAAGGAAAAAGCCTAGCGGACAACTTCTTAGAGAAGTGCGCTGTACTCCAAGCACCAAAAACACTGAAGAACTTACCATCGATTCTAGGCTTCTTGAATTTCGGAAGAACTTACATTCTGAACTACGCAGAAAGGATTAAACCTCTCTACGAATTAATTAAACCTGATTTTAAACCAATCAACTGGACTCAAAAACACACAGATCACTGCAAACAGACATGTTAGCAAAAACAAAATTAGAAACACGTGACAATACAATCAACCTTGTAATGCGAGTAATCCCAGAAAGATGCGGATTCACGTACCTGACCTCTAATGAGGGATAAACGGTACCAATAGCTTACAAATCTCATTTGTACACACAAGCAGAAAAAACATTCAGTCTCACAGAAAATACTGTGAAGGCAGTGCAAACTGCTATAGCGAAAGAACGAGAATTAGCACAAGGCAAAAGGATCACTGTTCTCACAGCGGAATCCGCCTTCGAGGCACTATTCAGCCCAGTAAACCTGCCTACAGTGTCACTAAATCCGAAATGGATACAGTGGGAAAATTCTCTTGCTGCAGAAGACGTGAAATACTATTTCGCCCCGCACATGAAAAAACTGAATGATTTAAATTATGAAAAAGAATATCCTCTGCCAATCGAAATTCTGCCCCTAGAGCAATACTCCTGTATAATCTATACAGACAGATTTGTACAGCATTACAATGTAGAAAATAAATCCTACGATGCAGCCTGCGCGATTGCTAAAGGTCGCTGGCTCTGCGGTAAATTCAGACCGAAAATAACAAAAACTGAATCACTGAGAAAATGTTCAGCTCAGCGAGCTGAAATCAGATCTTTAAAGATGGCGCTTGAAAATGCCGAACGTAAATTCCCGACACTAATCGTGTGCGATTCGCATTTTTGCGTCAATTCTTACAATAATGATTTGCAGAGCTGGGTTCAAAATGATTACAAAGATGACACAGGTGCCACAATCAAGCATAAAATGCTTTGGAAACAAGTAGTTCTTTTTCAGAAAGAACTACAAAAGACTCACGTGATACACACTCTGAGTCATCAACGTGATGGCGTTCACGTTGCAGGGAATTCATTAGCTAATACAGCTATAGGGGAAGCAACTAAACCGGCTTCCGTAGCCACAAAAAAGCGTTCAGAAAAATATATAGACGGGGAAACCATGCTGGCAGTAAAAACGTCCTTAAAAAGTGACTGTGCAGCATTACCCGTGAACTATCCACTCAATTATACATACGCAATTGATGCAAACTCTGTTCCTTTTGCTCGAATCCCTGGAGTGGGGGATAGGGTAATTCCAAACACGAACCGGAGAAAGTTATTAATAGCAGACGCACACATGGGTGAAGGTCCAAGGCACAAACAGATGAAGGAATCTCTGACTGAATTACAAGCAGTATACTGGTGGCCGGAGATGAGCCTGCACCATTATAGATTTGTAAAGAGCTGTCCAGACTGCGAGAGAGACCGCAGTAACGAGTCAAGCGGAGTAATGCCATGGCCTTGTATGAGCGTAGCATAAAGCTATCTATATATGCAATCCAGCGTCCTATTAATTGTTTAAGACTACATTCACTATAAAAATGTGGCCCCAGCGCTCGGCTGACGCCAAAACTGTTATAAAAGATCTGCGAGTCTTTATCGGCACATACGCAATTGCCATGCTTCATTCTGACCAGGGTCCTGCTTTTAGCTCTCAAGCTTATAAGGAGGCCATGACCAGTATGGGCATTGGATTGCGATTCTCTTGTACATTTCACCCTGAGGGAAACAGTGTAGTGGAAAGAAAAAACCGAGACATAAAGCAATCTATAACAGCGAAGGTATTAGGTTTGGGTGATGGGTGGGTCAAACATTTAACAAGTGTCCAACGTAGCCTTAATAATTTGCCAAGAAATTCTCTAAAAGGTTTCAGCCCATACGAACTATTGTTCGGAACTAGAATGTATATTCAGGATCTTGATAGTCAGGCTTCAGTGGTAAAAGATGAAAATAAAGACTTTGACATCAAAGATCGTTTGGCTGTTTTACAGGACTTGAATGAAACAAGAAAATCCTTAAGCAACATAAAGTTAAAACAACAACCAGCTACCACTGAAGACACACCACCTGTCCCAGAAAGACCTGTCTGGATTCCAAAGATTGGGGATCTGGTCAGAGAAAAAATAACGGTGAAGAAGGAATTTGGACCTTCTTACAGAAAAGCAGTACATGTCTTAGCAATCAACGGAACAAGATCAGTAGTACTACCGCCCCTTGCGGGTAAAAAGGAGAACCGAGTTGTATCCATCGACCTGGTGAAACCACAAGCATGTGGCCTATAATCAACAGTAGGCCAAGTGGACTCCCAAGAAATAACAGAATACCCAAATTTGCAACAATCCAAGAGGTTCAAACTGAAAGACTAATCACATTTGATAAACCTGCAGTGCACAGAGAAGGACTATGCAATAATGCCATGGAACTCGTGCCTCTTGGAACTCAAATTGAAACAGTTCGTCATGAAACACCAGTCTACAATGATGTGGCATCAGAATGTGCTAATGAAAAGCAAATGGAGAAAACAATTCCAACAATCAACAGAACTGCCTCTGGCTACTTCATCAATTTCGATAACTTTTCTGAAGATCACAGCGGCCCTGAAGTAACGCCAGAAACAAAGACTTTTAAAGAAAAAGCAACAGAACTCTTTCATCAACTTAAGGAAACATTTCTGAATGCACCATTGTTTGAGCATTGGATTGTATCAGGGATACTTATACTCCTACTATGCCTAATTTTGGTCTTAATTTTAGGAAAGTTTATTACAGTTCAATGGACACAGCAAGTCAGAACATCAACTTAGTTCTGAAACCTCACAAATCATCTCACGTCAAGAAAAGAGAACTATCATCAGTAAATGTCACAGCCATTCCAATACCCGGCGGGGTAGTGTGGGACAAGACTGACTATGAAATATATGGCCCGGTAGAGATCTTGAAATATCCTCACCAGTTCAAGGTTTCATTAAGTGACTTTGTAAAACCAAGTACATTCTCTGATGATTGGGATTTTGAAAGTATAAATAACATGATGTCGGATTTAGTGTTGTCAGCAAGATTTACAGAACATGATTATTTACAAGGTTCATCTAATTATAAACAAATGTACTGTTTTTCGCATTACGCAGACCACTATTTACATAAATCTGCTCAACCTAGAAATGTTTTTAAATATAACCAATGGGAACATTGTGCTAACTCCACCCAAAAGCAGTTCAAAAACATTCTATGAGAAATTCCAACACTTCTCAGGGTTTAACACAAGTAATGCAGAAACATTTTATTATAAACTGTTGGATAAAACAGGAACGAAAACCATGCTGACAAATACTAAATTGATATATTCAGAAGCATTTTATGAAAAAATGATTACATTTGGTTTTGATTTCTGGAAAAACAACATTGAAACAAAAACAATCTGGGGTACAAAAGATTGGCAGGTACAAGGCCTAGAAGCATTATTTCGAGCCTGCATGATCCCAGAACAAATAATGTTCTTAAATGACACAATTCATCAAACAACCTGTCTTGGCCTAGCTAAGATTAAGGACCTAAACAAACCGTCTATTCCAAAGCCAATACCTGATAATGCAACCACAGATATTGAAATAGACGTAACCCACATTTTAAATGAAAACAGAACACATCCTGATTGGAAAAAGTGGTTAATCTGGCCTATAGACACGAATAACTGTCAAGATAGATTCCTGAACAAAACACAGGGGTTAAAAATGACCAGACCAGACCCTAGATACTCCCAGGGACAACATCCAGGGATAGTAACAACATACAGTGTAGGGAAACTGTGCCTTGAATGGCTAGAAAAAACCACACTGGCTCAAATTAAGCAACACTTGTCTTTACTTAAAGATGGTGCTGATTTGCGCGATTTCATTATGGGACCACGCAAACAGCGTCAAAAACGTTTCATAGTGGCCAGCATATATGCTGCATACATCGAGGCGTGGAAAGAAACTCAAATTGAAACAGCCGAGAAAATACGAGAAATTGATCGTATTAATTTGGAAAAATCATTCTCTGTTGTGGACAATGGGTTAATGACTCTGTCCTCCAGAATATATTCACTGGACAGTATTGTATCATCTGCCATCGATATAATAGATAAAGACTTGCTAATGTTACAACATGGCCAGTCCGAATTACGTTCTATTGTACAGCTAGGCTGGACGTTGCAAAATCTTCGTTCAGGCTATGTGCCATGGCGTTTAATCAACACAACGTCATTGTTTTCTATCTTTAACCTCACTGATAAACAAATCAGTTTGGCACAGAAAGGAGCAGACTATACAATCCTGAACATCGATAAACTTGAGAGATTACCATTGACAATGTCAGAAAGACCTGTCATTGAATGGATAATACACGGGATAATCACAGTTCCGATAACAACTTTCCGATTTAAAAATTGCCTTGAGTATATACCGACAGGCCAGTATGAAAGGTTGGGTAAAGGGTACATTAAGTCATCATGGAAATTACCATATACACACACATGCTACAGTGACAACGACAAAAATGTATTTCTTAGTGGTGAAAATTGCATACATTCACTAAGCGGTATACTTTTGTGCCAGGGTATTAATTTACATGGGGCCTGTGAAGGGACTTCAAACAACCTTTCATGCCGCCAGCACGTCACACCTGCAACGCAGATAGAGCCCTTCTTTAGGCAATTTTCTAACGGGAGTTACATTCTAATAACGGATCACAGCTGTTGTGGCTTGGTGCCAGGGAGAGCATATCTCATAAGCGTGACTTCCATGGTCACTTGCTGTATGCAAGCATTGTTCCCAAACGGCCCTGGAGATTCCGAGACGCCGATTTGGCCTCCTTTGAATATCTCTTCTATACGAATTCATACTTTAAGCAGAATGAAGTCTGTGCTTTTGCAGACAACAGTGCCCATCACGTCATCGAAAGAAACGTATGATCTCCAAGTTGGAAGGACAACATCGGAGATACATGAACTTTTATCAACAAATTGCCCCGTGCATTTCACAGAAATGCTCAGCCAAATCCTAAATATGTCGGATGCCATTGGTATCTCAAACGTATTTAAGACAATTTTTTCGGGACTGTTAACACCATTCAAAGCAGTTCTGGGCATTATTCCCAATTTTGTCCATTCAGTCTTTGGCGGCCTACCACTACTTTTGGGACTCGTAGCAGGCATTTTATTTTTGACCCTCCTGCTCCGATATGGCAAGCCAAAACACAGACATGACTCCGGCAAGGATGGAAGAAACGATCCTAGCAATACGCTACCGGGACCGTATAACTAACCGTATAACTGAACATGACCTGGTTTCTTTCATTTAGACCTATATGGCAGACCTGCATCTTACCTGTGCTTCGATGTATGCTATGCGGAGAAGAATGCATGTTAGACACCTGTCTTGCACTACCATCAGCAGTACCAATGGATATCGATACTTTGCTAAGTCCTGTAACGGCTCACGCATCGTGTTGTCCCCAGCGGCTACCAATCCTGATGACGGCATTCGTTGAGACTCCTGCGCTACGACTAGGTGGCGGCAGTGAAGCAAAAAATGAAAGCAGCATCACCCAGGTACGACCTTCTGTGAGCATTGCTGATCCAGACATCGATGATAGCAATCATTCTAACAACTGCCAGGCTACTGCACTATCGAACCTGGTCGAACTGTCACCTGAATATGTAGACCTATTCTTTGAGAGCCTGTCTGATATGATGTTATCCCCTGAACAGAAACAATGAATTTTAGAAAACAATCCGGCGCACAGCGTTCCCATGAACTCTGAATTCGGCCTTCAGTTTTTGATCAACAAAAACTACTGAAAAGCGTTTGGAACTCTATTTTCCCGCTCCCCATGAAATTTTTTTTTTTTGAATCAGACATTTTTCAAAATATTTACTTTTTTTCTGGCACACGTACTTTGCTTAAAGTAGAACTATTCATAAAGAACATAGCTTCTATTTTTAGTAGATCTAGAGAAAAAAAAAAAACTTTACCTCAGCCTCTAACACATTTTACAGCAATTGTATTTATATGTGATGGAATAGTCTTGCCCTTCTTTTCTGTATTAAGAGACATTTCATGTGTAATTTTTTTCGCAAAATCGTTCAAACTGATTACATATGCAATAATTTTTGAATGATTACTATGCTTGAAAACGTACAGTACCTATATTCTCATGTATTTCATATATGCCATTTCAAATGCAATATGTATTTTGGGGTGGGTAGGAATACACGCGCATCCTATTGCTTTCGTTTTTAGTAATGTGATGGACATAAATTCGTGGAGTGGGTGTTGTGTTCTATCTAGGACCCCAATCAATATTGTGACCTCATGCCCCTATAAGGCTGTAATCAATAGATATCCCTATATTGGCATAAACGATCAGAGCCATATTTCAGTAACTTGTCTCTGCAGCTCATTACAGTACATGACACAGCAGAAGCCACTTCCTTAGATTCCTAGATAACACACCGAGTTCTTTCGACAGCTCAAACCCCCCAGCAACCTGGGAAAACCCTGCTTGCTTTGTTTTGATTAGTAATAGAACTCTTGCAAGCACTGTAAGAACGACCAGTTCTTAGTGACATTTTTATTGACGTCTTATGTCCAAAAACGTACGTCAAACTCAGCACCTTTCAGGTATAAATATACCAACGTTGCCTTAAGCAAACACGGTGGTGGTGAATACTGGAGAAGAACAGCTGTCCCTTTGTAGAGAGCCCAGCTGATGCGAGAAGCCCACGGCGCTGCCCCTCCTCCTTGACGCGCTGAGAAAGACGCTGTCTTTTCTCCTGCCGAGAAAATCCAGCTCCGGCGTTTCCAGCCTACCCTTGCGGGTAACTGGAATATCGAGTCCTGAGAGGAGATACCAGACCTCAAACATTCTATTCCAGAGGTACGGTGCTGACTAAACCCTTAGAGAGAATTCTTGAAGCAAACCCTTGGCAAAACCAACTTAACTTAAACTGCTACATACTTACTCCCTCCCACGTATTAGGCTTAGGTCAGGTACACTGGGGTAGGCGTAGTTAGAAGCACCAGTTGAGGACGTTAGCCAAATGTATATATGAATGTATATATTTTATTCATTTTAACCATCGTATGGCTAAAAAACCATATCAATGCTTTTACAGTATTATTTCGCAATACTCCTTTTACTGTACGCACTTTTTATAATAACAAGTCTTGCAATTGTGGCAATTCATTTCTCTTGCATGAGAAGGAAGACTGTTCAATAAATAATACCTTTTATTGAAAACGCCCGTCTCTCTATTCTCTGCATAACTGGTGAAAGTAATTCTGCACAACTGACTGAGTGAAATAGCTGTCTATTGTTTTACACGACTCTAGAGATTGACTCTTATTCTGAGGAGCAAAGTTGTCATGTTAATGCGGATGTTGGAAAACTGAATCCCTTCTTGTCTGAGCCAGGGAAGCTGATCACTTCCTATTCAGTCAAGAAAGTTTCCAGTGACCTCTGAGCTAGCTGGTACAAACCCAATTAAGTCTAACATAGTCAGTAGAGACCTAGAAGACCGCACTCCTACATCTACACTGCTGTTTATGTTATTCCAATGCACAGGGCCTATAGGGAAAATAGGAACTACACTACAATTTTGATCCCAGATAAAACTTATTTATTTGAATCACGCATTCTGGTGTGGACTCAGTCTTTGCGTGCTCTTAATGTCTCAGTGGATGTGTGTGTTGTATAGTCACTTAACACCTAAGCTTCGGGTGCCTGCCTGCTCGGTCCAAGCTACCCCCAGGGACCTGGCGAACCCAGCTCCTACAGTATTCAAATATTTGTTTCCACCGCACTTCAGAATGACAAAAAAGTTTGTTTCATTGTACTAATTCTGATATATTCTGAAGCATCAGGTTAGTTCGTGTTTTTCTTATTGTGTGCTAGAAAGAAAATCACACCATCTACTTTTATTTGGACACTCAGCAGCATTGTCAAATAAATTCTCTCTCTTTGAAGTAAGGGAAAGAAAATTAAACACTGAGCTCCCAGAGAGCTCGATATCTGACCTCTGTCCTTGAATGCACAGGAAATGTGATAAAATAAGTACAAGAATAAACCACCTGTTTATAGAAAGTGTGTTAGTGGAAGAATACATTTAACAAGGTTAGGGCAAAAGGAGGGGCGGATTCAAGCTGGACAGCCTAAATGAAATAAAGGCATGCAAATAGAAAGCTAGTACATGTGAGTTACAAACCACAAAAGCAAAGGTGAGCAATGGGTGGAATGCATTCCAAGGTCAGTTTTCTGAATGTCCCCAAGATGTCTTTAGCAATCCAAACAACTGCACTGTTTGGTAGGCTGTGATACAAAACACACACTTTCTGAACCAAGATCTAGCTTTCTGTCAAATTTGGTGTAATGCGGTTCAGTGGTTTGAGCTGTAGTCATGCCTAAAATCCCACTGGGAAATTGCATGGGGAAAACGTGTTTTGGGAGCCCCCTCTTTTCACGGCCCGCTTAACAAATCATCTCAAATATTTCCACATAGTAGTTGAAGTGATTGCACACTAGTTTAGAAACATTTGTGAAGCTTTGTCATACGCTGCCGAATTATTAGCAAAACAAAAATTTAACTCCTGTGGAAACTAGGCCCTAACTATAACTACTTACTGGTGACTGTAACTCAACATATATGTACCTTATTTTCTCTCTCTCTCTCTCTCTCTCTCTCTCTCTCTCTCTCTCTCTCTCTCTCTCTCTCTCTCTAATATAAATGTATATTTATATTAGAGGGAGGGAGAGAGAGAGAGAGAGAGAGAGAGAGAGAGAGAGAGAGAGAGAGAGAGAGAGAGAGAAGAGAACATAAGGTACGTATATGTGGAGTCAAGCATAGTAAAACGTTGCTTACCCATTAAAATTCACCTTCACAATAATCTTGGCCATGATCTTATCACAATATTTTTGCCATGCAATATTTTATTTCCAATATTTTGCCCAATCACCTTCTCTATTTGTGCATTATGATTGGCGCCCTGATCAGAAGGTGGCTGAAGACGATTGTGACAATAGGAAACCCAAAACTGCACTGATCAGTTTCATTGGCCAAAGAAGAAATGCTTGTGGCAGTTAGGCATCAAAAAGTTCAAACTGTGGCCAATGGTCACATCATTATTTAATAAAATGCCTGTGATACTGAGGTGCTAGCAGAACAGTACACTGTTGGCTTATTTCAAGGAACACGGTTGTGACCCAGGATGGACTCTTCATTGGCTTGGGCAGTGAACTGTGGGTCGGCAGACCAACAATGAGGGTCACCCTCACTTTGACATGGCTGTG
This sequence comes from Lissotriton vulgaris, assembly GCF_964263255.1. Lineage (NCBI taxonomy): Eukaryota > Metazoa > Chordata > Amphibia > Caudata > Salamandridae > Lissotriton > Lissotriton vulgaris. Next base: position 1,478,063,073 of record NC_141689.1, read on the forward strand.
CTTACCTTTGCCCTCACTGCCCACCTCTTCTGAAACTAAGGTGCGCACCCTTGCTCTACTGCCACTGCAGAGACCATTACTGAAGCATGCCTGGGAATGAGTGAGCTTTGATGGTCCACAGTGATGGTGTGTAAATGCACACACTAGTGGAGCGGCGCCTCCACCTTGGCCCGCTGCACTCAAAAATGAACACCCTGTTATGTTATCTTATGTTGTTATAACTTCTATAGCGCACGATTACCCAGAGGTGTCTTGGCGCTGAAATGAACCGACTCTGCCTGCTCCTATCTTTCTTAATGCTGGAAAAGCCATGTCTTTAGCATTTTCCTAAACACGCCCAGAGAGTTAGAAGCTTTAATTTCCTTTGGTAGCGTGTTCCAGATCTTGGCTGTACCGCAGGCTATGCTTCGGCCCCCCCAACTCACCGTTCGAACCCTGGAAATACCATCAGCCCGGCAGCGGAGGACCTCAGTTGTCTGCCCAGGTTTTACCATGAGCATAGGCTTTGCAATGCAGCTGGTCCGATGTTATTCAGGGCCTTGTAGGCTAAGCACAGCGCTTTGAACCTAACTCGTTTTATCACTGCCAGCCAATTAAGTTTTTTGATTTCTTCCTTAACTGATACAAATTTTGGTAAGTTTAGTAGGAGCCTGGCTGCCGTATTTTGCACCATATGAAGCTTTTTTAGATGTTGTTTTGTAATTCGAGATAGAGACCATTACCATAGTCCAGCTTCAATAGCACCATGGGGTGACCAGTGTTCTCCTGGCTTCAAGGGGAATAAAGGGGAGAACCTTCTTCAGTTTCTTTATCAAATAAAACGATGCTGAGACTGTCAGATTAGTTTGTTGGGTGAAGGAGAGTTTACTATCTCTCAGAACCCCTAGATTTTTGGCTTTTTCTACTGGTATAGGTGTTACTCCCATTTCTGTTGGCCACCAATGTGCGTCCCAGCTCGGCTGGAGGTTGCCAAAGGTAACCACTTCGGTTTTATCCGAATACAGTTTGAGGCAATGTCTTCCCATCCACCGGCTGATTTCTCTCATACAGTTTTGAAACTGAGTTGCTGGGGAGGGAGAATTTTTGTGCGCCGCGATCACAATCTGGGTATTGTCCGCGTATGATGTTAGATTGAAACAAAAGTTTTGAACTAACGGAGCCCGATCAGATATATAATTAAATATTAAATATTGAATAAGGAAGGCCTCATTTCTCCATTTAAAAGTATAGAGAGGAACCAGGATTGATGTGACGAAAATAACTTTACAAGACACAGGGGAGGAAATGCAACTAACTGAGAGACAGCCCTACGTTTCTAATACTAGGATTGTTGTCTTAACCACATTGGTAAAGGGAAAGGAGAGTGTACACTACTAGCCTTGACACAGTTTGATGTGTTCCGTAGCACAGATAAGAAACCGAGAGTAGACCTGCGTTTAGGAGTAGCAAGCTACCTCCCCATCATAATACCAATGTTATAATTGTGAGTGTTATTCGTGCCCTCCAGCTTTCATGTAGAGTATTTAGTCGTGTTTTGGTTAAAGTACTTTTTCTTTTGAAACAGGGCTGGATAATGATTGCTTAGCTGTAATTTGATTAATTGAGGTCGGAGGTCACTCACTACCTCACATCATCTCCCAAAAGGTGCAAGGATGAACAAAAGGTGGGTAAATACAAAAAAGAAGGAATGGAGGAATATTTAATAGAAATAAGGGTAAAAGGAAGGAAGGTAGAAGGGATGGATGAGTGGAAGAATGAGTCAGTACATAGATCAGCGGGGGAAAGGATGAATGAATGGATAGGTGAATGGCCAGGAGAAAGGATAGGAGAATAAATGGATGGATGGTTGGATGGATGAGTGAGTGGATAGGTGGATGAACTTGTGGATGGATGGATGGGTGAAAGGATGGCTGGGCAAAGTGATGGATGAATGGATAGGCAGATGGACAGGTGAAAGGATGACTGTTCAAGGGTTGGATGAGTGAGTGAAATGATGAGTGAATAGATGGCAGAGTGGATGGATGAGCAAATGGATGGCAGAGTTGTGTCAGGATGGATAGATGGATGGGTGCATGAATGGATGACTGGATGGCAGAGGCAGATTGTTGGATCAATGGATGAATGGATGTGTGGCAGAATGGGTGGACTGATGGATGGATGGATGGATGAGGATGAATGAAAGAGTGGATGGATGGATGATGGATGGCAGAGAGAATGGATGTATGGGTGAATGGATAGAAAGGTGGCAAAGTGGATGGATGGATGAAAGGACGGATGGCAGAGTGAATGATAACTTGCTGACGGGATGGATGGATAGATGGATGGAAGGAAGGATGGACTGATGGATGGCAGACTGGACGGATGTCAAAGTGGATGGATGGATCAATGGGTGGCAGATTGGATGGATGGCTCAGTGGATGGAGGGAATGGGGAAAGATCGAATGATGGATGAAAGAGTTAATGGATGACAGAATGTAAAGGTGAAATAGTGGATATCAGCGGGTAGGTGGAAGAGTAAAAGGATGAATGGAGAGGTGTTTGGATGTTAAAGATAGGAGAGCTCACTTAGTTCACCTGCTTGGTGCTATCAGAGCTTAAGTTCAAACTGTTGGGACATGTTAATTTTCTTGCTACTCCCTTGTCCCTCAGTAAGTCATGGAATGCTCTACCTCGCCACCGTGAGGGGCATGTGCTAAACACAGGTGCACAGTTTTGTGTCCAATATTAGGGTAAGCCGAGTAAATGACTCTCAGTGGCACAGTTAAAGGCCAGTAACCCTCAGTGCTCTGGGATTTCTGAAAAAGTTTCTTCAAAGACCAATATCCTTTTGAAAGTATCATTTAAAAAGCAGAGAAAAGTTTATGTTTCAAAACCACTGAGGCCCTGAAACTTCAATGAAAATTGAGGCACTATTAATTTGAAATTGTTTAAGCCCTCCAAAGTGTGGATTATAATGCTTGTCTAAAACAATTCCCTCCTTTGGCTATTAATGGATGAAAATTATATTTAACCGATTTATCCACCTGGCAAGACAGAAAAATTACTTAAATAATGTGATCCTAATTTACAAAGGTGATACTAAAATAGCACTAAGCAGTGTCTTTAATACTGGTCTCTAGTGAAGAGTTACCCTTTCTTGGACACTTCGTATCTCCTACATTTTTTGCATGCAGATACATTTATATTCCTGTCCGGGGTACAATTCTTCTTTATTGTGTCTTGTACAAAGAAGTCAAACTGAGCAGAGTTTGGAGGCATTATTTTCAGCCTGCTTTGAGTAAACGCATGGATCGCGATGGATCAATGCTCTCTGCGGGTGATAATCTAAGGGGAGGCTGGCTCCCTACATATGAAGCAGTATCGACAGAGTAGTGAGCACCCCAGCTGTGACCACATTGGTCAATAGACACATCAATTTAAGCTAATTAGAGTTGACAGTAGACAATTATGTCAATTACATTAAAGTCATGCTTGTCATCATTAAATCCAAAGCATACATACGTCTAATACACCTTTGTGTTCGCCACGGCAGGAAGGGACATTTCAGACTGGCCATCTTTTTGACCTTTAAAACTCGTATCCAGGACCTTCGTGAGCTGCCTGTTCTAGGACCCCCTCCCTTTAAATGTCCTACTGCCAATCAAAAGCGCACTTTTTCTTCATCAGGTTAAGATACTGGCTTTCCAGCCGAGGCTTCTCACTGGCCTGGCTCAAAATGATCACCTCCAAATTTATAACATCAAATTCAAATTAGCTCATGCTTTTTCACAAAGCTGGTCGCTTGCACGCAGAGTTTGTCTGCTGCTTACCATCAGCAATAGTACACAAGGCTATTAATTGCACTAATAAAGAGCTTCCAAGTTGAACTCCTAGGGCCTCATTTATGAAAACTGTTGCATCGCTGCATGACAACAGTGATGCGTCACTTCTCAGTGCGCCCTCCTTGAGACATGATGGATGCGTCAAATTTACTGTATGACGCATCATGTTGCAAGGAATCACAGATACGTCAGAACTACTGATGTATCTGTTAGCGCAAAAGTCATGCATTTCTGGGGTGTGTCTGAAAACAGGGCCGGCATCTGTCTTACGCCTGTTGTGAGGCAGGTGTTAGATATTGACACAGTGGCGTCCTAGAAGTGGTGCAGTGAAATCTGAGAGATTTCACTGCACCAATTCTACTGGGCTTTTTTGGGGGGAATGCCCTCCCTGCATACATTATACCTGACGCAGGTATAAATTAGTGCAGGCTTTACAAAGTGACACATCTGCTTAGATGCATCACTTTGTAAATAGGGTGCAATGTGGTGCATTTCTTACGCCGCCAGTGCATCACAAAAAAGTGATGCAACAGCAGCGTAAAAGTGTTATATAGCCTCATAAATAAGGCCCCTAATGTACACTGATGCACGACGTATGCACCCGTAAGTGGAAGGAATCAAGTGCCAATGCGGCTCTGAGAGCACCCCCTTCAGTTCAAAATAATCAATGGAAGAATTAATCAAAACAAGCTCCGCCCCTAATGGACAGGAAATAGAAAATCTTGTATTTCAACGCCGCTTCCCCCCACCACCAACAACCCTCCTGGACCCTTAGTGTGCTGCAAATATTTCTACCTTAAGCTTCAACACGTCTTGGTCACCCAATGACAATCAAGTCTCAAAGTATGTGACTGGTTGGATCTCAAAACTACCAGCACTTCCTTCTGAGACATTGAGTTGAATTCTTACCTTTTCATCTGAAGACCTCCATCGAGAATCCCTTTACCCTGGTCTGCAAGCCACAAATCATTTACTGCAAAGCAGAAAAGGACATTTTTCAGTCTGAAACCAGAAAATTCCATCAATAAAGTCGCAAAAGAGCTACTTCTGGCCGCCTTTACGTGCCTGTCAGAAACTCACAACCCTGTGCATCTTCCGCAAATGCCTACATGGCAAATGTCATTCAAGCATCTCTCTCCAGCTGGGTGATGAAACACCATATTCCTGGAAGTTCTCCATTTCGGAGCAATGCCAGACATCCCATAATTCGTGAGGACCCTCCCTAGTCAGAGGCTCCTATACCTCTATTTAATGTGGTCTGCTAGGCTCCCCTCCTTTTATGGCTTGGGGTTTGATTTTGCATATAAGGTAAGATTAAGCAATCAACGCTGCATATTTTCATGAGTAATTGGGAATGAGGACTGATAAAAAGGAGGAATAAACATATAAATGAAAGTGAAATATGTGACCTGTGTAGTTAGGGCAGGGTTCTTCAATCTGTGGGGCGCGCCCCCTGGGGCACGCCCCACAGATTGAAGGAGCGGCACCATCCCAGGGGGGGCGCGCGCTTCACTCCGATCTTCCCTTTGTCTGGGTGATTCTCCCAGGAGGGGGTTGGCTCATGGAGTTGATGGCTTCGGCTGCGGTGCTAGGCCGGGGGGGGGGGGGGGGGGGGGGGTCTCCTTTGCTACAAAACGAAAGCAAACAAACAGACACACTTTCAGTTTTAGCAGAGGAGACCCCTTGCCTCCCACTGCAGCTGAAGCTGTCGACTGCGTGAATTAGCCCCCTCCTGGGAGAGTTAGCTCTTCCCAGAAGGGAGAGAAGGTTTCCGGAGGAGAGGTTTTGAGGCACTTGAAGTCTGCATTAAAAAAAATATTTTCGAATACGTGGGCAGGCGATTCTGCTTCCTTTCTGCATAAGAGTATGATTGGTGTCTTAAATGCATTCTAACACACTGTAGCCATTATAGGCCTTATAACAGATATTTTGCACTTCAGTAAATACTGGGCAAATCATTGTGGTGGTATGAATACAGGATGAATCTGTTTGCTCTATTATTTGCCACCTTTGTTTTACGTAATGGACAAAAACGTATGTGCTCCAAACTAAGGGGCGTATTTACAAGGCCTTGTGCCACTTTAGCGTCATTTTAACATGGGAAAAGTGACGCAAAAGTGGCGCGAGGGGCTTGTAAATCTGCCCCTAAACCTTTATCCTCCAGCACAAAATGGAGCAAACTGGTATGACACAATTTTTGCTCCATTGACATAACACAAAACACAGAAAACAAACGTTCTCCACTGTTCAAATACAAATGATGCGGTTAAATATGAGGAGGAATCAGTTGGTTTTATTAAAGTAGCACGAAATTAACAAAATCAGTTTGCCTCATGTTTTAAAATAAGAATGTTATTCAGGTTTCAGGACTTATTTTTAAATTGTTTCTCACCCATCTAAAAAAAATTCTTGGCAGGAATGTCTCACGCTTTTATGGGACCTGGGCATAACATTTAGTGGGGCCTCCTGACTATTGGGCACAGCAAGCTTAACAAGGAATCTTAACTATTTTCCAATACTACTTCTACCTGCAACCTTCATGTAGGTGCACCGTTCCTTTTCTAAGCTAATTTTCTCTCACGATGAACACTCACCTCTTCCCTACACCTCTCTCGCAGTCCCTTTATTTTCCTTACATTTGCACAACAGCCTTTCACTTCACTCCGCATTGTTGTCAAGTGTGACACATTCTATCGGTCCTGGCTTCTTAGCTTATATCTCTGTGCATTATAATAATTGTATTGTACTTTGCTTATTAGAAATATAGGTTTAAGAATCTCAGCATTCAATATGTTGTTGGCTAAATAGCCAGGGCTTTAATGAGGGTGTCATAAATGAAATATGACCACGTACACTTCCCTCTTATCTCTTGCATACATCACACACTCACTATGTCTGCCACCTATTTTCCGGCCCTCTCCCATGCCCCTATCACATAATACACACTGGACAACTCTCCTCTCTGTGGGTCTGGACATTACAATAGGTTTGGGCAATGAAAGCATGAGAACCTTCTCAAGTAGCCCCAAGTCGATAGATTCTGTCTTGCTTATCCCTGGTTCAGTATTTCATGACAGAGCATTGCCACAATTGTGCAGGGCTAGAGGTGGGCACAGGTGGGCATTATCATGCCAGGGTTTCCCACAAAATGGCAAGATTTACCATTATTAAGGTAGCAATCCAGGACACAGTCCTCCATATATAGAAATACCGACCATCCTATCCACTGAGCAGTACCACCAACCTACCCACAGAAGCAGTTGCACCAGAGCCATTCAAGTCTTTGGCTCTTATTACAAAGAGCTCTTCCCAGAAGGGAGACAAGGTTTCCGGAGAGGTTTTGAGGCACAGGCAGGGTGGGCCCTGGCCCTGGGCCCCAGCCTTTCAAGGGGGTGGAAGTGAGGGGGGGGGAAGGCCGGGAGTCCTTCAGTTATATTGGGAAGGGAGGGAGAGGTTGCAATCCGGGTTTGGGCCATGAATCGGGACGGTGGGCTCTGGTCTGCGGTCCTCAACTCATGAGGATCTTTGTGTGGGCACCAAAGTGTTGGTGTTCAGGGATGTTGGTCTGCAGATTCGAATTTGAATCATCAAATGTGTGAGGGATGTCGGGTGGAGCCGGCCGCCAAAGGTCCGTTTTGTTGCCATGTGGGTGAATAGATGTATGGGTGGAGTGGTGGATGTATGGGTGGGGTGATGGGTGGAATGGTAGATGTGTGGGTGACATGTGGATGTATGGGTGGGGGGTGGATGGATGAGTGAGGGGATGGATGGATGGGTGAAGGGGTGGATGGATGGTGAGTGAAGGGGTGAATGGATGGTGAGAGAGAGGAGTGATGCATGAGTGGAGGGATGGATGGGAGTGGATGGATGTGTGTATGGTTGGAAGGGTAGATGGGTGGAGGGGTGGATGGATCAGTGAAATGGTGGATGGATCGATGGGGGGTGGATGGTGGACGAGTCGGTGGATGGATGAGAGAGGTGATGGATTGATGTATTGATGGGTGAAGGGGTGAATGAATGAATGGATGAGTGAAGGTGTGGATGTGGGGATGGATGGGTGATTGAGGAGGGTGGATGGACGGGGGGATGGTTGGAGGAGTGAAGGGGTGGATGAGTGGTCAATGGATGGATTCATGAGTGGATGAGTAAGTGGGTGGATGGGTGAAGGGTGGATGGAGGGATGGGTGAGGGGGTAATGGAGAGAGGGGAAGGATGGATGAGTGAGGACATGGATGAATGATTGGCAGAGTGGATGGGCAGGTGTGTGCATGGATGGGTGAGGATAGGAGCATGGAGATGGATGGATCACAGAGTGCATGCATGAGCGGGGGGATGGTGGAGAGCGGGATGGATGGGTGGATGGATGAGTGTATGGCTGGATGGATGAGAGGGTGGGTAGTTGGATGGATGAGTGAGTGAATGGATGGGTGGAAGAGTGGATGGATGAGTGGGAGGATAGCTTGGGTGAAGGGGTGAATGGTTGGATGGATAGGTGGAAGAGTGGATGGATTGGGTAAAGGGATGGATGGAGGGATGGATGGTGGATGGGCTTGCAAGTGGGTGAAGGAGTTTGGATGTGGATGGGGCACAGATGGAGGGACGGAATGAATGGTATGTATGTATGTATGTATTTGAGCTTGTAAAGTGCACTGCTACCCGTCCTTAGGTTTCCTGGCGCTGTATAACTCTGGGGAACCCGTCCAAGCCTTCCCTGTGGGATGGTCCCTGCTGGGAGTCCCCAAGGTGGAGCCAGGCATCCCCGGAGTTGATGGGGCTGTTGTGGAGATTAGGCAAGCTAATGCCCAGAGTTGCCGAGTGGAACCCCTGATTAGAGTAAGCACCGAAGCGAGAATTATCGAGTCCGCTGACCCAAGTCCACGACCCTGCTCAAGTCCACGACCCTGCCGCGTCGGGAATTGAACCCTGGTCCCGGGCCGACTTCTGCTCCGGGGTCTGCTGCCTCTAACCAGTGGCCACACTACTCCACAATGGTGGGGGAGTTGGTGGATGACAAGGTGTACATGATGTATGGGGAGGGTTGTGATGACTTTCTTTGCTTTCTTGGTGCCATGGGAGCTGTGGTTCAGAGTGGGAGGTATTTGAATTGTTTTGCTGCTCCCTTGCCTGTGTGTTACTGTTCTGTATTCTATGTGTGCTCATGTGTGGGATCTATGCATCATGCGTGTGACATTTTGCGTGACGTCCAGCTGCTACTTGAATGCGGGCCCCCATGGGCAAGGTCGGGTTCCATGTTTTGGGTTCCGCTTGGTGAAGCACCCATGGTGTGTTCCCTATAGTGGGTTCATCACTGCGCTCCTCCCTTTGGTTCACTTGTGCATGGTGCTTTACATCTTACAATGTATTTGTTTATTTGTTGGGGAGTTTGTGAGATTGGGTTCTCAGCACTTGTAGTGTTGAAGACTAGGTACCGTTCAGGACTGGATGTGGAGCACAGCCTGAGGATGGCAGTGGCAGGGATCCACCCACAGATTGAGAGTCTAGGTGTGGCTGGGCACCGGAACACCCGTCACATTCATGTTGGTGGTGTTGTTGTTGATCTGTGTCCTGTGTAAGGCAGGGCATCCTAGTGGGGAGAATTTGCGCATATTTTGTCTTGGAGGATTGTGTTTTGAGCTGTGTGGTACGCCTCTGTCGTTTCACCACACCCACTCACAGGCCTGCAGTTTGCTAGGCACTCTTGTTATGTTGAACATTGTTTGCCGGATATGGCCTGTGGTGTGCGCGTGGCAGTCGATCATGTGGTGTGCCAGATTCCCGAGGTTTCTGTTGGGTGGTGGGGGGGCCCAACATCTGGGGGAATTCAGCTGGGGGGGATCAACCTGGAAAAGTTTGAAGACCTCTGAGTTAGGGGCACTCATTTTACGATTCCTAGATGCGCCTCCAGATAAGGTCTCCAGAAATTTCATTCAGGATACGAGCAACATCACTAAATGCCCTTTAGATTCCCAGTCTAACCTGAAATTCGTAGAGGACCTTATTTCATGATTTGGGATAACCAGCCGAAGCGGCAGTGGTTATTTTTAAAACTTTCGAATAGTTGTGTTGCAACAACAGTCCTCGCATAGCTCAGTCTGACTTTGTCAATCTTGCCCTGTGCTTTACTAATAGTATACGCATCAATCTGAGTCCAAGATTAGCACAATGGCATCTTCTGACCGTAGGATGCCTACACACTGCACTCTCACCACAGTCTGGGGTAGGTTCTTGACTTTAATTTATACTCCTGAAGGGGGGAAAGAGAGGTTTATGACTCAGACCTCTTCTTTAAAATCTCCATAGCCCCCCTAACTGTGATCCTTACTTACTCCCAGTGGTCGTGCTCACGGTGATTTGTTTGTTTTGCACCAGCTCTGCCAATCCTGACTTAGACTCTGACACTTGATATCAGTTTTGGCCTCACTATGACATGGCAGAGCAGCGCACGGGGCCCTGCCTACACAACCGCTCACAGGAATAAAAAAGTTTTAGCAGAAAATGAGTGTCAAATTCTGGTCTGCAAGGGACCCTATTCTAGTGGGGCCCCGGGTAACTGCCCAGGATGCCCATGTGGTAACACTGCACTGCCCCTTGGCACCCTAAACCAACACCATTGATTTGCTCTCATCACTTACGTTTTGGGTGGATGATTTTGTCACTTGCATTTTTATCGGGGCCGGTTCTCCAATATCGGCCCCCAGCAACAGAAGCGGCACAAAGATTTCCGCTAACACTATCCCCCCACACCCAGCCAGCTGAGCTCTTTGCCAGGCCTGGTTTCGGTTCCCAGTCCAGCCCTGGACCAGTGCAGGAGCATGGGGTGTTCTCAGTTGGTCACCAGTACAAGGAATCGTGGGAAATCTTCTGAACTGGGGGGCTTCCGTGTCACCACAACACTACGTGTTCAATGTTGCTCACCACAGCAGCACATTTTAGCAAATCAGCTAAAGCTATCAGCCCTCTTTCCTCTTTTCTTGTCCGATAAGGATTTTGATTGTTCACTTTAGTAAGTTGACCAGTGCTTAATTTGAGCCCATGGTTGCATTTGAAGTCCGTTGGCACTGTTTTTTAGGGAAAGGGACTTGTTTTTCCTCAATAAACTTTGAGGCAGCACAAGAAAGAGGAAATCATACAAGAGGGAAAGAGACAAGAAGAGAAGGGCAGGAAAATAGTGACAAAGTAAAAAAACAGGAATGAAGAATAACATGCAAGAGTGAGATAGAGGCAGGGAGTGTTCGCTGGTGGAGTAAAGACGCATGAATAGAAGCAAGACTAAATAGCTTTAGTGTTCGGCACCACGGCTTTCAATAGTGATGGCTGTGAGCTTCTGAACTAAACTTTGGGCCTAGGCACTTATTTTTTTACAAACTAAGTATGACTGTTGAGCACAATTCATCAAAATTGAAGAATAGGGTGTTGGGGAGTGATGTGAGTGGTGGTGAGAGATGTGTTTGACAAGGGGTGTCATGAACCCCCTGCTTTACCAGCTACAGCTGGAAAGGATTTCTTATGGGCCTCTTCTGTCTGCAACTCAGCAGACAAAATCTCATAATTAACCAAAGAAAGATGAGTAGATAGAATAGGGAAATAAGGATGGAAGGTATCGGGAAGGATGAGTGAAAGGCTGCATGGGTTGGTGAAATGTTGGGTAAAAGTGTGGGAGGATGAAAGGATGTGTGGGTGGGTGAAAGGATGGGTGATAGGGTGAACATGTGAAAGAATTTGAATGTGGGAGAAAGGATGGGAGGAAGAAAGAATGGGTGAAAGGATGAATGTGTGGTTGGAAGCATGGGGAAGAGTGGACAGATGAAAGGATTGTAGTGAGTGAAAGGATGGGTGAAAGGGTGACTGGGTAAAAGGATGCATAGCTCGGTGAAGGGAATGATGAAATGGTGATTGGATAAAATGATGCATGGGTGGGTAAAAGGGTGAATGGGTGAAAGGATTTGCGAGTTGGAGAAAGAATGGGTCAACAAAATTGTGTGTGTGAAAGGGTGGATGTGTGAAATGGATTGGTGAAAGGATGCATGGGTGAGGTGAAAGGATGTATGAAAGGAAGCGCAGGTGAGTGAAGGAATGGATGAATGGGTAGGTGCTTGAAAGTCTGAGTGAAAGGGTGAATGGGTAAAATGATGGGCAGATGGGTTAAAGGATGCATGGGTGGATGAAAGGAATAGTGAAAGGGTGGATAGATTAAGGGTGAGTGAAAGGATGTGTGAAATGGTGGATGGATGAATGGATGTGTGGTTGAAAGGATGTATCAGTGGATGAAATGATGCATGGGTGGTTGAATGGATGAAAATATGCCTGGGTGAAAGGATGCATGAGTGGGTAAATGAAAGGATATTTGGGTGGGTGAAGGTGTGAAAGAATGAATGGGTCAAAAGATGGATGAAAGGGTGGATGCATGAAAGGATGGATGAAATAGTGAAAGACTGAATGATGGATGAAAGAATGAATGAATGACAGGATTTAAAGGTGACATTGTGAAAATCAGTGGATGGGCGGAAGGGTGAAAAGAAGCATGGATAGGTGTTTGGCTTGAAGAGACAAGGGAGGTCTTATAAGGAGGGTCAACCTCACTTTCTTTGCTTTCTAGGTTATATCAGAGCTTTGGTTCAAAGTCTTTATTTTTTATTTTTTGGCTACTCCCTTGTGTTGGACACATGTCCAAGTGCACTTCTGGAAATTTATCGCAACCCATAAGCCTAGCAATGTTGATTTCATGGTCAGAAACTCTCTTAAAATGCCATTATTCATGATCACGTGCGAGAATCGCCTTAGCAGCGTGTACGCACAAGTACAATTGGAAAAAAAACAGTCAATATTTCTTCAGAAAAGAAGTGAATACCTACATTGTCAAGACTTCTTAACATTTTTACCAAGTGGTAGCGCAATTTATATAACTGCAGATCATTTAATATAATTACCATTATGAATTTTGTCAAGTGGAAGGTTTCTCAGGATAGCTTTTTGTGACACAGAAAGTAAGTTTCAACTTGATTTTTCTGTACATGGCAAATTGCAGTCCAATAATTATTCTCAAACACCCAAGTGAAAAAAATATGGTGCTATGCTTTCTTCGACTACGCTGACCATTAATTTTGTTGAATATTTTTCCAGAATCTACAGGAAATGTAGGGGACATAAGAAATGAATTCATACAGCATAGCCTTAAAGGTAAGTTGGTATTGCAAACTTACTTTGTAAATAAACCAGCCTATAGGAAAGAGATGAAACAAGTATTGACATAACCAATGAGGTTCACCTATGTGAGAGCTATTGTCTTTGCTAATGTCTTTTATCCATGTTGTACAGCAGCGAGCTGGCTGTTCAGCCTGGCTAAAAGGTAGTGGTTTGGCATAGAGCAGAGTAGAGTTGCATAGCTAGAGTGGAGTGGCGTAGAGTAGAATGGGGTGGCGTAGAGTAGAGTGGAGTGTGTAGAGTGGCGTAGAGTAGAATGGGGTGGCGTAGAGTAGAGTGGAGTGTGTAGAGTAGAGTGGCGTAGAGTAGAATGGGGTGGCGTAGAGTAGAGTGGAGTGTGTAGAGTGGAGTGGCGTAGAGTAGAATGGGGTGGCGTAGAGTAGAGTGGAGTGTGTAGAGTGAATTGGTGTAGAGTTGACTTCAGGGGAGTGGTGTTTAGTGGAATGGCATAGAGTAGAGTGGAGTGGCTTATAGTGGAGTGGTGTACAGTAAATTGGCTTACAGTAGAGTGGAGTGGTGTAGAGAAGAGTAGAGTGGAGTGGCATAAAGTATAGTGGTGTACAGTACAGCGGCATAGAGTAGAGAGGCAATAAGTACTGCACCCTTGCACTCACCATTAGTAGTTAACACACTTCATGCAAACACCCTGAAAGCCCATTACTGCTTCATAAAGCATACAATTGATTTACAAGCTGCCACTTTTCTTAAAATCATTTGGCAACTGCCAACATCATGGAGGGAAGAAATATCTTTTTGCTGCCATGGGTGAGGCTGTGCCAATTCAGGACACGCGCCATCTCGGCACACAGGCTTGTCAAGAGATTATTCTATGGTGAAGCACATACTCTGACAGCTGTAAGTGGCTTGAAAGCCTGACGCAACCACATCTTTACTTGACTTCTCCATTATACCCTTATGCCAATGAGGAATACAGGCTTGATTTATGGAAGTGGACAAATGTAGCTATCTAGAAACAGATTTGGGAATTTAAATATTAAAAAAATATTGTAAACAGCACAACTGACTCATCTGTAGAGATGAGTCAGTTTCTCTGCGCCTCCATGCGAAACCCTTGTGCCACCACAGATGCGCCGTATTTATAATAAGGCGTACCATGGCGCAAAGATCGACAGATGCGTCAGAAATTCTGACGTATCTGTTGACACAAAAGTCACTCATTGCTGGAGTCCAGTTGCAAGCACAACACACCTCAAGCAATGCATGGGAGGCCTGTGCCTATTGTACTGTGTTACTCCTTACGCCTGCTCCAAGCCGGAGAAAGGTTTTGACACAGTGGTGTCCCAGTAGTGGCGCATTGAAATCTTGTAGATTTTACTGCATTATTTCTACAAGGCTTTTCTGCGTGGAAACACCGACCCAGCATACATTATACCTAATGCAGGTATGATGTGATGCAAGGCTTTACAAGGTGATGCATTGTTTACGTCGCCACTGCGTCACAAAAAGTGACACAACGGCGGCGCAAAAGTCATGCAAGGGGCTTGTAAATCTGCCCCTATGTGTATTTACGTTAGAGGTATGTGTTAGCTGCTTGTGTTTTAGATACACAAACCATGCTTTTATATATGTACAGAAATGTGTTTCATATCCTCAAATCACCTCACCGAAATGTGGATGATTGAAAAGCACTTTTTAGCAAACCTTTCTTTTATCAAAATTTCTCTTTTTAACAACAAATCTGTTATGAAGGCCAACTGCTGATTAACCAATTTCTCTGCTATTCAAAACCTTGAAAAGTTGATATGTGGAATATATAGCTTTACATCCTTTTGAATTGTTTTCATTTAAACTACTTTAAGCTCACAACTCCATGTTTAAGGTCAGCCCCTGAGATACATAATTGTTTAAGTGATGTTTATAAAACCAAATACATAAGTGCTCGGGTTTGGATAATGTATAGTTGACACGCCACTCTGGAGAAAACAAATTTCACCAAGGTATATACTTTCCAACGTATTAAAAAATACATTTGCCTTGACCGCCCAGTGAAAAAGTGACATTTGGACCGAGCTACCTGCGTATTGAATGCATTCTCATAGGGCCCGATTCACAGAATTAACTTAAGACAAAATCCTAAACTTACTACTTTTAGTATTCACAGAATGCACTTACTACTTTTGGTATTCACAGAATGCACTTACTACTTTTGGTATTCACAGAATGGATTTACGACTACTAACTTTACGTCTGCACTCCGGCCGGAGACTCTGGCCCCGAGGCGGAGATTGCGGCTTGGAGGCGGAGCTTCCGGCCCAGAGGTGGAGATTTCTGCCATGGCTAAATCTCCACCACTGCTGCTTTGGAAGAACAATGGTTCGGGGTAGGCCTCAAGGGGTCCTTAGTAGGAAGTAGAACAGGAAGCGAATACTTAATAAATCGCTTGGGAGCAGAAGTAGTAGGTACAAGTAGGAGTATTTTATTTTACTCTTTTCTCAAGGATATACATAAATAGTCATACTCTTTTTCAGGTGCTCAAGTGAATAGTGTGGTGCAGGAAGTGACATAAGTGATCAAAGTGAACGGACTGTCACACAACAACAACAAGGATAAAAACACAACAATTATATACAGATAGAACAAGTGAAATTCCTTGGGTAGGTCGACGGCGTTTCGATCTATTTAGCTTTAGATCATCATCAGGACAGATGAGCCTCCTGAAACTATAAGAATTTCAATTATAATCTGTTTCCTACATGTATGCTTGCATTCCTACATGCGTGTCTTGATTTTAAAAATAAGTTTGTGCTCCCGGGACACATGTTCAATTATCACATGCGCATTTCAGTGAGGAAAAATTAATTTAAGATGCAGTGAGGAGGTATATAGTTAACCTCACCTTGGTGTGTGGCGCTTATTTTAGTCAAAGATCATATATAAGCGCATGCATTATTTGGCACAGTTATTTTTACAAAGTTAATTAAAATAGTTTATACCTTGCCTTTGCTTGTCTAGGCAAGGAAGATTGTTTGGTAGTGCAGCTGCTTAACTGCCGTTGTTCTCAATGGGGTCTGCAGGTAATGAAATAATAAATCAAAAGTGGGATAAACTAGTTAACCTTCTTTACAAGTTAAGGAAGCCTTGGTTTAGGTTGGTCAGGTGAGTAAAATTAGAGCCAGTAAGTAAGGGGCCAGAGAAAAAGGCTAGAGAAACCAATGGCTTAGACTTACATTGTATTAAACGGTCTTCTAATGATGGAAAACAAGTAACGCTCAGTCACTGCTACAGGGACGAGGGTCCTACTTGAGCTTATACAGTGGAAAAAAACACTTAGTTAGGACCTTTTAAATCGCTAGTGGTAGGGCTCTACTGGGCTGAATTAGGTAAGGGGTACTTACTTAAGGGATTTATGCAAAAAAATCCAAGTTAGTTTGAAGGGGTCCGTGTAGCGCGTTCGTCGCTATTGCTTTAAAAGCATATAGTCGCCTGAAACTACAAGAAACAATCTGGTAAAAACGTGGCTCTAAACAATGGATTCAAAACGCCAAGCGTTTCCCCGTGGTCGGCGGTGCACTTACTGAATTCTGGCAGGACTTCGGCAGGAGAAGAGGGTCCGAGTACCGCTTCCGTGGCTGCTCACAACTTTGTGAACGCCCGGTCCGCCATTAACAGCGTGTGGAAACTGATGCGCGCGCAAACGCGGTAGTGTTACTAGCGGAGCGTGCGCAATGGGGACTATTATGGAGCATGCGCTGGGAGAGAGTGTTCGTGTTGGTCACCTGCAGGGAACATGCGCTGGGAGAGAGTGTTCGTTTTTGGTCACCTGCGTGGGAGGAATTAAAGGATTGCTAAATTAAATATGAAGGGCCCGAGTTATAATTTTCTTGAAAAGAATTCAAATGAGAGTTTAAAGAGATACTCTATAGTGCGCTACAATTTACACAATACTAAATGGATAATACTCAGTACATGTTTTGGAACAAGCATTCACTCATCACATACACGAAAGTACCATCGCAAATTGGTCAGTTGATAAATATAATACATGTCTTAATGGATTCCAATAGAACTGCACTTGGTGTGATTCAGGTACACATGTTCCATTCATCAAGTGAGTTGAGTCCTCTCTCAATTGTTTTACAGTGGAAAATCCATTTGCATTCCAGGCGATTTAGTATTGTTTGTTGGTTGCCTCCTCTGGCATTAGGCATCAGTTTGTCAATGACTTGCCATTTCATGTCATTTTCATTGTGTCCCGACTCAAGGTAGTGTTCCACCAGCGGGGCCGTTGTCACCTTGCATCGGATCCGACTCCTGTGTTGGGATATTCTGGTCTTTACTTGTTGTGTCGTCTGTCCGATGTATAGTAGCTTGCATGGGCATTCAATACTGTAAATTACATTTTTAGAATTGCAATTGGTGAAAAAATTAAGGGTGTGCTTAACGCTTCCATACTCGAATACTTTCGTGTTGGTGGTGAAATCACATGCCATGCACCTATTACATTTGAAATGTCCTAAGACTGGTGGTAGATTCAGTCGGATTTCAATTGTGTTATCAGTGGTCGGGTTGCTAGCTGCTCTCACTAAGTGGTCTTTCAAATTGCGACCCCTTTTAAATGAGAAAAGTGGAAGCCCGGTGTTTAATTCTAAAGGGTCTAGTACATTCCAATGTTTCTTTATCATTTTCGTGAGTTTGTTGCTAGCTGTATTAAAGGTAGTGACACAGGTAATTTTAGGAGTAGTTTCCTTGGGGTGAGGTTCAAGTAGATGTTCCCTGTGTGTGTACCAGGCCCTCTTCATGGCCCTTCTTACCAATTTTCTCGGATAACCTCTAGCCATTAATTTTTTGCAGAGGACTTCGGCTTCTGTGAAAAAATCTATTTTGTGTTTACAATTTCTCCTGATTCTCAGGAATTGGCCATAGGGTAATCCATCCCTCAGAGCCCTGGGGTGTGCACTATGGTATTGTAGGAGGGTATTGCGTTCCGTAGGTTTGCGAAATAGTGTGGTGTATAGTTGTTCTTCTTCGCATTTGATGGTCACATCTAGATAGTCGATTTGGTGTTTGTCATGTGAATGGGTGAATTTAAGGTCTGTTTGGTAGGTGTTAAGCCATCTGCAGAAATTTTCTAATGATTCTTCATCGCCCCTCCAAATCATGAGGACATCATCGATGTACCGATGCCATGACTTTATTTGATTGCGAAATGGATTTGTGTTACTTAGGATGATATTGGTTTCTATGTCATCCACGAAGAGAATCGCAAAGTTGTGGGCAAAAACAGCCCCCATGGAAGTCCCCTTACATTGCCTATAGAAGGTGTCTTTGAACAAGAAATAGTTTTTGGTTAAGGCTATTTCCAAAAGATTTACTATAAATTCTGTAGGAACTTGATGAGGTGCCGGACGGTTGTTAAGATGTTTTTTGATTACATTAATTCCTTTTTCTTGGGGGATGTTGGTGTACAGTGACTCTATGTCTAGAGTCACTAGGATCTCACTATCAGGGTGGAATGGTTGTGCTTCAATTAAATTGATCAGGTGTGTAGTGTCTTTAACATATGTGGCAGTATCCTGGACCATGTCTCGGATAAAGAAATCAATATATTTACCCAGGGGTTCTACAACTGACCCACAACCTGACAGTATGGGTCTCCCAGGGGGTCGTTCAGTGTCCTTGTGGACTTTTGGCAATGTGTAAAGCACAGGGGTGCGTGGGTTTTTATTGTTTAGAAATAGAAATTCATTCTTACTTAGAAAACCTGATTCAAGCGCTTCTTGGGTGACACTGAGTATAGATTCACTTATACTCTTAATGGGGTTGCCTCTTAGTTGTTCATAGTGGTCTTTATTGTTAATCTGGCGCAGGATTTCATTTTCGTATAGGGCGCGGTCTTGGATAGCTATACCGCCGCCCTTGTCACATGGTTTTATGACAATGTCGTTGTTCTGTTTGAGTTTAATCAGGCTGTTTCTCTCCTCCCTGCTGATGTTGTAAGGTGTAAATCTGTAGCTGTCCTTTATTTTATCCAGGTCACGTAGCACTAAGTGTTCAAAGGTGAGCACTTCTGGTGGCATGGTGCCACTGGATGGACGAAATGTGGAGGGTGGGCGTAAGCCTGTCGTGTCATTCCTGTTCGGGCCTTCCCGGTTCTTAAAGAAGGTTTGCAATCTTACTTTCCTGAAAAATTGCATGATTTCGGCTTGGATACTGAACCAATTTGGTTTTTCAGCGATTACAAAAGATAAACCTCTGCTAAGCAGGGCTATGTCTGTTGAATTTAATTGATGTTGGGACAAATTGAATATTGGTATAGTTTCAGGATTGTTATTAGTTACTGGTGGATTTAATTGATGTTGGGACAGATTGAGTATTGGAATTGTTTCAGAATTATTATCAGTTGCTGGTTCTATGTTTATTGTTGGTACAGGATTTTTATCAGTTGCTGGTTCCATGTCTAGTATTGGTAACCCCATTGGTAGAATCTGTTCCTGGTCTGGCGCTCCCCCGGGGGGAAGTTGTACCTGGGTTTGGGGCGTGTCTTCCCTCTCCCCCGAGGAGGGTCTGTGTGCCTCAACTGGCCTCTCCCTAAAAAATGAGGATTCGCACCGGTGGAGGTACCAGGGCCTTCCGCACCCTCCGAGCCTTCTGATTCTGCTGAGGATTCAGAGAATGTTACTGGGGCTCGGTTTCTGAACCTTCCCCACGATCCAGTGGGAACTCTTTGCTGGTCTGATGGACCCGCAGTGAAGTAGTCCTCCCGAAGGTACGGGTAGGTTTTTTCTTTATTATATTGGTTGATGTCTTTAGAGACTTTTGTTGTTTTTTTATGATGCTCAAAGCTCTCAAAATCCTTAATAGTGCGTTCTATTTTTTCTAAGGCCGATTTGGCGTCAGCCAGGCTGTCTAAATCACGGATTGCCTGTTCTAAAGCTGCGATTTCTTCTAGCTCTTTTTTACAGTGTTCAAGGGGGTGTCAATGCCCAGAACCATCCAGTGACGTGAACACTGGCCGGAATTCTCACCTATGGGCCGGAAGCTCCGCCTCCAAGCCAGAAGCTCCGCTTCCAGGAGGAAGCTCCGCCTCCAAGTTGGAAGCTCAGCCTCCGGGCCGGAAGCTCCGCCTCCGGGCCAGAATCTCGGGCCCGAGTGCAGACGTAAAGTTAGTAGTCGTAAATCCATTCTGTGAATACCAAAAGTAGTAAGAGCATTTTGTGAATACCAAAAGTAGTAAGTGCATTCTGTGAATACCAAAAGTAGTAAGTTTAGGATTTTGTCTCAAGTTAATTCTGTGAGTCGGGCCCATAAACTGGTTAAGTAAAATTACAATTTTGCACAGCACTCTGATCAAGTGTATGTAATTTGACAAAAGGTGTTTCGATTAAACAATTATGTATTTTCGTTTTAAAAGCAGGATATTCTTTATTGGAAAAGGGATCAGAATTGGTGCGCCGCATGTGAGAAACTGCTAGCAATTTTGGTCTGTGCGTGTTAGTCCTCATTCTGAGCTCAGGAAATCAGAATAGCATAGTGGAAGTCCAAAATTACTGCCCAGAATCAGTAATTCTGGTACTAGTAATTCTGCTCGCTTGCACTACACTACTTATTAAAAAACACTCATACACACATCTTGTTTATTATAAAATAAAAACGTGTTGGCTACTGATCTCCACTAGTCTTTCCCATCTTGATAAATACAGGTGTTCCAAAGTAAGTCTGTCTGGTTTATTCCAGGCTATGGGAGACTTCAGTATGGAGGCCAGACGGTTCAGGAATCTGTGATGGAGTAAACATCTTCCTGTTATGAGGGGGCTCCCACCCACTCTACCACGGCCCTCCCTTGTTGCCTGACAAAACTAGCTCCTCTGCACTCACTGTGCAGTATCACCTTCTCCTCACCGATTCTGGCCTACAAACAGCAGCAAGACTGGCCAGTGTCGCTGTTTGTGTGGTGGTCGATGGTCTACCCACCTGCAAGCAATTAAGCAACCGTCGGCCGCTTTTTTGGCTTGCTGATTTGCTAACAATGATCACTTTTACTTTGGTGCCTGGGCCTATTTTCCACCTTAGTGTGACCCTGGATGAAGGTTGTATCCACGCAGCTTATTTATTCTAAATAAACACACATGTAGCTTGCAATCGTATACTATATTATTATGGGCAATAATAAAATACCAGCCAATCAATTTGACACGTTTTTGGCAGGTTTATTGATTGATGTTAACTGATGCATATTACTATTTCTGAGTTGGTCCAGCCAGGGACAGCTCTAGGCATGGGCAGAGTGGGCAGCTGCCCAGGGCCAAGTAGTCAGCCGCCCAATTTGGGGCCCTGCACCAATGCGACAGATCAGACCACGGTATGAAAGGTGCCACCTTGCAAGTGCACCACCTTAGGAACCCCTCCCCCGGGCCTCACTGCGCTCAATCAATCAATCAATGCATTTGTAGAGCACACTACTCACCCGTGAGGGTCTCAAGGTGCTAAGGAGGGGGGGGGGGGAGAGCTGCTACTGTTCGAACTGCCAGGTCTTGAGAAGTCTCCTGAAGGTCAGTAGGTCCTGGGTCTGTCGCAGGTGGAAGGGGAGGGTGTTCCATGTCATGGGGGTGAGGTGGGAGAATAATCTGCCGCCAGTGGTTGATCAGTGGATGCGTGGAACGGTGGCGAAGGCGAGGTCAGCGGAGCGAAGCTGGCGGTTGGGGGTGTAGAAGGTGAGTCGTTTGTTGAGGTAAACTGGTCCGGCGTTGTGGAGTGCTTTGTGAGCGTGGGTGAGGAGCTTGAAGGTGATCCTCTTGGTGACAGGGAGCCAATGCAGGTCTCTCAAGTGGGCAGTGATGTGGCTGTGGACGAGGATGTCGAAGATGAGGCATGCGGAGGCTTTCTGTATGAGTTAAAGTATTTTCTGGAGTTTGGCCGAGGTTCCCGCGTAGAAGGTGTTGCAGTAGTCCAGCCTGCTGCTGACGAGGGCCAGAGTGACCGTCCTTCTGGTTCTGGTGGGGATCCATCTGTAGATCTTGCGAATCATGCAGAGGGTGTTGAATCAGGAGGTGACGGTGTTGACTTGCTGGGTCATTGAGAGTGATGAGCCCAGGATGAACCCCAGATTGCGTGCGTGGTCGGTGGGAGTCGGTGCAGCTCCCAGCACTGCCGGCCACCAGGAGTCGTCCCAGGCAGATTGGGTGGAGCCGAGGATAGGACCTCTGTCTTGTCTGAGTTCAGTTTCAGGCCAACTGCTGCAGCTGGTCGTAGGCCCAACACATATTGTGGGGCATTTATTAGACCCTGTTCTTACCAATATACCTAAAATTGTAATGCATGCACCTATTAGGATGGGATGGACGGACCATTTCCTGGTCTCAATGTCCCTATATGGAGTAACTCCTGCCCAGATTGATGGTCGGTCGATCTCCCTTAAACTGCCCTGGTACAAATTGTATTGGGATCATTTTGAGGCCTGTCTCTTGGCTACTAGTCCGAATTTGCCAGGGGATTCTAACGAGGCACACATGGTGCTTTCAGAATGGATAACGCATCCATTAGGCAGTTTAATCCCTTTGAAATGGTCAGTCAATCGTAAAACTAAAACACAACCTTGGTTTAAGACTGAACTTGCCGACATGCGCAAGGGATGTGAGAGATTGGAGCGGATATGGAGAAGAGTTTTAGCCCGGCTGCCAAAGACATCTATGGGGCAGCAATTAAAAGATATCATAAAGCCATATGTCAGGCATGTGCAGTTTTTCTCCTTCTAAGAGCACATTCTCCAATACTTGTCAGTCTGCAATCCCAGCAAATCATCGCTGGGTCAACCATCAAGTCTAATAAGCAGTTTGAGGACCTTCCCACCTTTTTTGTTAAAAAGGTGGATGACATTTACAGATCCTTCCCGACCACACACAGTAACATGCCAGTGGCACATTGTTGGCTACAGCTGAATACTCTTCACACCTTTCCGCCGATCTCAGCAGATCAGCTGTTAGCTCTCTATAGAAGGATCAAGTCGGGTTCCCCCGCTGACCCACTTAAACCAGATCAATTCAAGAAAGTATTGTCGGCAATCTTACCTTTCTTGAACCAGGTGATAAATGGGTCCCTCAGTACAGCTACGGTACCCTGGGCTTGGAAACAGGCCAAGGTAATTCTGTTACTTAAAAAAACTGCACTTGACCCAGCCAAACCAGAAAACTACCGCCCCATCGTTCTGCTTTCCTGGGCGGCAAAGATCACAGAGGCATATGTGAACTCCCTTCTGTCAGATTTTCTGTCACTAAATAATATACTGGACCCCTCACAGAACGGCTTTAGGCCTGGTCACAGCACAGAGTCAGCCCTCATGGCTGTGGCAGAACATCTTTGGGCAGCTATGGATGAGGGGCAAACGTTGGCGCTGATCCTGTTGGACTTGAGCGCCGCGTTTGATACTGTGTCTCACGACATACTGTTGGGAAGCCTTGCGGAGGTAGGAATTACGGGCCTGGCACTGGAGTGGATTGCCTCATTTCTCCATGAGAGGTCATTTTGCGCCAAGATGCTCCTTGGAGTGGTAGTGCGCTATACAAATGCTTTTCACATCACATCACACATCACATTTTCAGTATCTGCTCCCCCAGTTTTTTCTGGCGAACACTCCATCAACAAGGGGTGCCACAGGGCTCCTCCCTCAGTCCCCTGCTATTTAACATCCTTGTTCAACCTTTGGCTGCAGTAGCCATTAGCAGGGGCTTGACCATGGTCTCCTACGCTGACGATACTCAGATGGTGGTGGCACTCTCTGATAACACTGAGCAGGACGCCCTTAAATTTCAGGGTGACCTTGAAGCAGTGGCCGAGTGGATGACCCCTAACTGCCTCCAACTGGATTCCAACAAGTCAGAGGTACTTGTTAGTAGGTAGGAACCATGGCTGTGGAGTGATCTCTGGTGGCCAGCCAGCCTGGGCAAGCCCCCTTCTCCTAAACAAGCTGTAAAAAATGTAGGGGTTTGGTTGGATTCATCTTTAAATTACAGAGTCCAAACCAAAAAAAAGCAGGGACCTGTTTTGGACTTCTACGGGGGCCTAGACCATTGCTGGGCTTCTTTGATGCCTCCACGCGTCAGGTCATCATTCAGGCAATGGCTTTGTCCAGACTGGATTATGCCTGCTCCCTCTACTTAGGGTCCAATAAGGCGGAGGTCCTGAGGTTGCAAAGGGCACAGAATGCAGCAGCCAGTACCCTTCTAGGCCTGCACAAGTTTTGCTCTGTGTCCAGTGCCATCCGCCGTCTTCATTGGTTACCTGTGGGCAGGTGTAGCAAATTTAAAACCCTATGTACTTCCTTTAAGGTTTTGAAATTAGCCACGTGTCCTATTCTGGCCAGCCTTCTTTTTCCATATGCTCCATCCCGGCTCCTTCGCTCACAGGACCAGCATTTGGTGATGGTTCCCCAGATACGAAGAGTTTGTGCCAGTGGCAGCTCCTTTCGCTACAGAGCTGCCACTTTATGGAATACACTCCCTGTGCAGATTTGTGGCCTCAATAATTATTTAGAATTTAGAAAGGCCATTAAGACTTTTCTTTTTCCTTTAGCTTAGTTTGCGCTTGCTCTGTTATGTCAGTTCTTTCCTTTACCAGCACGGGACACCCCTTTGCTGAGGCAGCTGTTGCGCTTTACAAGACAAATAGCATAACATAACATAATATCCATTTAGCCTTCATTCCTTCATGGAGTTTGGTGTTCCCGGGGTCCTTGGTGAGGGAGAGGATCAACTGGGTTTTGTCGGTGTATGAGACAATGTTGAGGTCATGCGATCGGACGATGTTGGCTAGCGGTGCCATGTAGACGTTAAAGTGGGTCGGGGTGAGGGATGATCTTTGGGTTACGTCGCAGGTGATCTTGGTGGCGTCAGATCAGAATGGAGGGAGGCGAACTCTCTGGGTTCTGTCAGTGAGGAAAGAGGTGATCCAATACAGGGCTTTGTTGTGGAACCCAGTGTCGTGGAGGTGAGTGAGTAGGGTGTGGTGGCAGACAAGACAAATAACATAACATAACATAATATCCATTTAGCCTTCATTCCTTCATGGAGTTTGGTGTTCCCGGGGTCCTTGGTGAGGGAGAGGATCAACTGGGTTTTGTCGGTGTATGAGACAATGTTGAGGTCATGCGATCGGACGATGTTGGCTAGCGGTGCCATGTAGACGTTAAAGTGGGTCGGGGTGAGGGATGATCTTTGGGGTACGTCGCAGGTGATCTTGGTGGCGTCAGATCAGAATGGAGGGAGGCGAACTCTCTGGGTTCTGTCAGTGAGGAAAGAGGTGATCCAATACAGAGCTTTGTTGTGGAACCCAGTGTTGTGGAGGTGAGTGAGTAGGGTGTGGTGGCAGACAAGACAAATAACATAACATAACATAATATCCATTTAGCCTTCATTCCTTCATGGAGTTTGATGTTCCCGGGGTCCTTGGTGAGGGAGAGGATCAACTGGGTTTTGTCGGTGTATGAGACAATGTTGAGGTCATGCGATCGGACGATGTTGGCTAGCGGTGCCATGTAGACGTTAAAGTGGGTCGGGGTGAGGGATGATCTTTGGGGTACGTCGCAGGTGATCTTGGTGGCGTCAGATCAGAATGGAGGGAGGCGAACTCTCTGGGTTCTGTCAGTGAGGAAAGAGGTGATCCAATACAGGGCTTTGTTGTGGAACCCAGTGTCGTGGAGGTGAGTGAGTAGGGTGTGGTGGCAGACAAGACAAATAACATAACATAACATAATATCCATTTAGCCTTCATTCCTTCATGGAGTTTGGTGTTCCCGGGGTCCTTGGTGAGGGAGAGGATCAACTGGGTTTTGTCGGTGTATGAGACAATGTTGAGGTCATGCGATCGGACGATGTTGGCTAGCGGTGCCATGTAGACGTTAAAGTGAGTCGGGGTGAGGGATGATCTTTGGGGTACGTCGCAGGTGATCTTGGTGGCGTCAGATCAGAATGGAGGGAGGCGAACTCTCTGGGTTCTGTCAGTGAGGAAAGAGGTGATCCAATACAGGGCTTTGTTGTGGAACCCAGTGTCGTGGAGGTGAGTGAGTAGGGTGTGGTGGCAGACGGTGTCGAAGGCGGCCAAGAGGTCCAGGAAGATGAGGGCCACAGTTTTGCCATTGTCCAGAAGGGTCCCAATGTCATCAGTGGCAGTGATGAGGGCGGTTTCGGTGCTGTGGTTGCTGCGGAATCCGGATTGGGATGAGTCCAGGCAGTT
The DNA here is from genome assembly GCF_964263255.1 of Lissotriton vulgaris. Taxonomy (NCBI): domain Eukaryota; kingdom Metazoa; phylum Chordata; class Amphibia; order Caudata; family Salamandridae; genus Lissotriton; species Lissotriton vulgaris. The sequence continues at coordinate 1,478,089,280 of NC_141689.1, forward strand.
CTCCTTGAGGAAGTGGGCCAGTTGCCTGTTGACAATCTTCTCGATTACTTACACTGGGAATGGGAGCAGGGAGATGGGCTGGAAGTTCTTGAGGTCCTTTGGGTCTGCCTTGGGTTTCTTAAGTAGGGTGTTAATCTCGGCGTGTTTCCAGCGCTCCGGGAAGGTGGCGGTCTTGAAGGAGCTGTTGAGGATCTTCCAGCATTGGGGTGCGATGAAGTAGCTTACTTTGTGGAAGATATGGGGGGGACATGGGTCAGATGGTAAGCCGGAGGGGATGGTGTTCATGATTTTAATGGTGTTGTCGTCGTTGATTTGGTCCAGTAGAGCAGGAGGCCGGTGTGGCTGGGAGGCGGTGAGTTAGAGGTGTCGGCAGCTGTCAGGAGGTCTGGGTGTTGAAACTGTCGTGGATGTCTGTGATCTTGCAGTGAAAGAAGTTTGCTAGGGAGTCGCAGAGGTCTTGTGACGGCGGGATGTCGTTGGGGCTGGAGCTGGGGTTGGCGAGTTCCTTCATGGTGTTGAAGAGCTCTTTGCTGTTGTGCACATTGTTGTTGATGCATTCCTTGAAGGAGGTTCTTTTGGCAGTTCTAATGAGTTGGTGGTGCTTGCGGCTGGCGTTCTTGAGGGCAGCGTGGTTGTCCAGTGTCTGTTCATGGCACCACTTATTCTCAAGTCTTTGGCAGGTCTGCTTGGATGCCTGGAGGTCGGTGGTGAACCAGCTGGCCCTTCTGTCAGTGCATCTGTTAGAGGGTTTCTTTATCGGGGCAAGAGTGTTGGCTCAGTCGTCAATTCATTGCCTGAGGTTGCGGGCGGCTGTGTCGGAGGGGTCGGTGGTAGGTCTCGGGTGAGGGTGGTGATAAGCTGGTCTTTGGTGACCTTGTTCCAGCTGTGGTGGGGGATACATTGAGGGTGGTTGTGAGTGGTGTGTTTCTTGAAGAAGTGGATGCAGCAGTGGTCGGTCCAATGGAGTTCGGTGGTGTGGCTGAAGGTGACATGGTTGCTGGTGGAAAAGATGGGTCCAGCATGTGTCCGGCGGAGTGGGTGGGTGTTGTAACAAGCTGTTTGAGTCTGAGGTTGGCAAGGTTGACAAGCAGGGTGGTTGAGTTGTTGTCGTTGGTGTTCTCGAGGTGGAAGTTCAGGTCTCCGAGGAGGATGTAGTCTGTGGAGGTCAGGGCGTCCGTGCTGACAACGTCGGTGATGGAGTCACTGAACTGTGGCCAGGGTCCTGGGGGGGTCTGTAGACAAGGGTTCTTCTGAGGTTGGTGTTGGGATCGATGTGGACATGGAAGTCCAGGTGTCCGGCAGTGCTGAGGGTGTCTTCGGTGCTGATCCAGATTCTGAGGGTATTCCTGTGGACAATGGTGATTCCTCCTCCCGTTCTGTTGGTGCGGTCCCTGCGGGTGATCTTGTGGCCGTCCAGGATGGCTATGGTAGTGTTGGGTGCGAGGAGGGTTTTGTCTAGGTCTCCGTCAGGAAGGCGACGTCCGGAGAGGATGAGTCAAGCAGGTCCCAGAGTTCGACAGCGTACTTGTGGACGGAGTGGGGGTTGAGTAGTATGTATTTCAGATGGTTGCAGCCTGCCCTGGTGGGGGAGCAGATTTGCAGATGTTCGGTGGCTGGTGAAGCTGCAGTTCTGGCAGGAGAAGGGTCCGTGAATGTGCTTCGGGTGGCCTGGACGCAGGTGGATGATCTGCCGGCGTTGAGTTTGTGGAGGATGTTGGACTTGTATCGGCGTCGGGCGTCATGGGGGCCAGGGGGTCTGGCGCTGGGCGCAGTTCAGGCACGGACGGGCAGAGACGGGCTTGCCTTAGGCGTGCCTTTGGCGCGCCAGCGGAACGGCTGCGCAGCGGCTGCCATTAAGAAGGGGAGGTGGGAGGGAGGAGCAGCTGGGAGGCGGGTGAGGGGAGAAATGGGAGAGCGAGGGGGGAGGTGCCACAGGGGATGCAGCGACGTGAAGGGGAAGTGGCAGAATTGCCAAACAAGAGAAAGTCACAGAAGGAGCAAATAGGCAAAAAAGTGGAAAGAAAAGCGCCAGACAGGCAGAATTAGGCAGAAGGAGCAAAAAGGCAAAAAGTGGAAGAAAAGCGGCAGACAGGCAGAATCAGGCAGACAAACCTGGGGGAAACAGAGTACAGAGGACTGATGCGAGCTCGCAGCAGCAGCGGGCGGGAACACGGGCACAATCAGGTGGAGCTGTGCAGCATGGGGCGCGACCTGCCTGGAGACAGGGTCAAGCAAGGGGAACGCGAGGGGAGGGGGACCCCTATTCCCAGTTGCAAGACACATTCCTCAGATTGGTCCAGCAATTAGGCCTCCACCCACATAGCAGAGGCACAGTGCGATGGCAATTGACTTGCTGTTTAGTTCCCTGATAATCTTAACCCTCTCTGTTGATAAGCAACCCTCACACCTTCAGCCCTTGATGAGCTGTTAAGTGGTGCATGTCATGTGGCTGAGAGGGAGGGGCTGCAGCTTCAGGAGTAGGGGCATCTATTCAGATGGTAACATAACTGGGTGTTTCACATCTATGCGATTTAGAGGGCCCTCACACATTTCCTTTCTGCCCAAGGCCCCAAAAATCCTAGAACCGGCACTAGTTCTAGATGTGAAACCTAAAAAATCTCAATGGTCTACATAGAGCTGCGGAAATGGGTGCTAACAAGTTTGTTTTTCCCTCAAGCCATGCTGACTCATAACGTAATGACTTGACTGTTGGGGGTTGCATATGATGCTGTACTCAAGGTCCCAGATCCCACTTTGGAAAAAAAAATTTTCAAGAATGCCTCCATTTTAGGTTTGATTTGGCAACTTGGTATCAGCCAGGGCTCATATATGCACAGCACACAAAATAAAATATACATTATACAACATAAGAAAGGTACTTTGGGTTATCTCTTTTCCCCATTGGCTTGTTTGGGCTAACCTCTTTAGGCACATCCTCAATGGGTTTTCAGTCACTAAAGCCTGGCTCTGGTTTAGCTCGAGGTGCTTTTGAAACCTTGAGCCCCTATTACGATCATGTGACTTCTGCCTGCCTCACTCCTCTACCGATGTGGCCTTAAACCCACAGCTGCTGACATCGAAAATGGGGAAGTTTGAGACTTGCATGTTTTCAACATCTTGGGCCATATGTAGGTATCTCTATTTACCGATTCTTAAATACCGAATTTTACCGATTCGGTATTTAAGAATCGGTAAATAGTATGTAAGTAAAGATTTGGTAAATTTTACCGATTCGGTAATATTCGGTATTACTGAATTGGTATTTACCGATTCAGTAATTCCCATTCTTTCCTATGTGCCTGGAGGCCCATAGGAATGAATGGGAAGCCATTCACTTTTACCGATTTGGTAAATACTGAATCGGTAATAGGGGTAACATATTCAAGGGTGGCATGGTGTCCCATTGACACCCAGTTGCACCCCTGAATCGTGCATGTGTGCACATGTGGCGCACATACATGCCCTAAGGGCATGTATGTCTGCCACATGGCACTGAGAAAAAAGCAAACAATTGCTTTTTCAAAGGTATTTGGTATTTACCACCAACTTATAGTTGGTGGTAAATAACAAATCCTTAAGGCTAAAATGCACTCACTTGAGTGTTACCTACATAGGCTTTAACGAATCGGTAATTTACTGTTTCCTTAAAATAAGGAATCAATATTTTACCGATTCCTTAAAATAACGAATCTGTAAATTACCGATTCCTTATTTGCAGCCTCGTACATCTCAAATCCCTAAATACCGGTCGGTAACGGTGAAATTGACCGAATTTCATCGTTACCAACCGGTATTACCCCACCTACATATGGCCCCTTGTGATAATGGAAAAATCACGTAATCCCCCATGCCTAGAAACAACGGAAGTGACCTTCTGTACAGTAACTTGAGCTCAAAGCACTCCAAGTTTGCGTATATCAAAACTGCAAAAAACTCACAGATGTGTAAAATAAAACCTTAATGTAAGGAAAAACGAATAAATACCCATTCAGTGTCTGATTTGTTCAAAATAAAATAGGATACCTGGGATAAATCGCATCTTCCTCGCTTAAATTGCGTGATTTCAGGCAAATATTTTATTTCACCAAAACTACTTTTTGCTTCATAGTTGTATATGATAACCCTTTCAAATTTGTGAGATCTGCATGGCAGGTGCACAAAAACCTATTCTGTTTGACTTAATAGACTATAATGTTGCTATGTAATAATCTGACCCAGGTACATAATTTACATGGCAATTGCCTTACCTCTTAGTGCCCTAATGGTTCATATTTGAAAAATATCACTTTGAATAAGTACTTCTCAGTGCAGTGTTATAATATGGCATATTAATGTCAAAGCTTCCACATGTTAAAGAGATAAAAGTTTATTTTTGAAGATGCTTTTTTTATGTGATGTTTGTTGTATGATTGACAGAGCAAATATTTTCAGCTCATGCACGGGCTCCAAGATCCTAGCCAGACCCTTTGCTTGGCTCTGGCTCGGCTCGCTATGTGAATTTGTTGGCTCTCCCATCTCTAATACCTTTAACAGGTAGCTTGCCTTCCTTGTCAATGCAAACACAAGGAGATGATGGACGGAGAGCTGAAACTTTTCAGACACTCACCCCTAGTCACTATTATATCTGGGTTGAATCCATCATCATTCTTTAGCTCATTTCTCCACCCCAGTTCAGACCCAGCTATATTCAAATCAGTTGTGACCATGTTTCTCATGGGAACAGTCCAGCCCGAACTGCCAAGCCACGTCTTCCTTGGACCGGAAACAAGCATCCTGGGACCGGTTTCAGGGTAACATCTCTCATCAGCCAGGTTAGCTTAAATCCAGTGGCAAAGTGAGCAAGGGACCCACATCTGGGCATACCCTGCCAACTCAGGGCATACAAAGCAAACATAAGGCGATGATGGGCTGAGTGCTGAATCTTTTCAGACACTCACCCCTAGTCACTATCAATGCTGTGTGTGTGAGGGAAGCTCGCAGTAGCGGTGGTTTCTTGGCAAAGTGGCGGGCGGATGGGGGGGCTGGGAAGAACAACAACAAAAAAATTATAATAAAGGAACTTACCTGTTTGACACTCCTACCCTCCTCTCTGGCTCCGTCACGTTGCACTGCAGGCACAGGCTCCCAGAATTCCTAGGGCCAATCCTGGCGTTGCATGAAAGGTTTGGTCTGAGCGCCCATGATTTGCGCTCCTAGGAAGACTGGAAAACTGTGCCTGCCGGTCTCTCCAACCCAGCAACTCAGCTGGGTTGCAGAGAGTTTCAGTGCACATGAAGGTTTGGCAGGCCTGGGACGGGCGGCCAAGCCCTCAGTGCACTGACACCAGTACACCTACAATTCCCCCTCTGCCTGTCATCTCCTGGGCCGCCCCTTTTGCAACACTATTGAGAAAAATAAAGCGATAATGAACGCACATTCATTATTGTTTAATTTTTCACTTTTTTGGCTGTTGGCAGTGGGGCGACGCTCCTCCGCCATAGCGGAGGAGACGTAGTTGGAAGCTTGCTTATGCTATTAGTGCTGTGCTTGCCTTAACAGATTAATAGAACAATGGACCACTGGACTATTTTTTGTAGATGTTCTTCGTGTTAGGGAAGCCTGTTTTGTTGATGCTCATACTGTCCATGTTAAATGTTAGTGAAGCTTAACATAAACATTTTCTCTCTAAAAAAGCCGAAACAATTGGCATTTCCAGTGTATTTTTTCTTTTCTATATTGTTCCTTTGCAGTTGGCGAGCGCAGGAAGTCATGGACCGGGACTGGAAAAGGTGCGTCCTCCTGAAACGGGGTCGTAAATATGGAAGAGGCAAAATATGCAAGGGTCCAGCACAAACATTTTTTTTAAATACAATACTATACTGATTATCTATGACCTATAAAATACTATTTCTTAGTAGGCCCTTCCGTTTCTATGATACAGTCTTGGGAAACAAAAAGTGCATTTAAAAGAAATAAAAATGGACTTAAGTCCCATTTTTAACCACATGGCTGCTAGGCGTTTTCCCGTCCTGCGCTGAAGATCCAAAATAATCATTATCCATGACGAGCTGGCCTTGTCATCCGCGCACGGCAGGTAAGCGCCATGACGAGCCCAGCTCGTCATTAGCTTCGAAGGGTTTAAGAAGTATTTTTAGAGAATAATTAATGTGAACAAAAATATAATATCCTTTTTTCTTTTCACATGATTTCAATATTTGATGTGCAGGACGAGTCTGTGGGCCAGATGTACGACCATTTTAGTGGTCGCAAATAAAAAATTGGGCTGTTTGCGACCACTAAATAGGGTTGTAGCATGTATAAGCGCTATTTTGCGAGTTGTTAACCTATTACCGACTCATAAAATAGGGTTTGTGAGACACTATTAGGAAGGGGCATTCCAAGGGCGTCTCTTCATAATGGCGAGCCACAGGGGGATGTACGATTGTTTTGCGACCGCAAATGTGGTTGCAAAACAATCACAGTTACCACCAATGTCAAATGGTGGTAAGCTATCGCAAATGGGAAAGTGTCCCCAGGGACCCCTTCGCCTTTGTGTTTGGCAGCAAAAATATTTTTCAAGAGCAGGCAGTGGTCCAACAGACCACACCCTGCCCTTAAAAATGAAAAGACATTATTTCATTTTTTTGGGTTTTAAGCGCATCCCATTTTCCTGTAAGGAAAACGGGCTGCATTTGAAAAAAGACATTGCTTTATTTAAAAAGCAAACACAGACATGGTGGTCTGCTGTACCCAGCAGACCACAATCACTGTAATTGTAGCCCATTCCCTATGGGAATGCCTCATGAATATTGACATTCTATTTTGCAAGTCGCACAAAATCACAACGCGCAACCCGCAAAACGGAAATGTCATACATCTGCCACTGAGTTGCTTTCAGTCTGATAGCAAGCCATTCCTCATCAAACTTTGAATAACCCCAGGTCAGTACCGTAACACAAAATGATGCCCCACTCTTTGCAAAATATGATGAGAGTCCCTAAGTCTCCCATTCATCACAGATATCTGGTGGCCATGGGATGACGGGTCCTCCTTGAAGGGCAGCAGGCCCACAGAGGGTTGCCCCCTCATCCCCACCCACCCTGGCACCAGAGGGGCTGCAGGGGGTTGCATTATGCTCCTGCCCCAGGTTACACTCTGGAGTACCTTGTGTGAGACTCAAGATCTGCAGCTTTATGCAGAAGTCGAACTGTGGGGGATGCTGGTGGACAAATTGAAACACAATGAACATCTTTGGCAGAAAGACACCTCATCTGTTTACCCAAACATATTACAACACCCTTTTATCAACTAGGTAAGTGTGTTCTTGCATAAATAGCAGAGATTCTTGAAATGCCTACAAATTGAGAGTGGGTAGCGATGCTGTGGTTTATATAGATACACAATTGGCACTTTCTAATATGTTATGTTATGTTAAGATATTTGTTAAGCGCACAAATATCCGGGGCTGTCTTGGTGCTGACCTGTGGACTGTGCCAGTTTCTGTGTAGAATGAATGACTATTTATTAAATAGCCATGTTTTCAAGGTCTTCCTAAATGCAAATAAGGTTGGAAGGGATCTGATGTAAAAGGGAGTTTAGGCCAGAGTTTGGGGACAGCTGTCCTATCGCTACTGCCACCCTATTTGGCTTTGAAAGCTCTCGGAGTTGCTAGCAATTTAACTCCTTCAGAGCGTAAATGTCTTTTCGGAGCATACCAGTATAACAGGCGTCTCAAATAGATGGGGCCTGTATTCTGGAATGCTCTGTAGGTAATGCACAGGGCTTTGAAGGTAATGTGGTTCCTAACTGGGAGCCAGTGCAATGTACACAGCTGATTTCTGACTGACTAATGTTTAGGGATACCCAGCAAAAGACGTGCTGCTGCACTTTGGAGCATCTGCAGCCTGTTGAGTAGTTTTCCAGATAGCCCAATGTAAAGACGATTACAGTAATCTAATTTAGCAAGGATCGAGGAGGAGATCACTGTTTTCCTGCTTTCCATGGGAATAAAAGGAAGTACTTTCTTAATGGTTTATAACAGTAAAGAACATGAGAAGGCAGCATTTACTTGTGGTTTAAAATTCAGTTTGTCATTAAAGAACACGCCAAGGTTCTTAGCCTTTGTGACTGGAATAGGTGCCAATCCCAGTTCATTCGGCCACCAGCTCTGTGACCAGTTTGGTAGAAAATTGCCAAAGTGATGACTTCTGTTTTGTCCGAGTTTAATTTTAGACAGTGAAAGTTCATCTAAGAACTGACTGCCAGCATGCAGTCGTTAAAATTTTTCATTTGTACTGTAGGATTTTTTGATAGTGATAATACAGTTTGTGTATCATCTGCGTAGGATGTCACCGCCAGACCGCAAGATCTTATAAGTTTAGGCAATTCTGATACATAAATGTTAAATAATGTGGGGCTTAAGGATGATCCCTGAAGAACTCCACAAGGGAGAACAAAAAGTGGGAATTCATAGCTTCCCAGAGTTACTGATTGTGTTCTACCTGACAAAAAATATGAAAGTAGTGTGAGTGATTTGTCAGAAACGCCGATGGAAATTAGGCGATTTAACAAGAGATCATGGACGACAGTGTCAAATGCTGCTGACAGGTCAAGCAAAATCAAGGCGGCTGCTCCCCCTAAGTCCAAAGTTGCTCTAAAGTCCTCTGTGGCTTTAATAAAAGCTGATTCTGAAACTGAACTGTGTTTTATCTAGATGGTCATATTTTAGTAAATGATCAGTCAGTTGTTCATTCATGATCTTTTCCACTAATTGGGCGGGCAGAGGCAGACGAGAAATTGGTCTATAATTGTTAGGTTTTGTGAGTTCAAGGTTGGGTTTCTTCATTAAAGGTACTATGGAAGCCGTTTTCCATGTGGTGGGGAAAACACCTTGTGAGAACATAGTATTAAAAATATCGGCAAGACAGGGTGCCACCATCTCGGACTCTTGCTTAAAGATGTTAGGAGGAAGCGAGTAATGGGGGGAGCCTAACTTAGCCTGTTGAATAAGAGTGGTGACTCTGTCAATTGTGACTGATTCAAATTTAGAGAAACTAACAACGTCAGAAAGGTCAGTATTAATGGGGGTATAGTTGTCTGGACAGACATTAGTACCAAAGATATCATAGATTAGCTTCACTTTTTTTAGGAAGTGTTGTGCTAGGGAGCCACAGAAATTTTGAGATGGTTCGATGGAATTAGTTTAAAGGGGACCTGAAAGCTTTGAAACCACTTGAAAATGTTCTCTAGTGGAATTCTTTGCCAGATTAATTTGTTTAGTAACATAGGTGCCTTTTTCTGAATTGATTAGGTTTTTGTATTCAGTTAGGAGGGTTTTATAAGTGGCAAGGTCCTGAGCGTTATAGTCCTTTCTCCAACGTCTTTCCTGTAGCCTTCATTCTTGTTTTTTTGCCCTGAGGGTCTCTGAAAACCAAGGAGAGGTAGGTGATCTTCTTTTATCTGTCGCTTTTTTCAGAGGGGCTAGCTTATCTGCTGCGTGTACAAGCCAATTGCAAAATTGCAGAGAGGCAGTTTCTGCGTCTTTTGAGAGCTCAGGTTGATTTTCCAATAATTGACCCTTTAGCAGATTGCTGTCAATTTGTTTCCAGCTACAGTAGTTTGAAGGTAGGTGCTTCAAATTATTCCCTAATAAGGAAGAGGGGTTGTGTAATTCAAAAGTGATAGCTGAGTGGTCTGTCCAGCTCAAGGGTAGGATTTCTTTCACTGAAGTGGAGTCATTGTGAGTAAAAATATCATCAAGGGTATGTCCTGATTAATGTGTGGGGCCTGTGACAATTTGTTTAGGACCTGTCATTGCCATAAGTTCAGTTAAGGTATCGGTATTAGTGTCTGAGCTATCTTCCAGATGAAAGTTAAAATCGCCTAGGATATGTATTGATTTCCCAATTGAATATGGTTCAAGGAGTGATTTAACTGTATTTAGGAAGGCTGCTTTACTACCTGGAGGTCAATATAATATTATCTCTCTATAAGTGTATAGTTGGCAATTTTTACTTTAAATGAAAAGGCTTCGCAATCAGTACTAGGAATGGACTCACAGCAAGTTTTCAAACTATCCTGATAAATCATTGCAATTCCTCCCCCTTTTATCAGACCTAAATACCTTAAATCCTTGTGGGACAGTGTGGTAGAAGTCAAGACCTGTTGTTTTGTCACCCCAAGTTTCAGTGACAAAAAGTACACCAAGCTGTTTTGCATCTATCAGCTCGGCGATCTCTAGCCTATGCTTGGGCAGTGATCATGCATTAACTAAAGCACACCTACTAATGCCTACTGCCTTTGATGTAGAAGGAGTGATTGAGGGAGAAGAGACTTGTGATGCTAGGTCAGGTTGGAGTACGAAGTAGAGCAATTACCAAGGTGTGTTACAGGAAAATTGCAAAGGTCTAAGCCAATACAGATTACTGGCTTTTTATTTAGCATGTGTAGTTCCTCAACGGTGTAATGACAATATACAGGACGGTTTTCAGCGGACTTGGCAGCATCCCTGGTGCGATCTTGGCATGGACAGGCACAGACGAGCTTGCCTATGGTGCGTCTTCAGTGCGCTCGATAGCCAGGGGCGTAACACAGGCCCCCGCAGCCCCTGCGTTGCGGGGGGCCCTGTGCTCCAGGGGGGCCCCGTGCTCAGCAGCAAGCAAGCCTCTTTATGAATGAAATGGTGTGCACGCCCTGCCCCTAGCACCATTTAATTAATTAAGAGGGCGGGCATGCACAACATTTCATTCATAAAGAGGCTTGCTTGCTGCTGAGCGAGGGGGCCCCCTGGAGCACGAGGGCTGCTGGGGCCTGTGTTACGCCCCTGCCTCACTGATTTGCCAGTTTACCAGCTACACACCGACCATGAATGAATGTACATTCTCTATCCAGAACTTGCTGCTCACCCCCGAATCATCTTCTGCAACAAGCAGATTCTAAGCTCTACATTTTAAGCCCAAACATGTCAAACTGACTCCCGGATTTAGGGCGGTTCGACCTGGGCGGCCGCAACTCGGCGCTGACCTAGGGAGAGGCGCTGTGCACAGGAATTAGTTTTTGTTTTTAACAGCCAGTCTGTTTCCTTGCGTTCAGCAGTTTTCAAGCAACAAAAAAATGTCAATAGAGGTGATTAATGTTTCTGGTGGCGAGAGATTGAAGTTGCCCGGACCGAAGACACCGAATTTCTTTGTTTTTTACTGCACCGCAAAAAGACATGTTCCCTTGCATCTGTGTATATCGATTAATGCAAAAGGCTTTTGTTGCCTCACCCCAACCGTAAGTCCAACATACATTTATTATCTTTCAGGGGCGGCTCTAGGCTCATGGCGGCCCTGGGCAGGAAGCGTAGGTAGGGGGCCCCCGGAAGAGGGGGTCTGGGCGGGGCGGAGCACGGAGGCCAGTCAAGAGGGGGGGGGCAGTGTGTTTGGAAGTGGAATAGAGCCGGAGGCCACCAAATCCCTGCCAGGGGCCGCCACGCAAATATGTATCCATCCACAGAGAATTATTATATTAAGGATATATATTGGCGTGGTAGCCCCTGGAGTTTGGTGGCCCTGTGCAGGTGCACAGCTTGCACATGCCTAAGGCCGCCCCTGTATCTTTAAAAAAGAGATTGTTCTTCAAGGTTTTTTTTAGCAGGGCTTGCAGAAATGGGTTTCTTTTGGTACTATATTCACGTTTATTAAAATTACTTCACTCTTCCACCTTCTTAAGCCAATAAGAGGACCACATATTTACTGGCTCGAGAAGCGATGTTTGTGACTTCGACTTCTAAAGCAGGTCTGTTGTAGTTGCCCTCGTGGTCTAATCGTTATGGCGATGGCTGTCAGGCTTGTCCCATTCTTCGCACTTTTCACAAAACATAACGGCAATCCTACTGGAAACTGAAAGCGCTGTGTTTTTGTTGTGTTTTTTTACATAGCGCCTAACAGGTAAACTGTAGTTTACCTATTTCGTTTCTCAATGTTTCAGCACTATTTAAATCAACATATTAACGTACACCATCTTTTTCCGATGGATTTGTATCCTAGGATTCAAATGTTTTATTTATTTTTGTCCTTAATGCTCGGAGAGGCCTTTAGGTTCCCACAAGGTGCTATGTAAAGGAAAGGGCCGGATGCTGGCGCGGCTATGGTGATGAGAAGCCTGGTGCCTACGAGGCTGTGCATTCGTAGTTTGGACAGGAGTATTCATTATTGATGGGTTTAGGGGCTGCTGAGAAACCCCCTCCTCCAATATTCGCATGTAGCGGCCAGGAGGAGAGGGGATTGCACCACCATACCCAACAGGCATGCATGACGCAGCAGTTGTGTTAGTAGGTGCGTGTGGCAAAGGGGTGGAAGCATTTTTTGGAGGGCCGACTAGAAACTCTGCCTGGACGGGCAGGGGATGAGCAACATTTGAAGCTTACATGGCGGGGCGAAAACCAGTTGGCTTAGTGAATTAATGCAATGAAATATAAAAGTGGGCTTATGTGTGGGTATTGCTGTGACATCGGCAGGTCATACATTTCAATCCTGGAAAAATGGTGGAATTGGTTATTGGTGTGCCTGGTTGCTGTAGAGCTGTTCGAGGCACATTTCCCACCTCTGTAAAGTGTCCCAGTGGACTGATGTATATGGCAGGTGAAAGGCTGCAGTCCCAAATTATATGTTTCAGGGAATTCATGCGCCTTTTGAAGTGAATTTTGTCTAAGCTTAAAATAACATTGAAATTCCAGTTAAAAAAAAAAGTTTCAGGGCTTATTGAGCTTGCTACACAGATGAATGTGTAAGCCGTGGGCCACAGGTAGGATCCGAATACAATAGCACTGTGGGTTGATGTGCCCACTGTGTAACTTGCGCATTACAGGCTCAGATACCAGGGAATTTGCCAGAATGCACATGTTTCTCATGTGCAATGTGCGTTATGTCCAGTTCGAGGGATCACAGCAATAACAATGCAACACAATTCAAGTAAGTGAGCTGCGAAGTCTGTTGCAAGTCATCTTAATGGGACCACTCATCTATCAACTAGAAGGAGTTTACCTTCACTAAAACACTATATATGTCTTACACCCCCCTGGAGAAAAGGGTAGCGGTGGGTGTGCCTGCACTCGCAGAACAGTTGCAAAAAGAACAGCTGATGGACAGAATGCTTACATTCACCCAAGATCTGAGCATAAATTGATCGTTTTTTGGCTCTTCATGCCATTCCAGTTTAAACCCAGCCATATGCAAATCAGTCTTGACCCTGCTCCTCATAAGAACAGTCTAGCCCAACTGCCAGGCCATCCTTTCACCGGAAACAGTTTCGGGATTTCACCCCTCATCGGCCAGGCTAGTTTGGCTCCAGTGACTTTGAGAGCAAGGGACCCACATCTGTGCATACCCTTCCCATTTAGAGTGACATGTGCAAAAGAAACAATTGCTGGACTGATTTGCATATGGCTGGGTCCAAACTGGGGTGGTGTCGTGAGCAAAAGAATGATGGATTATTTCTTTTGCATATGTCGCCCTAAGTGGGAAGAGTATGTCCAGACGTGGTTCCCGTGCTCACTACACCACTGGATTCCAGCTAGCATGGCTGATGAAGGGTGATACCCTGAAACCGGTCCCAGGATGCTTGTTTCCGGTCCAGGGAGGATCTGGCTTGGCAGTTCGGGCTGGACTGTTCTCACAAGGAACAGGGTCAAGACTGATTTGCATATGGCTGGGTGCAAGTTGGGGTGGCGTGGTGAGCAAAAGAAGGATGGATTTACCCAGATCCTTGTGACTGGGGGCAAATGTTTGCATTGCCCACCATTCCGTCCATCAATTGTTTCTTTTGCACCGGTGTAGGTATAGCCACATGTGTGAGTACTACAGTGTATGATTGTGTGTGTGGTTGTGTGTGAATATTGCACACTGTGTTACTGTTTGTTACCACAGTGCAAATGTGTGTGGCACTGTTAGTCTAGGTATTACAGTATGCTAGTTTCTGAGCCTATTGCTGTCTGTGTGTCTTTGTGTATGCCACCCTGTGCCTGTATGCTTGCATGCCTGTACCACAGTAAGTCCGTGTGTTATTGTGTGTGTCTGTGTGTGCCTCTGTTTACCTGTACCTTTCTCTGTGAGGTTAGCATCGTAGAACACTCACATGCAAACATGCCCAATGGCAGCTGACCCTGTAGACACTGACAGTTCTTCTGACCATATCTGTCAACGTGCTTGTGTGCCACTTTGTTCTCTGTGAACCTCTATGTTTATGTGCCACTGTGTATGTGTCACGTTGAGCCTGTGAAACACTAGATTGTCTACTTACCACTGTGTGCGTAGGCCTTAGTATGAAATGAGTAGTGGAGCACACATGTGGCAGCTGCTCCTGCAGTCCTTGGTAGCTATCAGAGAAAGTGTGTCCAAGTGTCTTTCACAGTTGTAATGAAGGCCTCTGAAGTGCCTGTTACGCTTGGGGTGAAGGTGTCACCCTTCCGTGACCCCCAGCTATTCAGGGGACCCACTCAGTCTGAAGCCAATGAATATCTGTGAGACATGACACACTCAGGAGCCCCTCATCACATTCTGCTGGAGGGCACGAACATTTTGCTTTACCCCACCAGGGACTATATGCCACATTTGTGTCTGCATGTCACTGTATGCATGTATCTGTGTGGATGGGCTATGGAGCACACACAGTGACAGTTATCCCTACAGACATTGGCAGCTCTTTAGTAAACCTGAGTCTTCAAGGGGAGAGGTGTGGCGCTGCGGCCAGGGCGACTGACGCTGGAATCTGGGGATCACTGTTCGATCCCCGGCTCCGGCGGCAGGTTAGCCTAGCACCATGTGATTCTGGGCAATAGCTTGCTTAATCTTCCCGACGACCCCCAGCGCCTAGAGACCCTTACGGGTGATTGTTCGCACTTTATAAATGTGGATTATTATTATTATTAAGTCACTGGTTCTGTGTACGCCGCTGTTTACATGTCTGTGTTTGACAAGCAGTAGAGAAAACAAAGTGACATCTGTCCGTACAGACATTGGGAGCTCTTTAGTGTAGCCAGCCCTGCCTGTATCGACAGATGCTGAGAGGGCAGTTTATTTTTATAAGCGTGTCACTGTGTTTCCATGTGCTTGTGTGTCATTGTATGTGTGCATCTGCTGCTGCGTGCAGTGCTTAATTTGTGAAAAGATAAGTGCAAGGGTCCAAAGTTTTTCTTAGGGGCTCGACGCATGTGAATGCTCAGGTTGCCAAATACCAAGGCAGTCTCATCTTGATTCTACATCTTGCCTCTTTCTTTCATCACCCTACACTACTTCTCTCTTTGTGTCACTCTTGCAGGTTTTCCTCCTTCCTCCCAGTTGTAGGGAGGCTTTGCTTTCTCTTTTTGCCAGTTTTCCTCCATTTTCTCCATTTTCTGCAATCCTTTCTCTGTTTTGGTTCTAAATCTATTAGTCAAAAATACATCACGTCCCCAAAAAATTGCGCTAGTGTCTACCAGGGACCCACATTAAGAAATGCCTGTCTGAATGAATGAATTTAATGGATAATTACTTTAAATCATTGAAAAACTGTGATACAGTATCAAAGTTAATATTTTATACCTTGTGTACTTCTCATGTATGTTGTGAGTCGAGTTTTTATGGATTTGCAGGCTTGGGATTGTCTTTCAAATTTTCAAGTTATTGTCCATTAATGTCAATTTTATATCACACCCTTCATAGTTGTTCTTTGTTCTCCAGCCATGGTGTTCCTGAGACAATAGGATCGCTCCTTGGCATTGTTCTGATTTCTGCCTCAGTTAAATAATCTGCTTTTGACAGTATTGTTACAAATGGCAAAGCTTGTATGTTAAGTGTTTCCCACTTTCTCATTACAACATAGAGAAAGGCAATACAGAGGCATTTCATTTAACCCCTTCGCTGCTGATGACGAGCTGAGCTCGTCATCAGCCATGGTGGTCGTGTGCGGATGACGAGCTGAGCTCGTCATGTAACGCGGCTTTTGGATAAAAACAGCACAGCGCAAAAATAACCCCCGCACGCATGTGGTTAAATGTTGGAGGTTTCAAAACGAAATATACTAGATTTCTGGGTGGTAGGGCAAAGTGGTAGAAGGTGGGCCTGGCCACAGGGGGCCCCCTCCATGTGCTTTGCAGGGGGGCCCCCTCAAGTTTCGTTATGCCACTATCGATAGCCCATGTGACCTTTCTGCTCCAACCACCCGGAAGTATGGATCAGGCTAGACCTCCACCACCACCTACAGCATACACTCTCTCCGCACAAACGGAAACACCACGGTGGACCGGAGAGTCAACAGATAAATGTTCAATAGAAGGTAAAAACAATGAATCTTTAAAATGTTTAAAATGCGATCACTGACAGCAGTTAGTGTGAATTAGCAATTCTATAAAAAGAAACTGAGGCGTCCCGGGAAGATAAGCAAGTAAAGGCATTAGGTTTAAGCAGCGTCTTAACAGGTCTGACGTTAAACAAGCATAGTAGTTACATCGGTACGCCTCTGCCCACAACCTCCCCCCAACCAAATGACACACAGACAAGCATGTTGGGATGAAGAAGTTGCAGGTTTATTTGTAGTACAAATAACACAATGGGTTAACTGACAGGCGACCCCCCTACACCCCGCAACCCCTTGTTGCAGGGCGCCTGAAGTTGAGCCAAAGAAGTGGACACCAGCGGCCATAGCCCGGTGTGGTACTTGGGAGGAAATCCTCCCACCGGCGGACCTATCGTCCATACGCCCCGCCCTCCGGACAAGGGAGAGTCAACTCACACCTTCTCCATCCAGGCGGGTCGTTATCGGCAAGCCCCCGGTTGCTCAGGCTTACAACCGCCCTAAGGACTAATGGGGCGCCGTCGAAACCAAGTCCCCAAGAAGGGCCTCTTGGATTATGTATGACTCAGCACTGTGTGTTTCGCACTGGAGCTTCAGGTCCTGTTCCTGCGCCTGTCCTGTATGGGGATCACCTTGTAACTCCTCCTGCAACCTAGAAAACATAAATACATTGTTAATAACCCCCCCTCTCCACTTCCCCCCTTTCAGCGGGTGAGCGGCAGGGAGGGGAGCTGAAAGCGCGGGCCTCGCGTCCGTCGGGGGGGGGGGGTGAGAGGGGGGCTGGGAGGCCTAAGGACCCTAAGGCTGGCGAGGAGCAGCCTGAAGCACGACCGACTAGTGAGGGGCAGCAGCAAAGAGGGCGAGAGGAGGGAGGGGCTCACACTATATCTTGTCCCCAGGGGGACGGCCTAACTCTCAGGTGTCCCCGCCCCCAGCACCTCCCTCCACAGGAATGGGCGATCGGCTCTCCACGCCCTACTACGGGGTCTGCCCTCCTAGGGGGGGTCCCCTGCAGGGACCACGGGCATCCTGCATAGTAGTTACATCGGTACGCCTCTGCCCACAACCTCCCCCCAACCAAATGACACACAGACAAGCATGTTGGGATGAAGAAGTTGCAGGTTTATTTGTAGTACAAATAACAAAATGGGTTAACTGACAGGCGACCCCCCTACACCCCACAACCCCTTGTTGCAGGGCGCCTGAAGTTGAGCCAAAGAAGCGGACACCAGCGGCCATAGCCCGGTGTGGTACTTGGGAGGAAATCCTTCCACCGGCGGACCTATCGTCCACCCGCCCCGCCCTCCGGACAAGGGAGAGTCAACTCACACCTTCTCCATCCAGGCGGGTCGTTATTGGCAAGCCCCCGGTTGCTCAGGCTTACAACCGCCCTAAGGACTAACGGGGCGCCGTCGAAACCAAGTCCCCAAGAAGGGCCCCTTGAATTATGTATGACTCAGCACGGTGCGTTTCGCACTTGGGCTTCAGGTCCTGTTCCTGCGCCTGTCCTGTATGGGGATCACCTTGTACCTCCTCCACAGCCCTGGGTGTGGCACCCGCTGTGCCCAGAGCCCCCACTACCTAGCCCTTAGTCCTCTTCTATCTGCATCCGGCTGTTTCTAACGCCTCCCCTAGATCTAATAGGAATATTGCCATGCCTACTTTTGACAAATGTACCCCGTCAGATTCCCAGCAGCCAATGGATTTAGCGTGCAACAAGCCGTGTCTGATGAAACCTACCCCTCGCTGTTCACTGAACTTGCGCATCGCTGCGTTTACGCGCCTACGGGTGACCTCTAGCGCCTCCTGCGATATTGCCCCATGCCAAATAGGTCTTGGAGATATTTCTGACCATAATATGTTGCATTGTCCCAATTCGCCTCGCATAATCCTCAAGTCTTTCCTCATTGTATCTAGCAAGGGCCTCTTCCCCAACGTTACCAGGTCGTTCCCTCCTAGGTGCACCACTAGGATGTTTGCCGTTTGCCTGTTCTCCCTCAATAACCTACGCAGCGTCGCTAGAAGTGCCACCCAACGCATCCCGGGGAAACCAAACCAAGATATATTAGTGTTGGTGAAGCCGTGCTTCCAGGTGTTTGCATTCACCCATCTCGCCAGTCTCTTGACATAAGAGTGCCCCATCACCCATACCTCTGTCCCTGCAATGAAACACAATAGGTTGCAAGGTTATAGTTTATTTAACACTTCGAAGCACTGCAAAGTAAAACAACCACCAAGATGTGGCAACTGAAACCTGTAACACACATTGTACATATACTGCCATCTAAGCATGGCCTACGTATTTATTCTTCTTTGTTTACACTTTGTCAACCATAGTTCTTTTTTGTTTACACTTTGTCAACCATAGTTCTGCTAACAGGGTGTATTACAATCATTGGTCTCACATATCTCCTGTAGCAGTTGGAGTCCCACCTACCTACTCTCCTAATTGCCTCGGCTGGGAGACCTTCCCTGAAGGCTGTGGTAGCCGCACCTATCCTGAAAGAGTGGGAGCTGAACTTGGCCCCTTTTGTTGTGTAGCCTCCTAGGAATAGGCACCCCTGCATCACATGTTCCACATGATACTTCGTGACCGGAGAGCCGTCTAAATGTATCAGTAGTAACCCTTCTGTGAGAGGACGGCAGGACAGGAAAGCGGCCAGCAGCGCCACCGGGCAGTAGCTGTCGTTGCCCAGGCGCTGCAGTGAAATGCTCCTACCCTTGCCTGCCTGGTCTGTCTTTGATGACTGCAAGAAAATTTCTACTGATTCCGCTGTCAGCCGTACATCCTTCATCAACAGCGCCTTAGGGTTCATCTCTTTCTTTGAGCGAGCTACCAATTCACCTATCCTAAATGCTCCAAAAAATGCTAGGCTGAATGTCACTGCAAACAGTGCTGCTTCGTATGCAGAGAGGGTGACCGTTGGAAGGGCATCAATCATGTTTTTTAATGTCTCGTAGTCTATGGGGGCCCTTTGGTCTGCCTGTTTGGGCATCACTCTCGCCCAGCCTTTGAGCGCCGCCCTAGTAGCAAATAATGTGGTTGGGTCATTCTGACCTAACAGCCGGGCATGGTGCCCGATAGCAGACAGGTGACCGGCCATCCACGAATGGCTCTTCCCCTCATCTTTCGCCCAGACCATAAATGCCTGCACCCTTTCAACCTGTCTCGAGGCCTCCTGCTCCCAAGGGCCCATGATGTCGCAAAACGTTTTCACACACGTCTGATATCTTCTCATAGTCCGGGGTGCCAGGGACATCTCGCCTAGTTCTCTAATGCGCTGCGCCACCGCAGCAGGTGGCATAGCTGAGCCGGGAAAGGGGTCATCTCTTCCCTCGCTCTCGGCCAAGCCTCTTGAAACCGCTGCCAATGAAAACGTGAAAGTGCATCAGCAGCCGTATTTTGGACTCCTGGGATGTGCCTAGCCCTACATTCCACGTTATTGTACAGACACACTTTGACAAGTTCCCTAAGTAAGCATAACACAAGTGCACAAGAGGCTGACTGGGTGTTGATGGCCTGGACCACTGCCATGTTGTCGGACCACAGGACCACCCTTTTTGCAGTTAACAAGGCAGGCCAAAGGTGGAAAGCCACTACGATTGGGAAGAGCTCCAATACCGTTATGTTGGCAGTTATCTTTTTCTTCCTCCATTCATTGGGCCATTCCGCTGCGCACCACTCCCTGTCGAGGATCGCGCCAAAACCATCCCTGCCCGATGCGTCAGTAAACAACGTCAGCTCCTGGCTGCTGGTCCAGGGATCCCTCCATATCACGGAGCCATTAAACTGTTCAAGGAAGTCGCCCCACAACTTAAGGTCCTCCTTGACCCCCAAGCTCAGCCTCACTTTATGGTGTCTGCGCTTTATTTTTGCTGCTGTCCTGGCTAACCTGCGCGCGAAGGCTCTACCCGCTGGAATCACCTTTGTGGCGAAGCTTAGTCTTCCATGAAGGCTTTGTATGTCATCCAGTGACACCTTATCCTGACCCAGTACCACTTTGATCTGCGCTGCCAGTTCGGTGACTTTGTCTGCTGGAAGCCTGGCCTCACCTGCTTTAGTATCTATTTCTACGCCTAGGAAAACTAAAACCTGCGCTGGCCCCACAGTCTTCCCCGGAGCTAGTGGTACTCCCAGATACGTTGTCATTTCCTGAAATTTCGCCAGCGCCTTCGCGCAGTCTAGTGTTTCCGCTCTGCCTACAAAAAGGAAGTCCTCCAGATAATGGGTCACGCTCTCAACCCCTCCCATCTCTTGAAGTACCCATTGCAGGAAGGTGCTAAAGGCCTCAAAGAATGCGCATGAGATGGAGCAACCCATGGGCATGCACTTGTCATAGTAATATTCATTGCCCAGCCTAAAACCCAACAACTTTTGGCTGCTGGGATGCACTGGCAGGAGGCGAAAAGCCGACTCAATGTCAGCTTTCGCCAACCAGGCCCCCTTACCAGCTCTACATACGAGGTCCATGGCCACATCGAATGAGCAATACGAGACTGAGCACACCCCTTCCTCTAAGTTGTGATTGACCGACTCCCCTTCGGGGTTAGACAGGTGGTGCATCAGCCTGAACGCCCCAGGCTCTTTCTTGGGCACTATCCCCAGGGGGGATACAATGAAGTTTTTGAGCGGTGGCTGTGCAAATGGGCCAGCAACCCTCCCCAGTTCTAGCTCCTTAAAAACCTTTGCCCTCACCACATCAGGATTGTCCTTTTCCTGAATTCCCTATCGTACTCTAACCAACCTACACCTCCCCACTTCTTCGCCTCTTTATGAATTAGTCTCCCGTACTGGACTAACGCTGGTCCCTGATCTGCAAATTTCTCCATGATAACAGAAGACAATATTGCAAATGCTTCCAACCATGTGTCACTGGTTTTTTCTGGCCAGGGCTGAAATTTAACCTTCTTGTCATCTTCTTTCAACCCAGCCCTGCGTACATCCGCACCTTGCTGCCCTAACATGAGTAATGAGAAAATATCTATGAACTCCCGTCTCCATATTAATTCTTTCGCTGCTAGCGGGACCTCCCAGGACAAGGAGGATCGGCCTGACAACAACGGAGCGTCCAGCACCACCTCTTCCTCATCGCTTGGTGGCGCCGGGGGAGTAGCTGGAATAGTGGGTGAGGGAATCGTTGTATTCGCCAGAGGCGTTGGCACCACCAAGGGGGGGGGGGAACTGTGTTCAATGGCTGTGGTGCCGGTGTTGCTGGCAGTGCTGGAGTAATAGGTGACATGTGAGGTGTGGCAGGTAACGTTGGTAGTGCTGGCACAGGCGCTGGTGGGGCTAGAGGCAAATTGGGCAGGTCAGTGCCCTCAGGCCCCCCACCGGCCGCTCCAGATGAACCCAGAACTGAAGCACCGTTCCCTCACACATTGGAAGGGGCTACCCCCCCCACTAGCGCCGGACGACACATTTTCCCTCATCTCCTTCATAAACACTTCCAAGGTGGACATGATCTTACCAAGATCGCTTCTAGTGGCATATTCCACCGGTGGTTGCCTGATATCAGGCAGGTTTGATGGACCAGGCACCTCATGTGCCACTGCAGGCAAGTTTGAAGGACCAGGCAACTCATGCACTACTGCGACAGTTGTTTTTGCACCGCCTTTCTTTTTCGAAGGCGGCGGGAATTCTTTGTTCGTAGGAACCCTCAACCTTTTGGACGCTCTAGCGTGTCCCGCACCATTGGTGTCATCATCATCCAGTGCAATAATGTCATTGTTAACACAGGAGTTCGCCGTGCTGCCCTTAAGTAAATCAGTCGCCCACGCCAGGCCATTCGTTTCCACCAGTTGTAAGAAGATCGCCGCGTGTGCCGCTTGTGCGTCCGAAACCGACCCTGATCCTGCGCCAGCAGTTCTCCTTTCTGGCATCTTGCCTGGACTTATTCCCTGCAAGAAAAATAGTAGTAACCATCCGAGCAAATCTCCCGTGGATCCGTAGACCCCTAACTTCATTCGAACTGCTGGCGTTCTATTGATCATTCTCATACTTACTTTGACCTACACGACCTCGGTTATAATTTGGACCTCACTATTCCACGAATACGGTGCGGCGCCGTCGGCCGTTTGCCACGCTCCTGTATTGATTGATATAAACATCATTTAAGTGTAGCCCCACCCATCGTCCCGTAAAGCACAGAAGACCCAGGGAGACCAGACCATAAACACCGGTCCCCCGTTCGCTGTCAGGGACCCCTCTTTTTCTTAATTCGGCGCCCCCCAATTTTTTCCTTCTTACCTTCTGATTGGGGGGGGGGGTGGCACCATTCTCTCGCTGCTTTAGTGTATTGTCAATTCCTGTTTGCCTGAAAATGGGGAACACGCATTATACATGTAGCAAGGCGACTTTCATGGCTCAATGAATAGCGATAAAAACGCTTTATTTGGCACATAACCTATCAGAGTACCCCCGTCGCACGCCAAACAATTGTTAGCCTTGTCTGCTTGGCCTTATTATCCCGGCGCGTTCCCTTTCAGAGTGCCTCTAGGCCTACCTAAGCAAGGTAGTGATGTAGCCAGTGGGGCCTTAACATCTTCAAAATTTGGCTGTGTGGGCCCCCCCGATATGTTTTAGAGCGGGAGTGCGGCAGGCTACACACAGGCTGCCTGAGTGAACGCCCCGCCATGGCCCCCATGTGTTGCACAGCAGTGCGTTCTAAAGCCCCATGCCTGCCTGCTGCTGCTGGATTCCATGCAGCGTTGAACGAGGTCCCGCAACCAACCCCCCCGGAACATTGACGCGGTCAACAAAACCACATGCCTGCCTGCTGCTGCTGAATTCAGTGCAGCGTGCACCGAGGTCCCGCAACCAACCCCCTCGGGACATGACGCGGTTAACAAAACCGCACGACCCGTTAAGCAGGCAATGCTTTGCCAATATCGAATATCACAAAGAACACCCTCTGGACATTGACGCGGTAAACACCGCACCACCCGTCAAGCAGGCCCATGCTTTCCGAATATCACCAAAGCGTGGTAATTCATTAGCCGGCCCGTTCCAGCATACCTAGAGTCCCTGCCGTAAGTGCTGCCACCGGAAGGTCATCACCATGGTGATTTCAAAACATGGCGTGCCTCCGTCGCCATAGTCCCTGACCGGAAGCGATATTCTGGCCCTGCCACTGGGAATGCTTGCCGAGCGGAAATGCCTGCCAACCGGAAGTCAGCCCCGCAGTGCTTTAAAAACATGGCGTGCCTCCGTCGCCGCCCATGAACAAGGACTATACAAGACTTATTATTTTAAAACGTGATCGTTACACTAAGGACCTATTAACATAACCCGGTGCACTTTACTGTTAAAAAAAGGGGCATTTAAACATGATCGTTACACTAAGGACCTCTTAACGTAACCCGGTGCACTTTACTTGTTTAAAAAAGGGACATTTAAACTGTGAAATTGGGTGAACACTTTCCATGCAAACACAGCTCGCCCATATTATCCTGTCTGACTCCGCCATAAGAAAGTTACCGCCCGTTGTGCTCACCGCACGTTGCGCTCCGCCGCCGGTAATGTGTGCCACTAAACATGAATAAACGTATTCGCACCCAGCCCGTTCAAAGTGCCCCGCGGAAAACTCAGGTCGCACTCAATGGCCCTTCACCTGTTTTGCCTGCTACCGCCGACGAGCACGCTCTTAACCCGGAAGTTAACCCGGCCATAACCTCTGCTCCGCCCGCACACACAGCCGGTCACCCCGTACAATCCGCCGCACGGATTTGGCCCGGCTCGAGTCTTAAACCGGCCATAACCATTGCTCTGCCCACCCTCAAAGCCGGTCCCCCGGTACAGATGTACCGCGAGTGTGCGCCCTGGCTCTAATTCTCTCACAGCCATAATCTCCGCTCCACACAACACTCGGAGCCACTCTTCACATTCAGACCGCCACGTGGGCGGCTGATATCTTAAAGAACCGGAATACCCTGCGCCGGCTGTCAATCGACACACTCGGTGGCCCCGACCCGCTGCAGCCCCCACACTACACAATTAAACGGATCTCAAGACTCCCCCGTGGCATAGCCACGGAGCCCCTGTCGACTCGGGTTCTACCCAAGGACGGGGCCCAGGGGGAGGCCTCATATCTGCTTACCTGAATAGGAGCTGAAAGCGCGGGCCTCGCGTCCGTCGGGGGGAGTGAGAGGGGGGGGGCTGGGAGGCCTAAGGACCCTAAGGCTGGCGAGGAGCAGCCTGAAGCATGACCGACTAGTGAGGGGGCAGCAGCAAAGAGGGGGAGAGGAGGGAGGGGCTCACACTATATCTTGTCCCCAGGGGGACGGCCTAACTCTCAGGTGTCCCCGCCCCCTGCACCTCCCTCCACAGGAATGGGCGATCGGCTCCCCACGCCCTACTACGGGGTCTGCCCTCCTAGGGGGGTCCCCTGCAGGGACCACGGGCATCCTGCATTAGCGAAGCAATTAGTCTGGGCTCAATGTACTAACGCATATGAACAGCATTTGTGCATGCTTGTGTTTGTTAGTGTTAGCAGATTAAAAGCAGCCGTATTGGTTTAGACATTGCTTGTTTTCAGAGTGTTTTCAGCCAATTAGCTGAAAGAGACGAGTATCTGTACTTAAAAGGCCATCTACCCCCTTCCCTCTCAAACTCCTCAACACACTTGACTAATAGGCCTTATGATTGCCGTGCTGTTCAGAACCATCAGAATCCTCTTTGAGGAGTGGCAAGGCTGCACTTTTTAACCAACAGATAAAGTCGAGAAGTGGCTCAGGACGTTCACTGGCAGTTGTTCTATTACAATTGATAGAAATAGCACAAGAAAAGCTATGGTTAAACTTCGCCGCCCTCCATCTAGTTCCCACCACAAGGTGCTCCGCTCCCAGGGCCAATGGTCCAAAAAACAGACCTGATATTTACATATGTCACAACAGGAGGGAGAAGCACTCACACACTAGTAGGTAAATAAATTAAAAATAAGACTAATGGGCCTAAAATCCCACTAGAAACAGAATTACACAAATTGATAAGTAGAAAAATCATGGATCAAATGTAATAAAAGCTTTTTGAAGGCTGTCTCCTTGTCCTTATTTCGAAATGTCAAACAGGAAATAAAGAATGAACGTTTTTATTACATTTGTTCCGTGATATTTCTACATATGAATTGTAAATTTGTGTAACTGTTTTTTGACTTCTTGTGGGATTTTAGGCCCTTTTTTCTACTTTTCAATTTATTTAACTACTAGTGTATGAGTGCTTCTACTTCCTGTCGTGATATATTGTTATATTATATGACAGACAAATGTCACGAATTTATGTAAGGACGTTTTTATTCAAGTAAAATGTGAAAATTACTGCTACAGGAAAAAGAAAGGTAAAAAAAATCATGATCTGCATTCTTTTGGGTTCTTTCTATAGCACTTCTAAGTAGCTCCAAGTTATTTATGATACCTTCAGGTCATGGTTTGTCAGCCAACAGCATGTTTCACTCTCTTTTGCATTGTTGTTACATTGTTATCATGAATTTAGCCTCATGTTTTCAGAAATCCAAATGAACAAATTTGTTTACTGCTTCCTTATTTAAAAGGGCACAGAGGAGTGAATGTAGCCATTCGGGTGAACAATTCATGCAAATAATTCAAGCAATATAGGGGCATATTATCAAGCCTGGGCGATAAAATTATCGCCGCTTTATCAGCAGGAAACTGCCGATAAAGTGGCGATAATGGGCTTGATAATATGCTCTATGGAATTCCAATCGAAGCTCATGTTAAATGTGAAGGACATCTAACATGAGCTTCGATTGAATTCCATAGAGCATATTATCAAGCCCGTTATCGCCACTTTATCAGCAGTTTCCTGCCGATAAAGCGGCAATAATTTTATCGCCCAGGCTTGATAATATGCCCCTTAGTTTCAATTATTCAATGTTCCTCAGTGAGCAATCGGGTCATAATAGAATTCTTGTATTTAATTTGCCATGCCTATTTAAACCTTTAAAATGTATTTAAATGTGTATTACGAATGTAGGGTGCATGAACAAAATTCAGACATTTTTAGCAGTAATGGCTTTAAAACAAATATTGCTGTTGCAGGAGTGGGGTGGGTGCACACACGCACATGCACACTCTCCTTCACACACACACGTACACCCACCACTTACTCATGCACTCACCCAGTCACAGCACACACGCACAAATACGGCAACATTCATGCATGCACATATGCATGCACACATGCACACAACATGAAAACGAAAAACTTACCAGGCCACGACGGTGATCTCGGGTGGTGGGAGGGAAGCCTCTGCTGTTTTCTGGAGGCCTCGGAAGGAAGATCCCACCACCTCATCGGCTGACCTTGTCAACGATCAGACAGTGAGAGGAGGATCTTTCTTACCTCCTCACAGAGTGAGATGGGGTCAATGAGAAATGCTGACACCACCCCACTCTGTTGTGAGCGTCACTGATGGACACTTCAGGGCTTACAACTGAAGTGCAGAGTAGTCTATCAATGACACTCCCCCTCGACATCGTGGGGAGTCTCACAGAAGATCCCACCCACCGGCCGGTGAAATCTTTAGCCAAGCAAAGTTTGGCTCAGATAGCCAGACACCTGCGTATTTTGCAAATGCACAGTGCCTGGTTGCCTGAGCAGACCATGAAGAGTGTCTGTCAGTCTGACCTTTGCTCTGCCTGACAGACACCCTTCCTCCATTTGAAAGAGGTGGAGGGGTACGGACCCTCCCCCCATTACAATGGCCGTGGCTGTAGTACTGTGAGCTTTATCTGAACACTGAGAGGCATATGTACAAGCCCCTATCGCCACTGGAACATCACTTTTTGTGACGTTCCTGTGACAATAGGGGTCTTGCCTTATGTACAAGGCAGCGTTGAGCCATGTTAAGAGGCTTAACGCTGCCTTGTACATAAGGCACCCTTTCACACTATGTTTAGTGTGAAAGGGGTGAGCAGTGGGTGTTGTCGTGGGTGTTCCACTGCAACACCCATTGTATTTGATGCTGCCCCCTGTGTACAAAGGTGGCGTACATAGCAGGCAGCACCAAAAGTTGGCGAAACGAGGAGAAAATCATTTTTCCTCCTCGGTTTTGCTTTTTCCATGTGTGTTGCCTTGTGCAGCACATATGGAAAAATAAAAATGCCACGATTTGTTTATGTACAAGAATGTGTTGCTTCCTGTACATAAACAAATCTTTTTCAGCTCCTTCGCTGCGGGGGTAATTCCCCCACAGTGCGGGGGGCAGGGTGGGTGAGCACGGCGTCGCGGTTCTCGTGACGAGCCCAGCTCGTCATGAGTCACAGTGGAGCTGTGCTCATGACTAGCCTAGCTGGGCTCATCACAACTCCGCCCACTGATTCATTCGCACGCACAGACGGGGGATCAATCACGCGTGGGCAGAGTGCAGCCGTTATGACAAGCCCAGCTCGTCATGCGCACAGCTCCACTATGACTCATGATGAGCTGGGCTCGTCCTGAGCAACAAAGGAGTTAGAATGCCATTTTGTAACTTTCATGTGTGTTGCATGAAGCAGCACACATGAAAGTTACAAAATGGCGTTTTAGGATTGTTTATGTGCAGGAAGGGACGCCTTCCTACACATAACCAATCCTCCCATGTACACAGACACCCTTATTCTCTGGTGCAAGGGTGCCTGCAGGGGCGGCCTTAGGCATGTGCAAGCTGTGCACCTGCACACGGCCGCCAAACCTCACAGGCTGCCACACCACTTTATATCCTATATATTATAATCCTCTGAGGATGGATACATATTTGCGTGGCGGCCCATGGCAGGGATTTGGCGGCCTCCGGCTCTGTTCCACTTCCAAATACCCTGACCCCCCTCTTCAGGGCCCGCCCAGACCCCCTCTTCCGGGGCCCGTTACCTACGCTCCCTGCCCAGGGCCGCCATGAGCCTAGAGCCGCCCTGATGTCTGTGTTGGTGCTAAGTTGTTAAACTTAGCACCATCGCAGGAGGAAATAAAAGGCTGTATAAATATGGTGCAGCCTTGCATTTCCGAAGTGGCGGAGCGTGTCGTTAAGACCAGTAGGCTAACAACACGCTCTGCCACTTCTATTGAACATATCCCCTTGAGAGTTTAATCACCTTTACATGCAATACACTTATCCTAAATGACTGAAACAAAAAATTTGTAACATCCCAACCCATTGTTATGATGGAAGGCTTATGCACCTTAGAGAAATGGGACTTTGACAACACTGTGCTACTTTCATGAACTAACAGCACACAGTGTGTATACTGGTGCCGGCATGCCCCCAAGCTTCATAAAAAGGCCCCTCTGATCAGTCTTTGACCACAGGAGGTTGACTGTAAATTACAAAGATAATAGCTCCTCGTCCCTAACATGCACACCCCCTGCACAATCATTTGTGCTGGAATGAGTAGTGTGCTAATGCCAACCATCAAGCAGGAGGTCAACAAATATGGTGTTTGAAATAGTAGTGAATCAAACGTAAAAGTACAGATTTCTGGCAGTTTTGTTGCCCAGACTATGCATTTTGCAATGTCTGATGGTTTTGAACTGACTCTCTCTCTCAGCCAAAACGTATCCTCATAATTTGAGAGTTAGTGTACCAGATTATGTATCCTGATAATTTAAAAAATAGTGGCAGTACCTAAAGATGAATAAACACAACCTTACAATTTTTCAGTATTTAGAGAAAAACCTTGGGGGAAACAATGTCACTAAGATCATTTTTCCTGCAAAAAAAATAGTGTCTTTTAGGAGCTCCGGCTTCATGCAGCTTTATTATACTCGAGGATATTATGTCTTCAAATCTTCATACATGCACAACAAGTAGTACAAACCAGTGGCGAGCTAGGGGTTGGTACCCTTCGATCCTTGGCTTGTATGTGTCTTTCGTGGATTGATTGTGCTTGGATGGGCTGTACATCAAGGCTATGGTATCGTGGGGGTTGAGTGTGTCGTCCTACTTGTGTTCCAATTAGATTTCAGTGGTGGGGCACCAGTTTGTCCTCTTGTGAGACTTCACTATATGACGTAGTTTGTAAACGAGAGCCAGCGTACACTCTTTATTGTATTTATTTTGTTCACATGATGCATGGCTTTTTGTTTAAGATGTGCAAGCCTCTCATTAAAACACAATGCTATATACAATCTCGCACCTTCAGTTGATTGACTCTGCAGTCATGATAACATGTTGGATTTCCAGCTTTTTATTAACTGAATAAAGGTGTGCAAGCACATAGCTTTTTTAAAAGATACAACTAAAGTATTGTCCCGTTGTCAAGAGTATCCACTGTGCAATATTTTGCTCTGCATGCCATTGAGTTCACTACTTTCAAAACACAGTTAATTTTTTTCATTTCTTCTTATCCCTGTTCTTTTTGAGTAGAGTTTAACACTGCTAATGCAGCTCAGCCGCGGCCCGTGCAGGTAAGAGACGTGGGGCCGGGTGCAGGGGAATTTCGACAGAAAACGACGAGGGAAAATTAAATAATTAATTGATGTTCCCTCGTAGTCCTCGGCCGAAATCACCCCGCCCCCCATGACCCCCCCGACCCCCCAATCCGGCCCACCACTCTTACCTGCATGGGCCGCAACTGACGCAGCCTATGTAGCAAAGGGTCAATTTTAATGCTAGGAAAAGCACATTCACAACATTTGGTTATAAAACCATTTTTTCTCCTTCTTCTTGTCTGGATATTTTATATTTATTGCTGTAAAGATGAAAAATTGATAAAGTGGAATATAAGACAATGACTCATCTATAAGCAAACAAGTTTGCTTTCATGGGAGAGTACATGTTTGTGCTTATCCTTAACAATGCCATGATTCATAAGAAATCTAGAAAATTCCTCCATACTGTATATTTTTAAATATCAGACAAAAGTGTAATTTTACGTCGCAATGTGCTAAATATTCTATGAAAAAAGTATTCTATATAAAGGGGACATTCATGGGTATACGATACGTTATAAACAAGTACATAAATAATGCAAAATTTCTATGTCTACAATAAAGAGGATGGTTGGAAATTGTGCAGAAAAAAAGCACTGTGCTTTGATGCTTTACCCATCCAGCAAGATACACCATTGCCCATCCAAATTGGCTCCAGATTTTACTTTGCTTGCCTATCTGTGAATACTGTTGACCAATATGACTACTGAAAGAAGACAATCCAGATCTTTAGGGCGAGCTTTATGCACGCTAACCTGCTTATTACAATATACAATTGTCAAAAAAAGTGGTTTTAGTAAAGCACTATTTTGAATTTTCGCTGATGCCAAATGAAAAAGACATTTGAATGTAGCATATGTAAGATTTTGGTCACACAAAGGGCCTCTTGTACAAAAGATTCAAAATAAGAAATCATAAAGTGCAACTAATATAGATTTGCAATTTGTGATTTCTTATTTGAAATGTACTAAAATGGATTCTGTGAAAATACTTGCAATTTGTGCATCGACTTCTGAATGCATTGGCGTCTTGTGAAATAACCTTCAGAATCACAGGGATGGTGGTCTGCTGGGGTCAACAGACCACGTTTATGACTGATCCTACATAAAGCAAGCAGGAATTTTCCTCAAAGATAAACGAGATACATTAAAAAAAAAGATACACATACCTTCTTTTGGTGAAAGCAGTGGTCTAATAGACCACTGACCAGTCCTAAAAACGTTTCTGTCAAAACTCACAAAGGGAAAGGGATTAATTGGAAACCCCTTCCCATTTGTTAATGGGTTAGGAGCCACAGCCTACTACTAAACAACATTTCTGTCAATGTGAATGGGTTACCAACATGAAAATATTAATGTGTTGCAACCTAATTTAGGTCACAAAACATTAAAACATACAATGAGGAATCAGTATTTGGAAGGGAAGCCCTAAACAAGTCCCTTCCAAAAACCAATTCCGTATTGATTGATTAACCCATATAACAATTAGGAAAACCTTTCACGAATCCTTTATTGGGTTAGAACATTTCAGAAAGTGTTTTAGAGGTTGCAAAACCTCAGATTTACTGAATGTTAGGTCATTAAAACACTTTGTACATGAGGCACTTACTGCAGAATTTAGAGTTTGGTGGAGAGAGTACTCAGTCGCAACTGCAATGGAGTACCCTATCTACCACACTGAAGGTCTATGGGACTCATGTAGATTCAGTATACGCTCTGACTGTGGTTTGATTTTCTGTTTTCTCCCTCCTGCCTGTTTGTATTTTGTTTCAGTCTGCTCCTGTATTTTACCTTTTGTAGCCCACCTGCCCCCCACGCCCCCTTTTGCTCTCTGTGACCCGTTGTTTCCCGCCGCTGTCCCCCGCTGCCACGCCCCTTCGCCCCCCCGCTCCCGCCTCCCAGCTGCTCCTCCCCCCCTCCACGCCTTATTTGGCGGCTGCTGCCTCGACGCGCAGCGGACGCGCGCAGTGGGCGGGCTGCTTGCTCGCGAAGGCGCGCCAAAGGCAAGCCCGTCTGCCCCTAGACCGCGCCCAGCGCGAGAATCCCTGGACCCCACACACGCCACAACACCAGAATCTGTTATGACGCCAACACTCTCCACGCTCTCAACACCGGCCGAGACCACCGCTGCTTCCAAACCTCCCCGAAACGCACCAACTGACCCTTCTCCTGCCACACCTGCAACTTCACCTGCGACAGAACCACCAAGACCCCAAGGAATGGACCCAACCACCTTCGTTGCATACTCCTCAACACCGCTCGGCACAAAAGCACCACGTCGAGCTCTGGGACCTGCTCAACACCACCACCCCAGGTGTTGCCTTCCTGACCGAGACCTGGTGGAACGACTCCTCGGCACCTGACATCGCCATAGCCATCCCGGGCGGCTACAAGATCTCCCGCAGAGGCCGCACCAACGGGATTGGAGGAGGAATAGCCATCGTCCACAAGTCCAGCCTCCAGGTCCACACCCTCGCAGACGACTCCCTCAACTCCGCCGAACACCTTCACTTCTGGATCCACATCGACCCCAACACCACCCTTAGAGGAACACTCATCTACAGACCCCTCGGACCCCGGGCTCAGTTCAGCGAGTCCACCGCCGACCTCGCCAGCACCCACGCACTCGCCTCCACGGACTACATCCTCCTCGGGGACCTGAACTTCCACCTCGAGAGCAACAAAGATGCCAACTCCACCGCCCTGATCAACAAACTCGCCAACCTCGGCCTCCGACAACTCGTCACCGAACCCATCCACAACGCCGGCCACACGCTCGACCCCGTCTTCTCCACAAGCACCCACGTCACCTTCAACCACACCACCGAGCTCTACTGGACTGACCACCGATGCATCCACTTCACCTTCAAGAAATCAACCACGCACCACCGCACCCAACAGCTGCCTCACCACTGTTGGAGGAAAGTTACTGAAGACCAGCTGACCTCCACCCTCACCCAGAAAAACCAAACCGGCCCCACCAACACAGATGCCGTCGCCCAAAACTTCAGACAGTGGATCAACTACTGCGCCAACACCCTCGCCCCGATCAAGAAACCCTCCATCAACCACCCCAGCAAGAAAGCCGCCTGGTTCACCGAAGAACTCCAGATCTCCAAACGAACATGCCGGAAGCTGGGGAAGAAATGGCTCCACGACCGCGCACCAGTCAGCCACGCAGCCCACAAGGATTCCATCCGCAGACATCACCAACTCATCAGAACAGCCAAGAGATCATCCTTCAAAGCCCGACTGGAAAAAAACACACACGACAGCAAAGAACTTTTCAACATAGTGAAGAACCGGGTTTTAGAACCCAGCGGCGCCAGGGATAACGCCCTATGTCTTCGGATTCCCCTGCCTCGGCAAACAGAGACACAGGACACTTCTTGATGACGTCAAAGACCAAATTTATTGGCTGCAACCAGGAACAGAGGTCTACGAAGCACAACACGGGTGGTTCGCTAGAGACTGCACAAATTCAAGGAGCGGAGCATCGTCTTTTATGCTAAAATTCACATACCTGGCTAGCATCAATTACATACAAACTGGCCAATGAAACAGTGACATTTTAAACATATTGCATGACGACAATCCCACTTTCCGTTGTCCAGCCCACCAGAAATGACCAAGCAAATTCCAATATTCCTGTTCTATCAGGCCGGACAAACCCATCATAAAGACCTCAACCCAAATCAGTGATTAAGCCATAAAGGAAGGAGCAGAAGCAGATGAGAAGCAAGATAGAATGGTGTGTGCGTGCACCATAAACTCAGCAATGTCCTGCTCTTTGATCTTTATCTGACCAGCTGCTTAACAAGGAACTGGCTCAGCGAGGTCAGCCTCGGGCAAGGGAGTCAGTTCGGCCAGGTCATGCAAGAGTCAGCTAAGGTCTACGTGTCCCAAGGACTCGTTCGGCCATAGTCATCGGCCTATGTGAGGGCAACCACACAAAATGGCTGCCGCACACAAAATGGAACCCGAGGGTTCAAACGAAATCCCTGAATACGTAGTGTTCTCATTGATCGGTTATGACGAAAACACTCGTACACACCGCACTCATGATTTGCGGTCCGCTGATACCAAAATCGTCTATATCCGACGACCTTTATTGAACGGGTTCAGAATGACGGAACCACAGACCCTCGAACTACGGAACCAGAGACCCTCCTTTTGCCCTTACATAGACAATAACCCCAAACCCATGTCAGTCTGAATCCAGGTCTATTTTCATCAGATCATCAAGATGTTGCTGTAGCATTATCCTAGTACTTAGCAACTCTCTCTGGACAGGTCTCCTCACACACGAAGTAGCACAGAGGCCACATATAGCCGGAGCACACTGTACACAGAGACAGAACAGGAAAAGGATAGCTAAGATCATCCCAATGACCATCAGAATCTACCATCCCCACGTGGATATCAATCCCCAAAACCATCCCATCATCGACCAATCTCCCTCGTCTATATGTACAGACTCGGAGATCTTATGTAGCTTGGAAATGGCCTGGAAGACTGTTGGAGCGTTGTCTGGAATGAAAACACAGCAGCTCGATTGAATCAGTTTACACACTCCACCTCTATCTGCAAGTATGACATCAAGAGCAACTCTATTCTGAAGTGTCATAAGTCGATCCGACTGGAGCTCAGTAGTCAAGTTACTAAGGGCACTGGCAGTTTCGACTATGGTGGACTCAACCACTCTCGTCAACTGGCGAATGTTCCTGCTGTTAGCCATCTGTCCCCAGAACGGCAGAAAACCCTTAAAGAAATCTCCCAACTCTTGCCCTGCGGTATCTTCCTTACTAAAGACACCTCCAGCAACTCTTGTTTTATGGTAATCTGATGCAGCTGTAAAAGTGGGAGGCAACAGGAAAGAAACAAAACATGTGCCCGAGAAGTCAGGGGGCAACCATGTATATGCTTTGTCATAACAGATGAAGTCGGTACCCTTAGCTGCTAGGAACGCTGGGGAAGTCTGAGACGCAAATACATAAGTCTCAGTGCAGACACTCTTCCCTAACTGAGCTCTCAGATTCTTGCCATTACCCTGTAGACAATAGCGACCCTGATGGGGCACTATCCAAATCGGTGGAGAACTTTTTCGCTCGCTGGTTAACACTCAGACTAACTCCATATCCAGTAACGTTCCAATCAATGTATGCTTGTGTCTCATCTCTCGGGATAGTCTCATAGGAACTAATTCCCCTAATCATATCGACTATACCCTTGACCAGAGCACTAGTCTTCGGACTGTCTTTCACAGAACGTTGGGGATAGACACTATGAGCATAAATGAACATCGTTCTATATGCCCAAATAGAATCATTATAGCTGAAAGACAAAACCAGGTAAGCTATACCTTTATCGGTCGTATGGGGCATTAGGCCACAAATCCAACAATTTGTCGTGTACATAATTAGCTGGTGTTGGTGCAGGAGTTGAACAAAGGAATTGTTAGCAAATTCCAGTCTTCTAACTATTTCATGTTCGGGCAGAGGGTGAAAAGAATGAGAAGAAATAGTAGGAGGAGGTATAGGTTGCGTAGTGGGCATGAACGTCACTTTAAAAGAGAATGTCACATATCCAATTAAAAACATCATTAAGCTAAGCAACATAAATAAACACAATATTAAAAATCTTTTCCGGGACATTAATTTACATATTTTGCTCTTAAAGCTTATTGTCTCAACAGGTCTCTCCATCTCGAAGAACTCCATCCTCTCTAATTTGCTGCTCGCAGTGGTAGGGTGTTCTATGCTAAGGAATGCTTCTGTCAGCCCAGGGCAACTCCCTTAGGCCAACCAGAACCGTCGACCTAGTGTCTTCGGCTTGCACTCCAAAGACTTCGGCAACCGCGACCCTACAGCTGAACCCGGATGGCAGTTCGAAAAACAAAAATCAAAGTAGTTCCTCGGAGGAGAGTCAACCTGCAAAAAAAATCATAAAAAGAAGACTTTATTTTATTTGTCCCGCGACTCTCGGTCGCAAATTGTAACGCTCTTTGCCAGGCAATGTTTGTTCACGGAAAAGGAGTTCAGGTTCAGAAGTGTTCAAACGGTTCACTAGAGGCACAGCTTCTTGAAGAAGATCGTCACTTTCTTGCTCAGTGTTCGTTCCAATCAAACGGGCATCGCTGAATGGCAGAAAACGAGGCACGGTCTCAGTCTCAGAGTCAGGAAGTCCCTTCTGGACCCACCGGTCGTACGGCAGAGGCAAAGGAGCCCTTTTGCAACGTACGCCGTGGATCCAGTTCTTTTTACTGTGCACTCGTACTGCAGAATGGGTCGACAACAAAAGAAGGTAGGGTCCGGTCCAGCGGGGCTGCTCGTTCTTGCTCCGCTGAAAGTTTTTCACCAGGACCCAGGATTTAGGTTCAATGGCGTGTCCTGGATCTTCAGAAGCTTGTGGCAATGAGTCGTGAACCTGTTGATGCAAAACATGCAATTTAGCCGTCAATTCATACAGGTAGTCAAGCAACACAGGATGTTCTATCTCACTAAATTTTGTCGGCCTCGGCACTCCCCAAATGTTCGCCGGGCGACCAAATACTATCTCATATGGACTCAAACCCATTTGTGAATGCACAGTCATTCTAGTGGACAGAAGGGCTAAAGGCAAGGCATCTGGCCATTGTAAACCAGAGCTCGCTTGAATTTTGGCCAACTTAAATTTAAGGGTGCCATTGTAGAACTCGACTAGACCAGCTGATTGGGGGTGATTTGCAGCGTGGAACTTCTGCCGGATACCTAACCCGTCACATACTCTCTTCATCACTTGACCCACAAATTCACTCCCATTGTCACTCCAGATAATTCTCGGCAAACCAAACCTAGGGAAGAACTCTTTAATAAGGGCTTTTGCTGTGGACAAGGCAGTATTGTCCTTCAAAGGGTAGGCTTCTACCCATCTAGAAAAGAGCAAACAACCACTAACACATACTTTAGGTTGTTGCACCTCTCCATGTGGATGAAATCTAGCTGCAAAGCCTCAAACGGATACGTTGGAGGAGCAAAATGACCAGCTGGAGTTGGAATTCCCTTACCAGGATTGTACATCAAACACACCATACAGTTCTTAACCAGATTCTCTGCACACTTAGGAATTCCATCATTCTGCCAAACCGGGGCCAACAACTTGCAAATCCCTTTCACGCTGATATGAGCCATTGTAACCACTGGAAGCACACACGCATCGGGTAACAACCATCTTTGATGCTCTGACAAATCAATCCAACAACCATTTGAATCCAATTTACCCTTACTCTCTCTCCATTCATTCAACTCTTTCTCTGTAGCTTCAGCTTGGATGGATTTCACACTCTCAATCGTATCTTCACACATACTTCCATCTGGAATCCATCTCGCCGGACCTGCAACATACATTCGACTCATCACATTTCTTGCAGTTTCTTTCGCGACTTCATTTGCAAACGCATTACCACGACCAACATCATCCGTAACTTTCTTATGCGCACTGCATTTCACAATCGCTACTTGCAATGGCAAAGTAAGTGATTCACGAAGTTCATTCACCAACTGTCCATGCTGTATCTTAGTCCCATGCGAAGTCAGGAACCCACGCTCTCTCCAGAAACGTCCAAAACTATGAGCCACACCAAATGCATACTGGCTGTCAGTATACACAGTCACTCGTTTTCCTTTAGCCAACACATACGCTCTCGTTAATGCAATCAACTCTGCTGTTTGCGCTGAAATATGTGGGATACGTGCAGCTTCAACAATCGTATGCAAAGTCGTAACAGCATATGCCGCAGTCGTATCACTATTCGGAAGCTTGAAGCACGAACCATCAACCCACAAGGTACCATCACACTCTTGCAGAGGAGTATCCCTAAGGTCTATCCTCCCTTTCGTTTCTTCCTCAGTTCTAAGGAAAGAATCATGTTGTTCGGTGTCGTCTATCTCAGTTGAAATCGGCAACAACGTGGCTGGATTCAACGTGTTGCATCTCTTTATATGCACATGACTCGCTAACAAGGTCAATTCGTAACCCGACAACCGAGCACTAGTTAAGTGCTGTGTCTTGGTACGATTCAACAAGGTATCCACTGCATGTGGAACCATCACAATCAGTGTATTGTCCATAACCAAACCAGCAGACTGTCGAATTTAAACAGCCGCTGCTGCTGTAGCTCTCAAACAACTCGGCAATGCTCTAGCTACCGGATCCAAAGTCGATGAAAAATAAGCACATGGACGCAGCTTATCACTAAACTGTTGAGTCAAAACTGACAATGCACATCCCTCTCTCTCGTGGACATACAATGTGAAAGGTTTACTGTAGTCGGGGATACCCAACACAGGAGCCGAACACAAAACATTGCGTAATTCTGAAAAGCTCTTCCGACATTCAACAGTCCAGGGAATAGGATTTGGAGTATCCTTTACAGTAAGAGCTATCAAAGGTTTCGCAAGCAACGAAAAATTAGGGATCCACTGTCTACAATACGATGTAATACCTAAGAAAGCACGTACTTCTCTCTGTGTCGTAGGCACACTCATTTTCGCAATAGCTTGAAGTCTTTCTGGGGTCAGTTTCCTTCCCTCCTTTGATAAGAGGTGACCTAGGTAGGTAACTTCTTGTCGACAATATTGCAACTTCGAAAGAGAAACCTTATGATGGAAATCAGACAAATGGCGTAACAAAGACAAAGTAGCCTCTCTACAAATTTCTTCATTGTCGGCAGCAACTAACAAATCGTCAATGTACTGAATAAGAGCAGCACCATCAGGTAAAACAAGCAAATCAAGTTGCGTCTTCAAAGCTTGGCAATAGATCGATGGAATTTCGCAATAGCCTTGAGGAGCGCGCTTAAAGCGGAAACTTCGTCCTCCTAAAGAGAATCCAAAGATATTTCTACTTTCCACGGCAATCGGGATGCTGAAAAAAGCATTCTTCAAGTCAGTCACCGAAAACCACATGGCTGTAGCCGTGATCAAAGTCAGTAAAGCGGTGATATCAGGTACAACAGGAAATTGTGGAACAACAATCTTATTCACCTCGCGAAGATCGATCACGAACCTATATACAGGAGGCTGTGAAGAATCTGTTCTCTTCAGAACAGGCAAAACCGGACTATTGCACACATTACCTCTCGTTTCCTCAATCACACCTTTCTCAATCAGATCATAGATGATCGCCAAAAGTGCTCTCTCACATCACTAGAAATCCGGTATTGCGGAATGCGTGGTAACCAGGCATTCGCCTTCAACGTCACAACATATGGTGGAATCTCTAAAAGACCTACATCGTTCGGACCAGTAGCCCAAAGAGAATCAGGGAGAGAAGACAATTCAGGTGGAACTCGATCTTTAGACAAGTACATCGGAGAGATCACTCTCTCACCCAATGTAAGGTGTACTCCTGACGGAGAACAATATAGCGTCGCATACAATCTCTTTAACAAGTCCAATCCCAACAAGTTCTCACCACAACCAGTCGTCAAAATGAGGGGTGCTTCGAATTTACGAGGTCCAACAGAAATAGACAACGGACTAGAAATCGGATTTGTAACCGGGGTGCCAGAAAAACCAACTGAAACATTCTTTAAACCAGACAAAAATGGTGCGCCAGGGAGTTTAGAGTGCATGATAGAACTCTTCGCAGCACCAGTATCCAACAGAAAAGGCTCTGACACACCTGATGCAATCACTTCAACATAGGGTCTACTCTGATCTACTGGAAC
Organism: Lissotriton vulgaris; assembly: GCF_964263255.1. NCBI lineage: Eukaryota > Metazoa > Chordata > Amphibia > Caudata > Salamandridae > Lissotriton > Lissotriton vulgaris. The sequence continues at coordinate 1,478,128,698 of NC_141689.1, forward strand.
TGAAACAACTCCCTCTCTTTGTCTATGGCTGTCCTAGCAATCATTACCATCCACATCCTCATCTTCGACGTAGTAATCATCCGCATAGTACTGTGACGTCCTACCAGACGCACCATTCTGCTGATCAAAGCTATTCATAGAATTCTGTGGAGGCAAAGAACGCGTATTCTGACCACGACCTCTACCTCTAGGAGCTTGTTGACCACCTCGACCTCTCACACCAGAAGCACCATTCGTGCGCTGTAACAGAACCGGACAACTACTCTTGAAATGGCCCTCTTCTTTGCAATACGCACACTGATTAGGGCCAACGGGAAAACGCTGTTGAGAAGACTCGAACCTTTGCGAGTTTCTCTGATATTGCTGAGGTTGCTGATAATCGCGCTGATTATTACGGGGTGGATAAGCTTGCTGTAGAAGCACTTTAGTCTTCAATTCCTTAGTCTTCTTATCCGCTTTCTCTATCTCATCCTTGTTCCTATTTTCATAGTACTGGGCAGTAGCTAAAATCTGCGCTGACGTGGAAACAGACCAAGCACTCTCAGAATCCTTCAACCTATTGCACAATTCCGGAAGCAAATTATGAACAAATTTGTCAACAAACAACCGTTGACCACCTTCGGTACTCATGTCCTGACCACTGTGGTCTACAAATGTCTCTTCGAACCTAGTGAAAAAGTCAGACACAGTCTCGTCTTTCTTCTGCTTGCATGCGGACAACTTGTCCCAATTAACACGCACTTCAGGCATCAACGTCTTCATATAATTACTTATCCTACCAGGGAGATCAGCAATCCAATCCTCAGGCTTAGCACCACCTACTTGTCTATTATCGGCATCTCTAAGATTATTCCATGTATCACCTAATTCCTGCGCATGATCCGTATGACAAATCTTACCCCAAATCGGCTGTGGAACAACATTCCCAAACAACATTTCGATATCGGCCAGATTCATAATACATGAACCCGCAGTTTGAGATAACTCTTTATAAAACCCTGTTGGATTTTTGCGCGGATCAGGCAAAGCCTGCTTAAGGGCTAAAACTTCAGCACGCTTCCAAGGAACATGCACCCAAACTCGCTGAAAGTGTGCAATAATAGGTGGAGCAGCATTTGCATCACCAAGTCTCCAAACTGGAGGAACCTCACACATCGGATATTGATGCGCCTTTCTCCTAACTGATGAATCAGGCTCAAACAGTCGCTCAGAAGGAGATGCATTCCGTAATGACAATAACGTCCCGACTGCTTTCTCAATCCCGAGACCCACAACAGTCCCTTTCGCAAACTCAGAACGTATACGGTACAACTCAGGCGGAGTTTGACCTACCTCACTATCTTCCCATTGTTCACGAAGGAAAGAACACATCATATCAAAAACGTATAGTTGTTTCGGTGCTTCCCATTGAAGGAAAACATCCATAACACCCTCAAGATCATAGTGCGAAGGATACGAAACCCATTTACGCGCTAAGTGATCTAACACTGTTCTTTCATTAGCATCAGGCAACTGACTACGCGATTGCCTTCGCTCGACAACAGGAGACATACCCAATGAACCCAACAGAGGAGAAAAGATACTAGCAACCGCATCAGTCATTCTCTGTCAAGCAGAAGGAGAAGGTGACAAAAGAACAGGAGACGGAGCAGAATGAGAGGAAACCAGAGATGGAACAGTAACAGGAGGAGTATACAAGACAGGCGTAGGGGTAGCAGACGAAGGAGGTAGCAAAGTCGGCAGCCCTTGAGAAGGCTGCGCCAAAGGAATAGAAGCCAACGGAAGAGGAGCTGGCTGTTGAGGAATCGCAGGTGGCAAAGCAACCGGAGGTTGCGCAACTACAACTGGTGGAGGAGGTGCCGTAGCATTCTGCGCATAAGGGGGTGGCGAACTCAATAGATGCGACATTAAAGGATCTTTCACAAGATCTTTTTTCTCGTCTTGCTGTTGAGGTGGCAAAGCTGGATAGCACTTGTCTACCGCTAGTTTACGCTGCCTAAGCATCTGTTCGCTCTCTTGTTCTTCCTCATTATCCCTAAACTGTATAGCAGCTTGCACCATTGACATACCTCGTTCTCGTTTATTTTTCTTCGCTAACTTAATTTCTTTCTGTCTGGCTTCTTTTCGCCATATGCGGAAAGAGTCAAACATTGCCGGCCGGGCTTTCTTCTTGAACAGTTTAACTTCGAGATTGTCTAAAATCTCTGTTTCGAAGCTACCATAATGGGGCCACTGTAGGACCCCGTCTTTCCTGGTATATTTAACCCATATTTCATTATACGCGATGGGGCCCACTCCATGTTTTACGTAGAGCTCATAGGTCGGAGTTCCAATTGGAGGAACCGGACACGAATCCTCCAATCGGGAATCCCTAGTACAACCAAAACCAAATATCTTTCCAAGTCTGCTAAGACCAGGCATGTTCGCTCACTAGTCTAGCTTCAAACTTCAAGGGAAATCTCAAAACGACAGTCTCGTGAATACACGAGTCCCTCGGCTTTGGGGCCTGCAGGTACCAAATCAAAGCGATCCTGAAGGATACCCAAGCAAAACTAAGGACTGGGAGACGCTCCAGTCATACTTAACTGAAATGTCGATGGCGTCACCAGAAGACTAAGCATGGGCGAATTTTGCGAATCTCGCGTTCGCGAATTTTGCGGATTTGCGAACTCGCAATCCGCAAAATCCGCGAATTCTCGCGAATTTGCGGATTTTTTTTTGTGTGTTTGCGCGGGTTTCTGCCAGTTCGCGAGGGTTTTGTACAATGTCGCAAATTGCGAACTTACCTGTCGGGTCGCAAGTTTCGCGAACTTGTTGTTTCTACGTGTCCAGCCTGTTTGGGACACTCTTCTTCATCACTGCCACTCTCTGTCACCACTGCCACTCTCTGACTACTCATGCCACCCTCTGGCCCACCCATGCCACCCTCTGTTTCATCACAGCACCCTCTGGTTGTCCAGTCAGTGTACATTATTGTGGCAACGCAAGCACACCTTCCCTGCCTCAAGTGACCTGAATTAATTTGGGGCTGATTAATGTGTCACAGAATATTTTTTTAGCTGGCACCTGCTTCCTTAGTGCTTCCTGATTAGTGATCTTTTGCACTTGCTAAGTGCTTTCATTGTTGCAAAATTAGTTACAACACCTGCCCTGCCCCAACTGACAATAATGAATTAGGGGCTGATTAATGGATTTGAACTTCCAGCCTGGCTCCTGCTTGTCTCCCTTAGCTGTAATTCAGGACCTTTGTGGCATATGTGTAACTATTCTGAGGTTCAGAGCAGGGTCACATAATAGTTGCAACTGGCAACTGAACTCTGGAGGGGCCCCTCAGGAAGCACTACAGGAAATGGCTACTAATGATGAGCCTGAACTTTTGAACCTGGTAAGTAGTTTCAGTTTTGCTAAAATCGTATTTCTGCAATTTTGCACTTATTCGCGGGGCGCGAAGTTGTACTGGGAAGCCGCGAACTCACGCGAACAGTGCGAGCAAAATCCGCTGCTCGCGGATTTGCGGATTTTGCGGGAGATTCGCGAATCTCGCGGATTGCGAATTTACCGAAAATCCGCAAAATCCGCGAGCGAAACGGATTTTCCGCCCATGCTTACAGAAGACCCGTCTATTGTCTCGCTCTCCAAATCGTCTAATGGCTCCAAGACAGGGCGACAGTCAGGGCAGCAGTCCTTCGTAGCCGTCGGAAAGCGGGGAACCTCGCAGCAAAGACTTTCGGACCACGACGATATACAGGGGTCGATGAAGTGGCAGGCCTATCTCCAGAATTTCCACACAAAGCTCCTCACGATGTTCGGGCTTGGACCGGTACCGCTGAAGTCGCCCTACGTTGGGCGCCAACTGAAGAACCGGGTTTTAGAACCCAGCGACGCCAGGGATAACGCCCGATGTCTTCGGATTCCCCTGCCTCGGCAAACAGAGACACAGGACACTTCTTGATGACGTCAAAGAACCAGGAACAGAGGTCTACGAAGCACAACAGAGACTGCACAAATTCAAGGAGCGGCGCATCGTCTTTTATGCTAAAATTCACATTCCTGGCTAGCATCAATTACATACAAACTGGCCAATGAAACAGTGACATTTTAAACATATCGCATGACGACAATCCCACTTTCCGTTGTCCAGCCCACCAGAAATGACCAAGCTGATTCCAATATTCCTGTTCGATCAGCCCGGACAAACCCATCATAAAGACCTCAACCCAAATCAGTGATTAAGCCATAAAGGAAGGAACAGAAGCATATGAGAAGCAAGATAGAAGGGTATGTGCGTGTACCATTAACTCAGTAATGTCCTGCCCTTTGATCTTTATCTGACCAGCTGCTTAACAAGGAACTGGCTCAGCGAGGTCAGCCTCGGGCAATGGAGTCAGTTCGGCCAGGTCACGCAAGAGTCAGCTAAGGTGTATGTGTCCCAAGGACTCGTTCGGCCATAGTCATCTGCCTATGTGAGGGCAACCACACAAAATGGCTGCCGCACACAAAATGGAACCCGAGGGTTCAAACGAAATCCCTGAATACGTAGTGTCCTCATTGATCGGTTATGACGAAAACACTCGTACACACCGCACTCATGATTTGCGGTCCGCTGATACCAAAATCGTCTATATCCGACGACCTTTATTGAACGGGTTCAGAATGACGGAACCACAGACCCTCGAACTAGGGAACCACAATAGTGAAGGAACTCTCCAACCCCAGTGCCAACACCAACGACATCCCGCCCTCGCAGGAGCTGTGCGACTCACTGGCCACCTTCTTCCATCGCAAGATCGCCGACATCCACGACAGCTTCAACTCCTCATCCGCCCCGACCGCAACAGACCACACCCCGAACGCCACCTGCACCAACCAGCTGATCTCCTGGTCCCACGTCAACGACGAAGAGACACGCAAGATTATGAACTCCATCCACTCAGGATCTCCATCAGACCCCTGCCCACACCACGTTTTCAACAAAGCTGACGCAAACATCGCACCCCATCTGCGAAAGATCATCAACATCTCCTTCAACACAGCGACATTCCCAGAAAGCTGGAAACACGCAGAAATCAACGCCCTCCTCAACAAACCCAAGGCGGACCCCAAACACCTCAAGAACTTCCGGCCCATCTCCCTGCTCCCCTTCCCGGCGAAGGTCATCTAGAAAACCTCCAACATGCAGCTGACCCGCCACCTTGAGGATAACAGAATCCTAGACCCATCCCAGTCTAGATTCAGACGCAACCACAGCATCAAGACTGCCTTTATCACCGCCACCGACGACATCAGGTGCCAGCTAGACAACGGCGAAACCTCAGCCCTCATCCTCCTGGACCTGTCAGCCGCTTTCGACATGGTCTGCCACCGCACACTAAGAACACGCCTCCAAGAAGCCAGAATCCAGAAGAAGGCCCTGGACTGGACCACGTCCTTCCTCTCCGGCAGAACCCAGAGAGTCTGCCTCCTGCCCTTCCGATCCAAAGCCTCTGACATCATCTGCGGCGAACCCCAGGGCTCATCCCTCAGCCCGAATCTGTTCAATGTCTACATGGCCCCCCTCGCACATGTATCATCTCCTACGCCGACGACACCCAGCTCATCCTCTCCCTCACCGAGGACCCACACACTGCCAAAACCAACCTCCACGAGGGAATGAAGGCCACCGCTGAGTGGATGAGGAACAGCCGTCTGAAACTGAACTCGGACAAGACGGAGGACCTCATCCTAGGTTCCACCTCTTCTGCTTTCGGACGACTACTTGTGGCCGACCGCACTGGGAGCAGCTCCAACTCCCACGAACCACCCACGCAACCTTGGATTCATCCTCGACTCCTCCTTCTCCATGTTGAAGCAGATCAACCCCATCTCCTCCTCCTGCTACAACACCCTCCGCATGCTTCGCAGGATCTACAAGTGGATCCCGACCAAAACAAGAAGAACAGTGACCCAAGTCCTCGTCAGCAGCAGGCTAGACTACGGCAACACACTCTATGCAGGAATCCCGGCCAAACACCTGCAACGACTACAACACATTCAGAACGCCTCAGCCCGACTGATCCTCAACATGCCCCACCGCAGCCACATCTCCCCCCACCTCAGAGACCTGCACTTGCTCCCCATCAACAAGAGGATCGCCTTCAAACTCCTCACCCACGCACACAAAGCACTCCACAACACCGGACCAGCATACCTGAAAGACAGACTCAACTTCTACACCCCAGCCTGCCAGCTCCGCTCCGCCAGCCTCGCCCTTGCCGCCGACCCGTGCATCCAACGAATGACCTCCGGTGGCAAATCCTTCTCCTTCCTCGCTGCAAAAACCTGGAACACCCTCCCCATCCATCTACAGCAGACACAGGACCTGCTCACCTTCAGATGGCTCCTCAAGACCTGGCTCTTCGAGCAGTAGCAGCACCCCCCCCCCACCCCCCCCCCCCCAGCGCCTTGAGACCCTTACGGGTAAGTAGCGCGCTTTACAAATTCACTGATTGATTGATTCAGATTTACTGAATCTAAGGTTTTGTGATCATTAAAACACTTTGTACATGAGGCACTTACTTCAGAATTTAGAGTTTGGTGGAGAGAGTACTCAGTCGCAACTGCAATGGAGTACCCTCTCTACCAAACTGAAGGTTTGTGGGATTCATGTAGATTCAGCATGCCAGAGACTATGACGTCTCCACCACTGACATACACCTCCGATGGTTAAATTGAGTGAGGGCCATCGGATGTTTTGCCATTTGACTGCATGCCTGATTGAGAGGGGTAGGTCAAATGGCTGTTGTTCATTGACTGTCACTGCCAGACAAAACCAGGCAGTAAGGGGCATTGAAAGCTTTTAAATGACCATGGTGACTGACCCATTGCTGTTTTAATTTTAAAAAAGAAATTCCGCTTTGCGATTTTTTGGAAATGGAAAAAATATTGAATGTTTGCTGTATGACTCCATCATTTTGACAGATGCATCATTCAAAATGTGTATATGCATTGACAGCAACTGCAGTGACGGCTGTTCCTCCCAAATTCAAGAGATGTCCGCAAGGACGATAAGCATTTCTAAATTCAGTGGGCGGATACTACTTCAAGGGACAGAGTACTTTACTCTGCCACTCTGACAGAGCAAACCCCATCTGCTGGATTAAGGCCCTTAGTCTTGTTAACAGGACACTTTCTGATTTGTTACTTCTTATCTAGCATGTAACTAATATCTCCACTGTGACAAGAAAAAAAGTTCTCTTTCATTCTTTATTTACTAGTAATGCATTTGTTTTCTTCTCTTAAAAAGAAAGTTAGTGCTCAGTTGAAAGCAATGTCTATGCCTGTGTTTTAGAAATTGGGTGAATGGTTGACTTGGGTTTGAGCCCTGGGCAAGCAAACTCCCAATTGAACTGTGCTCAACCCCCTAGTTGCTCTGCACAGAGCAGTCAGGCTTAACTTAGAGGCAATGTGTAAAGTATTTGTGCATCACTTCAAACAGTAAAACAGTCTGTTGTAAAACAATAAAAACAACCCAAAATAAATTCCACACCAGGTTAAAATGTTTTAGCTTACTTTCATAAATAAAACAAGACCAAATGCTAAAAGAATGATCTGTAAAAGGCCCTAACCGTGGCTATCTGATCACGCTGGACAGGATCAAACTTAAATGTTCAGGTCGACAACAATGGATCGTGGGTCCAATACAGTCTCAGATTATCCTGCTGAAGTTTTACCTTCCCAAGTTTTGAGCCAAGAGTCCTGCTCACGTTAGAGAGGGTCGCAAGGAACAAGTTGAGCATTGCAGGTGGCCAGCTGCATGGTGCAAAGAGCAGTACGGGCAGGCTGAAGCTTCATGTTGGTGGTTCCTCACGGGCTGTAAATGCTGCTGAGTGAAGAGATGGGCTGGTGGCAGCTTGCGCTGAATTTTGGTGCAAGCTATGTGATTTCAGTGCGAACGGGCTAGCTCTCAGTCCTAAAGAGCACATAAGCTTGATTTCAAAAGCTTGTGAGCCACCCTAAATGTCCAGGAGATGAGAGGCACCGCTTTGGGTTCAGGAACTCCTTACAGCTGGGCACAGGAACTGGTTGGGGAGCTTTGAATGTCCCTGAGGCTCAAATTAGGAGGCCAGTAGACTAGATCTTTGAGCCACTTAGGGGTCCTGGGTTCAACATGAAGTTGCAGGTTGGTTCTTCTTTCCCAGGTGAGAGGGCAGCAGGTCAGCAAAGCAGGGTAGCAATTCATTTAGAGTTGTAGTTCAGTAGAGAGCAGTCCTTGTAGAAGCACAGCAGTCCTTCTTCCGGGCAGAGTATCCACAGATCCAGAAGTGTGCTAAAGAGTTAGTGTCTGAGGTCCTTCTTTTATACACAGTTGTCCCTTTGAAGTGAGGAGAAGGTTCTAGAGGCAGGCCTTTGAAGTGCACCGATGCCCTGCCTTCCCTGGCTCCAGATTAACTACATGGGGTATGCAGCCCTTTGTGTGGAGACAAGATACAGCCTATTCAGGTGTAAGTGGGGCTCTGCCCAGCTGCTCCTTCCCACCCTGCCAGTAATAGCTCATCCAGTCACACCTAAGCTCCCATTGTGTGTGGCTGTTTAAGGAATGCACAAAGCTCAACTGTCACCCACATCCAGTCATGTGACCCAGAGACAGGCTGCAGGCAACAAGTTGTTAAGACAAGAAAATGTCAACTTGCTGAAAGCTGCATTTTCAGAATTGTCATTTAAAATCTGACTTCACGATAAGTTATGATTTTAAATTAGGATTCCAGAGACACCAAACAGGAACTGATCATCTCATCCCATTTGGAAATTATACTTATACAATGTAATAAGGCAACTCCAATGTTATCTTATGGGAATGCTAGACCCTGCAGTAATGAAAAACGAATGTAATAGTTTTTTACTACTAGGAAAGGGTAAAACTTAAAAGTACATGTCCTACTTTTTTGAATACATTGCGCCCTGCCCTCTCGACTGTGTCCAGGGCCTACTGTAGGGGTGAGTTATATGTATTAAAAAGGAAGGCTTGGACCTAGTAAAATGTGCACATACAGGCTCTGCAATGACAGGTCTGAGACATGTTTAAAGTGCAATTGTAGAATTTAATTTACAGGCCCTAGGCTCATATAGCACTAACCTATTAGAGAATTACAAGTAAATTAAATATGCCAATTGGGTATAAGCCAATGATACCATGTTTTAGGGAAAGAGCATAAGCACTTTGGCACTGGTTAGCAGTGGTAAAGTGTGCAGAGTCAGAGGCCAGCAAAAACTAAGTCTGAAAGCAAAAGTTTAGGGGGAACCCAAGCCAAGGATACGAGGTCTAACACTGTTCATTAAAAAACATTTTTCCATGCGCAGTAATAAATTACACTCATTTACAGCATTCTACAAAACAACAACATGCAGTGATTTTTAATTTCCCACAGCAATGTCTATCTTATCAACAATGTCCCCATGTAATGGATCAATGGAACAAGACTACAAAATGATTTTCTCTTTCAATCACCTTACTCAACTCAGCAATGAGCACACTTCATAATAGATATGAATGTTATTCAAAATATCACACTTTTGAGACATTTTTAGGCTTTAATCCAGGATATCGTGAGTACAAATCTCTTGCTTTAATAGCAATATGTGTTTATTGTCAGGCATTGCATGTGTTTGTATGTGTATTCACTTGTCTGCCAGGATAGCCAAACACAAACCCCCACATGCATCATCCCGGGTGTTTGCGAATTCTTAATTGCGAAAAATAGCGATTCGCAATTAAGAATTCGCAAAACGGGATGCATGAATATTTTCGGTAAATTTATGCGATTCGGTAAAAATCGCAATTTTTACCAAATCGCATAAATTACCGAAATACAATTTGCGAATTCGCTATTCCCATTGGTTCCTATGGGCCAAAAGGCCCATAGGAAGCAATGGGAAGGCATTAGCAAATTGCGATTTTCACTTTGAAAATCGCAATTTGTTAATGCATTTCATGGGTGCAGGGGGGGGGGGGGTCCAAAGGACCCCCCCCATGCACCCCTGAAATGTATTTTTCGCATCATGTTTCACACACACATGTCCTAAGGACATGTGTGTCCGTAACATGAATGTTGAAAAAAATGCATTTTCAGCATTTTAAACACTTTTTGCAAATTTACCGAGTGGTTCAACCAGTCGGTAAATTTGACCCCCTAATTGCGATTTCGCAATTTAAAAAGTAATCATGCATTGCTTTTAAGAAATCGCAAATTTGCGATTTCTTAAAAGCAATCGCAATTTTAGAAATCGCAAAAATGTTGCGATTTCTAAAATTGCTTGATGCATCCAAAAAAGCATTTTTGGAATCGCAAACGGCCGATTTTAAGGAATCGCACCGTTTGCGACTCCAAAAATGCTTGATGCATGTGGGGGTATATTACTGTAGCTTCGCTGGGCCTATGTACTATATCTTCTATTTAACGCTCTCTTGGTCCACTGATGGACCTTGTTTTGTGCCGAGAGGGGTTGGATATAAGGGTCTTAACAGTCATTCAATAAGGACCAGGAATTGGATAACTGGTCTACAAACTGGAAATCAGATTCATGTAAATTACTCTCAGAACTATGCTATAAATATATAGGATTACCACTGCAAACCCAAAGTTCCGAAAGAAACATAGGGGAGCCAGAATCATACACACCAAGAGTTCAGTTAAAGCTATACAAAATAATACCATTAGTATTTGATGTTCTGAGATCTCCCTAATGTGATCCCTCCTGATCATTAGTAAAGCCAAATTAGAAATTCATATTCAATTTGAAATAAATAAATCATGATAACTGAGTCAATATAGAAATGTTAGCATTGTTATTCAAAGGTTAAGGAAAACAATGCATCAGAGAAATTTTCATCAGGTTATAGAATGAGTTGATCAAATTCTAATAAGATATAGCAAAGCTCAAGAGTTCAGAAAGGGACTGGAAATAAGTCAGTTTGAGCAGTTTCCCAGAAAGGAAGAGACCTCTAGACACATATGGCATATGCATCAGTTCAGAAAGGAAACTAGATGAGTCAACATCAGGCAAGTCAAGGTTGCCAGCAGAACCCCGCAAATCTCTGCCAGCCAAAGTAAGGAAATAGCTAGCAGCCCATCCAACACCATCAGTATGTTTGCCAGTTCGCATGTTAGCCATCCAGTCCGTAACTCCTCGTTCCTTCAATCAGGAAATTTTATATTCTCAATGTTCCAAGGGTGACACCTCCTGGAATCACCTCATTTGGTCAGACCAATCAGTCCATTGGTTAGTTCATATAAAATGACTGTCAGGCAACATGAAGAAGACACACACTGTAAAGAAATAGATGGGATAATTAGGCAGACCTTGAGAAATCCCCAGTGTGAAACTTTGGAACAATGCTCCTTTAGCAAGAGCACATGATCAAGTTCAAGAGAACAGTTTCCCAGGAACTGTACAGTTCATGAGAACTCAGGAAAGAAAACACTGTTTCACATTATTTTTTATTGAGAAATTGTCTCATGTGCAGTGGAGTCAGCAAGTCAAGAAACTTCATTCATAAGAAATCTAAAGATGTCATGATCTCAGTATAACTCTGATGCATTTGAAATCATTTAGTAAGGTCAAAATTAATACGTATCAGCATGATTTTATAGTACTATTCTATTTAATGTACTAACATAAAAATATATTTCTAAATAAGGATTAAATATTTTGTTTCTGTGGTATAACATTAGAGCATATGTGAAATACATTTTCTGAAAGTTTCACAGAGGCATCATTAAGTAGGAACGTGTAACACCTAATTTTCTTTGTCGTTTTGGTGCACACTTTTAATCATACTTCTATCTTCAATCTTTCTATAAAATTCAACATTATAATCAGGTTAAATCACATTTTACACATTTAATGGAATACAATACTTTGTCATTTAGTAAATCACAGTCTATATTATATAAGCAAAAGATTTCACAAAGACTACATCTTTTTTTGCATGCTTTTATGATGCAGTAACTAAAATTGTCTAGTCTTGGCAGGTATCCTTGAACGTGTAGTTGGTGCACGTTTATTAATATTTTCCTCTCAGAAATGCCGTAATTCGGTTTCGCATTTCATTAAAAGTTTAGATGTAACAAAATCAAGCAGAGTTTTTATAAAAAAAAGTCATGCTGCATGACAGGAAAAGGGCACGAATACACTGCATTTAAAAGAATATGGTACATTTCTGCCTTTGCTCCTGTGCTGGCACAGTTTTGGCTGCCCAGCGCCAATGCAGGCACCCTTGCTTTGCAAGCAGGATTGTTTTTGTGCAGGAAGGGGCACCTTCCTGCACAAAAACACTCCTGAGAGGCATAGTGCACTACTCCAGATTTAGAAAGCGACTCAGGACCACTCAATTTGGCCTTGCATGCCGTCATAAATCACATTTTGGGCTTGTGTTATGCTTGCACCACACAACCCCTTTCATAAGTATGCCCCCAAGTTCTTTGTTTGAAGTGAAAGGAGACTGCCAAATCACTGACCCGTTTTAAATACTGCATGAACTTGACCGAGATCTCTAGGAGAACTTTAATCTCTGTTGACAATCAAGTTGTGTACTGCTTAGCCTTTTGCCTTCTTGTTCTTGCAATTGAGTCGTACATTTTCCTTACTATAAACACTACAGGTAGAGCAAACTTAACTGACAATTTAGAACACGTAACTGGCGTATTATGACCTTCTTTGCTATTAATTGGATGGAAAGTGATTTATGGAAAGACCCAAGTTTATGCAAATGCAAGCAGATGTGACCTTTAACCAAGTCTAGCTTGATATCTAGAATGGTAGGTGGGAGTGCTGTTCACCTTGTCTTAATGGAACCCCCAGTTTTTCCATTTGTGTCTCGAAAGACTCCAGTATTTAGACAGTGTGTGATTCCAGATGCTCCAAAAAATTGGAAATCATCTATGCACAAACTCTCTGTCTAGATCCAGTAACAGTTCTGACCACTCACTTGATAAATGAACTGAAGCACTTGAAGTAGGACCAAGACACGACACCGCCCAACACCATACATCTGTCAAAACAGATCTTCGAAGTAGCCTGAATCACTAAGGGCGATTGACAGTAAATAAAAAGTAGATATCATGACAGATTTTACCATAAGTCTTCCATTTCTGCAGGCAATTTTTTCTACAGGCTGGTACAGAATGCATAATATTCACAGGATAAAGCGGAGTCAATGCCACTGTTGCCTGAACACACTCAGAGAAGTTGCGTATCCGTCTAAATTGTTCAGGCTGCTTTGCGTACACTTCCCAGAGGTGATGATACAAAGTCAGGAAAAGGAGATAGTTTATGTGGATTGCTAACCTGTCAGGAGCCATTTCTTTCACAATCCGTCCATTTTCTTAGCACTATGGGACCCAATCAGTAAGAGAGTGCGGAGTATATTCACAAGAATGTGTGCTAAACATCACCAAAAAATGCTAACGCAACTTTGCACATCGCAGCCAATCAATGGAAAATAACCCCATGTCAACGTGGAATTCACAACAAGGCGGTACCATGTGATAGTCTGCCAAATCCGCTGTCAATGTCCGCAATACAACCACCTCAAAGGAGATAAAAACACAAACCTCAACGCGAAAAAACATGCGATGGGCAAAAGCGTGATGAGAAAATCAGCGATAAGCAGCGAGAGGCCAGCAATACCTACGCGTAATGCGGGAAAAAGCACAAGAACAGCATACAGAAAATGCCACTGAAAAACAACATCAGCTGCGGAGTACCATGGATGCACCATGACCGACTGCAGAGGACTCTTTGTAAATGTCCATCTAGCACTCCGATTTTTTTCTCTTTTTTATACTTGTTTGTTCTCTGAATCAGTTTTGTGCGACTCCCTCCTAGTGTTTTGTCAAAGAACACTATATCGTAATGTAAATATGGAGAAAGAGGAAATTCCACTTGCAGGTGGAGGTGTGCACATTTATACTTAGACCTGCACGGTCATTATCCCATTATCCAATCTCAATAGAAAATCATGTTGTAGTCCAAATAACCGCGGGCATTGAGGGTATGTACAAGAAAGTACATCTGCTCAAAACAAATAACATCTCTTGAAACACATACAACATGGTTGAAACAATAAAGATCTCGGCCCACTAAATAATTTTTTTTGTTTAAGTGATTAGCAAAGAACCGAACTCTTAGTTTGCGAGTATGGAACTACATTTTCAGACTAAATGACGTCACGTTGTAGTTCACGTCTCCTCGCGAGATTATATTACGAGACACTTTGGGAAGCGATGGTATGCCTGTTCAAGATACACACTATCTTTCTTGAAACACATATGATCTGGCAGAAAGAATAAAGATCTTTGCCCATTTCACTCTGGAATTTTCATTCGTTCATACAATACTAGCAGCCTGCCCCAGCGTTGCCTGGGGCAGAAAAGGGCTGGGGGCAGCCCGCCCCGACCCCCTCCCCCACCGACTCCCTCCCGCCCCGATTCACTCGCGCCCCCCTCCCGCCCAGACTCACTCGCGCCCCCCTCCCGCCCAGACTCACTCGCGCCCCCCGAATTGTTGTTCTAATCCTAAACCCTTTGCGCCCCAGTACCTCCTCCGAAACTGATGCCTCCACACCTTTCCTCGGGCCCCGCCCAGATCCCGCAACCTTCTTCAGCTTCGAGCCACGCGGCAGATGTCAGCGGCAGTAAGTCCTGGGGAGCAGAGGATGCGTTCCAGCAACTCTCCGGGCAGTGCGTTCAAGCGCGGACCCTCCGCTCCACCGCACTCGCCGCTCGGACTCTCCAGCCCGGCACTCGGCTCCCCCGTTGTTGCCATCTTTAGTGTGTACAAAAGTTACAGCTCCGAGGCCCACCCACAGCTCGCTGCAGAGCCGTAGACATAGAAGAGAGACACGGCCCTGAGAGACTGAAATCGAGGCATTACTGCACCGCCCTCCTCCTTGTCGTCATCACGCACGTCGCGTCGTGGCCAGCGCTAGGTCCCAGCCGGCGCTACTTTCAGGAGACTACTTTGTTTACAAACGTAATTTTTTTAATTTACTTTTTTATTTTATTTATATAGCCTATGTCCATCTACACACCCTGACATTTTCATAGCTGTATTGGATGTGTAGATTGGCGCTGTGGTTCCCGAGTTTACCTGGCCAAAAGGTGCAAGTTCTCTCTTTATAATAGTAGTATAGATAGCAAAGAACCGCACTCTTGTTTGAAGGTACGGAACTACAATTCTTAACTAAATGACGTCACGTTGTAGTTTGCGTCCTCTCGCGAGATTAGGGTGCGAAAAGCTTTGGGAAGCGATGCTACTATGACGAGTGTTTCCTTACCAACTTGTGGGCTATACTATCTAAAGAAACATGCAGCCTACAAACATCTTTACCCCGTTTGGGTACGTTCTTAAGGTCGTTGAAACACCAGCTGATGCCTAAGAAACTTACATAGAGCAGGCTCGACAGAATGAATATTGAGCACTCTGATTGGCTACTACATCTTACATGGTTCGAACTAGTTGGATAAGCAGGCAGCCGAATTAAGGGCTATACGTGTTAAAAGACACCCTCCGCCTCTCGGCAGTTACCTCCCCCAACCTTAGGTACTGCCTGAGGTAACGACGGAAATGGTAAGGAGTGGTTGAATTACAGGGTTACTTGCTTAACTTTGACATTACAAGGGAGAGAACTTATCTGTTTTCATAAATGTTTGATTGCTTAAGTCAGTAAGGTTGTGGGTGAGCCTGGGAAAGCGCAGAACGTTAGGATTTACTCTGAAGTTAAGACAATTACAGGGTACTTTGTAGCAGTGGAAAGCAGTAGTTCTCCTTTTCCCTAAAAAATGAGCATCCCTTTTCTTACCTTCATAGAGCGTGGCCTCCCTTATCCTGAGCTTGGTCCAGGCGAGGTGAGGTAATTTCTTCATTCATTATGGGTGAGTAAGGAATCTTTGGTGTCCTTTGTATGTTTGATTGTTTATTTAGATATAGATTAACACCCAATGTACTCACACCACTTTGCATTCTATTGTAGGTGAAAGATACACCATGTGACATGGAGGAATAGAACACATATCCTTTATGCTTTTGCTTTATTCACAGTTTATATTGTTTTCTGTGTTTGTAGTACGCACCAGCAGTGGCAAAAAACTTTGTTAGAACAGAGGCCCTGAAGAAAGCCTTGGGAGGAATTCCCCCCCTTTCATGGCAGAAACATGTTGGCCCTCAAGCAGTTATTTGTTGGCACTGCTTTCCTGCGCTGTTCTTGTTTTTAATTGGAAAGAGGCTTACAGCTATTAAATGTTTCTTTGCTGTTGGTTCTCTATTCTTTTTTATCTTTATCTCATACACATTTAATTTTCGCACTGCACTTGGTCCCATTTAGTGATTACACACATGGTCTACAGGCAATTGGGGGCTTGATCCCAGTCCTACTAGGTGGGCCTGGAAGGAGTCTCAATGATCTAGAGACATACCAGCCCAACCTTTTGATGACCAGATGAGAACATTAGATCACTAACAAGATTTTGATGGTAATCCATCCCTGGACTTTGGGTCTCACCTACCTTTGCTAGTGGTTGGATGCGTTGGGTTACTTATCTTATGTTAAGACTCTATGGTTATTTACCTTGCACCTTTGTGGCTTTGAGTCCGATTGGTTTAGAGTACATAGTTAACTCTTTCTTTAGACCCCAAGGTTTTGTATGTTTTATTGTACAAGTACAACCTGTAACCTGCAAATATGTTTTATTCACACATGCTGTGCTTTTGGACATTTTGTACTCTCAGGGATGGCCACAATGTCACGTGCTCATGAGAAGTAATTGTCAATGATGATGTTCCTATGGGCCATTCCTCCCTCAGCTGCAGTGGGATGTGGGCCACCTGCCCCATCGTCCCCATCATCATCCAGTACTTTTGGAACTGGGATCCATGGGGGATTGGTGCGTACACAGATGTCGTGCAACACACAACATGCAACAATCATCTTGCACACCATGGCCAGGCACCTGAAACGTGACTTCAACACGGCAAATGAGCGTTCAACAATGCCTGGTGGTCTGAGGGGATGGGTCGGTGGGCGGTGGGTGTTGTGGCCCTGTTGAGGCTCCAAGCTGCATGATGAGTAGCTCCATGGCGTCGTTTGTTCTTCGGGTGGGGCTGGGTGCGGGGCTCCATTACATACTGCAGGTAGTCGTCCAGCTTTACACCTGCATGAGGCAGGTGTTAAATACCTGCTGCTACCGTTGCTTATCGCGTGGTTTTGACTCACATCGCGGATCTGGCAGTTCGTTGTGAAAGTGATGTTGTGTTTTTTTTGTTTTTTTTGCATGGGAATGCCTACTCTGCATCTCATTAGGGTTGGTTGGTGGTGTCCACCGTGGCCGTACATTTTGGGGCAGTTATTGCGAAAATACTGGCGATGTCTGCAGTTTGCACCAGGTTGTGAATAGGGTGTTAAATCTGTCTCCACTTTTGATGCGTTAAGGTGGGGATAAATCGGAGATAATTCCTTGTGAATATCCTCCTGAGTCCTTTGTGGTGCGTCATCCTTGCTGGCACTTTATAGCCATCTCTGAAATCCAAACACAATACATGTGCTGCCTGCCTTTCTCCATGGTGAGACCACCACTAGAGTATGACATCAGAGAAACAGGCGATGATACTACTGTGAGAACATGAGCAGAATTGTTGGTGTCTTTTAGGCTCAGGACAAGCCACAGAAGCTGTGTTTATACAGGGGGTCTCTAGTCTAGTGCATGTCTTTTTATTTATGTCCCAGTGCGACCAATTTCTTTTACTCTCTTCCCAATAATGGAAGACTGAACCCCTGTCTTTGGCGTCACCTTATAATCAATTGTTCATCTCTATCTGACCCCACTGCACGGGCTGGTTTACTGACCTTAATCACCTGAAGTTGGTGTCATAAAACACCATGGAGAGATTCACTTAAAAGTCACGCAACGCTGCACAGCCTCCCACGAGATTGCACTGCGTTGTACGAAAGGGAGAGAGCAGGAGAGCACCATATCTTCAAAGAGGTCTCTCTCCTCCCCTATCCCTTGCGCCGGCGCTGATTACAGCTGCTGTGCACCACACACACCTTAGCGCCATAGCACAAGGGTGTTTGTGAGTCTAGCAGAGGTTTTGTACAGGGAGGGTACCCTACCTGTGCAAAATACCATGCCTAGAGAAGATGAAAAGCTTTTCCCACTTTGTATGCATGTAGCACAGTGTCGCACACATGCAAAGTCGGAAAAGGAAGGAGAAACAAAAGCATTTCTACTTCCTTGCACCTACTTGAACAGTGCAAAGGTTTCTCATGCTAAACCTAGTCTACTTTATTTGGTAAATGGGGTTTAGCATGAGAAACCTTGGGTGGTTGCATGGGAACACCCATGCTCCACCCTTGGTACATCCCCATGGCGCAAAGGAATGCGAAGCAGTGCTATTTGCTGCTTTGCGTTACTTTTCCATTAATTCCAGCATGAGGAAAAAAAAGATTTTGTGTTGATTTACTTCATTTTTGTGTCGCAAACACAGCACACAATCTAAGTAAATCTCCCTCCATGAATCTTCCAGGTAAACTTTGCTAGTGCTTATGTTAGACTCATCGCAGAATAGTTTTGCACCCAGTTCTGGATTCTTGGACATCAGGACAGTTAGTTGCAAGCACATTTAAATCTTACAATTGGCTTGTTTACGGCTTCTCAGTGTATGGTGTCTTAACCTTAGTCTCCTTCTACTTCGTCTCCTTTAATGTTTCATCCACAAGATCTGTTCAATTAGCCTCAAAACATCAATGAAACATCCAAGAAAAGGCCCTTCCAAATCTTCTCTCTAATCTCCTTAGATAGAAGTTATACCAGTTTACTTGATTCGAAAAGTAACACTTCTGTGCCTGCATGCTGTGCCCCTTCAACATTATTACCTGGAATGGCAAGGGACACTCACTTCTTTTCTGCCACTGGAGGTGCCTGAGGAATGAGCTCGAGGAAGGTAAATGCAACCCTAACTCCCCCTTTCCCATTCCTTTCTTCCACATCCTTCTATGCACTCTGTCAATGCCTTGCTCAGAAAACCCATCCCCATTCTGTTCAAACCTCACTACCCATAATACAGATTGTAACAGCCAAATACATAGGAGGCAAAGTCGGAGGCGGCTTGTAACTTGTTTATTCAAGCCCCGATGTAACTCTGTGTGCTCCCTGTAATCACATGCATAACTGCCTCCTAAATATTAAAAAAACTATTTTCCTTCAACTCTAGAATCTCTTCCCACAACCATTCCATATTACATCACAATGCCCCCAGAATCAGAATCACATTACTACATTTCTCTCCCCTCCTCCTTTTTTTTAACACAACACAGAAAAGAAGGGAGGGGAAGAGATCCAATAGTTTAGCAATGTTCAATCAGTCGATCAGGTTTTCTTGATGAGAGCTGGCATGTTTACTGCATGTCGCATGCATGGGCATTTCCAATCGTCACCATTGTAACAGCCTAATACATAGGAGGCGCAGTCTGAGGTGGCTTGCAACTTCTTTATTCACACCCTGATGTAATGCTGTGTGCTCCCTGCCATCTCCTGCTTAACTGCAACCTTCTCTGTTTTTAAAAACCTTCCAGCCTAGAATGTATCTCCCCCAACCATTCCATATTGCATCACAGTGCTCCCAGAATCAGACACACATTACTACATAAAAATGCCTATTAAAAAAATTAGAGCCTGATACACACCACCCACATAGCCTTCACAGTTTCATCTTGGTACAAGGGAGACTCTCTTCACGAAAATGTGTAGGCCATAGATCTATGTGTGCTGTCCTCCAAACAAAAACAGCCATCATGCATCTTGGTTCGATCGAGAGTCTCTCTAAGAAAATGTTAAGCCAAGTATCTGAGTGTGCTGCCCTCCAAAGAAAAACAGCCATCATGTTTTCCAAGCAAGCGAAGGGACTCTGGTCAGGCTGCATTGAACGCAATAGGACAACATATTGAAGAGTCAACAAACACACTGCTCTCTCCTAACCCCAGAAACCATCCAATGCACAGGGAGAGCTGGAGAGAGGAGGTTTTATATATTGGGCATCAAATCACAGCTCCAGTAAGCTTTCTCATCTCAAGTTTGTGCTCAGAAGACCAGAGCTTCCTTCAAGGATGTAATTCATAGCCTTGTGAGTGGCATGCACAGGCTCCCTGTCCCTAACAATCACAATGGCGCATTGCAGCGTTGTGATTGGCTCAAGGGAGCCTGGAAGCCTGGTGCTCCTGTTGCTTCCTACTGCTGGACCAGAGACAGAAGGAAGAGGACAGAGGAGAGGCAGCGGCCGGCTGTTTACCAGTAGGTGTTTTTTTTTTCTTGATGCATTATGAGGCAAATGGTGAATATCCACTCTTATGAGAAAAATAATAGAATAAATAATTCCAGAGGCCCTGCTTTTAAATATTCACTGTATTTTAAATGCCAAATTATTGTTTTTTTCTGCTGCAGGTATGTCCAGGGTTCTTCCTACACAAGTGCCTTTGGGGTGCAATTGTTTTTTTCAGCAGTAGTCTGTGTCCTGGTGCTTTTCCGGGGTTATTACAGGGGAGCAACACAGCTGCTTCTGTAATACTTAGTATTCTGGTCCACATTTTGACCCTGCACGATCTCATGGGGGCACCATCAATTACACATAGGATGTGCTTCCAGAAAATGAGGGAATACCTTTACCTGCATGTCAAAGTAATATACCAGAAATGGGTGCAGGGGCAGACTGGGAATTCTGAAGTGCACTGGTTGGGCACCATATAAAATAACAATTCACAGCTAGTGCTCTCCCAGAGGTCACAGGGATCCTATTGACCCCTATGCAAACCCGGCAGGTGTGTGCCTGCCATCAGATACTTCAACCACCTTCAGGGGACCCTAGCATACTGCTTACAACTACCTACAGGGACTCCCAGCACAGTCCTTACATTGCTCTTGGCCCATCTGCCTTGAAAGGTGGACTGATGATGAAGTACAGGCACAAACTCGTACCTGCTCCGGGACCGTATATGTTTATAAAGTAGTGCTTGTCCCTGGTCTGCACTTATGCACACCTAATAAAGCTGTACCCACCACAGAACAGGACCATTCAACATTTTACAGTAATATGGCCCTAGTTATCAATTGTCATAACATCGTTCTCAGATTCTGTACCAGTTATTGGTTATTTTTTGTATTGTATGTTTTATTGCTTCTCTAACCTTTATTTCCTCTAGGAAGCCTCTCTTTAAGTGTACAATATAGTTTGGCACCCTCATCATGCCACTGTATATTTCTGAAAACCGGGAGGGGTTATTTATAGGTCGTCCATTGTCACTTAACCGGTAATGGAAGAGAAAGGAGGGGACATGTACAGCAAAAGGTTGCACAAGCATCAGGCTAAGGAGTAGCCATCTGACATGTAGATGGTAACCAAGATCATAATGTGAGGGATTCTTTTAATGGTGATGCGCTCCCAACCACCTTATCTTAGCTAATAGTGAAAAGGAACCTAGCCACAGCACCAGCTTTGGTTTATTTTCAAGGGGAGTTATCTCTTTGCAAAAAGAGAGTCTCTGGGAGGGAATTTTAGTTCCACACCCTAGCAATCCCACACCAGTGCCCTCGGATTCTGCCATTTGTAATGATCACCAAGGCGATGTTTTCCTTTTGACTGTCCAACTAAAGGCAACAGGAAGTATGGACAAAAATAGGCTGGTTTAGAAGTGAGAATTTTGTTAGAATTGGACATTGTGTTGCCACAGTCACTTGCTCCATAACACATAACACTGCACTGAAAAGGAGGAGAATGGTCTGAATATAACCTCCCATTCCACTATATTGGTGGGCTTCATGATGGGGTGTCGATGACTGACAATTCCATTTTGGAGGCTTAGGATGAAGGTAAAAATAGACCCTGTGTTTGTGGCAGTGACAGACGAGGCGTTGGCCTATTATTTCTAGGAAAATTGGGGCAGCACGGGGAGCATGGCCATGGACTGAGACGCCATGAAGTTGGTGCTTCGTGGAGAGTGACTAAAGACCACTTACAAGCAGGTGTGGCCCATGCAGGTAAGAGTGGTGAGGCGGGGGAGCGGGGTGGGGGGGAGTGGAAAGACGACAACGAAGGAAGCTTAAAGAAAAAAACAAAAAACCCTTGAGCTCGCCGCATAGCTGACTCAGCCAGACTCGGTTGGCCTGCTTACAGGGTTAGGAAACAAGTGGAATGAAGCTGAGATAGGAATGGGGACAACCTGAACACGATTTAATGAGTCTTATCCTCAGACCCTAACAAATTTTCTGATTGGCAGCAGTGTCAGAAGGAACTTTTTGATGACTAGCTACAGCTTCAGAAATTTGCTTACACTGCTCATCGCCAGAGGCTCCATGTGGAGGGGATAAAGAGGGGGCACTCCTCGCCCTGCTACTTAAACAGGATGTCCAACATGCCCCATTCTTATCAGTAATTGATGACAGAGGTGTGCTGGTAGGAAAACAGCGAGCCATTAATGATGCATTCATGTTCCACTTACAATATATACAGCCAACTGAGCGATGCCGTAGAGAAAGGGCAGGGGTACCTGACTGGGATCAGCTTACCGGTTAGTGTGAGGCTCTGGAGACCCCTATATGCAGAGAGGAGATATTTGCAGCTATATGTGGTTAGAACCAGCAAAAACCTCAGAGAAGGGATGGCCTACCAGACGAATTTAACCCTAGAAATGTGGGTACACTAGTGGATAAATTGTTCGAAGTATACAATGAGTCCCTGCAGAGGGGGCAACTCCCAGATACAATACGGGAAGTGATTGTGGTAATGATTTCTAAACCGGGTAAGATCCCGGCGAAGGTCTCCTCTTATTGACCTCTTTCTATGTTGAATGTGGACATGAAGGCATTTTGTAAGATACTGGCTGCTCGTCTACTGGGTAGGTTCTTGATACTAGTACACACAGACTAATGTGGGTTTATCCGGAAGCAGAATACCCTCTGTAACTTGCAACACTTCTCACATGTTTATCGTGCCTCATCTGTCGAACAATGCCATAGCATTTTTAGATAGTAAACAAGCTTTTGACTCGGTTGATTGGAATTACCTATGGTTGGTACTCAAGAAAATAGGTCTTGGCCCCAAAGTCTTACAATAGGTGAAATGACTGTATATGGACCTGAGAGCGAGAGTGCAGACGGATGGGACGAACTCGAAACGTTTCCCATTGTACAGAGACAAATGACAGAGGTGCCCGTGCCACCATTATTGTTTACACTGGCAATAGAACCAATGGCAGCATGCTTTGATAGGTGCTTGGCCCCTGGGGACTTACAGTGAGGGAGACCAGATGTAATTTCCATCTAAGCAGATAATGATCTGGTCTACCTGGGGTAACTGGAGTACTCTGTGTACATACTGCTGAGAGTAATGTTCGAATTCAGGGAAATCTCAGGACTCTAAGTCAACCGGAGTAAATCTAGGCTCTTTCGCCTAGGTGTGCTAACAGGGGTTCCAGTTGATAGGTTGCTCAAGGCGGGATTGTCTCGGGAGATGGAGAGTATGCAATATCTGGTTATAAGGGTTGCCCATATGGAGAAGGACTTTACAGACCTTAATTTTGGTATGGTGTCGGACAGAATGTGACTTGCGATTCATTTTTAGAAGGACCTGTCATAGATGGGCAGAGCTGATTTGGTCAAAATTATACTATTACCACAATGCTTGTACATCCTACAAGGCATGCTCTATGAGATCCTCTAAGCCCTTTTAATGAACTAGATAAACTCATTGTTGTGGGCAGATAAACAAAAGTGGATTGGGCTTTCTATTCTTAAAAGGCCAAGGCGGAAAGGGGAACTAGAGATTCCAGATATGGACCCATACTATATGGCGGCCCACTAACAACATGCAATACACAGTTTAGACCCCGATGATAATTGGGAAAAAAGGCTCCTGAACGGCTCTTCTGTGCAGAGCCACTGCCTACCCTACTGATGAGGGTGCTGGTGTGTCCCCAGACACACCGTATGTGGTGCGGCAGGTCTGTAAAATATGGGAATTGGCAGTGAAGCATATGATCCAACATGCCCTGTATGCACCCAACATGCATATCCGGTTGCTCCAACCTTTTGTGAAATTGTCTAAAGCTGTGTCGGTTGAAAAGTGACTGAGTGGAGGCTGTGACACACTGGGCAGCCTTTACCCTACTGGTAAATTTGTTACTAGGGCGGATGCTTTTATGTCCTTCGCGCTTGGTGCAGGGCAATATCTTCAAATCATGAAACTCTCAACTACGGCACGTGAGCTGTGGCTGTTCTGTCTGGATGAGTCGCCTCACTCTCAGACATTAGCAGCACTACTGGCCATGGCAGATGGGCGGTGACTAATATCTAATATCTATAGGGCTCTGCAAGAGGACTTTCCAGCACCACCATTAAAAATACAAGATAAATGAGAAGGGGCGACTGCAGTCCCAATCTCTGCCACAGACTGGACAAAGATGTATGAAGGGGTATGCATGGTTTCTTCCAATGTGCAGTTTAAGCTAATCCAAGCCTACCTCACACCCAAAACTCTGCACACTAAAAATGGCACTCAAGTGGAATGCTGCGTTCATTGTTGGGACCCTGAAGAGGACTTCCTGCATGTAGCTTGTGTCTCTCTGATCCTGGCACCTTTTTGGCAGGAAGTGATTAAATAGCTAAACAGGACCACGGGTTGGACTGTACAACCCACTATAAGGCAGATCCTGCTAGGTATATTCTCATTCCCGGCAAAGAGAAAGCTAAGTAGGAAATGGTTGCTCCTAGGGCTGCTGTTGGCTAAGCCCCACAGTGCTATTAGATGTCTGGCTTTGGAACCTCCAAGCTATATTAGCTTAGAGACATATCTGAGTGGGCGGAGAATACACATGAAACACACGAGGAGGGATGAGAAAGTGAACGAGGACCTGAGGCATGGATGCTGGCAGCATTGAGGGACCCACCGGATGCCTGACCGCAGTGAGAGATTAAGGAGTGAGAGGAGTCTAATTGATGTGATATGTATGTAGGTGATCTTCCCCTTGAAGTGTAGCGATTGCTTACCACTTTTTAAAAAAATTCTGATAAAGGAGGGAGCATGGGATCTGCCTCCCAGGTAGACCCGTTTTGGAATGGTGATGTTGTAGTGTTGATTGAATGGTGCAGCACTTATCTTAATGGGGGCACTGCCTGACTAGTGCATGCAATTATTGCTGATAGCAGAGATGGGGGCGTGATGGGGAACTGATTTTTGAGTTAAACAAAAAAGTATATGGCATGGACATTTTAAATCCATTTTACCTCCTTTCGAGGTGATCCCTAGGGTCAAACTAGGTGGCCAAAGCCACCGTTCCGGAGATACAAGGCTAAAGAAGGGTATTCTGCAGGAAAAACTGGCAGATGAGTTGGAATGAGGCACTTTGCTAGATTCTTGGCTAAAGTGAAAGGTGGGCCTGCCTTCCACCGTTGAACAGTGGTCTGGACCCTAAAAGCGTCCTCAAACTGTCTGGGAGCTTTTGGAGTGACCTAGAGGAAGTTCTCCAGCATCTAAAATATTAGGACTCATGGTTGTAGCATATAGAGGATGTAGAGTGGTCTCTTGAGCCCCTTGGATCTACAGCTAAAAATCCCAATTTAGAGTGTCAGGAAGATTGAAAGTATTTTAATCGACCATGCCGAAAGGTGACTGAATCTATCCTTGGCTTTCCTGTGAGGCAAAACATTTTGCTGGTAACGTTTTCTTTTTTGGTTTATTAGTGGCATCTGGTGGCTGCTTCTGTCATGCAAATTGACTAACATTTACTTTTGCAATTATTCTTCAAAAACTTTTCTTCTGATCCCCCTATCCATTTTTTCATTGTAGTCCTCTTTTAACCATTCTTCTATTTTAGTTTCGCTAAGTTGATATGGACATTTTACTGATTTATGTCTTGAATTTAATATTGTATTGGGGCTGATCAATTTCTTCACTTGCATTTCTCTGTAGGAAGCGTCTGCTGCTTGACTGACTGACTTGTGCCATTGCTACCAGATTATAAACACAGGGGTTCTCAATAAATTGTGTTTAATCTAACAAGACGCTGGGGCACTATCTTCGGTGAGTCCATACCTGGTCCTCACAGTAGGTTATTAATTCAAACGCTCATAGGTCATGTTTAGCAAAAGAACTGGATGAAAAGAGAGATATTGTTGAGACAAGAGGAAGACGAAAATGGGAATGAGAAGCTACAGAAATGAGATATAAGGTGAACAACAGAGAGAGAGGGTTGAGAGGTGGGAGGGAGATCATGGCCAATAAACCAGAAGGGGATGTGAAGTTGGGGACAATGAGAACAGCATAGTGTCATGTTTTTGTGTTTTGACCCAGGAAACATGTTTTCTTGGAACACCCAATCTATGTTCCGGTTCTTCCCTCTGGTCTCTTGTACCTGTTCTGTTATGAAGGGAAAGTGCCTTTGCTGTTGCCTCTAATTCACAAGTATTACTCTTATATTGAATAATGCATTTTCTGATCACTCACTGATTAGCTTAGTAGTTTCATTGATTACACCATTAGCACTAAGTATGGGCGGATTTTGCTGATTTTCTGTAAATTCGCAATCCGCGAGATTTGCGAATTTCCCGCAAAATCCGCAAATTCGCACGCAGCGGATTTTTTTTTCTTGGTGATACAATTTTGCGGCGCGCAGCGTTTATCATCGTTTGCTGAGTTGTTTTTCTCGATATTTTGCGAGTGCTGCGCCATTTTGGATCTTGCTGCGGGATCCCGCGGGAATTTGGCGAGCGCGATTACGTCATCCCGGCTTGCCAACTTGCACAGCGAGAGTTTGTCAACGCGAGTACGGCGAGATCACGTCTCGCTGTACTTCGCAATTGCGAGATTTGAGATGCGGCGAGCAGCAACAATCTCGCACAAGCGAAAATATAAAATTTGCAATTCTGCACAAGAAATCCACCAGCAAGCAGCATAAACCTTCTTGAAATGATGATTTTTATCTGAATAACTCCTTAGGTTGACATTTGCCTGCACTTTTTTAGCGAGGAGTCCATTTTGGGGAGGGGGGTGGGAGGAAGGAAGTGCCCCACAGTCTTCAACTTCCTGTTCCTGTCCAGCAGGCTCCTCCCAGTGCTTTGTCCATCTCCTGGTCACTTTTCATTTGGATCTGGAGCTGGAAGGATTACTTTTTGTGGATGCTGCTGGAAATTTGGATTTGAGGCCTTTTTGACTTTCTTTGGATCACTGTTGGATTAGAAATTTTACAAGTAAGTTTGTTTGGGGCATTACAGTTGCTGCAACTACAATTTTGGAATTTTCGATTTTTGGGCTGTTTTGGGGCCTTTTGCCCAGGGGTACTCAGTGGTGGGTGGACTGAGTCTTTCTGTGGGGTGTCTTGAACTTAAACATCATGGAGGGCATGGATGGAATGGGATTGTGCTGATTTTTCAGTTACTTTCGTTTTTTGGGGCTGTACTTGTGGCCTTTTCACCAGGGGTATTGAGTCTAGCATGGGCCTAGTCTTTTTGTGGGGTGTCTTGAACTTAAGCATCATGGAGGGCATGGATGGAATGGGATTGTGCTGATTTTTCAGTGTTTATCGATTTTTGGGGGTGTTCATGGGGAGGGACAGGCCATGTGGCTGGGGGCCATTTTGAGTGCTGCTACAGGCCCTGGCCATGTGCTGGGAGGCAAGTGGCCATTTTGAATGCAGGCATTGTTGTTAGGCCTGCAACCATTTTGCCTACTTTTCAACCTTTATGCCCAGGGGTAGTGAGTCTTGCATGGGCCTAGTCTTTCTGTGGGGTGTCTTGAATTTAAACATCATGGAGGGCATGGATGGAATGGGATTGTGCAGATTTTTCAGTGATTTTCGTTTTTGGGGGCTGTACTTGTGGCCTTTTTACTAGGGGTATTTGAGTCTAGCATGGGCCTAGTCTTTCTGTGGGGTGTCTTGAACTTAAACATCATGGAGGGCATGGATGGATTGGGATTGTGCTGATTTTTCAGTGATTTTCGTTTTTTGGGGCTGTACTTGTGGCCTTTTCACCAGGGGTATTGAGTCTTGCATGGGCCTAGTCTTTCTGTGGGGTGTCTTGAACTTAAACATCATGGAGGGCATGGATGGAATGGGATTGTGCTGATTTTTCAGTGATTTTCGATTTTTGGGGGTGTTCATGGGGAGGGACAGGCCATGTGGCTGGGGGCCATTTTGAGTGCTGCTACAGGCCCTGGCCATGTGCAGGGAGGCAAGTGGCCATTTTGAATGTAGGCATTGTTGTTAGGCCTGCAACCATTTTGCCTACTTTTCAACCTTTATGCCCAGGGGTAGTGAGTCTTGCATGGGCCTAGTCTTTCTGTGGGTTGTCTTGAATTTAAACATCATGGAGGGCATGGATGGAATGGGATTGTGCTGATTTTTCAGTGATTTTCGTTTTTTGGGGCTGTACTTGTGGCCTTTTCACCAGGGGTATTGAGTCTTGCATGGGCCTAGTCTTTTTGTGGGGTGTGTGGAACTTAAACATCATGGAGGGCATGGATGGAATGGGATTGTGCTGATTTTTCAGTGTTTTTCGATTTTTGGGGGTGTTCATGGGGAGGGACAGGCCATGTGGCTGGGGGCCATTTTGAGTGCTGCTACAGGCCCTGGCCATGTGCTGGGAGGCAAGTGGCCATTTTGAATGCAGGCATTGTTGTTAGGCCTGCAACCATTTTGCCTACTTTTCAACCTTTATGCCCAGGGGTAGTGAGTCTTGCATGGGCCTAGTCTTTCTGTGGGGTGTCTTGAATTTAAACATCATGGAGGGCATGGATGGAATGGGATTGTGCAGATTTTTCAGTGATTTTCGTTTTTTGGGGCTGTACTTGTGGCCTTTTCACCAGGGGTATTGAGTCTTGCATGGGCCTAGTCTTTCTGTGGGGTGTCTTGAACTTAAACATCATGGAGGGCATGGATGGAATGGGATTGTGCTGATTTTGCAGTGTTTTTCGATTTTTGGGGGTGTTCATGGGGAGGGACAGGCCATGTGGCTGGGGGCCATTTTGAGTGCTGCTACAGGCCCTGGCCATGTGCTGGGAGGCAAGTGGCCATTTTGAATGTAGGCATTGTTGTTAGGCCTGCAACCATTTTGCCTACTTTTCAACCTTTATGCCCAGGGGTAGTGAGTCTTGCATGGGCCTAGTCTTTCTGTGGGGTTGTCTTGAATTTAAACATCATGGAGGGCATGGATGGAATGGGATTGTGCTGATTTTTCAGTGATTTTCGTTTTTTGGGGCTGTACTTGTGGCCTTTTCACCAGGGGTATTGAGTCTTGCATGGGCCTAGTCTTTCTGTGGGGTGTCTTGAACTTAAACATCATGGAGGGCATGGATGGAATGGGATTGTGCTGATTTTTCAGTGATTTTCGATTTTTGGGGGTGTTCATGGGGAGGGACAGGCCATGTGGCTGGGGGCCATTTTGAGTGCTGCTACAGGCCCTGGCCATGTGCTGGGAGGCAAGTGGCCATTTTGAATGTAGGCATTGTTGTTAGGCCTGCAACCATTTTGCCTACTTTTCAACCTTTATGCCCAGGGGTAGTGAGTCTTGCATGGGCCTAGTCTTTCTGTGGGTTGTCTTGAATTTAAACATCATGGAGGGCATGGCTGGAATGGGATTGTGCTGATTTTTCAGTGATTTTCGTTTTTTGGGGCTGTACTTGTGGCCTTTTCACCAGGGGTATTGAGTCTTGCATGGGCCTAGTCTTTCTGTGGGGTGTCTTGAACTTAAACATCATGGAGGGCATGGATGGAATGGGATTGTGCTGATTTTGCAGTGTTTTTCGATTTTAGGGGGTGTTCATGGGGAGGGACAGGCCATGTGGCTGGCGGCCATTTTGAGTGCTGCTACAGGCCCTGGCCATGTGCTGGGAGGCAAGTGGTCATTTTGAATGTAGGCATTGTTGTTAGGCCTGCAACCATTTTGCCTACTTTTCAACCTTTATGCCCAGGGGTAGTGAGTCTTGCATGGGCCTAGTCTTTCTGTGGGTTGTCTTGAATTTAAACATCATGGAGGGCATGGATCGAATGGGATTGTGCTGATTTTTCAGTGATTTTCGTTTTTGGGGGCTGTACTTGTGGCCTTTTCACCTGGGGTATTTGAGTCTAGCATGGGCCTAGTCTTTCTGTGGGGTGTCTTGAACTTAAACATCATGGAGGGCATGGATGGAATGGGATTGTGCTGATTTTTCTGGTTTTTTTTCTCGATTTTTTGGGGTTTTTAACTGAACTGATGTTCCTCTGTCTTCCATTGTTTTTAGGTGCACAAGACTCAAGAGAACCACCAGTGCCAGGAAGAAGTCCTGCAGCGGTGTTTGTGTGCAGCATAACGTCACGCGACGTCACGTCTGGCCTCAGACAACTCTACAATTCGTGCAACTGCGGCCTGCTGTCTGACCTGCTCTGAAGAAGATGGCCCCAAAAAAAGGTCTCCGTAGCTCCTCTAGCAAGAAAGTTGCTAGTAAGGAGCAGAAGAAGCAAGTTACCAAGGAGGCTGGTGTGCCAACCGCCACGTTTTTTGGGAGCAAAAAAAAAAGTACGCCTGCAGCAGCAGGATCCGCTGGGGACCAAGCTGGGAGCAGCACCCCCGCTCCATTGGGTTCAGTGCCTCCACCACCACGCCAACTTAATTTAAAGCCCTTGAGTGCTTCAGAGGCAGTCAGTGTACTTCTCCAATCACCATCGACCAGTGATGTTGGCTCATCGCAAGAAAGTAGCAGCAATGTCCCTGAATCAACACAGGTTGTTGTAACTCATCTGACAAGTGTTGAACAACCACAGCCGCAACAACAACATGTGCAAGTAGTACAAGCCCAAGTACATGTGGAAGGAGAGGCAGCGCAAGGAGATGCGCAAGCAGAGGTGCATGGAGGGTCACAAGTGCCCATTTTCCTCTGACTGTGACTGCATTTCTTGGATCTCTCTCTGCTTCTAAATTGATCCCTTAACACATCACTTAGTCCACTCCACTATCACATCTGCACCACACATAGTCATTTGTAAGTGCTCCTACGTAATTCGCAAGTCGCAGCACGCCCCAGCCCGTAGAGGACTGGGATGGCCCCAATGATGAAGCATGTCACCAAGGGGCAACCCTGGTGAGTGAGGGGGCACCTAGAAAAAGAGCAATTTCTCCTTTTCTATCTACTATACCTTCCAGACCAACCCCATTGAGTGTTGTGAATGGATTTATAGTGACCAGCAAGGCTCTCAGGTATCTGCCAACAGAGACCTTATGTTGAATATAGTTATCAATAATTCCACACACGCCCTGTACTGTCGCATTCTTTCTTCCACAGTTGTCGAAAGTACTACTTACTTTTCACTGACATGCATGCAGTAGTGCATGCACTTTCAAAGATTGATGGATAGGTTTGTACCCAAAGATTTGTTTATGTTCAATTGTTTGTCCATGCTGTGCTTTTTTTACAGGGTGTCTTCTGGTGACCAACATCGATGGACGAAGCGTCGGCTGCAATGGAGGAGTGCCGCTAATAAGAGGATTTTTTTTCTGCAGGCAACTTACTTACCAAATTCAACAGGACAACTACAACAACATACAGATACAGTATCCTTTGTCTTTTTCTCTGACTGTGACTGCATTTCTTGGATCTCTCTCTGCTTCTAAATTGATCCCTTAACACATCACTTAATCCACTCCACTATCACATCTGCACCACACATAGTCATTTGTAAGTGCTCCTACGTAATTCGCAAGTCGCAGCACGCCCCAGCCCGTAGAGGACTGGGATGGCCCCAATGATGAAGCATGTCACCAAGGGGCAACCCTGGTGAGTGAGGGGACACCTAGAAAAAGAGCAATTTCTCCTTTTCTATCTACTATACCTTCCAGACCAACCCCATTGAGTGTTGTGAATGGATTTATAGTGACCAGCAAGGCTCTCAGGTATCTGGCAACAGAGACCTTATGTTGAATATAGTTATCAATAATTCCACACACGCCCTGTACTGTCGCATTCTTTCTTCCACAGTTGTCGAAAGTACTAATTACTTTTCACTGACATGCATGCAGTAGTGCATGCACTTTCAAAGATTGATGGATAGGTTTGTACCCAAAGATTTGTTTATGTTCACAATTGTTTGTCCATGCTGTGCTATTTTTTCTTGTCTCCCAAAAACCCCCGTACCCATCCATTTTTCAAACCCTAACCCTCTTCCCCCGGGCTGTGTGGTTTTGATTGATGTGTGACTAAATTACAGCAATAAATCCACACACTTGCTGGGGAGGATAAGGTGATAGCAACAGGCTGGTGAAGAAATCCGAGGATATATTCTTACTCTGCTTGACAAAGACCCATGGCTAATGTCAAAGAACTTCAACCGAATTAGTTATACTTTACCATTTGTTAGGCTACAATGTGGCACTGTTCTAGTGTACTTCTGTCACCTGCTATATTCTCTATTGTACCGTTGTATTGCTCAGGAGGACAAACCAGATTTCATTTTCTTTTTTTTCATAGGCATGCAACTGCCACTGTGTCACACCACTAGTACCACCGCTATGAGGAAATTTTATCCGCCCAGGATTGCCAACCTTATTCGCTGTTTCCCATGGAGCCAGCCCTGGGCCTAGCCCTACTTGCAAACAGAAATTACAGGTAAGATAGGCGTTTGGTTGGAGGTAGTATAATGGAGTATTAGGAGAGACGAGAGATTGGATTGACGGTAGTACTACTAAAGTCCTAGGACTATTCAGGAAAACAAACTTACTGTTAAACCCCCACCCACCAGACTCAAAAGCAGTAAAAAACAGGTATGGTCAGATAAAGTTTCAAAAAGTATATTTCTATAGCCCTAACAAAAGAATCTCCCGCAAGACCCTCCCTAACCCAACGATTGTCCTTCAAAAGTACCCAAAAAACCCAACTCCCAATTCCCACCCCCCAAAAGTCTCTAAAAAAGGGGCAAGGGACACTATGGCAGGTGGCTGTTGGATTTAGCAGCCAGGGCATCATGCTCCTTGCGGAGGGTGGCAAGTTCGAAGCGGAGGCCCTCCACCAAGTTCTTATAGTTATGGACCTCCTGCTCCAAGAAGGACAGTCTGAGGGATAAGCTGCGCCGGTGTGCCTTGCAAATCCTGTGAGGGGCAGCTGCTTTCTTTGCTGCTCGGCGGTGGCGTTTGGCTTTGGTAGCCCGGCTCCGTACCGCTGGAGCACTGCGCTGGCTGGCAGCCCGCACGGAGGAGGATGCAGCTGTCCCAGTGGACGTTGTTTTTGTACCAGACTGCGTCTCCTCCTCCTCCAGGGCCACCAGCCGCCGATATTCAGCGACAGTGGCATCCAGCCTCCGTTGCCGGGCCATTCGAGCCAGCTCCTTCCTCCTTGATGGTGTCTTGGATTTGGAAGGAGCAACTACATGAAAAAAGAAAGACATAGTATGTAACCAATGCTCCTTAAGATTAACACAAAATGATTGAGCAGAAAGTTGTCACAGTACAAGTAGCAAATTGAAAGCACAGTACATAACTATTGAGGACAGTATCTATGTAACTTCCGACTTCTTCATCCTTGCTCTAACATTAGTGGCAGTTTAAGGAACAAATTCTACGAGCACTATGGACTTCCATTACAGTCGACTATGACAGTACACCACTCTTATTCTTCTTCTTCTCTCTTGTTTAGGAAAATTGGTACGTTATCTTATGCAAGCCGGCATAATGCCAGCGCAGTGAACTTGCACCCGAGAAAAACAGACGCACACCATGGTGAGTGAGACAGACTTGCGTTACTGTACCGGTCCAGTACATGCAGGTGGTGAAGCTCTTACTTTTCTATTACGGGTGGCACTGAGAATACTTTGTTAAAAGTGCTACTGCTTAATTAATTTAGCTTTCACCCTACAGTGCAAATGAGTATTAGAAAAGGAAAATGAAGAAGCTAAATTATCTGATTATCTATCACTTCACATGGGATGTATTTGATGACATATGGGATGACTTTAGGTGCTTTGCTTATTATTGAGTGAACAGTGATACCCCCACACATGAATGACGTACTACTACTAAACTAAAGTTATTAAGAGAGGTAGGGAGTGTCCACCGTAATAACCGGATATATGCTGTGCTTGCAGTTGCAATACAAACTACTGCTACTATTCATGGTAGTATTTGGACAACGTTACAACTTCTTTTCCTTGCCTTTCCTACACTGGAACGGACGTGCGGGTGCGGTGTTACATGCTCTTCAAAGTAACACTTAGTTCATCCAGTGACCGTCTACTCTCTCTAGATACACATATGCTATCTAAGAGTCAGATAGTCCCATGAATGATCCAGGCATCCATCCATTCAAAGTATATGCACACATACAGTTTCTGTCTCACCCACCCAGGCTGTTCTCCTTCCACCCATCCTTGCTTCATCATTCACCCAGCCATGCACCATACCATATTCTTTCCTTCCCAGCCACCTCGGGGACCAAGCAAACACATATCATTCTTCTTTGCCAGTCATCATTACATTTCTCGTCCTTCCACACTTACTTACACCCTTCTTTCGCTTTTCGTTCATCCCATCCATCAAGTTCACCTCAGATCTGATTGGGATTCTTCTCGCCAAAAACTTCACAGCTAAGTCGAAGTACATTTAGAGGAGGCTACTACCTGGTTTATTTATAATACACCCGTGCAGAAAGCACACTCTGCAGTCTTCAATCTCAATGACTAAGGAATGTATAGCTTACCTCTGCCCGCCACCACCGTGTGAACCCTCACAGGCATGTCCTTGTCCGGCACTTGCACCGCCTCCTCCCCAGAGTTGTCCTCCTCGTCCAATGCCACCACCACCTCCGCGCTGGCCCCGTCTCCAGATGTTCCACCTACAAAGTACATTTAATAATGTTAGAATACACCACTCACTACTATATAATATTTGGTCTAGGAGGAAGAAAGAAATGTGAAAAAAACAGTATACAATTTAATAATTTATGACTGTGTACTCTAAAGTAAAAATGTCCCTTTTTCCAGGGAAGGCTGTTGTCTTGCTGCACTTTTTGGCACAACTGATGAATGTTTGCTTTTTACTTTTTAACACGCAACACTTTTTCTCCTAATGTTCCACCTACAAAGTACATTTAATAATATTAGAATACACCACTCACTACTATATAATATTTGGTCTAGGAGGAAGAAAGAAATGTGAAAAAAACAGTATACAATTTAATAATTTATGACTGTGTACTCTAAAGTAAAAATGTCCCTTTTTCCAGGGAAGGCTGTTGTCTTGCTGCACTTTTTGGCACAACTGATGAATGTTTGCTTTTTACTTTTTAACACGCAACACTTTTTCTCCTAACAGACAGAAGCTTGACTTCTAAGAACACAAGCAGGATCAAGCTCAAACCAGGTGAGAGCTTGACTCGACCACAAGAAATGTGTCCAATTAATCATCAGCACTAAGCACTTTTCCATTTTCAGTTACACGTTCACTTTTATGACAAACTTGATTTTAATAAATGGGTTTACTTTTAATAAAGCTTTTAAAATGGACTCTGTGGTTTTTGGTCCTCCAGACTAGAGTGGATGAGCTAAAGGTTTTGGAATTTTTGCAAGCATGAGTCCGTGCCTCTGCCATCGGTGACTTTGGGAGCTAAATGACTCTGCCACACTATCTAGTCAGTAAGGAGATTGGGGGTTCAACTACAAAGTCTGTTATCACTGAGGTATGTGGAAAGTCTAACAGCACCTATTATAATTGATAAGCTAAGCAATGCATTATTTAGTGTCCATAGTTCTGTTTGTGCAGATTTGCCCCTGCAACAGTAGTAGAATGGATTGTCCTCCTATCCAAACCAAAAGTAAAGTAGTATCTTATTCTTTCTTGGTGGTCATTCACCTTTTTATTGTTGGCAATGGTCAAAGCATAAACATTTAGAATACTTGAAAAGACATTATGGACAATCCCAGAGGACTGCACTCAGTGCATATAGAGCTATTGCTGACTAGAATGGGAGTCCAATGGAAATGCCAAATGTGCAATCTTAGTTAGCTAAACAGACAGACTAATAAGAATAATCTAGTAATACCACACGGAGTCATAGTCGAGGCAGGATAAGAATTTAGATCCTGTCTACAAGAAGATCAAAGACGATTTAGAAAAAATCGAATGAGGAACGCTAGGAAAAAATAAGTACTCTATATTAAAATTAAAACTTACTGGGGCCAGCAAAGGAGCCCTCGCCTGCCCGGTCCTGGCCTGCATCGTCAACAGCACCCTCCTCCTCCTCCTCCTGTGTCCTCCTCTTGCCCCTGGGGGAAGCTGATGTACAACATGAAAGAAAGAAAAACAGAAAACATGGATGATATTTCTCAACCAAATCAAACATTTCAAAAGAACTAACAAAATATTTTTGCGAAATAGCAAATAGGGAACGACTCCACGGGATATATTATTGACCAATCTCATGTGGTCGACTACGTTATTACTTTAGTATTGCTTGATTTGCGGACCGTCGAATTGGAAACTACCCTATGTAACTCACTAAACAAAGTACTAAAAAGGTTTGCCTAGGATTGGCAGGCAGCAGTCCGCAGCACGCAAAGTGACAGCCAAAGTCCATCGTTATTGAAGATCAGCGACAACACTAAAGTTTCCTACTACATAAACCAGTCATTAAAATACTCAAACTATTAATCCACCACCACTATTTCTTCTTATCGCCATGTGTACAAAGGAAGGACTGGACTTGAGTCTGTAGTGGCTGATTTAGAAGCCCCTTGCGGCTCTTTTGCTCCATTGTTGCGTGACTTTTGTGACGCAGCGACAGCACAAAAGAGGCGCAATGGTGCGGCGTATATTAACAACGTGACGCATATGGGAGATGCATCACGTTGTAAAGCCCTGCACCAATAGGGGGCGTTCCGGCGCAAGGGAGGGCGTTCCTGCGCAGGAACGCATCCTAAAAGTGGCTGAGGGAAATCTACAAGATTTCAATCAGTCACTTTGAGGACAATGATGCATGACTCAAACCCTGCGCCTGCTTGAAGCAGACGTACGGCTTGACGCAGCATTGGGGAGATAGGGCACCCCAGAGCATTGATGGAGCTGCACCATCGTTGCGACGCAACTCCAGCAATGCGCCGCCTTTACGGCACAGATGCGTAACGCTTTGGTGACGTTTTGGGCCCATGGTGCGCCGCATTGTAAATACGGCGCACCATGGGTGATGGTGGCGTGACGCACAATTACTGGCGCATCCCTGCTACTTTGCAGGGATGCGCCGTTAATTAAAAATCAGAACCTTAGTGTGTAGCATTACGCAGTTCTTTAAACTACACTCATACATAATTTCACAGGCCAATGAAATGAACACAAAATCTAAAACAAATAAGCATAGTAGCAACACTACTGAGAAGAAGGAGAGCAGTGTACCTGAAATGCACAGAAGATTTTGAAATATAATTTACCTACAATGTAATGAGCAGCATTATTGCTCTTGGTAAAAAACAAAAATTTGCAATAGAATAACACAGCAGGAGAAAACATAGTAGTAAAGAAATAGCTACTACTACTCACCAAGCCCGGGGATCTCAAGGCCAAGGAGGTCGAGCAGATCTCGCTCACGGGTCAGGACATCCGTCCAGCGGTGGGTGGCCTGGTTGTAGGTGCGCCAGACCCGAGAGTGGTGGTAAATGGCCTGGCACACCTTCTCCCACCGCTTCCGGCGCTCCCGGACCCCGTACCCGGCACTGATCTTGCCGCCTCCCATGATGGTCCTGGGGAGGCGGCGCTGAACATAAAAAATGAGTTGGCCCACCTCCTCCGGGGTAAAGATCTCCCTGGGTACGACCTCCTCCCCCTTCAAACGCCCGCACGGGAGCCGGACACGGGGTGCGGGACCCTTCCCCTTCTCGGGATGCTTCCCGGCTCCCTTCACCGTGGTCTGGGCGGAAAGGAATAAAGAAAATAGAATAGGGAAGAGAAGAAAAGAAAAGAGTTTAAAAAGTAGTTTAAAATTAACTAAAAGTAGCAGTAAACACAAAAATATAGGGCTAGAAAAATAGAGGGATAGATAATAAGTAAAATAGATAAAAAAAACTTCAAACAAGCAAAGGATGGCAGAGATTGACAGAGGATACAAAGACCATGCCCAGAACCATAGCAATGAATGAGAAACAAGATGGCCGCGCCCGTTCACGACCGCGCGGGTAAGTTCGCGCGAGATTTTCCTTGCGAACACGCGCGAAACTGTACTGGCAAGCCGCAGACTTTGCGAGATTACACTTCGCGCCCGGAAACGGAAATACGTCAGGCAAACAAGATGGCCGCACCCTTGAACGACCGCGAGGGTAACTTTGCGCCTTGCGCTACGAGCGGCTCGCAAAAACGCACAAAACCTTGCCAACTGACACGCCGCAAAAAAAACAAATTGCATATTCGCACGAATTTGCGGCTTCTGAATCCGATCTCGCGCGTGTTCGCACCCCGCGAACCCCGCGAAATTGCAGAAAAACGAGTTTTTCAAAACTAAAAGCACTCGGCAGGGGCAAGAGTTCAAACTCATCATTAGTAACAATTACCTGTAGTGCTTCCTGACTGGGGCCCCTCCAGAATTCAGTTGCTAGTTGCAACAATTGTATGACCCTGCTCTGACCCTCACAGCAGGCTCATAGAATAGCTACAAGTAGGCCACAAAGGTCCTGGGGAAAAAAAATGCACTGCAACAGAAAGCAAAATTACAGATAAGGAAGCAGGTGCCAGACTGGAATTTTAAAACAGTGACACATTAATAAACTAACCCCAAATTAATTCATGTCAGTTGAAGCAGGGCTGGTGTGCTTGCTTTCCCCCCCCATAATCTACAGTAATGATGAACCAGAGGGTGGCATTGATGTAACAGAGGGTTGCAGTGGTGAAACAGAGGGTGCTGGGAACCTGTGATGATGAACCAGACGTAGAAACAACATAATCGCGACCGTTGCGTGCCGAAATGTAAGTTCGCAATTGCGAACTGGTACGAAACCCTCGCGAACTGGCAGAAATCCTTGCGAACACAAAAAAAAAAATTCCGCAAATTCGCAAGAATTCGCGGATTTTGCGGATTGCGAGTTCGCAAATCCGCAAAATTCGCGAACGCGAGATTCGCAAAATTCGCCCATGCTTAATTAGCACAGGGACCAAGATGGAGTTTCAATAAAAGACTCCTTACAGATGACTACTGGGTCAGAGGAATTTTTGAATTTTAAATTAGATTTTGCTCCAGACTGTTCTGTATTGCAGGATTTACATTCATTATTTAGAGGTCGGGTTATTTCCTCCCTGGCCACTCAAAGACAGGAGAAGAAAATCCAGCACATTAAAATAGGTGAGAGTTTGAACAAAGCCATGAAAACACACAGCAGCCCCCAATAAAAATGCACAGATGGCTTTAGAGGAAGCTAAGTTTAACGTTTCACAAATTCTTCATGCCAAAGAAATAGTGAGTCACACATAATACCTACAGATAAAATACGAGGAAAGTGCATGTATAAGAAAATACTTAGGGGCAGATTCACAAGCCCATTGCGCCACCCGTACGTCACTTTTCCCATGTTAACAATGACGCAAAAGTGGCGCAAGGGGCTTGAAAATAAGCCCCTTAGTTTAGTCTTTGAAGCGCAGAGCTCCCGCCAATATCATGAAAACAATCCAAGACCCTCTGAAGTAAAACAATTCATACACAATCATCTGAGGCGACTCAGACATTTCTTCAACATTATGCTACAATATATTCGGAATCTCATGATAGCTCTATGATGTTAGTGAACTTGTAAGACAAAGACAAGGGCACAGAAAATGTGGATCGCGTTATATTCTATTGACGATAAATATCAGAGCAGCTGCAAGAAATGTCAATTCCCCCAACCCCAGCACTGAATTACCAGGTTTTAAGAACCCAGCGGTGCCAGGGTACAACACCCGAAGACTTCGAGTTCTCCTGTTTTGGACTACAGAAACACAGAGTCTTCTAGATGAAGTCAAAGTTCGTATTTATTAGCTGCAGCCAGTAACAGGTATCCTGGAAGTACAACGCATTGTATGTTCTAAGGAGACTGCTCAATCTTACAAAGCCAGCCTTCTTCTTTTATACAAAATATTATGCTTTAGGCAAACATTCCTTATTTTACAGTTGACCATTCACATATTTCCACTACAAAGAAAAAGCAGAGTCATGATGACAAGCCCATATTTCAGTTTGTTCAGCCCACAATTAACTATCCGGCAAGGCCCAGTGTTTCCATCAGATATCGACAGACCCCTAATAAAAACGGGCACCTCCTCATCGTAAAGCAAGTCACAAAGAAAGAAACAGAGACAGGTGTGTGTGAGATTAGACACAGTTTGTATACGATGAAAAGGTTTACGACATGCGCACCTGGATGCTAATTTCTTTCGGCCACTGGGAAAGGAACTGGCCGAACAGGTTTGGCTTGAGGCGATGGACTCAGCTCGCCCAGGTCACAGAGGAGTCAGCGAAGGTATACGTGTCCTTCTGATTCGATCTTGGCTTCAGTCATATAGCCTAGGTGAGGGCAATCACAAAATGGCTGCCTCTCACAAAATGGAACCTGAGGGTTCAAGACGGAAACCCTGATTTCAGGGTGATTTCGTCACTCGAACATGACGGAAATGCTTGTGCATAGTATCTCAGTCATTACCGGTCTGCTGATACCAAAATCATCATGATACGACGATGTTTATAACACGGGTCCAGAATCTTCAGTACTACAGCCCTCCTTTTGCCCTTACATAGGCAATAACCTATACTCACGCTAATCTGAGTCCAGGTCTATATTCATGAAGTCATTGAGATGCTGCTGTAGCATCATCCTATTACTTAGCTCATTCCTTGATACAGGTTTCCTTACACACGATGTAGCACAGAGGCCACATATTGCAGGAGCACACTGTACACACAGACAGAACAGAAAAAGAATGGCTAAGATCATCCCAATGATGCCCACAAAGAACCATTGTAGCTAAACGGTAAGACCAAGTATGGGATACCTTTATCTGTTGTATGTGGCATAAGACCACACACCCAACAATTAGTTGTATTCACTACTAGTTGGTGTTGGTGCAAAAGCTGGTTGAAAGAGTTATTGATAAACTCTAATCTTCTAGTGGACTCATGCTCAGGCAGAGGGTGAAAAGAATGCGAAGAAACAGTAGGAGGAGGTATGGGCTGTGTAGTGGGTGCAAAGGTCACTTGAAACGAGAATAAAACATATCCTATTAAAAACATCATTACACTAAGCAACATACGAATGCATAATATCAGAAATCGTTTTCTTGTCATTAATGTACACATTCTGGCTTTAAAGTTCATCTGTTTGGCAGGTCTCTCCATCTTGAAAAACTCCATCCTCTCTAAGTAGCTGCCCGCGGCGGTAGGGTATTTCTGCTAAGGAATGCTTCTGTCAGTCCAGGGCAACTCCCTTAGACCAACCAGAACTGTCGACCTAACGTCTTGAGCTGCACTCCAAAGACTTAAGCAACCGCGACCCTAGCAGCTGAACCAGATGGCAGTTCAAAAAAACAAAAATAAGCAAGTTTCTCAGATGAGAGAGCTGCACATTCAAAAATAGAAAAATAATTTTTATTTGTCCATAGTTCTCGGCCTCAGAATATAACGGT
Organism: Lissotriton vulgaris; assembly: GCF_964263255.1. Taxonomy (NCBI): domain Eukaryota; kingdom Metazoa; phylum Chordata; class Amphibia; order Caudata; family Salamandridae; genus Lissotriton; species Lissotriton vulgaris. The sequence goes on from NC_141689.1 coordinate 1,478,170,364, forward strand.
TTCTTCCATGTACTGTCTGGTCCTGAAACAAGAGCTCAGGCTCTGTAGTGTTCAATCGACTTGACGGTGGCACAGCTTCTTGCAAGATATTGTCACTTTCTTGTTCAGAAATGTTTCCTTTTACACGTGCATCGCTAAAGGGCAGAAAACGAAGCATAGTCTCAGTTTCAGAGTCAGCGATATTCTCCTGGATCCTACGGTCGTATGGGAGAGGCAGTGGGACCCTCTTACAGTGTACGCCGTGGATCCAATGCTTTTTGCCTTCTACTCGAACAGCTGATCTCGTTGAAAGAAGAACAAGGTGAGGTCCAGTCCAACGGGGCTGATCATTCTTTGTCCGCTGGAAATTCTGGATCAGTACCCACGATCCAGGATCGATAGGATGTCCTGGAGCTTCAGAGACCGGCGGCAGAGTATCATGCACCTGTTGGTGTAAAACACGCAATTTAGCCGTCAATTCATACAGATAATCAAGCAGTACAGGATGTTCAAGTTTGCTATATTTTTTCGGCCTTGGCACTCCCCATATATTGGCCGGACGGCCAAACACAATCTCATAGGGACTAAGTCCCATTCGCGAATGAATAGTCATTCTTGTTGATAGGAGTGCTAAAGGCAGAGCGTCAGGCCATTTAAGACCAGAACTCGCTTGAATCTTTGCTAGTTTCAGCTTCAATGTGCCATTATAGCATTCTACTAATCCAGCTGATTGGGGGTGATTTGCAGCGTGGAACTTCTGTCGGATGCCTAACCCCTCACAAACTTTCTTCATCACTCGACCCACAAACTCACTTCCATTATCACTCCAGACCATTCTCGGCATTCCGAATCTAGGGAAGAAGTCCTTGACAAGGGCTTTAGCTGTGGATATGGCAGTATTGTCCTTTAGGGGGTATGCTTCCACCCATCTCAAAAAGGGACAAACAACAACGAGTACGTATTTCAAATTGTTGCACCTTTCAATGTGAATGAAATCTCACTGCAAAACCTCGAACGGATACGTAGGAGGAGCAAAATGACCAGCTGGAGTTGGAGTTCCCCTACCAGGATTGTATTTCAGACACACCATGCAATTCTTCACCAAGTTTTCTGCACATTTTGGAATTCCCGCATTCTGCCGAACTGGAGCCAAAAACTTACAAAACCCTTTCACACTAATATGTGCCATTCCATGAGCCTTTGTGACAACTGGAAGCACATATGCATCGGGTAACAACCATCTCTGATGCTATGACAAATCAATCCAACAACCATTCGAATCCAATCTACCCTTGCTTTCTCTCCATTCATTCAACTCTTTCTCTGTAGCTTCAGCTTGAATGGATTTCACGCTCTCAATCGTATCTTCACACATTCCAACATCACCAACCCATCTTGCAGGGCCTGCTACATACATTCGATTCATTACATCTTTTCCTGTTTCTTTTGCGATTTCATCAGCAAATGCATTACCACGACCAACATCATCAGTAACCTTTTTGTGTGCACTGCATTTCACAATTGCAACTTGTAACGGTAAGGTCAGTGACTCAAGAAGCTCATTCACCAACTGTCCATTCTGGATCTTCGTTCCATGCGAAGTTAAAAATCCACGTTCATGCCACAAACGCCCAAAGCTATGAGCCACGCCAAAAGTGTATTGGCTATCAGTATATATGGTCACTCTCATACCTTTCGACAACACACACACTCTCGTAAGTGCAATCAACTCTGCTGCTTGTGCTGAATTATGTGGGATACGTGCAGTTTCAACAATCGTATGCAAAGTCGTAACAGCATGTGCTGCAGTCGTATCACCATTCGGCAACTTAAAGCACGAACCATCAACCCATTAAGTACCATCACATTCAGAAAGAGGAGTATCCCTCAAGTCTATTCTCCCTTTCGTTTCTTCTTCAGTTCTCCGAAAACAGTCATGCTGTTCTTTATTATCATCATCTGTCTCAACTGAAATCGGCAACAATGTGGCTGGATTCAACGTGTTGCATCGTTTAATGTGCACATGACTCGCTAATAACGTCGTGTATAAATGAGGGGGTTTACCCAAACATAGTCACTGGGACCTGGGTTCTAATGGTACTAGGAGGAAGGGGTCCCAGTGTGAACGTGGAATAATGTACACAAATCACAAAATTATTGTCCAAAACACTGAATGGATCCACACTGTTTAATTCACAATGGGATAAGGTATATTGAATATACAAAACAAATTATCAAACGCTGTTGGCGGTTGTACAGTGCCCCAAGGAAGGAGAGGGGAGGGAAGTGGTGATCAAGTGAGGATGTGGCGATGAAAGGTATTAGTGACAGTAAAATCAGTCAATTAGCAAAACTATATTGACAATTTATTACAAAGCAAAATGGCCAAAAATTCGGCATTTAAATCAAAACGGCATACTTCACAAAATACAGTCAATGTTATAATAGTGGCGTGAAGTTGACACAAGGAAGGTGGTTGTCGACGTTTCGAACCTCTGATCAACGCAGGGGTTAGTCGTGCCCTTGCTGTGGGGTCTTCTTCAGGACCAGAAAGGAGGGGGCAGGCAACCTAATTAAAGCATGTAAAGGGAAATATTATTATTCGAGGGGGTATTATTCCAGTATGCCACCAGGGTGTACATTCATTTTTCCATCCTTTAATTGTACGAATGTGCCAAACTAACCATGTTCTATCATGGCACCATACGTCCACGCTTGTGGAGTAATTAATATGTATAGACAGCGATTATTTTCTAATTGACCATTGTGTACCTATATTGGTCTTACTTAGGGAAGAATAATACCCCCTTGAATAATAATATTTCCCTTTACATACTTTAATTAGGTTGCCTGCCCCCTCCATTCTGGTCCTGAAGAAGACCCCACAGCAAGGGCACGACTAACCCATGCGTTGATCAGTGGGTCGAAACGTCGACAACCACCTTCCTTGTGTCAACTTCACGCCACTATTATAACATTGACTGTATTTTGTGAAGTATGCCGTTTTGATTTAAACGCTGAATTTTTGGCCATTTTGCTTTGTATTAAATTGTCAATATAGTTTTGCTAATTGACTGATTTTACTGTCACTAATACCTTTTATCTCCACATTCTCACTTGATCACCACTTCACTCTCCTCTCCTTCCTTGGGGCACTGTACAACCGCCAACAGTGTTTAATAATTTGTTTTGTATATTCAATATACCTTATCCCATTGTGAATTAAACAGTGTGGATCCATTCAGTGTTTTGGACAATAATTTTGGGATTTGTGTACATTATTCCATGTTCACACTGGGACCTCTTCCTCCTAGTACTATCGCTAATAACGTCAGCTCATAACCCGACAACCGAGCACTAGTCAAATGCTGTGTCTTTGTACGGTTCAACAAGGTATCCACTGCATGTGGAACCATAACCACTAACGTATTATCCATAACCAAACCAGCAGACTGTCGAATTGAAACAGCCACTGCCGCCGTAGCTCTCAAACAACTCGGCAACGCTCTAGCTACCGGATCTAAAGTCGACGAAAAGTATGCACATGGACGTTGCTTATCGCCAAACTGCTGAGTCAAGACTGACAATGCACATCCCTCTCTCTCATGAACATACAATGTGAAAGGCTTACTGTAGTCGGGAGTACCCAACACAGGAGCCGAACACAACGCATTGCGTAATTCTGAAAAGCTCGTTTGACATTCGTCAGTCCAAGGAATAGGATTTGGAGTATCCTTAACAGTAAGGGCTATCAAAGGCTTCGCTAACAAAGAAAAAATAGGAATCCACTGCCTACAGTACGACGTAATACCCAAAAACGTACGTACTTCTCTCTGTGTCGTAGGCACACTCATTTTCGCAATAGCTTGAATTCTTTCTGGGGTCAGTTTCCTTCCCTCCTTCGATAAGAGGTGACCTAAGTAGGTTACTTCTTGTCGACAAAATTGCAACTTCGAGAGAGAAACTTTGTGATGACAATCAGACAAGTGATGTAGTAACGACAAAGTGGCTTCCCTGCAAATCTCCTCAGTGTCAGCAGCAACTAATAAATCATCCACATATTGAATAAGGGCTGCACCATCAGGTAAAATCAACAGATCAAGTTGTGTCTTCAAAGCTTGACTATAGATCGATGGACTCTTGCAATAGCCTTGAGGAGCACGTTTAAAGCGAAAACTGCGACCTCCTAAAGAGAATCCAAAAATGTCCCTACTCTCCATGGCAATCGGGATGCTGAAGAAAGCATTCTTCAAGTCAAACACCGAAAACCACGTGGCAGAAGCTGGAATCAGAGTCAATAAGGCTGTAATGTCGGGCACAACTGGAAATTGTGAAACAACTATTTTGTTCACTTCACGAAGATCGATGACAAACCTATATACAGGAGGCTGTGAAGGATCAGTTCTCTTCGAAACAGGCAAAACAGGACTATTGCACACATTACCTCTCGTTTCCTCAATGACACCCTTTTCGATCGGATCATAAATAATCACTAAAAGTGCACACTCTCCATCACTCGAGATGCGATATTGTGGAATGCGCGGTAACTTAGCATTCGCCTTCAGTGTCACGACATATGGAGGAATGTCCAATAGACCCACATCATTCGGACCAGTAGCCCACAATGAATCTGGTAAGAGAGAAAATTCAGATGGAAGGCAATCTTTCGACACGTACATTGGAGAGATCACTCTCTTACCTAAAGTAAGATGTACTCCTGATGGAGAACAATACAATGTCGCATACAGTCTCTTTAACAAATCCAATCCCAAAAGATTCTTTTTACAACCTGTAGTCAAAAGAAGGGGTGCTTCGATCTTACGCGGACCAACAGAAAGAGACAATGGAGCAGAAATCGGATTCGTAACGGGGGCGCCAGAAAAACCTACAGAAACATTATCGAAGCCAGACAAAGGTGCGCCAGGGAGTTTAGAATGCATAATAGAACTCTTTGTAGCACCAGTATCCAACAGAAAAGGTTCTGACACACCTGATGTAATCACCTCAACATAAGGTCCACTCTGATCTACTGGAACTGAAACAACTCCCTCTCTTTGTCCATGGCTGTCCTAACAATCATGACCATTTGCTTCATCACCTTCAACATAGTAATCATCCACATAGTACTGTGTTGTCCTACCGGGCGAACTTTGCTGTTGATCAAAACAATTCATCGAGTTCTGCGGAGGCAAAGGACGTACAGTCTTTCCGCGACCTCTACCTCTAGGCACTTGTTGAGCACCTCTACCTCTCACACCAGAAGCACCATTCGTGCGTTGTAACAGAACCGGACAACTATTCTTGTAATGACCCTCTTCTTTACAATATGCACACTGATTAGGCCCATAGGGAAAACGCTGCTGAGAAGACTCGTTTCTTTGCGAGTTTCTTGAATACTGCTGAGGTTGCTGATAATCGCGCTGACTAGTAATACGAGGTGGATAAGCTTGCTGTAGACGAACTTTAGTCTTTAATTCCTTAGTCTTCTTATCCACTTTCTCTAACTCATCTTTGCGCCTATTTTCATAGTACTGGGCAGTAGCCAAAATTTGGGCTGACGTGGAAACAGCCCAAGCGCTTTCAGAATCCTTCAACTTATTGCACAATTCAGGAAGCAAATTATGTACAAACTTGTCAACAAACAATCTCTGACTACCCTCTGTAGCCATATCCTGACCACTATGATCTACGAAGGTCTCTTCGAACCTCGTGAAAAAGTCAGACACCGTTTCGTCTTTCTTCTGCTTACATGCAGACAACTTGTCCCAATTGACACGCAATTCGGGCATTAAAGTCTTCATATACGTAATAATTTTCTCAGGAAGTTCAGTAATCAAATCCTCAGGCTTAGCACCGTCTACTTGTCTATTGTCGGCGTCCCTAAGATTAACCCATGTATCACCTAATTCATCCACATGATCCGTATGACGAATCTTACTCCAGGGTGTACATCCATTTTTCCATCCTTTAATTGTACGAATGTGCCAAACTAACCATGTTCTATCATGGCACCATACGTCCACGCTTGTGGAGTAATTAATATGTATAGACAGCGATTATTTTCTAATTGACCATTGTGTACCTATATTGGTCTTACTTAGGGAAGAATAATACCCCCTTGAATAATAATATTTCCCTTTACATACTTTAATTAGGTTGCCTTCCCCCTCCTTTCTGGTCCTGAAGAAGACCCCACAGCAAGGGCACGACTAACCCTTGCGTTGATCAGAGGGTCGAAACGTCGACAACCCCCTTCCTTGTGTCAACTTCACGCCACTATTATAACATTGACTGTCTTTTGTGAAGTATGCCATTTTGATTTAAACGCCGAATTTTTGGCCACTTTGCTTTGTATTAAATTGTCAACATAGTTTTGCTAATTGACTGATTTTACTGTCACTAATACCTTTTATCTCCACATCCTCACTTGATCACCACTTCCCTCCCCTCTCCTTCTTTGGGGCACTGTACAACCGCCAACAGCGTTTGATAATTTGTTTTGTATATTCAATATACCTTATCCCATTGTGAATTAAACAGTGTGGATCCATTCAGTGTTTTGGACAATAATTTTGTGATTTGTGTACATTATTCCACGTTCACACTGGGACCCCTTCCGCCTTGTACTATCGCTAATAACGTCAGCTCATCACCCGACAACCGAGCACTAGTCAAATGCTGTGTCTTTGTACGGTTCAACAAGGTATCCACTGCATGTGGAACCATAACCACTGACATATTATCCATAACCAAACCAGCAGACTGTCGAATTGAAACAGCCACTGCCGCCGTAGCTCTCAAACAACTCGGCAACGCTCTAGCTACCGGATCTAAAGTCGACGAAAAGTATTCACATGGACGTTGCTTATCGCCAAACTGCTGAGTCAAGACTGACAATGCACATCCCGCTCTCTCATGAACATACAATGTGAAAGACTTACTGTAGTCGGGAGTACCCAACACAGGAGCCGAACACAACACATTGCGTAATTCTGAAAAGCTCGTTTGACATTCGTCAGTCCAAGGAATAGGATTTGGAGTATCCTTAACAGTAAGTGCTATCAAAGGCTTCGCTAACAAAGAAAAATTAGGACTCCACTGCCTACAGTACGACGTAATACCCCAAAACGCACGTACTTCTCTCTGTGTCGTAGGCACACTCATTTTCGCAATAGCTTGAATTCTTTCTGGGGTCAGTTTCCTTCCCTCCTTCGATAAGAGGTGACCTAAGTAGGTTACTTCTTGTCGACAAAATTGCAACTTCGAGAGAGAAACTTTGTGATGACAATCAGACAAGTGATGTAGTAACGACAAAGTGGCTTCCCTGCAAATCTCCTCAGTGTCAGCAGCAACTAATAAATCATCCACATATTGAATAAGGGCTGCACCATCAGGTAAAATCAACAGATCAAGTTGTGTCTTCAAAGCTTGACTATAGATCGATGGACTCTCGCAATAGCCTTGAGGAGCGCGTTTAAAGCGAAAACTGCGACCTCCTAAAGAGAATCCAAAAATGTCCCTACTCTCCATGGCAATCGGGATGCTGAAGAAAGCATTCTTCAAGTCAATCACCGAAAACCACGTGGCAGAAGCTGGAATCAGAGTCAATAAGGCTGTAATGTCGGGCACAACTGGAAATTGTGGAACAACAATTTTGTTCACTTCGCGAAGATCAATGACAAACCTTAATACAGGAGGCTGTGAAGGATCAGTTCTCTTCAAAACAGGCAAAACAGGACTATTGCACACATTACCTCTCGTTTCCTCAATGACACCCTTTTCGATCAGATCATAAATAATCGCTAAAAGTGCACGCTCACCATCACTCGAGATGCGATATTGTGGAATGCGCGGTAACTTAGCATTCGCCTTCAGTGTCACAACATATGGAGGAATGTCCAATAGACCCACATCATTCGGACCAGTAGCCCACAATGAATCTGGTAAGAGAGACAATTCAGATGGAAGGCAATCTTTCGACACGTACATTGGAGAGATCACTCTCTTACCTAAAGTAAGATGTACTCCTGATGGAGAACAATACAATATCGCACACAATCTCTTTAACAAATCCAATCCCAAAAGATTCTCATTACAACCTGTAGTCAAAAGAAGGGGTGCTTCGATCTTACGCGGACCAACAGAAAGAGACAATGGAGCAGAAATCGGATTCGTAACGGGGGCGCCAGAAAAACCTACAGAAACATTATCGAAGCCAGAGAAAGGTGCGCCAGGGAGTTTAGAATGCATAATAGAACTCTTTGTAGCACCAGTATCCAACAGAAAAGGTTCTGACACACCTGATGTAATCACCTCAACATAAGGTCCACTCTGATCTACTGGAACTGAAACAACTCCCTCTCTTCTTTGTCCATGGCTGTCCTAACAATCATGACCATTTGCTTCATCACCTTCAACATGGTAATCATCCACATAGTACTGTGTTGTCCTACCGGACGAACTTTGCTGTTGATCAAAACTATTCATCGAGTTATGAGGAGGCAAAGGACGTACAGTCTGTCCGCGACCTCTACCTCTAGGCACTTGTTGAGCACCTCTACCTCTCACACCAGAAGCACCATTCGTGCATTGTAACAGAACCGGACAACTATTCTTGTAATGACCCTCTTCTTTACAATATGCACACTGATTAGGCCCATAGGGAAAACGCTGTTGAGAAGACTCGTTTCTTTGCGAGTTTCTTGAATACTGCTGAGGTTGCTGATAATCGCGCTGACTAGTAATACGAGGTGGATAAGCTTGCTGTAGAAGAACTTTAGTCTTTAATTCCTTAGTCTTCTTATCCACTTTCTCTAACTCATCTTTGCGCCTATTTTCATAGTACTGGGCAGTAGCCAAAATTTGGGCTGTCGTGGAAACAGCCTAAGCGCTTTCAGAATCCTTCAACTTATTGCACAATTCAGGAAGCAAATTATGTACAAACTTGTCAACAAACAATCTCTGACTACCCTCTGTAGCCATATCCTGACCACTATGATCTACGAAGGTCTCTTCGAACCTCGTGAAAAAGTCAGACACCGTTTCGTCTTTCTTCTGCTTACATGCAGACAACTTGTCCCAATTGACACGCAATTCAGGCATTAAAGTCTTCATATACGTAATAATTTTCTCAGGAAGTTCAGTAATCAAATCCTCAGGCTTAGCACCGCCTACTTGTCTATTGTCGGCGTCCCTAAGATTAACCCATGTATCGCCTAATTCATCCACATGATCCGTATGACGAATCTTACTCCAAATAGGTTGTGGAACAACATTGCCAAACAACATGTCGATGTCCGCCAAATTCATAATACACAAACTCACAGTTTGAGTCAACTCTTTATAGTACCCTGCTGGATTTTTGCGTGGATCGGGCAAAGACTGCTTAATAGCTAAAACTTCAGCACGTTTCCACGGAACATGTACCCAAACACGCTGAAAATGAGCCGGTACAGCTGGCGGAACATTACCTGGACCAGCAGCCACTTCCTCCTTTCACACCGAAGGAACTTCTCTCATCGGATATTGCCGTGCCTTTCTCCCAACTGAAGAATCAGAGTCAAACAATTGTCGAGAAGGAGACACTTTCCTAAATGACAACAACATCGCAACCGCTTTCTCAACATCAGATGGACTCACAATCGTTCCCTTCACAAACTCGGAACGTACACTATACAACTTGTCAGGAGCTTGTCCTACTTCCTCTTCCCATTTCTCAACAAGGAAAGCACACATCATATCAAAAACGTACCGCTGCTTAGGTGCTTCCCATTGAAGGAAGACATGCATAACACCCTCAAGATCATACCGCATATCGTACGTAATCCATTTACGCGCCATGTGGTCCAAAATCGCACACTCATCCATATTTGGCAACTGACTCCGTGACTGTCTACGCTCAACAACAGGGGACAAACCCATCTATCCCAACAAAGGAGAAAAGAAACCAGTAACTGCAGTAGTCATTCGTTGTCTAACAGAAGGAGAAGGAGAAAGAATAAAAGAAGACGGAACAGTAGCAGAAGAGGTCAAAGTCGGAATGGAGGAAACATTAAGAACAGGCGTAGAAGTAGCAGACGAAGAAGGAGACAAAGGTGGCGGTCCCTGAGGAGGCTGCGCCAAAGGAAGAGTAGCCAACAGAAAAGGAGCTGGCTGTGGTGGAATCACAGGTGGCACAACAACTGGGGGTTGTGCAATCGCAACTGGTGGCAGTGGTGCTGTAGCACTCTTTGCATAAGGGGGTGGTGAATTCAAGAGATGTGACAATAAAGGATCTTTCTCAAGATATTCCCTTCCTTCCTGTTCTTTATGCGGCAAAACTGGGTAGCATCTGTCTACCGCTAACTTCTTCACCCTAAGCATTTGTTCGCTTTCTTGATCTTCCTCATTATCCCTAAACGCAACCGCTGCTTGTACCATAGACATACCTCGTTCTCTTTTATTTTTCTTCACTAACTTCATTTCTCTCTGTTTGGCTTCTTTGCGCCATATGCGAAAAGAGTCAAACATTGCCGGCCGGGTTTTCTTCTTAAAAAGTTTAACCTCTAAATTATCCAAAATCTCTGTGTCAAAACTACCATATTGAGGCCATTTTAAAACACCATCTTTTCTGGTGTATCGGATCCATACTTCATTATATGCGATAGGGCCTACGCCATGCTTCACATAGAGTTCATACGTTGGAGTTCCAATCGGAGGAACCGGACACGAGTCCTCCAATCGGAATCCTTATTACAGCCAAGACAAAACATATTTCCAAGTCCGCTAAGACCAGGCATCTACGCTCTCTAGTCTAGCTTCAAACTTCAAAGGATTATCGAATACGATAGTCTCGCGAATACACGAGTCCTTCGGCTTCGGGATTTGCAAATTCCAAATCAAAGTGATCCAAAAAAGATACCAAAACTAAGAATCAAACTAAGGACTGGGAGAAGCTCCACTCATACTTAACTGAAGAAATCGATGACGTCACCAGAAGACTCGTCTAACGTTTCGCTCTACCAATCATCAAGGATCCAAAACAGGGCGATAGTCAGGGCAGCAGTCCTTCATAGCCGTCGGGAAGCGGGGAACCTCGCAGCAAAGACTTTCGGACCACGTCGACATACAGGGGTCGATGAAGTGGCGGCCTTCCTCCAGAATTTTCACACAAATCTGCTCACAAACCTCTGGCTTGGACCGGTACCGCTGAAATCGCCCCACGTTGGAAGCGTCAACTGAAGTACCAGGTTTTAAGAACCCAGCGGTGCCAGGGTACAACACCCGAAGACTTCGAGTTCTCCTGTTTTGGACTGCAGAAACACAGAGTCTTCTAGGTGAAGTCAAAGTTCGTATTTATTAGCTGCAGCCAGTAACAGGTATCCTAGAAGTACAATGCATTGTATGTTCTCAGGAGACTGCTCAATCTTACAAAGCCAGCCTTCTTCTTTTATACAAAATATTATGCTTTAGGCAAACATTCCTTATTTTACAGTTGACCATTCTCATATTTCCTCTACAAAGAAAAAGCAGAGTCATGATGACAAGCCCATATTTCAGTTTGTTCAGCCCACAATTAACTATCCGGCAAGGCCCAGTGTTTCCATCAGATATCGACGGACCCCTAATAAAAACGGGTACCTCCTCATCGTAAAGCAAGTCATAAAGAAAGAAACAGAGACAGGTGTGTGTGAGATTAGACACAGTTTGTATACGATGAAAAGGTTTACGACATGCGCACCTGGATGCTAATCTCATTCGGCCACTGGGAAAGGAACTGGCCGAACAGGTTTGGCTTGAGGCGATGGACTCAGCTCGCCCAGGTCACAGAGGAGTCAGCGAAGGTATACGTGCCCTTCTGACTCGATCTTGGCTTCAGTCATATAGCCTAGGTGAGGGCAATCACAAAATGCTGCCGCTCACAAAGTGGAACCCGAGGGTTCAAGACGGAAACTCCGATTTCAGGGTGATTTCATCACTCGAACATGACGGAAATGCTTGTGCATAGTATCTCAGTCATTACCGGTCAGCTGATACCAAAATCGTCATGATACGACGATGTTTATAACACGGGTCCAGAATCTTCAGTACTACAGCACCCACCACCAGTTTTGTACTGGGACATAAAATAGGCCTGGGCAACAAAAAAAAGGGGCCCCATTAGCAAACCAGATAGCTAAAAAAGTGGATCACATTTGTAAATCGGGGAAGTTCTGAACTTGTAATGTAATGTGTCTTGTAAAGCGCACTGCTGCCCTGAGGCGTTGTGGCGCTGTAGACCGCTGGGGAACCCGTCCTGGCTATCCCTGTGAGATGGTCCCTACTGGGTATCTCCAAGGTGAAACCAGGCATCCCCGACAAATGTGGGGGGCCGTTGTAGAGATGAGGCAAGCTAATGCCCAGAGTTGCCGAGTGTGATCCCTGGTTAGAGTAGGCACCGAGGCGAGAATTATCGAGTCTGCTGACCCTGGTCCACGACCCTGCCGCGTCGGGAATTAAACCCTGGTCTTGAACCCTGGTCCTGGGCCGTTCTCTGCTTCCGGGTCTGCCGCCTCTAACCAGTGAGCCACACCACTCCACATTGTAGAGACTGTATAGCTGTTTTGCAAGGTGGAAGAGACTGCATCTACAGTAAAACCCACCCACCAGACAATAAAACAAGCCCACTAACATCCAAAAAACGGCCCATGACCTGACATGTCGGTCCAGGCCTTCTGGCAGAGCCATCGTGCCCTGAAGGCCAGTCCCACCCTGTACACCACACACCAATTTCATAAAGCTGAGGCAATTCAGACCTAGTACAGACAGAGGCGCATTGTTCCACCCTCTTCGCGGGGATGATGGAATATAAAAAAGATTAATTAAGTCAACGCCCCTCGTGGTGAATACATGGCCCTTCAGAAGCTTTAAATGACATGATGGTCGACCTACATATTGTTTATTTGCAATAGCTTCATTAATGTTGAGTGGTGGTGACGTTCACGCCATCTCTCATCCTTTGACACCGCGGACAATTTCTGTAGACTGAAGAGAACAAAATAAATAAATGCACGTGCCCAAAGCGATTATTTAAACAACATTTGAAACATATTTACTGTTCTCTTTTAAGTGAACACATGGCTTTTAAGCAGTATGGATTGCTGCTTAAATGTTCAGCCTTTATCACACCACAAGAAAATAAATTACACGTTGCAACAAAATCTGCGAAATAAAGTCTTTAGTGTACAAAACAAAGAATTACACATATTGGGTACCAAATTGAAATTTTGGAAGTTTGCAAACTTCGGGTGCCTGTATGCCCCAAGAAGTGAACTGAAATTCTTGTAATACCTATGCCCTCGCATTGGTAATGTGGTTATACCAGTAATCAAGAGAAATGCATGGATGCACTCCTCGCTGTATAATCAATGGGATATCACACTATTCCAAAGGAAGGCTCTTATGAACATAAAATACCACAATGATGAACATTTCAATTTTTCACAGAACCTGGTCTGGGAACATGTCATTCCTGAAAAAAAATACTGAGCTGACAAATTCTGTAGTAGAAGAACTCTAAATATAGGTCATTAGTACCTATTGGAAACACCAGCAGAGCATAGCATACCATAGCATTACATACCATGCCATACCATACCGTACCATACTTTGCCATACCATACCATACCATACCATACCATACCATACCATACCATACCATACCATACCATACCATATCATACCATACCATACAGTACCAAACCAAACCAAATGCAAGGAAACAACACAGTGATTGCAGCTGCACAGAGATGGTCTTCAGACTCCAGCTGTATAGGATGTGTGGAAGCAGAGGATAAAGTACTGTATTATGCTTTGTAACGGGCATCTTTTTTAAGAGAGGGAAACCAATCATGTTTGTACACATTGAAAGAAGAGAACATTAAGTAGAAATTGCAAACAGGCTAGATAGGCAACAAACAAAACTATCTGTTATTATATATCTCTCTAGGAAGCAATGCACTTTCATTGGCAAAGCTTACTTGACATGGCATGTCAATCAAGCTATTTTCATGGTGTAGTGCTGTGTGATGTTGTTTTACAATAATACTTATTTTTATCATTGTGCCAGCAACCTACTTGTCACAAGGTCCTTATCTTGCATGTCTGCTTTCTTACACTTAGGCAAGGCGCCCTGGATCAAACCTGCCATGATTCTACGCCCTGTTCTCTCCACCTATCTTGACGAAGTTCCAGTTGCAAATCCGAGCCCCCACCACGGTCAGACTTTTTCAGGACTCAGACCACATTGTCCTCACCAATAAAGGCAGTCAAGTAATCTAGGATGAGGGTTAGAGCGATGAAATTATTAAATGTCGCACTGTGACATAATGATATGGCTACAACTGGCTACACACAGCAAACTCCTGTCTGAGCTGGTGAGATGCTAGCATTTTTAGGGGCGTTTGTCATTTATTAAGGATGCCAGTATGGGATTACTAAACATGATAGAGAGATACCATTCTATGATCGGTGGACATCTTTGATGAGTGTTAGTCTCTTTAGTTCAGTAGTTTTTATTGAAAAATAAATTGGCAGTTTTTTTTCCTGGGGCCTGCAAATATAGGGACCAAGAAGATTGGCTCCTGGTCCTGGATTTGCAATGCAAATGGGTCTTGTAAGAATTTGGATTACTGGTTGAAGAGGGTTGACCACTATTCAATCAGCAACCACAATTCTTTTCAGGGTGGTCACAAGTAAAATGCAAATTCACCTGTGCTCAACCCTCTGGTAGCTTGGCACAGAGCAGCCAGGCTTAACTTCGAGGCAATGTTTAAAGTATTTATGCAGCAATCCAAACAGTAATAAAGTGAAACAAAACACGAGAAAACCATTCCGAATTAGAAAGAATAGAGTGATATTTAATAAATATTTTAAGACCTAAGGGGCATATGTATCATCCGTTTTTTTAGTCGCAAACTCTGCAATTCGCAAAAAGCAGCCTTTGAGACTAAAAAATCAGAAAATGCGATGTATGATTAAAATCGCATCGCAAAATGTATGAATCGCAAAATTTGTGATTAATTAATTTTGCGTCAGCATGTAAGGAATCTCAAATTGCGATTCCTTAAATGATATTTATGGAACACCCAAGTTGTGCGATTTCTCATTAAGAGGTGGTAATTTGCGATTTCTTTCACAAATGCACTTTTTGGCATTTGTAAAGGTGCCATGTGGCGCACATTCCTTCCCTTAGGGCATGTATGTTCACCATATGCGCACACATGTAAATTTCAAGGGTGCATCAGATTGTCCTTATGACACCCTTGCACCCTTGAAATTATTCTCAATTTGCGATTCGCAAATTGAGAATAACTTCCCATTCATTCCTATGGGCCTCCTGGCCCATAGAAATGAATGGGAAAGTATTCCTTAATTGCGATTCGCAATTTGCTAATCGCAATTAAGGAATATTAAGAAATCACAAAAAAATTGCGAGTTTTTACATACATCCCTATTTGCAATTCTCAAATAGTGATTTCTAAAAAATCGCTATTTGAGAATCGCAAATCAGGATGTTGATACATATGGCCCAAAATGACAAACATCCAATCAGTAGAACGAGAGATATGGTACATAAAACATTTAAGTGAAAATAACGCTAAAAAGTACAAAGGGCAAACTGTGGTTAGCTGGTTGTGTTAGACCGGGACAAAGTCAAAAGTTCAGGCTGACCATAATGGAGAGCATGTTGGCTACAGGTACCCAGTGGAAAAAAGTACCTCAAAGTCAAATCTTGGTATCAGAGTGATGCATAATGCCACATTGAGGATGCGTCGCGCAGCGGAGGCGATGCAAAGTCCTTGTGTGGAGATGCATTCAACAATGGCACTTTTGGCTAGCTGCGACGGGCACTGCGAGGTCCTTGAGTAAAGATGCTTAGCTCAGTAGCTCAGCAGTGGTTCTGAGGAGCTGTGCTGGGTGATGCGAGATCCTTGCATGGAGATGCATTGAGCAGCAGCAGTTCTGAGAAGCTGGTGGGAGATCTGAGGTCTTTGTGTGGGGATGGGTCACAGAGCAGTGATTCTAATGACCTGTGGGGCAGCGAAGTGAAGTGCAACATTGCGGATGTGCTATGCAGCAGTTCCAATGCAGAATCCAGTGACGCGATGTGTTGCGCTGCTCTTGTTCTGCATGGACCACAGATGGGCTTGCAGAACACCTTAATGCCCTTTTCCAAGCATCCAGGAAAGGGGTGGCACCACTTGGGAGGGCAGGACTCACACCTGGTAGAGTCCAGGTGCTGGGTTCAAGGCTGTTGGAGCCTGTTCTGTCCCTGAGGCTCGGATCAGGAGACCAGACAACTAGCCATAAGTGTCACTCTGGTGGTCCTGGGTCCAAGATGTAGGTCCAGTCCTTCTCAATCAGGAAGGAGGGAAGCAGGGGCAGCACAGCAGGGCAGCAGAGTGTCAGTCCTTCTTGCAGAAAAGCAGCACAGCAATTCTTTCTAAGTCTTCGACAGGTCCAGATGTGTACTGTATAGTTTGGTCTGAGGTGCTGTTATTTATACCAGGTGCCCACTTTGAAGTAGGAGAGGTTTCTGGAAGTTTCCACCCCGTGGTGTCAGGCATCTCCTTCCTTCCAGCTCTGGGCCCAGCTTTTCTGGGGATGCAAAAGTCTAGTGATAAACCCTTTTAGGGTGTGTTCATGCAGGGCCTTTGTGATGTGCAAGTGTGGTAGGTGACTGCTTTGCCCACCCGTTAAGTCAGAGTGGCCCATCCTGCCAACATCTGCTTCTCTATGTCTCAATCTCTAGGAGCAATACACAAGGGCCTATTGCCAGCTTCACCTAGTCATGTGACCCGGGAACAGGCAACAGGCAACAGGCAACAAATGATTAGGGCAAGAAAATCCCAACTTTCTAAAAGTGGCATTTTCAGAATTGTGACATAAAATCTGACTTTACCAGTAAAGAGGGCTTTAAATTACAATTTTTCAGACACCAAAGTCGAACTGTCTACTTTCTCTCAATTGAAAGTTATTTCTTATTAAAGTTAATAGAAAACCCAGAGGAAGGCCTTGCAGTAATGAAAAATTAATGTAAGATTTTTTCTCTATCAGGGCATGTAAAACTTGAAAGCACATGCCCAGCTGTTCAAAAAGGCTGCACCTTGCCCCTGGCCTGCTCAGGGCCTTCCCTAGTGGTGACCTAAAAAGGAAGGTCTAGGCCTGGCAAAAGCTTTATTTTTCCAGGCTAAAATGTCAGTTTACAACTGCCTACACAGGCTGCAATGGCAGGCCTGGGACATGTTTTAGTGGGCTACTTAAGTGGGTGGTACAATCAGTGCTACAAACCAACTGGTAACATTTATTTTACAGGCCCTGGATACATGGGGTGCCACTTTAAGGGACTTACAAGTAAATTACATGTGCCAATTGGTTAAAAGCTAATTTTACCATGTTTAGGGGAGAGCAGAAGCACTTTAGCATTATCAGTCCTAAGACCAACAAAAACAAATTTGGAAAAAATAGGAGGTGTGAAGGCAAAACGTTTGGGGAAGACCACCCTAAGGATAACAAGTCTAGGGGGTCTCTATAAGCCTCATGGACCCTCTCAGTAAATAAGGACAAGCAATCACACCTAACGCAAGGAGGTATTGTAGTGTGAATCTAGATAGAGTTAAACAGAATTACAAAATTTGCAAAAAGGATGTCGATGTCCAGCCAGTTGAAGGGTACACAACTATTTTATAATCACTTTTTTAAACTTGTTCAAACTTCATCCTAAGTTGTCCTTTCTTTATATTTCTTTGTGTTGACACATTTCATATTTTCTTCCAGTTCCACTCTGCTGTTGTTAAATATTAATGCCTTTGTATTGTTATTCCTATTGTACTTCAGTAATGCTCAATGCAAAGTTCTCAGCTGCCTAATACATAGCTTTGCATTATTCAACGACTAGAAATATTAAAGAAAATAAATACATAAATATACATATATTTACAATACAAATGTACAATTAAACAATGATCAGCAGCATCAAAACCAAGGCCCCTGAATATGCACACCAAATAAAGTCCATGATAACGAGATGATTGCAAATTATTCGCAATTCTACAACTAAAAGAAAAATACCACACATAGTGGAAATACAAAACTGATGATGATGATTGGGCGCAGGGACCTGTAGTCTGTAGACCAGGGTGCTGCACAGTCTTAAGTTTGTTGTTATATGCTGATTATAAGTGGTGTGCTCCTTGAAAATGGTGGTGATTCATCCTCAGGGCCTTTGTTTGTGGTCTTGCCTGATGATCTTATATTCAGTGGGGATGCCATGGTGAAGCTGGGGTCAACCATGTCTCGATGAGGAAAAGGAGGTTTGCGGTGATTGGTAAAAGGGTTTGACAATGTTCTTAAACAATGGCTGTTCAATACCATGACTGAACATAAAATTAAGAGCATTTGAAAAAAAAACATCAAAAAAGATACTTATTTTTACCAAGCCTAAACATTTACTGTTCAAACCCTAACATGTGCAAACACACAAATATCATAGGAACAGATCAAAAGGGTGCCTCTTAGTTTGCATAGATAGGTGTTGAAGGGTGACATTATTAGTTCCTTGAGGTTAAGTGATGTGTAATTAGATTAGTATTAGGACTATTCTACAGTGATTTGCCCCAGAAGCTATTTTCACCGTAAAGGTATGTATCTTTTCTATGAGAAAAACATCAGTTCAGAATAAAATCATAACCTTGCTAATCTAGTTTCAGACAGACTACATGAATAATTTAAATACTATTTTTAATGTTTATTAAAATTTCAATCAAGAGTGAAGTTGGATTTCTAATAAATAGTAGCACAGCTCATGAGAACTCATCTGAACCTACTGAAGAACAAAAGATTACTGGACCTGCTGTCTCTGATATGCTCCCACATGTATCCAGGACTGAGAAGTGGACTCCAAGTGTCAGTTGGCTGACCTCCTGTATGGCTATATGAGCACAACAAGTTGCAAGAGACCTTTTTCTTAAAGGGGCCAATGGGCCAGTAACAACTGGACATGGGCTGGCATACAGTGGTTCTACTGGAGTGGGTCCTGGCCCCCTACCAGCTGTTTCTGAGGTCTTGGGAGCCTTTCATTTGACGAAGAGGAGTTGCTCCAGAAACTCTGAAAAGTTGGGACTTAGAAAATGATTGGACTTTCTAGTCCTATCGACATTCAGTGGGACCTCAGGGAAACAATGTTCAATTTCAGGAGGACTTTGTCAGATACAGCTCAAGGCTTGTCCTGCTGGAGGAAAAGACTGATTTCGAAGACAGAAATCTTGGCTGGGCAATGGTGCATAAAGTATCCACCCAAGAAGAGTACTTAGGCAGCCTTTACAATTGAATGTCTCCCGCTCTGAGATTTTCCCACCAAAACTAACAGATTCAGCGGAATTTGTCCAACAGCTATCTGGCTTTGAGAATCCTCAGCAGCTGGCCATACAGTAGATTGTCTCGCAAGGACAGAGGGTGTAGACTTTTATAATGTAGGATTGTGTTCCTATTGGTTGATTTACGATGTAGTGTTGTCCCTAATTCATTATTAATGGGTCTGACTTCCACATCAAGGAACGTGAGAGAGGTCTTACTCTTAGTAACTGTGAATTTAATATCTGGGTGTCTTCTGTTAAGCCAATCATGGAATTGTATTAAAGTTGTTTCCGAGCCATTTCAAAGGAACCAAATCTCATCAATATAACAATACCACTTTAAAAGGTTTTGTTTAAAAGGGTTGTTGTCATAGACAAACTTTTCTTCAAACCTAGCCATGTAGGGGATTGCCATCTTCGTGGCAATGGGACAACCCATCGCAGTCCCTTTGCTTTGGATGTAGAGTTTTTCTTCAAACTTAAAGTAGTTATTTTTTAATGCCACTGTAGCTAGTTGGAGGATCAAATCAGTCTGTACCCGCTGCCGGTGTTCATATGTGTCAAGATAAGTTTCATGAGCTTCAAGTGCCTCTTCTTGGGGGATTTGTGTGTACAGGGACACTAAGTCGCATAACACCAACATTTAGTTTTAGACATCAAACTGGAGGCCTTCTAATTTGGTGATCAAGTCCATTGTGTCTCTCAAGCACGATGAAACATGTTGGAGAAAAGGTTTTAAGAAGAAGTCCATGTATTTTGAAATTGGCTTTAATGAAGAGTTGCACCCGGAGACAATTGGTCTCCCAGGTGGAAATCATCTCAAAAATGTTTTTGTTATTTGTCACTATGTCTCACTCCTGTTTGGTTTGATGTAATGTGAAAGTTATGTGTATCTGACCTCTGCTTTGAGGATTTACAAAATGAAATGATTGAAAATGAATAAGTAAACATAATAGACCAACTGATATGTGATTTGGTCTGAGTCTGTCTAAAGGTTAGCAGCCAACAAATGGTCAGCTAGATGTTTTGACTTTTTTTTAACTTTCTAAAAGTGGCATTTCCAGAACTGTCATTTAAAATCTGAAGTAACCATAAATTTGGATTTTAAATTAGGATTCCAGAGACACCAAACATGAACTGATCATCTCGTCCCATTTGGGAATTACACTTATAAGATGTAAAAAGGTAACTAAAATGTTATTTTACTGGAGAGATAGGCCTTGCACTAGTGGAAAACTAATTTATGAGTTTTTCACTATCAAGTGACATAAAACTTAAAAGTACATGTCCAAACCTCTGGGCTGTCCATGGACTACATTAGGCATGACATTTGTATAGGAATGTTTGGGCCAAACAAAAGGTTTTTTTGCCATACGAAATGGCAGCACACATGGGCTCTGCAATAGCAGGCCTAAGACATATTTAAGGTGCTACTTAAGTGGGTGGCACAATTAGTGCTACAGACCCATTAGCTATTTTTTAGAACAACGGTCCTTGAATAAGTTATATATGGGAAAAGATGACATTTAGACCTTGATGGGTACTATAGATTTTCAGTGTCCAGCCGGACAGAGAATTTTAACAAACTATATATTGAAGGATTTATGTACAAATACAAAGCAAGAAATCAAGAACCCACAGTAAAGGGTCCAGAGACCTAGTTTGTAAGTATGGTTACTGCATGATTTATGTCAGTGTTTTCCAAAGAAAGAAAAATTTCTTTCTAGAGTCCCCTCACTCACCGGGGTTTCCCCACGGTGGCATGCTTCATCATTGGGGCCATCCCAGTTTTCTACGAAAAGGGGCGTGCTGCGACTCGCGAACTACGCAGGAGCACTGTATTTGTGAAAGACTATGTGTGGTGTGAAGTGTTGTGGTGGTGGAGTGGGTGTGTGATTAGAAATACCGTGCTAATGGGCCTCAACAATTTATTTTGCTTCTAGCTAGGTATATTAAAAAGGGGTAACACTGCTATTTAACCATGAATTGGGCTAAATCAGTGTTTTCTGGTCGACATGTTTCAAGCTCCCCAAGCTTTTCATCAGGACCATACAGGGTCCAGCCCTGTATATACCACTTCTATATTTAAATAAATAGGATTTATATCACAATGCGCTGTTAATTTAAAACATGCGTATTATACATACGATTTGTGTCTTACTGTCGTATATGTATCGGTGCCTTATTGCACTTCATGGTCTCAGGCGAGGGCGGGATCACCTCGTGGAAGCATTGTTCCTTATCGGCAAAACCGCTCGGGACTACCTACTCGTTCCTCACCCGGCCGCATATTCAGGCCGGGTGAGAAATGTTTCTTTCTTTGGAAAACACTGACATAAATCATGCAGTAACCATACTTACAAACTAGGTCTCTGGACCCTTTACTGTGGGTTCTTGATTTCTTGATATATGTAACTGGAGGCCGACCTAGCTTTGTTTATCCTCCTCCTCCCTCTGTTTCGTACCAAATACAAAGCAACACATGTAATGACAATGGACAAAATCCTGCATCCGGCATAGGGAAAGAAAGGGGGTTACATAGAAAGCATAACAAATACAAAACATAAAGGGTTTTTTCAGGCGACAAAGGAGCAATGGTTGCTTGGTACGGTCATAGAATCAAGCAAGCTAACCATCAACAGTAGCCACAACTTAATTAGATGCAGACAGAAGTGGTACTGATAAATGTCGATGACGTTTCGATCCCTGGCTCTTAAAATAAGGGGATCATCATCAGGACTAAGAAAGTACAGTGCCTGGTATTTAACAACAATGCCTACAGGGGAAGGAAAATTGAAAAAAGGGGGGAACAACAGAATAAACTGTCAAGATAAGGGCTAATTTGCGCAACAAGACAACCTATCCAACCCACAACAAACATTTAGTACTACATTTTACAGTGGCTCTAGGTGACCAGGTATACCGCATGAGCAAATAACATTTCAGTCAGCAGAATTTTGACATGTATTTTGTGCTGAAACAAATGCCTGGCTGTTCGTGAACCTGAGGAAATCTTTGGCATTTTGGTTGACAGATTTTTTGCAGTGAAAATACATGCCTCATTGAAAGAAATACGGCGGATTATTAATAATTACATTGACGATTCAAACGGAGAAGTATCTGTTTCACAAGGCATAAGTAACCGTTTTAAACTAGCCACGCCGGAGGGAGGAAGAGAACCAGCCGGGCGGAGAGGGTGAGAAAGTAAGAAAAGCCATGTTCGGAGCCGCATATAGACCATGGGTGTGGCCGAGTGAGCAATGCGACGTGAGCGGACGTGCTTGAGAGTTGTGATTGAGAAAAGTTAAGAACATACCTCTGAGGACAGAATTGTTCGGAGGTTACGGAGGATATGGAGAATGTCACTGAACACGGGGATAAAACGGGGGCTGTCCATTAGTGATTTGTAGGCTAGCGGGACATCAGTGACAAGTGACAGTGATGGAAGTAATAATGGTTACCTGTAGGTCAAAAAGTTTTGACTCAGAGTTAATCCACAATGCAGGCATCAGGTGTCTATTCCGTGATTAGGAGGAGACTCTGCGAGCGAGTGCGGGGTCCGTCTACTTGCTCGAGGGGGCTAAGAGGAAAGGGAGGGAGGGTAAGCGTGAAGCCTGGAAGTACAGCGATGAAGGGATAACGTATTGTTCTAAAAACAGGGGGGGGGGAGTGTTTGGGCTTACCTCAATAACCCGTTTACACGGGATCCCGTCTTGTTCACTGGCACGATGGCTGGAACTGGAGTGAGGGCTATGTTGAGGGTGTTTATATGTAAAGGGCCGCCATCAGATAAAATATTTAATGATAATAAATCAATGTTATTATCATTTATTTATCACTGTCTTAGCCACAAAGCTGATGGCCGGGCCTTGACAGGGAGGAGGAGTGGTGGATGGGCATTGTAAAGTGTGCATGTTGTTTTGGCTAGTCCTATTAGGAGGGCTAAACTGAAATGCGCACTTATGTTTCTCCAACCCAGCAGTGTTGTACAGCGAGTTGAAGAAAAGGCACATGCTCTCCTGTGCCTGAGCGAGTGTCAGACAAGCCAGCTAGGCCAATCCAGGTGCTCCTCTCATTCTAGGTATAGCACGAGAGCAGGGTATGGATTGGGTGGGGAACCTGTGCTTTATGGCCCATCGAATGCCGGGAGGAGCAACGAGGCAGCCATCAATGCCGGGAGTGGAAGGTAAGTGTTTTTTTTAAATTTTATTTCCCAATCCTCCACATCACCCTACTACTTAGATTGGTGGCAGCCACAACTATTTTACGTAGTCTCACATGCGTTCATGAATCTTCCGCCAATCATCATACTCTGTATTAGCAAACAGAGCAGTCCTTCTTGCTTGCAATAATTGTATATGAACAGTCCATAAATATTTCTACTGTACTCAATTTCAGATGTTTCAGGGCCGAGTGGGAAGTGTGGCTCACTGGTTAGAGGAGGCAGACCTGGAAGCAGAGGTGAGCCCGGGACCAGGGTTCAATTCCCGGCTCGGAGGAGTCTTGAGTCCAAAAATGTCCATGGACTCGACAATTCTCGCTCCGGTGCCTACTCGATTCACGGGTTCACACTCTGCGACTCTGGGCAATAGCTTGCTTAATCTCCACAACGGCCCCTCGCAGCGGGATGCCTGACTTTCACCTTGCGGATACCCTGCCGGGGTTATCTCACAGGGGAATACCAGGACGGGTTCCCTAAGCAAGGGCTTAGAAACCGCTTGGTGATTTGCGCTATTTGCATACTCCAAGGTGTTATTGTGTGTTTGCTTGGCCTTTGCACACCCATTTCCACTTTTCCTGTCATGAAATGTATTTTTTTCAAATAGCCATTTCCAATTACTATTATTATTCTACAACCTGCCTTGCACCTCAAAGCCAGCACCAGGATGTGCCTCAATCCTCCATCTTTTTAGTGCTGTGATAACCATCTTTAGCAAGATTGCCTAAAAGCACTTATTCCTGTCGATCTGAAAACTGTCTTACAAAAGCAACTCCGAAAATATCTTATAAAACTACCAGTCAAACATTTGCCAGCTCAAATACCAGTCACGATAATCAAGTCCATGCTATATTTCCATAAAAGGCTATATTTCTCGTGCAAGTAGATTGGAGTGTCAGATGAATTAGTCTTGGAATCCTCTTTAGGCTTTCTGGAACAATTGATGATCCCTGTATCACGGTGAGACTAATTTAAAAATGTGAGCAATCAGATGGCAACAACAATAACCTGCATGAACCGAGGAACCAGAAATGTTTCATCGAGTGCGTTCTATCGAAGTTAATATTCTTAATTCACATTTATTAAGTAATCACTGTGGTCAACTAATTGATTTCCGGTTAATTCTGTGCAGCACGTGCCATTGATTCTGCAGCTATGACTGTTTGTCAATACACATCAAAACGTTGGTTTATTTATTACACTCATGGGGTTTAGGTGCTTAATTGGACCTGAAATGAGTGAAGACCTAATGTTCCATTTTTTACAAACTGCTTAGGCTTACACATATAAAGAATTTGTTCCCTTGAAGATGCGTTAATGAAAGAAGACAAGATGTTGGCGCCATATTGTGGTTAGGCAAGTATGATTTTTTTTTAATGCTCGTGTAATCTCTCTTATTTTCCAAATTTTGCATAATGTGAAATTTTGCATAATTCTTTACTGCAGGAGACTAATTTCAACAGAAAATGTCTTGCCAAGAGACATTTTCTTCATGAACAGACATTTTAGCTACGAAGTCTCCTATCGATATATTGTGGGATTTTTGCACTCCTGGAGCAAGGTTACTCAAGATACCAGCAAACCATAGAATAGGTGTAAATGTTTGAAAATGAAGCATATTTTGCAGAAAAATATTTGCAACTTTCTTGGCAGCACCTATCCTTAAAGATCCAGAGGAAGGGTTTTTGATAATCAGGGAAAGATCCTAGGAGCTCTGCCCTATATATGCACAAATTCTAAAATTAAAGTATAATAATAATGAGCCCTGTAACTCCCCAATTGTGTGTGAGTTCACTAAACAAGCAAAAAACGGAAGCCTAGGCACACATAAATAGTACGTTTACACAGTATGTGTAAGTGCTACAGTACAAAATACATAAAACGGAAAGGAAAAGGTCTTCAGAAATTTTGAGTAATGTTCAGCCTTTTAATTTTTTCTTAAAATTCAGTGATCAGTGGAAGAACCAGCCGACACGTGCTTCGTCGCATATGGAATTTGCTTCTGCGACTTCTTCAGGGCTGGGAGGGGATACAAGTGATGAAGGTGATGTATACATCATGGTACTCCATTGTCAAGATTTTTTTACAATCTTCACAATTGGAGGTATGTGGGCAATTGAGATGATTTTTACAAATCTTGCCAGTCCACAGTTAACAAAGTGATTAATCACATTTTAATGGGATGTATTTCTGAACCTCGTCTCAACACTATCTTATGATTTTCACTTTTATCAATATAGAATACTCCTAGTCTTCCTTCTAAAGATCTCCATTGCTTTTATAAGAGCCACGGAGGGTTGATGCTTTGATATCCATTTTCTCAGGAGGATTAACCTTTCAACAGTACAGTATAAAACTACTTCAGGTGTCCAGATCACGTGTCCACACCCCGGAACACCGTGATCTGCCAGAGAGGCTCCCTAGGCGCACCTGCCCTGAGGTAAGATTATACAGCACTCGTTGTTCCCCTACCTGTTGTTACTGGAACATGCATATAGGATCTTAACCCCTCAAATAATACACGATTGATCTTTTTTTAGATCTACTACAACACTGGAATTATTGTTCCAGACCTTTCAACCCCCTCACGGCATCCCGCTACACAAACTGCAAAGTCTCATGGTAAATGGATCAGATTTTTTGTGACTATTGAAAGTTTAACCTTTTTTTTGTCTCATTTAATTTTGTTGACAATCGCTGACAAGGGTCGTTGCTTATGTACCCCTGCAGCTGGTCCACCGTGACCTGGTGTAACGATTTCCAATCCTTTGAGAAACACTGTCGGAATTCACCCAATGTATGTGGGATGCTCGCCATCACCGCAGAATTGGTGAGCATATACTGTCATTTAACTTAGGCGACTACTACTAGCGTCTCGGCCATAAACACTCAGATTTCCAAGTGTGTGTCGTAGTAACCAACATACATTCTTGTCTTCTAGGCACTCCCTTTCTTTTCTTTACACTGCCAGATACGTCCGGAAAGAACAGACTCACACTGACTGGTTTTTGCCCAGCCGGGTTGGAATTATCACCGGCTGAGCGGTAAGCTCTAGGGTGTTTTTTTACTTGGGACAACCTTGGCATCATTTCTATCTTACACTTACCTTTTGTCTTTTGCCCTCCCTCGACCTACCTCTTGACTCATTGCACAACTACTCTGTGCGTTTCCCCTTATCTAGACCCTCCTTTGTACTATTGCTAAACTCATGCTCACACCTATTACCATGTTGACATTTTGCTCACTACCTTCCTTTCTATTTTCCATTTTCATCTTTCGCCTTCACAGACAATCCGGATACGCTTCATCTGTATTCAGGTACAGAATGTACACCCTGTTTTATTTAAATGTAATGGTTTATTGTCGTATGGTTTTCACACAACTTCATTATATTGTGTGGGACCAATCTTATAGTCACAGTCAAGACTCTTTCTCACTCTTGATATTCACTTCCACTATCGCAACACATGACGTCATCACCTCTTAAGATTTGCATTGATGTTTTTAATCTAGCAAGGAATGATAGTATCTCACTTTTGGGTGTTGTGTTGGTTTCCACCTTCATTAACACACAGGCTCCTAAATCAGGAAATTGCCTTTTAAAAAGAATCTTGACAATGGAGTACCATGATGTAAACATCACCTTTATCCCTTGTATCCCTTCCCAGCCCTGAAGAAGTTGCAGAAGTAATTTCCGCATGCGAGGAAACACGTGTCGGCTGGTTCTTCCACTGATCACTGAAGTTTAAGAAAAAATTCAAAGGCTGAACATTACTCAACATTTCTGAAGACATTTTCCTTTACCGTTTTATGTATTTTGTACTGTAGCACTTACTTACACATACTGTGTAAACCTACTTTTTATGTGTGCCTAGGTTTCAGTTTTGCACCATTCTTTAGGGCCATCTTCAAGCTCTGTCATTTGGCACTTAGCGCAGAGGAGGAGGACTCACGTGTTGTAGGCACGCCACTTTGTGCCGGCTTTCTGTCTGGCAGTGCTGTAGATGATGTCTCTAGTGCACCTAAAAGCAAACATGCAAGTAAAACATTTTGTGAAACGTGGCATGTTTTGCACTTTGAATTATGCATAGTACCGACAATAAAGTTTAGTGAAGCAATCAAAAATAATTAACAACAATAGTGTATCCATTCCGAAGTCATAATATTTCAAACAGGATAACAACATGCAGATGTAACTGTTTGCTTTATGTGCATCTAAGGGGAGACACCTGTGATAGGCAGGGGGTTCAGGGGAAATGGAATAATCCAGGCTACCCAATGGCTAGTACTGGATGGATGGCTCGTGGTCAGACTAGACCACTTTGTAAAATAAATGAATTGTGCAAATTTAACAAACATTGAGAAAATGTACTGAACTGTGCAAACCGTTTCCCTTCCAAAAGATACAAAATTAAATGCAAACAATTAACTAGGTCCCTACTGAATCTCAAGGCCACTGACCAGAACCAAAATCAAATTTAAAATTTGAATAAAAGTACAAATAAATACTGGGGCCTGTCGTCTATCAAACAAACAACACTGTTATACAAAAGTTTTTGAACTTACATGTAATTTCACAAAACCAATGTCCTTATTATCCAATGGTATATATGCAGCAAGAATTGCAGACAAAGAGAGTGATCCTTCCACCTCAATATCCAAATGAAAAGTGACCAGTAGATGGACAAAGTACAGAGAGGAATCTACTGGACAGGATGTGGAGGTTGGAGTCTCTGGGGTACTTCCTTCTTGTTGAAAAAAAAGTACAATAAAAATAATATTATTTGCACTAAAAAACAACCTCAATGTTCTTTGAAGTAGGATATACATGTAAACCCGTCTTTTTGAGTTGATTTTGCTGCTTTTCGAGTAAAGAATCTGCTCAAGAAGCAGCCATGGCTCATGCTCACTAGCATCGGAAGCCTCCAGAGCGACTGGAAGCTGCTCTAGCAGCCAGCTAATCTTGTGTGTGCTTGCTAGCGGCTGACAAATCTCATCATCCTGTCGTAAAACACATCTCACATATGCCAATGGAATTATCATTCCACCACGCTCAAAAGGCTGAATATAGCAGGAATTCTGTGTTACACAAGTAGTGCAGAGTTCCAAAATTCAGACAACTCAGCAAGCGGAATTACAGTTCTGCCAGGGCCTAGTTCACACCCAGGTCAACCAACACCCCAATTTCTTACACTAGCTATTTATTCAGCGGTGAGTCAATCACTTTAGCTAGACACCCAGGGGCATAATAACAAAGAGATTGCGCCACTGGAAAATCAATTTTACTGACGTTTCGGTGGTGCAATGCCTTGGATCACGTTTAAAAGTAGCTTATCGCCGCTTTGTAAAAATGGTACACTTTAACATAGGTTTCTGCATGAAATGGACAGGCAATGGGTGTTGCTGTGGGTGTTATATGGCAACATTTATTGCTTTTTGATGCTGTCCCAGATTTACAAAATTCTGCAAAATCTGAGGCAGCACCACAAACTAATGCCATACATTGGCAGGCGTTAGAATGGCGCAATGAGGAGAAATACTTTAATTTCTCCTCATTTTTGCTTTTTCTGGCTTCTGCAGCCTATATAGAAAGATTTTATTTGCAGGTAGGTGCCCCTTCCTGCACTTAAACAATCATTAAATAATAACAATTTGCTACTTCTATAGGTGTGGCAGAATGCAGCAGACATAGAAATAACAAAGAGTCATTAATGATTCCCTGCAATGCCGACACCCTTGCACTATGGCTCAAGGGGGTCTGTGTTGGCACTAGGCAGCTGTTGGACTAGGCCCTTTTGGCAGGTTCACCCCGAAACTTTTTGCATTTGCCTAGCCTGTTTCTGTTACCTGGTGTTGGTGATTTTAGGCCTCTGCGCACTTTTTCACTGTGGTCCAGTGTAAAGTGCGTGCGCTCTCTGCGTATGTGTGGTGAGAGTGGCCTGCCCTCTCATAGGAATGCATGGGGATATGTGTGTCCATGGTAGTTCCTGATGTGTGGGGAGTGCAGGGTCGAGTTTGGTATGTGCAAACTTGTGAGATTAAATGCTGTGCGATGATGTGCACAGATTTATTGTGTCTAGTGTGGAAGTGCCATTTCTAGAAGTGGGCATGTCTTTGCAGTGAATGTGAATTGACTGTCTGGCTTGTGATTGGATGGAGCTGGCTGGTGTGCCTGGCTCCAGGAGTCAGGATGGGTCTGCCCCGGTGGTGAATGGAGAGATCTGCATGTTGATGGAAGGGAGGAGTGCACCTGGGACCTAAATAGGGCTGTGCCTTCCCTACACAATGCTGGCTCCACCCCCTGTGGTGTGTCTGTTGTCCCAGACCCACCCTGTGAATAGACAGAGGGGCTGAGCAAAACAAAGTGCTCAAGAACCAGTTGCATCTGCATGCACCTTTGACAACAAAGGATTTCTGTGTATAAAAAGGGGCTGGGACCCCATGAAAATGTTCTTGTTCCTACTTGAATCTACCAGGGGCGTGCTGCTGCTGGGGCCCAGGGGAAGACTTGCCTCCCTGGTCCTTGCCCAGCCCCTGGATGCCTGATGGACTTTTCTTTTGGACCTTGTTACTGGGACCCCCCTTTTTGGCTTTAAAGGGTCATTCCTTGGGGGCTTGGTGATCTCTGTGCCCCCCTAGCGCCTGGGAAGTGCTTTATCTTAATGTGCCCTTTTATTGGGGGAGCCTACCCCTCATTGCTGCTATTTTCGTACTTTATTTCAGGGGCCCACCCTGCATTATGGCCGCTTGCCTTTTATGGGATTTTGCCCCGTGCCCAGGTGCCCACCCTGCGTCTTCGTTATTGCCTAATTAAAGCAGGTGCCCACCCCACTTCTTTAATTATTTAAATTACAGATGCCCACCCCGTTTAATGGAAAATGAACAGGAACCTACCCCGTATTGTGGCCCAAAAGGGGGAAAGTCTCACCGCCGCAGCCGCAGCAAAACCGGAAGTCAGGCAGCCGATGCCTGGAGCGGGGCGGGACTCCCGCTGGAAGACAGGAATTCCCACCCGCAGCCGAGATCTGCCCGGAGCCTCCCCGGCTCCATGTGGAAGTCCTGGGTCGCAGGAGGGGCCCAGGTGAAGGGAGAAGGCAGCAGCGGGCGCCGATAGCAGTGCAGGGCTCCCAGAGATGAAGGGAAGCCCCGCGCCTCAGGGAATGACCGCCGCTGCCTGCGAGGCTCTCAAGATGGAGAGAGAGGCCCGCCCGCTGCGTATGGAAGCCCCGGGCCCCAGGGGGGCCCGGATAAAGAGGAGGCAGCCGGAGTAGGCCGCGACCCAGGAATGTGACCTGCGGGACCCCTTTGCGAAAAGGGAGTCCCACGGGCAGCCCCAGCTCCAGGCCACCAGAGGAGAGCGGAGTTCCCACAGCAGGAGAGGAGAGATCGCTGCCTTCGATCAAGCCCAACCCAGTGAGTGTCCTGGGGGCTCTGGGCGTGTGTCGGTGCCTGTGTAAGGCCCAGTGGCAGGGGTGCATCTAGGGTGGCCCCGGATGGCAGTGGGCCGCCCCAACATTGTACTGGTGATTCCCTGAGCCCGAGGGCTCCTACGATGGCCCCATTGATCTCACAGGCCCTAGTGGGGGTCCCGAGGGCCAGAGGAGCCTGTGTTTTTGCCCCTGAGGGCCCAGTTTTAGGGGGCATGTGCATTTTAAGATCCCCGGGTAGCTCCCACCTGTTTTTGGCCACAGTATCTGTTTAAGAGCCAGAGGGCTCCAACTAGGGGCATATTTTGTTTCAGAGCCAGAAGGCTCCAACGTTTGGGGCACCTTTTTGTTTAAGGAGCCAGTGGGCTCCTGGGGCGCAGATGATTTTAGAGCCATATGGCTCCACCACCCCTGAGCTGTTCCTAGAGCCTGGAGGGCTCCGCCGCTTTGTAGATGATGGTCAGAGCCTAGAGGATTCCAGCCTGTGGCGCAGTTTGTTTCCAGGGCTACTGAGAGCCCATGCCGCAGTTCCTATAATTTACAGCTGCCCAGCAAGTAGTGGGCAGCTGCACCGTTTAGGCGCTATCTTTGAATGAGAGTCCCTGAGAGGGACAGAAGTGACACAGAGGTGCCAGGCCTTCTACAGCTGCGCAGCACTTAGTGCCAGCTATAGCGTTTAGGCCTCATGTGTTGGTTCTCAGCTGCCCAACAAGTAGTGGGCAGCTGCAACATTTAGGTTTGCGCAGGTGGCACATCCCTGACTGGCGCTGCGTTAGCAGCGCGCCCTGAAATTCTAGACACAGGGCATTTGAGCCCCTTCTTGGATGGCCTGTTGGCCAGGGGGGGCTGGTATATGGATAGGGCGCAAGGACCTAATGTGATTTATGTGCTGAAGTGATTGTGGTGCTAGGGAAAGTAATGCATTTAATATGTTTTACGCACCCTGTTCTGATACCTCTAAACTGTGGTTTATGATTGTGGGGTTATTTTGCATTTCATGTGGTTATGCTAGTGAGATTGTACTTCACTGTGATTTACGCCCCTAAGGTCAGTTATACTTAGGAGGTTGGGTCTAATGTGTTTAGACTAGTGAGAGATTGCATAATGTGTTTATTCTGGTGAGGTTGGCTCAGGAGGTAATTCGCGCCTGAGGTGACTGTGCATAATGTAAAGTTATGTTACAGATTGAGGAGGAGTACAGTGATTACCAGTGGCTACTGGTTGTAGGTTTATGATCTATTTTTACTTGTACCAATTTCTGCTAAGTGTAGATCCTGACAGTGGCCCACGTGGCCCTGTCCAGGCACGGCCCTTGTCGGGCGTTATACTGGGGCGGTGACTTCAGTCAGGGGAGGGTCAGGGTGGAGGGTTGTAAAATGCGGGATATGGACCGTTAGAGGTAAGTACCGAAAAAAATAACGAATTTCGTTGCCCACGCTGCATCACATTTGGCGATGCAGCGTGTCCAACGAAATTCGTTGTATTTATTTTTTTCGAAGTTGGGCCCCACTGAAATTTGATTAACTTATCCTGGTGTCATTTCCAGGCACCAGGACGCATTCAGCTGTGCCTGCACATTGTCTACTTTCTTTCAGAGCAGCAATGTGCAGGCAATGGTGGGGCTTTCGTATTTCAGACTCCAGTTGGACCCATAACCAATGCCGAATTTAGGGGGCCATCAGACCTCCTTTTGTTCCACTATACTGGCCGGGAGCTATCTGAGTGGTCACACCTAGATGCAAGGGAGGGAAAACAAAGGCTTGCAGCTTGTTATCTCTTCAGAAATGCTTAAGAGAAGAGTATTTTTGACTTTCTTCAATCCTGTATATAAGGGATATGCATGCATTGTAAGAATGTCAAATGTGCTGGTCTGTTACTATCTACACAAATTACATTTGAAATATCATAATTACATTTTTTTATAGCCTTAAGATATTTTAAAAGGTGGACTTTGCAACCAATTAAACAGAACAGATTTACTGACATGTTTCTCCTTGTTGCCAATTTCTTTGTTGGAAGAGTTTTTAGAAAATAAATGTATAAGTTGATGCTCACTTTTTACGTCAGGGTGCTTCACTTTTTTACTACAATTAACAAGGAAGGGAGGTAGAGTACAAAAATAGGATTCCTACTCCACGGGCACTGATAAATAAACAAGAAGAATCCTACTACCAGTGTGTACCACAGGGATGGGGAACACTCAGTGTTGTGTAAAATACCCCTCACACACCAACAGGCCCCTTGGTGTCATGCTTCATCATCGGGGTCTTCGCATCCCGCTAAGGGGATGCGGCACGCTACGACCTGCGACTACGCGGGAGCGTTGACAAGTTGGACTATGTGTGGTGTGTGTTGAGTGCAAGTGAAGGGATTAATGTGAGTGAAGGGTGTGGTGAAAAGTTAAAAAGTACCTGGCTAGTGGGTGATGCGAAAAAACTTTATTCCGTACCCCTAGCTGGTGCTATTAAAAAGGTGTGCAAAAAAAGAGCGAGGTTGATTGTCTTAATTAGGGACAGAACCTCTGGTGTGCGTCGACATGTTTCGGTACTGGTGTACCTTCTTCAGGACGGGGCACAACTTCCCAACCCTACTCACGTTTTTCTATAAAAAAAGGGTGTTATCTTAATTCTCTGAAAAGTGATAACAATTTAAGAAGGCTACTGTGTGCCTACAGCGGTTCTTTTGGATCATGCAATTGCATGCCCTGAAAAAAAGAAGAAAAATCCATGAGGTTTGGTTGCCATATAGGATTGGCTCAGACAGGTGCAGTCACCTGGAGCCCCAAACAGTTTAATAAACCTGTAAAAAAGAGACACACAAGACACACAACATATAGGACACACTTAAGGCTTTTGTTTATACTCATTTTCTTTGGACATACTCATGGTCATTGTAGTATATTGCATCATGAGCAAATCCTGGGCATCAAGGTAGGTAGGTGGCTCCACAATCTATGGAGGTAGAGAAGTGGTTTCAGTGTTGTTGTTCCTTTTACTCACCGTTTAACTCCACGCTACATCTGGACAAATGGAGTTGCGTTTGTTGTAATATACTCACGAAATCCGCCTAAATTGGCCTCCTTCTACCACCCTGTGCTGCTCCGCTGTGAATACATAGGTAAGCAGCTAGGCGGTATATATAGCGGGTGTAGCTGTCATCTCATTCGTTAATTGGCGGAAATTGAAGGCGACCTTGTAAGGAACATCCGTGTTGCCGCCTATCGTATACATGTGTTCTGACCACATGTAACATGTATCCCTCTCTCATTCGTTAATTACCGGGTTTTTGGTTGACCAAATATGGACTATCCGCTCCCCAGCCACTCATGAACTCGGGCTCCAACTCCCTTTGCCAACGGTCCCTTCCGCGCATGTTCGGCTCATGTGTTCTTTTGGCGCGCATGCGCACAGGCGTATTTGCCGCGCCTTCCTTAACTAATTTCTGGCGCATGCGTGATCCTGTCTATGGGTAGCACTGATCACTGGAGCTGTATAGTACCTTGGTTTTTCCTGAAGAATTGCTTTGTTGTTTCATCGCCACTTAGAATATGCCTAGGTTCGAATACTAATCCGTTTTACTTATAAACCGAGGCACGAAGGGAAATGTTAAATGCACAATATCCTCATCCCTTTTAGTGTGTGTTTTTTCGCCTATAAGGATTTCATACATTTTACTTAAATCGCCGTTTGGAGAAAAGACCATTAGGATGTTATCAGTTCTACGGCCTCTTATTGCTGACATTTACACAAGGGAAATTTTTGTTGCTGACGTTCTCATATCCCAAGCAAGGTCAGGTGATTTGGCTCCATGGGATATCGTCATTAAGACCTGTGACATGGGTTCCCAAGCGGAACACCCATCGTTGTTCCTTCTGGAACAGGCCTGTTTCAGAGGGTAGACGTTCGATTACCGTCCAGCGTAAATCATTGATGCAATGCTGGTGTTCCAAAAAATGTGATGCCATCTTGGTCGTCATTTTCTTGCAGCGTATATTGCTTTTGTGCTCCCCTATCCTTACTTTGACGGGTCGGGTGGTCATACCTATATATTCCAGTCCACATGGGCATGTTATCATATAGACCACGTTTTTTGTATTACAATTGGAAAATTGGCGTTGTTCCCATGATGTGCCATTTCTAAAGGTTAGGGTTTTGCTTTTTTGAGTTTGGTGACAGCAGCTGCAATCCCCACATGGGAAGTGTCCTTGGACACCCGTCATATTTTGTCTTACAGTGGGGTTTTCCCGTGGTCTAGTGTGTACCACAATGTCCTTAATGTTTTTGCCCCTCCGATGTGCATGCATTGGTTTCTCAAAATCCAGGTCTCCACAATTCAATATTCCCCAGTGTTTGTTAATGACTTTTGATACCTGGTTTGATATGGAAGTGTAAGTTGTCACACAGATTGGTCTCTTGTTTGCTCCTTTATCTTGTGGATTGTTCTCTATGAGTGCCTCCCTGTGATTGTTTTTTGCGCGTTTCATCGCTTTGTCGATGGTTTTGACAGGATATTGTCTTTGTATAAGTTTAGATTTTAAGTCTGTTGCCTGCTTGTTGAATTCATTCAATTCTGTACAGTTCCTTCGTAGTCTTAAAAATTGTCCATACGGTAGATTCTCCCTTAGGTGTCTGGGATGAAAACTATCGTAACGCAACAGACAGTTCCTGGAGGTAGGTTTGAAGTGGGTGGTGCTTTTCAGCCTTCCATCTTCAGTGTATATGTTCAGATCTAAAAAAAACATTGATGTATTTGAAATGGTGCTGGTAAATTTAAGGTACTCATTCTGGTTGTTTAGCCAAGCTACAAAATTCGTGGCGCTGTTGACATCCCCGTTCCATATAATGAAAATATCATCTATGTACCGTTTCCAGGTGTTAATCTGGGAACGGTATGGATTACTTTCATGTAGGATTTTATGTTCTTCCAAATGGTGGACGTATAGACCCGCTAGACTTGGGGCAAAAGTACTACCCATGCTCGTTCCGTGGGTCTGTAGATATAGTCTCTCTTTGTACTTGAAGAAGTTGTCTTTCAAGGCCATGGTGATGCATTCAAGGACCAGGTTCCTTGGTGTCTGATACTTCCATGCATTACTGAAGAGCACTTCCTCTATGATCAGTAGCGTTTCTTCATGAGGCAGGCTCGTATATAAGCTCTCCACGTCGAGGCTTACTAGGAGCTGTGCAGCTGGATCAAATACCTTCTCTTCCAAAAGTTGTAGGACCGATTTTGTGTCTTTCAAGTATGTGCTTGTTGCTTGTTCCGGGTCCGAAGTCTTCCCGTTGGGTCTCTCTCCAACACTTTGTAGTTCCGTTCATCCGACAATAGACGTTGGCACTCTTTGTCATATGCCTCAAGGGTTTGTAACACTATTGCCCCCCCTGTCTGCTGGTTTTATAACGAGCTCACTGTTGGCCGTCAGTTCTTGTAGGGCTTGTTGTTCATCACCACTTGTGTTATAGAAGATGTTTCTCCCTTGTGTATTCAGTTTGTTGACCTCTGTGATCACTGCCTTTTCAAAGGTTAGGATTTCTACGGGAATAGTAGAATCGGGTGGAGTAAAGGTTGATTTCAACCTCAAACCTGTGTCTGTCTTATCTTCCGGTATAGGTTTGTCTTTGAAAAAAGCCTGTAGTTTTAGTTTCCTGAAGAAATCCTGTAACTCCATGTTGAGTTTAAAAATATCTGGTTTCTGAGTTGGTACAAATCCCAGGCCTTTGTTTAGAACATTCTTCTGTGTCGCTGTTAATGTAATGGGTGTGAGATTCACCACTAGGTCCCTCTCTTGCTGGTTGACGGCTGGTTGGGAAGTGATCCCGTCATGCTCCGAGTTGTTCGGGCGTTGGGCTGTTCCTGGTCTTCCCAAGCGACAGTGTTGCCTTTCCGGTTCTTCCCACGTGTGTCCTGGCGTGCCCCTAAAAAAGGTTGTTGTGGCCCTCCATAGGGTTGTTGTTGTCCATAATAACCATCGCTGTATTCTTGGTTCCACATTGGTCCGAACTGAAAAGGGTTGAATTGTGGTGGGCCCATAAATTGTTGGAAATGGTTTGGTGGTTGATACCCACGCCATCCCCTTTGTCTAGGGAATTGTTGCCTCCTCTGTCTCCATCCTCCTCTGCCTTGTCTGTTTCCTCTGTTACCGCTTGAGTTGGAACCTGAGGAGCCATTATCCGACGTGTCGCTGTCCGCGTCGCTGTAAGTGTTTTTGGAGACGTAATCCACCTTTGTGTATGGATATGCATTTTCGGGAGTAAACTTTGCCACATCCTTAGTTAATTTGTTGGTTTTGCTCTGTTTCAGATTGAACTCGAAGTCGGTCATCTGTTGATTTAATTCTTCGAGTCTGGTTTTCAGCTCTTCTGGTGAGATGTATGTTTTCAGTTGGACCTCTATTTTATTTATTTCAATTTTGAGTTCCTGTGTAATCCTGGCAGCTGTCTCGATTATGAGTACTAACCAGTCTCTTGAACAGTGCCATGAGATTAATGACCACTCTTTCTTGAAGATTAAATCATTTTGGAAAATCAGTGGTTCATTTTTCACAATTAGGCCGGGTGGTGCCATCTTGTTACGAAGGTACTGGGTCATAAACAGCCCATGTAAGGCTTCTTTTATTTGGTTACGTCTAAGATTCAGCAATTCGTTCCAATCATTTGTTTGCGGGCCTGTGTCCTGGTTACATAGGCCTTCGAAAAGGTTGCTGTCAGCTAGGATTTTGTCTATTTCGTCCTCTGCGAAAGTGAGGCCATGTTCATCTTCCATTTTGAGAGGGCCACTGGCTTCTTTTGTTATACCTAAGTGTGTGTCTCTATGTGTGTGGCAAAATGTGTCTGTAGGAAAGAACTCCCGCAGCTGTGCGCTGCCTAAAGACTACAATTAACAAGGAAGGGAGGTAGAGTACAAAAATAGGATTCCTACTCCACGGGCACTGATAAATAAACAAGAAGAATCCTACTACCAGTGTGTACCACAGGGATGGGGAACACTCAGTGTTGTGTAAAATACCCCTCACACACCAACAGGCCCCTTGGTGTCATGCTTCATCATCGGGGTCTTCGCATCCCGCTAAGGGGATGCGGCACGCTACGACCTGCGACTACGCGGGAGCGTTGACAAGTTGGACTATGTGTGGTGTGTGTTGAGTGCAAGTGAAGGGATTAATGTGAGTGAAGGGTGTGGTGAAAAGTTAAAAAGTACCTGGCTAGTGGGTGATGCGAAAAAACTTTATTCCGTACCCCTAGCTGGTGCTATTAAAAAGGTGTGCAAAAAAAGAGCGAGGTTGATTGTCTTAATTAGGGACAGAACCTCTGGTGTGCGTTGACATGTTTCGGTACTGGTGTACCTTCTTCAGGACGGGGCACAACTTCCCAACCCTACTCACGTTTTTCTATAAAAAAAGGGTGTTATCTTAATTCTCTGAAAAGTGATAACAATTTAAGAAGGCTACTGTGTGCCTACAGCGGTTCTTTTGGATCATGCAATTGCATGCCCTGAAAAAAAGAAGAAAAATCCAAAAGGTTTGGTTGCCATATAGGATTGGCTCAGACAGGTGCAGTCACCTGGAGCCCCAAACAGTTTAATAAACCTGTAAAAAAGAGACACACAAGACACACAACATATAGGACACACTTAAGGCTTTTGTTTATACTCATTTTCTTTGGACATACTCATGGTCATTGTAGTATATTGCATCATGAGCAAATCCTGGGCATCAAGGTAGGTAGGTGGCTCCACAATCTATGGAGGAAGAGAAGTGGTTTCAGTGTTGTTGTTCCTTTTACTCACTGTTTAACTCCACGCTACATCTGGACAAATGGAGTTGCGTTTGTTGTAATATACTCACGAAATCCGCCTAAATTGGCCTCCTTCTACCACCCTGTGCTGCTCCGCTGTGAATACATAGGTAAGCAGCTAGGCGGTATATATAGCGGGTGTAGCTGTCATCTCATTCGTTAATTGGCGGAAATTGAAGGCGACCTTGTAAGGAACATCCGTGTTGCCGCCTATCGTATACATGTGTTCTGACTAGGCATGGGCGGAAAATCCGTTCCGCTCGCGGATTTTGCGGATTTTCGGGAAATCCGCAATCTGCGAGATTTGCGAATTTCCTGCAAAATCCGCAAATCCGCGAGCAGCGGATTTTGCTCGCACTGCTCGCACTATTCGCGTGAGTTCGCGCCCCGCGAATAAGTGCGAAATTGCAGAAATACGATCTAAGCAAAACTGAAAGTAACTACTTACCAGGTTCAAAAGTTCAGGCACATCATTAGTAGCCATTTCCTGTAGTGCTTCCTGAGGGGCCCCTCCAGAGTTCAGTTGCCAGTTGAAACTATTATGTGACCCTGCTCTGAACCTCAGAATAGTTACACATATGCCACAAAGGTCATGAATTACAGCTAAGGGAGACAAGCAGGAGCCAGGCTGGAAGTTAAAATCCATTAATCAGCCCCTAATTCATTATTGTCAGTTGGGGCAGGGCAGGTGTTGTAACTAATTTTGCAACAATGAAAGCACTTAGCAAGTGCAAAAGATCACTAATCAGGGCGCACTAAGGAAGCAGGTGCCAGCTAAAAAAATATTCTGTGACACATTAATCAGCCCCAAATTAATTCAGGTCACTTGAGGCAGGGAAGGTGTGCTTTGCTTTGCCGAAAATAATGTACACTGGACAACCAGAGGGTGTGGTGATGAAACAGAGGGTGGCATGGGTGGGCCAGAGGGTGGCATGAGTAGTCAGAGAGTGGCAGTGGTGACAGAGAGTGGCAGTGATGAAGAAGAGTGTCCCAAACAGGTTGGACACGTAGAAACAACAAGTTCGCAAAACTTGCGACCCGACAGGTAAGTTCGCAAATTGCGAAATTGTAAAAACCCTCGCGAACTGGCAGAAACACGGGCGAACACAAAAAAAAAAAAATCCGCAAATTCGCGGGAATTCGCGGATTTTGCGGATTGCGAATCCGCAAATCCGCAAAATTCGCGAACGCGAGATCCGCAAAATTCGCTCATGCTTAGTTCTGACCACATGTAACATGTATCCCTCTCTCATTCGTTAATTACCGGGTTTTTGGTTGACCAAATATGGACTATCCGCTCCCCAGCCACTCATGAACTCGGGCTCCGACTCCCTTTGCCAACGGTCCCTTCCGCGCATGTTCGGCTCATGTGTTCTTTTGGCGCGCATGCGCACAGGCGTATTTGCCGCGCCTTCCTTAACTAATTTCTGGCGCATGCGTGATCCTGTCTATGGGTAGCACTGATCACTGGAGCTGTATAGTACCTTGGTTTTTCCTGAAGAATTGCTTTGTTGTTTCATCGCCACTTAGAATATGCCTAGGTTCGAATACTAATCCGTTTTACTTATAAACCGAGGCACGAAGGGAAATGTTAAATGCACAATATCCTCATCCCTTTTAGTGTGTGTTTTTTCGCCTATAAGGATTTCATACATTTTACTTAAATCGCCGTTTGGAGAAAAGACCATTAGGATGTTATCAGTTCTACGGCCTCTTATTGCTGACATTTACACAAGGGAAATTTTTGTTGCTGACGTTCTCATATCCCAAGCAAGGTCAGGTGATTTGGCTCCATGGGATATCGTCATTAAGACCTGTGACATGGGTTCCCAAGCGGAACACCCATCGTTGTTCCTTCTGGAACAGGCCTGTTTCAGAGGGTAGACGTTCGATTACCGTCCAGCGTAAATCATTGATGCAATGCTGGTGTTCCAAAAAATGTGATGCCATCTTGGTCGTCATTTTCTTGCAGCGTATATTGCTTTTGTGCTCCCCTATCCTTACTTTGACGGGTCGGGTGGTCATACCTATATATTCCAGTCCACATGGGCATGTTATCATATAGACCACGTTTTTTGTATTACAATTGGAAAATTGGCGTTGTTCCCATGATGTGCCATTTCTAAAGGTTAGGGTTTTGCTTTTTTGAGTTTGGTGACAGCAGCTGCAATCCCCACATGGGAAGTGTCCTTGGACACCCGTCATATTTTGTCTTACAGTGGGGTTTTCCCGTGGTCTAGTGTGTACCACAATGTCCTTAATGTTTTTGCCCCTCCGATGTGCATGCATTGGTTTCTCAAAATCCAGGTCTCCACAATTCAATATTCCCCAGTGTTTGTTAATGACTTTTGATACCTGGTTTGATATGGAAGTGTAAGTTGTCACACAGATTGGTCTCTTGTTTGCTCCTTTATCTTGTGGATTGTTCTCTATGAGTGCCTCCATGTGATTGTTTTTTGCGCGTTTCATCGCTTTGTCAATGGTTTTGACAGGATATTGTCTTTGTATAAGTTTAGATTTTAAGTCTTTTGCCTGCTTGTTGAATTCATTCAATTCTGTACAGTTCCTTCGTAGTCTTAAAAATTGTCCATACGGTAGATTCTCCCTTAGGTGTCTGGGATGAAAACTATCGTAACGCAACAGACAGTTCCTGGAGGTAGGTTTGAAGTGGGTGGTGCTTTTCAGCCTTCCATCTTCAGTGTATATGTTCAGATCCAAAAAAAACATTGATGTATTTGAAATGGTGCTGGTAAATTTAAGGTACTCATTCTGGTTGTTTAGCCAAGCTACAAAATTTGTGGCGCTGTTGACATCCCCGTTCCATATAATGAAAATATCATCTATGTACCGTTTCCAGGTGTTAATCTGGGAACGGTATGGATTACTTTCATGTAGGATTTTATGTTCTTCCAAATGGTGGACGTATAGTCCCGCTAGACTTGGGGCAAAAGTACTACCCATGCTCGTTCCGTGGGTCTGTAGATATAGTCTCTCTTTGTACTTGAAGAAGTTGTCTTTCAAGGCCATGGTGATGCATTCAAGGACCAGGTTCCTTGGTGTCTGATACTTCCATGCATTACTGAAGAGTACTTCCTCTATGATCTGTAGCGTCTCTTCATGAGGCAGGCTCGTATATAAGCTCTCCACGTCGAGGCTTACTAGGAGCTGTGCAGCTGGATCAAATACCTTCTCTTCCAAAAGTTGTAGGACCGATTTTGTGTCTTTCAAGTATGTGCTTGTTGCTTGTACCATTGGTCTGAGGAAGGCATCCGAGAATTTCGACAAAGGCTCCAAAATCGACCCTATCCCTGAAACTATGGGTCTTCCCGGCGGATTTTCGATGTTCTTATGTATCTTCGGGATACAGTAAAAGTATGGTATTTTCGGAGTAGGTTGTTGTAGGAAATCCGCTTCCTTTTTACTGAGCCAGTCATGGGCTAGGCCTTCCTCAACCATGCCGCCGATCCGGGTCCGAAGTCTTTCCGTTGGGTCTCTCTCCAACACTTTGTAGTTCCGTTCATCCGACAATAGACGTTGGCACTCTTTGTCATATCGGATTTCCTACAACAACCTACTCCAAAAATACCATACTTTTACTGTATCCCGAAGATACATAAGAACATCGAAAATCCGCCGGGAAGACCCATAGTTTCAGAGATAGGGTCGATTTTGGAGCCTTTGTCGAAATTCTCGGATGCCTTCCTCAGACCAATGGTACAAGCAACAAGCACATACTTGAAAGACACAAAATCGGTCCTACAACTTTTGGAAGAGAAGGTATTTGATCCAGCTGCACAGCTCCTAGTAAGCCTCGACGTGGAGAGCTTATATACGAGCCTGCCTCATGAAGAGACGCTACAGATCATAGAGGAAGTGCTCTTCAGTAATGCATGGAAGTATCAGACACCAAGGAACCTGGTCCTTGAATGCATCACCATGGCCTTGAAAGACAACTTCTTCAAGTACAAAGAGAGACTATATCTACAGACCCACGGAACGAGCATGGGTAGTACTTTTGCCCCAAGTCTAGCGGGACTATACGTCCACCATTTGGAAGAACATAAAATCCTACATGAAAGTAATCCATACCGTTCCCAGATTAACACCTGGAAACGGTACATAGATGATATTTTCATTATATGGAATGGGGATGTCAACAGCGCCACGAATTTTGTAGCTTGGCTAAACAACCAGAATGAGTACCTTAAATTTACCAGCACCATTTCAAATACATCAATGGTTTTTTTGGATCTGAACATATACACTGAAGATGGAAGGCTGAAAAGCACCACCCACTTCAAACCTACCTCCAGGAACTGTCTGTTGCGTTACGATAGTTTTCATCCCAGACACCTAAGGGAGAATCTACCGTATGGACAATTTTTAAGACTACGAAGGAACTGTACAGAATTGAATGAATTCAACAAGCAGGCAAAAGACTTAAAATCTAAACTTATACAAAGACAATATCCTGTCAAAACCATCGACAAAGCGATGAAACGCGCAAAAAACAGTCACAGGGAGGGAGGCACTCATAGAGAACAATCCACAAGATAAAGGAGCAAACAAGAGACCAATCTGTGTGACAACTTACACTTCCATATCAAACCAGGTATCAAAAGTCATTAACAAACACTGGGGAATATTGAATTGTGGAGACCTGGATTTTGAGAAACCAATGCATGCACATCGGAGGGGCAAAAACATTAAGGACATTGTGGTACACACTAGACCACGGGAAAACCCCACTGTAAGACAAAATATGACGGGTGTCCAAGGACACTTCCCATGTGGGGATTGCAGCTGCTGTCACCAAACTCAAAAAAGCAAAACCCTAACCTTTAGAAATGGCACATCATGGGAACAACGCCAATTTTCCAATTGTAATACAAAAAACGTGGTCTATATGATAACATGCCCATGTGGACTGGAATATATAGGTATGACCACCCGACCCGTCAAAGTAAGGATAGGGGAGCACAAAAGCAATATATGCTGCAAGAAAATGACGACCAAGATGGCATCACATTTTTTGGAACACCAGCATTGCATCAATGATTTACGCTGGACGGTAATCGAACGTCTACCCTCTGAAACAGGCCTGTTCCAGAAGGAACAACGATGGGTGTTCCGCTTGGGAACCCATGTCACAGGTCTTAATGACGATATCCCATGGAGCCAAATCACCTGACCTTGCTTGGGATATGAGAACGTCAGCAACAAAAATTTCCCTTGTGTAAATGTCAGCAATAAGAGGCCGTAGAACTGATAACATCCTAATGGTCTTTTCT
Organism: Lissotriton vulgaris; assembly: GCF_964263255.1. NCBI lineage: Eukaryota > Metazoa > Chordata > Amphibia > Caudata > Salamandridae > Lissotriton > Lissotriton vulgaris. The sequence continues at coordinate 1,478,214,446 of NC_141689.1, forward strand.
CCAAACGGCGATTTAAGTAAAATGTATGAAATCCTTATAGGCGAAAAAACACACACTAAAAGGGATGAGGATATTGCGCATTTAACATTTCCCTTCGTGCCTCGGTTTATAAGTAAAACGGATTAGTATTCGAACCTAGGCATATTCTAAGTGGCGATGAAACAACAAAGCAATTCTTCAGGAAAAACCAAGGTACTATACAGCTCCAGTGATCAGTGCTACCCATAGACAGGATCACGCATGCGCCAGAAATTAGTTAAGGAAGGCGCGGCAAATACGCCTGTGCGCATGCGCGCCAAAAGAACACATGAGCCGAACATGCGCGGAAGGGACCGTTGGCAAAGGGAGTCGGAGCCTGAGTTCATGAGTGGCTGGGGAGCGGATAGTCCATATTTGGTCAACCAAAAACCCGGTAATTAACGAATGAGAGAGGGATACATGTTACATGTGGTCAGAACACATGTATACGATAGGCGGCAACACGGATGTTCCTTACAAGGTCGCCTTCAATTTCTGCCAATTAACGAATGAGATGACAGCTACACCCGCTATATATACCGCCTAGCTGCTTACCTATGTATTCACAGCGGAGCAGCACAGGGTGGTAGAAGGAGGCCAATTTAGGCGGATTTCGTGAGTATATTACAACAAACGCAACTCCATTTGTCCAGATGTAGCATGGAGTTAAACAGTGAGTAAAAGGAACAACAACACTGAAACCACTTCTCTACCTCCATAGATTGTGGAGCCACCTACCTACCTTGATGCCCAGGATTTGCTCATGATGCAATATACTACAATGACCATGAGTATGTCCAAAGAAAATGAGTATAAACAAAAGCCTTAAGTATGTCCTATATGTTGTGTGTCTTGTGTGTCTCTTTTTTACAGGTTTATTAAACTGTTTGGGGCTCCAGGTGACTGCACCTGTCTGAGCCAATCCTATATGGCAACCAAACCTTATGGATTTTTCTTCTTTTTTTCAGGGCATGCAATTGCATGATCCAAAAGAACCGCTGTAGGCACACAGTAGCCTTCTTAAATTGTTATCACTTTTCAGAGAATTAAGATAACACCCTTTTTTTATAGAAAAACGTGAGTAGGGTTGGGAAGTTGTGCCCCGTCCTGAAGAAGGTACACCAGTACCGAAACATGTCGACGCACACCAAAGGTTCTGTCCCTAATTAAGACAATCAACCTCGCTCTTTTTTTGCACACCTTTTTAATAGCACCAGCTAGGGGTACGGAATAAAGTTTTTTCGCATCACCCACTAGCCAGGTACTTTTTAACTTTTCACCACACCCTTCACTCACATTAATCCCTTCACTTGCACTCAACACACACCACACATAGTCCAACTTGTCAACGCTCCCGCGTAGTCGCAGGTCGTAGCGTGCCGCATCCCCTTAGCGGGATGCGAAGACCCCGATGATGAAGCATGACACCAAGGGGCCTGTTGGTGTGTGAGGGGTATTTTACACAACACTGAGTGTTCCCCATCCCTGTGGTACACACTGGTAGTAGGATTCTTCTTGTTTATTTATCAGTGCTTCACTTTTTTACAACAACCCGATGCAAAATCTCATTTTGAGCCAACATCTACTCATATTAGACCTGTGAAACATATGTGTAAAGTGTTAACATCTGTTTTAACTTCTTGTGAGGTCATGGGTTGCAATATCTCTTACCGTGAAACCGTGCCATGATTAAGCATGGGCGAATTTTGCGAATTCGCGATCCGCGAATTTGCGGATTTGCGAATTCGCGATCCACAAAATTCGCGAATTTGTGCGAATTTGCGGATTTTTGTTTTTTTGCGTGTTCGCTGCGTTTTTTGCGTGTTCGCAGGGTTTTTTGCGTGTTCGCAGGGATTTTTGCGTCTTCGCGAGCCGCTTGCATAGCGAAGTTACCCATGCAGTCGTTTATGGGAGAGGGAGAGAGAGATAGATAGATAGATAGATAGATAGATAGATAGATAGATAGATAGATAGATAGATAGATAGATAGAGAAAGAGAGGGAAAGAGAGAGGGAGAGAGAGAACGAGAGAAAGAAAGAGAGGCCGGATCTCTGAAGGGCCAGATTCCTGAGTTGCCCCTCCAGAACATACTGCTTTTTATTTTTAGCAAAATGCATATGAAAATTGTGCTGTAAAGGTCTCTTTTAGTTTAACCCCTTCTGACAACTCAAAATGGGTGTATTTGCCATCCTCTCCCTTCTTCCTGTTTTTTATATCTGTAAGTGCTTCCTGATGAGGTTTAATTCCTTGGACAGGTGCCTCGTTGCCTACTTGTAACTATTCTCTGACCCTGCTTCAAGGGTCAGAGCAGGGTCAGAGAATAGTTGCAAGTAGGCAATGAGGCGCCAGGAAGCAATTAGCAGCAGGTGTCCAAGTTGAAGTTAATTTGTTTGCAACCCTTTGGTAAAAGGTTACAAAGAAATTAGGTTCAACTTTTGCACCTGCTGCTGTAACCCTTGCTTGGCTGAAAATTCGTCCCCACTGATTTGCAGATTTTACTGCGATTTCGCGAGATTCGCGGATCGCGAAATCGCGGAAAATCCGCAAATTCGCCCGCGAAACGGATTTTAAGCCCACCCGTAGCCATGATGTCGTGCTGTGATTTCATACGACATGAATGTCACCTGCATACTGCCTAACTTGGTTAGTCCCCCATTTCTTTTTTTAGGACTTGTACCCTTCTTTTATCATCCTTTGCTGAATGATACCTCACGAGTCTCTTAAGCACTCAATGCTAGTTCCCACAACTTAGGCCATGCCACTAATTTGGTTGGCCACACCCTTTTAGCAGGTATGCCACGCCCCTTTTAGAGATCCCCCAGTTTTTTCATCCCACTTAAAGCCTGATTCAGAGGGTTCTATCATTGTTGTGTAGACACATTTCAACATTAGTTAGCCATAAGGGGAAGCAGAGGTATGTCTTGCAAATATACTTATGCTTGTACATTAATTTGTTTTTTTAACTTTTTTTAATTGAACATTTTCCTGACAGCGTTGTCATCTTGAAAGTGCATGATGCATAAATGTTAAAACAACAGTAGCTGGATAGCAGTACACATTGTACAATCGTTTCAGTAAAAGGATAAACATGTAGGGCGCGGGTGGGTGCGTGTGCACAGATACAGGGAAAAAATTGAGGAAAAGAAAAATAAAGAAGATAGGCACATGCACCCAACGCACAGAGGCATCCAGCCTCTCATAACATCCTCCCAGAGCAACCACCACCGCTAGGGGAGACAATTGCACTGGGCAAGCACCTAAAAAGACAAGCAATGGTGGGCGGAATCAGGAGAGGAAAGAAAGGGACTAGGGGAGAGAAAGGGGAAGGAGAACGGAGTGATGATTCAGTTTGTCAGCGGGAGGCAGTCCAGCGGGGCAACAGCTTGCGCATCTGTGACAGTGGGCAAGCCGGGATTGTCGGGCTGAGAAGTACCCTCTGTGCCATGTGGGACGAGCGGCCTGGAAGATGAGAGAGTCCGAAGCCTCCACCCTAGATTTAAAAGTCTCTTGCAGTTTGTCTCAATGATGTGAGATTGGGTATTTCCAGAGACCCCGCAGTTCCTCCGATTGCAAAGCAGGCAGACAGCACCCTCCGCCGTATCCCACACCTTCACCAATCGAGCTCAGACGAGCAGCCGGGGAGGGAGGGACCTCGATTTCCAGGAGCATGTGATCTTTCAGTTAGCTAAGAGAAGAGCCAGGTCAAGGAACCTGGCAACCACTCAGTTTTGCATGGAACGCTTGAAGAAGCAAAGATCGCACATGTCCCAGAAGCACAGTGATGGGACTCCAGTGATGTGGGAGAGGCGAGCAGCAACAGAAGGCCAGTAATCACCAGCTGGTGGCAGGACCAAAACATGGGTGAAGTCAAGGCTTTATGTGGAATGAAAAAACTGTGGGGTCTTACAAAAGGGCGTGGCTTAAAGTGAGTAAGCTAAAAAGCTGTGCTTAGCATAGTGTGCGGCCTGACTGCCATTTTGCTGCTCCTGTCATTGCATTCAGAAATGTAATACAAAAAGTAAGATTACCTACAACAAGCTAGGCTCATTGCCTTTATCCATGGCTATTAGTTGCTTAAGATTAATAAGCAACAACAATGGCTTTGTTGCATATACTATTGCAAATACTTCCGTTCTGAAAAGATGAGACTGTAAAAGAACTAGAATGAGTCTATTTGAAGTTACCTCAAAGACAGGGAAGGGTGGTATTGCTGCAGCGTTAAGATTTGTTTTTTCACCACAACGGTAAGGACACAAATTGAGAGCCCGAAAGAGAACTGTTTTGGCACCTACTTTTTGAAACTGCTGGTGCTGAGCACCGGTGTAGGGAAGTAGGATCTGCTTTTATGGTTACCCCCACTTTTTGCCTGGTGCTAAGCTGTTTTTGACTAGTCTGACTGTGATCCTGCTAATCAGGATCCCAGTCTCTCTGCTTAAATGGTTATGTTCAATACTTAGGTGCAGTCCAGTTTGGATACTGGAGTACAGTTATCAGCCCCTAGTATATGGTACTAAGGTAACCAGGGCATAGGTTCTTCAGGTATCCCCCATGGGCTGAAGCATGTATTATGCCACCAATGGAAGACCATGCAAACAGTAACTACAGGCCTGCCATTGCAGCCTGTGTAAGCTGGTGCTAGCACCACTTACTAAAGATATAGGTTTCCTATATCTAGGTTCATTACACTTAAAACCTACAAGTCACCCCTATAGCAGGCCTTTACAATACTGAAGGCAGAGTGCTTGATTCTAAGTGTGAGGGTGCCCCTACCGCCTATGGAGTCCATTTTCCCGGGTTGTAAGTGAAGCAGCGATATACTATATAGAGTAATTACACTATGACCATCTTGAACTGGCTGCAATGGATCATATCATGTTTGGTATCAAATATGTTGGAATCATACCCCCACACCATAAAGGGTGTAGGAGGTAAGATTCAAAGCACTGGAAGAGCCCTCCGTTAAGCTATTCATGTCCCTGGTACCAGTCTTCTGGACCTGGACAGCACAAAATGGTTGCTGCCACCCAGAGACATGATTCTGCCCTCCTGCTGCTGAGCCAAGCTCGAGCAGTGACCACCTCCCAGACAGGATTTAGTGTTTTGGGGCAGGGTGGTTGTGCTTGCCAGCGCCACTAAGTCTGCATGAGCGACACATTTGGTGTCCCCATGCAAAGTCCAGCTCAAAGCAGCTCTGGGAGCCGTTGGCTCTTGATCTGGCGTGAAACTGGACAAAGGACATGGGAGTAACCTCTCCACTGTCCAGACCCTCCCCTTGGAGGGTCCCCTGAATCGTCCCTACCCTATCCTAAGGGTACTTAAGGGCTTACCTGTGGGTGGATCCCTATATTCATTGTGGGACAAGATTCAGATCAGACACCACTTCTTCTTCTACTGCTTGGGTACTCTGGACTTCGTTTGGGCTTGACTTCATCTCTCTTCCAGTCTGCTGCGTTGTCTGTGCCTGTGCACCATACAGGAACCTTCCAAGTCATGTGGGCATCAAAGAAACCTGAAGGAATCTCCCTTGAAGTGAAGGAGTCACTTCCCTCCATTTACAGGCATCGCAACTAAGTCGACCGGTCTGCTGATCCTGATCTCCTCTGGACTCTGAAATGTCCTGCATGCAGTTGGTGGTTCTCCACAGCTCTCGAGGCTTGCCCTGCCCTCTCACCAAGTTTGGGGCCAGTATCCCTCATGGGAGCTGCAATAACTGAAGCACTGTGCACCACGTCAACTGGCATTGCAAAGGCTTGGTGGCTTCCTTCCAAGAAGATCTTCACGCTCCAAATAGCCCAAACCTCGAGCATCTCCAGTGATCAGAATCTTTAGCCACACCGCCTTGTTTGCATCGTAGAAAGCATTTTTTGGTGAGCTGCTTGAGGTCCTCTCACAACTCTAGTACATCCGGCCTGTGGGTCTATTTGAGGGTTACCTTTGCTTCTTTTGGGCTCCCCTGATGGGCTGCCACAAAGTTGAGGAGCTCATATGAATACATAAGGCTAATGGAGGTGCAATCTGAAATTGGATTTCAGCAATGTTTTTGTGCAGTTCTGTTTTTTGGACCGTGGGCTCTTGGGATGTCAGTCTTGTAGTGAAGTCTCTTCATTTTGTGCTATAGTAAGTTTATATATTCTGCTCTATCTTTGGATGCAAACCTTGTCATTTAAGTTGTTCATTTTCTTTCTTAGTTTTTGAAGACATCTGTTTTCTACTTTTCTTTTTCATCTTTTTATAACCAGCCCCTCTTGCTCTGATGTTGTTGGAGCTCTTCTGAGAGATTAATGTCAGTAGGTAGCCAGAGCTGATGTACCATTTTCATAGGGTTGAGCTGCATGGATTTTGCAAGAATGCTGAGCATCAGTTTCATTAGAAATGGGGAACAGATAAGAGGGGAAGGGGAAAATAGGTGGTGGCACAATATAGAGGGTTGGATAGGGTAGGGAGAAGATGGGAAAACCTTTTCAAACTTTTCAGACTTTATTCAGTACAAGCAATACATTTATGACTTTCAGCCACTGCTGTACTCGAGTTTTAGCCTGTATCCATTCTCTTACTATCATTGATCGTGCTGACATTATGGCGAAGATTTATCGTATGACTTTCTATACAAAGTCCTTCCAACCTTATTGAGTTTTTTCTTGCCTTAATATATGGGCCCAATATTTCTAGTTTGATAGTATGCAGAGCTTTCCGATTATTTTGTATTTAGGAAATATATTGATTTAGGGGCAGATTTGCTAATATTTGGTGTAACATAACACAGCAAGGAAACTTGCTATGCTGTGCCAAAAGGAAGGGCAGGAATGTGCCATATCCACTAAGATATGCCACATTTGTGCTGTCCGTCTGCTCTGGTGCCATTGCGGCCGCCACGCAACAATGCACGTACTCTTGCACCACTGTGCAAGGGGCCTGTGTTATATCCAGGATTTCCAGGATTCTTTTTGTGCAGGAAGAGATACCTTCCTGCAGAAAAACAATCCTCTGTGGCTTTTTCCCCTTTCTAAGTGTGCTGCAGAATGCAGCTGACATAGAAGGAGGAAAAAACAAGTAGAAGTAAACACATTCCTCCTCTAAGAAGGTGTACCATTTAGAAGCATCCCCAGTTTTACTAGAATTAGTAAATCTGGGAATACACCAAAAACCAAGGGACTTATTTATGAGCCCCTCGCGTCACTGGTGCGTCATTTTTTGTGATGCACCAACGGTGTAGAATATGTGCCACACTGTGACATATTTACAAAGTGACTCATGTAAGCAGATACGTCACTTTGTAAACCCCTGCGCTACATTATACATGCACCAGGTATAATGTATGCAGGGTGGATGTTCTCCCGCAAAAAGGCTTGTAGAAGTGTTGCAGTGAAATCAATAAGATTTCACTGCGACACTTCTAGGACGCCACTGTGTCAAATCCTTACGCCTGCCTCACAGAGGGGGTAAGGCTGATGCTGGGTCTTTCACATGGGGCTTGTCTCATGTGAAAGGACACTTTGCTAGAGTCGCGTACGTTTTCAGACACACCCCAGCAATGCGCTAGTTTTGCACCTACTGATACGTCAGGAATACTGATGTACCTGGCAATCCTTGCGACATGGAGCGCCGTACAGTAAATATGGTGCATCCATGGTGTCAAATGTAGGGCGCAATGAAAAGTGTTGCATCTCTGTTTTCGCAAAATGATGCAACACTTTTCATAAATGAGACCTCAAATGCGGATGTGTGGGAGCTCACATGCTCCACCCATGGAATGTCTTCTCTGCGCAGAGTAACGCAAGGCAGCGACTTGCGGTGCCTAGCGTTACTCCAGATTTACTAAGCTCTGCCTGGCATAGTAAATCTCAATAAAGGGCTTGCATTCCCCTTGCCTTACCTTGTGTGACGCAAGGGCGATGCAAGCCCTTGATAAATCTGTCCCTTAGTATCCTCAGGTACATGATAAAAACAACATTCCAAAAATTACTATATCGCCTCTGGTCTAACCTTTAAAAGTGTAATAGATGTTGGTATCATTTTTAAATGTGAATCTATCACAAACTTATTTGATCATTTTTCCAATTGTACAGGTGCAAATGTGGCAGACCCAAGACTCATTTTCTCATTGAAACACATTTCTCCAATGTGTTCTTATCCTTTACATCAGAGGTCTTCAAACTTCTGTAGGTAGAGCCCCCCCAGCTCATTTATTTAAGATGTTGGGCCCCCCACCACCTGACAGAAATGTCTGGAATCTGGTATACTACATAATCGATCACCACACGCATATCCAGCAAATAATGTTCAACACAATGAGAGTGTTTAGTAAAGTACAGGTTTGTGAGTGGGTGTTTTGAAATGACAGCGGCTTATTACACAGCTCAAACACCTTTTTCCAAGATAAAATGTGCACAAATTGTTTTTACTAGGATGCTTTGTTTTACACATGAAATAGATTGATAAAAACACCACCAACATAAATGTGACGAGTGTGCCTGTTTTTCGCCACAGAGACGGTCAATCTGTGGATGAATTTTTGCTACTGCCATCCTCAGGTTGTGCTCCACATCCAGTCTTGAATGGTACTTACAGCCAGATTTCATCAAAGGAAATTCGGCTCGCAAAGGGCCAGATTCTGAGAATCTGGCCCTTTACGAGTGCTATTTTTGCATTTGGGATTCATCATCCCAAATGCAAAAATCGCAATTATAGAAATCACTAAATTGCGATGAATTGCATTTAAGGAATCTCAATTTGAGATTCCTTGAATGCAATTCATGAACCATTTAAAAATTGCGAATTCGCAATCTGGGACGGCTATTTACCGCAAAGTCTAACTACGTGGTAAATAGCGAAAACTTAGAAAAATGCCCTTTAGTGCATTTTTCTAAGTTGTATTTTACACACACACATGTCCTTTGGACATGTGTGTGCGCAACACCAGTGTACATTACCATTTCAGGGGTGCTACAGGGTGTCCTTTGGACACCCAGGCACCCTTGAAATCGCATCCTTATTTGCGATTCGCTATTTGCTAATCGCAAATAAGGAATGACTCCCCAGCAATTAGCGAATCGCAAATAAGGAAGCTGTAGGAATCGCAATAAGTATTGCGATTTCTACATAAATCCCGTTTTGCGAGTCTTTAATTGTGATTCCGTAATAATCGCTATTAAGGACTCACAAAACATGACAATGATGAATCTGGGGGTTCGTCTTTAATACCGCAGGTGCTGAGAACCTAATCTCACATAAATAGGACAAGCTGAAAGGCAAGAGTGTTTTGATAACAGTTTCTCTCAAAGCTGAATATTCTGCATACATTTTCAGCCAAAACAGGGACTGTAAGGGAGACAGTGTTGTCAGATTTTTCGAACACTGCCTAGCTCAGAGCTGGTACACGAGAAACAAATCATCTCTAGAAATCATTAACAAACATTTAAGGCAGCATTATAATGTGATAATTGTCCACCAACCTGTTATGGACCTGAAGACAAAGTTGACAGTCCACAAAGAGGGCATTGAACGAACACCTAATTGAGAATTCCTTAGTGGTACAATAAGTTGGTTGCCCAAGGCAGTGGGGGTTAAGGACACGTCAGGCTTTTGTTTAAAAAAAATAGAACTAATAATGAATGAATGATGTTGTCTATATTATTCAGAGCAATGGTGTCTGACAGACTTTGTGGTGGTAGGGACATGCTAAGGATTTTGGGTGCCCTGAGCCAAAACTATTTTGTGGGCCCATGTTCAGTACAGCTTTGAGTTTAAATGATTTACATTCAGCTCTGCCACTCCCTCTTTAGCCAGTCTTCTAATGGTGCACAGGCACTATGGTTGAAATTCTAAAAGCGTTTACATCTAATATTCAGAGATAGTGATGTGTTTTCACTGTTGTAACAAAGCATATCTGTGATATCCTCCAATTTCTTATATGTGAGGACCCCCTTGGCTCCAAAATAAACTTTTTTATGATTGTTGCATGAAACAAACACATTTCTCTGCAAATAGTTATAGACTCCTTACATCGATCACATTAAGAAGTAATGAAACAAAACAGTATTTACAAAAATCTGTTTAGGAATTATTCCAGGTCATCAGGTCAAAAACAGAACTGTCTCTATCAAGGGACCCCCTGGAAGGCTGGATTGCAGTGCATGTAAATATGTCCTTTTGTAATTTAGGACAAAAACCTTGATGGGGCATGACATGCCAATACTCCTGTACAGGGGCGCAACTAGACCTGAACTTCTGGTGGGGGTTAACAATCCCAGCCAGGGCTGGCCCTAGCACTTGTTGTACACAGTGCAACAGTCTTTTTTCTCTATAGCACCTTTCTGGCAAACATTTCCTTTTATTATAGCGCTACTCATAAGCTTTTTTTCATTAAGAACATTGGGATAATCTCAAAAATAGAAGAGAGACATTTTCACTTAATTGCAATGACCTTTGAAAGACCGTGTCAATTTGGCTCAATATCTTATGGCCCTTTAACTCTGATTTGCCATCATTAGCTATAATAGTATCTTTCAATCTTTTCGGAAATGGACTCCTAGGCAGCTTATGTCATGTTTTGGACATTTTTCATTTGCATATTCAAAATTATTCTCTTTATTTTCCTGATTTCTTTTATAAATTGATTTAGTTTATAATGTGTCCAATATATAGAAGGATTTTCAGGATTATTGTGGGTAGTCTGTGTTCACAGATCCCTCGTTCATCCTCGAAACTCAAATATATTTTGTCTCCCTGATAATTGCTGCCAAAGGCTTGATAAACAGAAGGTATACGGTAAAAAGAAGGCCTTTTTATCTGGCTGCTCTTGTAATCTGAAAGAGACTCACAGAATTCTATTCACAAGTGCAGTTGTAGAGGGTCCTAGTCGAAATGCATCATTTGCAAATTAGTTTTGTGGCAGTAAAGTGTGCACACCAATGTCTTTGTGTGTGGGGGTAGAGGGTACTCATGTATGGGTTGTTGTCTGGGCATTTTAAATCAGCTGTCACAAACTCTGCAACATCAAAGTGGTAGTAGATAGTGATTTCATATGATATGTGTAGCCATTACTGCTGAGAGTCTACAACAGTGTGACGTGATACAGTACAAATGAGATGAGATGAGTGGTACTTTTGAACAACTGGTTGCAAAGTATCCTCCGATATAGATATTGCAGTCTAAATACCAAAGTCCTTCCTTTCCATTGGAACGTTCGATCGGGCCTGATGAGTTTAGAAGATGGCTACCCCGTCACCAATCCTTGTTAATTGTACTGTTATTTAAAATATAGCATACGAAAATATCGTGATGCATAATAATATGTCATTATTTTTAATAAATGTAATTTATAAAAATGTGTTCAATATTTTTTTCTAAATCTTTAAATACATTTAGTTTATCGTACATTTAATTCAAACATTACAATTAAAATGAGAACATTAAATTAAAATCACATAAAATCCATCGAAATATATGCTTTTTACGCTTTGTGCAGATGCACCAAGGTGTTCAGTTAATAAATGAGAAGTTCTCTAATAGACAGTGCTTAGGCCCACATGCATCATTGTTGGTATTTGGGATTCCTAAATTGCGAAAATTAAGGAATCACAATTTAGAAATCGCAAACGGCAATGCATGAAAAATTTGCATTTTTTATTGCGATTCAGTATTTTTTCTTAATTGTGATTCACAATTTGCGAATCGCAATTAAGGAAACCCTTCCCATTGATTCCTATGGGCCAAAAGGCCCATAGGAATGAATGGGAACGCATTGACATTTTGCGAATTTCATTTTGCGAATCGCAAAATGTGAATGCAATTTCAAGGGTGCAGGGGGGTCCAAAGAACCCCTCCCTGCACCCCTGAAATTTAACTTTAAGTGCAATTTACACACACACACATGACCTAAGAACATGTGTGTGTGTAAATCAAAACTTTCAAATATGTAACTAGTGCATGTTTGAAAGTTTTCGGTAAATTAGCATGAAGTACAACTTCATGCTAATTTACCCCTTCCAAATTGCGCATTCACAATTTAAAAATAATCATGCATTGCATTTAAGAAATCTCAAATTGCGATTTCTTAAATGCAATCGCAATTTTAGAAATCGCAACATGGTTGCGATTCCTAAAATTGCGAAAAGCATGATGCATCCAAGATTTGAGAATTGCATTCGCAAATGGCCGAAAATTGCGATTCGCACCATTTGCAAATGCAATTCTCAATGATGCATGTGGGCATTAGTTCCTTCCTATTGCGATGCGCAGGAGACTTATGCCGGGGTTCGGGGCATGGGCTGGGAAGCACAGCGGACCAATAGAGGCCATGGGGGAACCCCTCACAGTGGCGGGAGCGGTACCTAAATCACAGGGCGAAAGCCTGCAAAAAGTACCACGCCTGGATTGGGCGCAACATTTGAATAAGAAAAGTCGCCCAATGGGCGAGCCGGAGGCGACCGGGAACAGGAAGTAAAAAGAGAGTAGGAGCCCCAGAACAGTGCCCTTGGGATGCCTCACAGCAGGGGCACAGGTGAGCCTGCGACAGCACACTGGGGTAGCCAGGATTGAAGGCTGCTCGGATAGTGCCCTCGGGATGTCGCACGGCAGGGCCATGGTGGAGCAGGCAGGGGGTCAGCAAAGTTACAGGCCAAGCGAAACAGCACTTGCAGCCTGGGCCAGGCCTAAACAGCAACCCACGAGGTCGGTAGCAAGAGAAACCTGGAATCCGTAAACACTGGTACAATGACAGGACTGACCACTGCTCAGGTTTAGTGCTGTCAGAGAGAAAGAAACAGGACAAGTGGGACATGATCCTCAAGCAATGTAATTATGACAAAAAGGCATGGGTTGCGAATGACCAATCTAAACATTGTGAAATGTTGATCCATGCTTTATGTATCATGCAATAAAAACTACAGCCTTTTTACACCTAATTTGGATTTATTAGAAGCAAGGCAGTATTCCAATCATGCCAAGTTAAAGTGCCAGTACGTCAAGATGTAAGCGTGGCCAGTGCAAATTCGGCAAATACATTTACTTTTTTTTAAATTGCTTACTTGAAGTGCCTAGTGCATAAACATGACCAGTGCACATTAGCCAAATTAATACACAATTTGAGACTTTGCTGAGTTAAAGTGCTTAATGCATAAACAGATAGCAAGGTGACAGAGAACTGGTCAAGCCCTGATACTTATTCCTAAATGTTCCCGCTCATGGGCAGGCGGGCGCTCATTCCAAGTGCTGGCCGCCCACCTAAGGAATAGTTTACCCCTTCATCTTAGGCTGGTCCAAGACCTGCTTGTTTTAAGGAGACAGCTAAAAACCTGGCTTTTCCCACTATAATGCCTCAGTCCTGGCTTCAGTGCGACTGTTTCCAACTCTGATTTCTCTGTCCCTAGTCGGTCCTGTAGCGCCAGGACACTCAGTGGAGTAGCCGAGCGCTTTACAAATAACAATTTTCATTTCAGAGGTATGATGGAACTGTTTGCAACCCAGGTTCTTGTTCATCTAGGACCGTTCCTTCATAGTACTTGGCATCATTATTAATCAAGTGTGGAGAAGTGTGGCTCAATGATTAGAGCGGCAGACCCTGATGCAGAGGTCTAGCCCGGGACCAGGGTACAATTTCCCGCCTCGGTGGGTCTTGGGCTCAAAATTCCACGGACCTGATAATTCTCGCCTCGGTGCCTATTCCAATCATGGAGTCCCACTCTGCAGCTCTGGGCAATAGCTTGCTTAATCTCGACAACGGCCCCCACAACGCTAAGGATGCCTGGCCTCCACCTTGGGGGTGCTCAGGAGTGGACGCCTCACAGGGAAAGCCAGGATGGGTTCCACAGCAGTATTCATACAAGCGCCTTGAGACCCTTGCGGGTGAGTAGTGCGCTATACAAGTATCAATTTACAAGGCAAACAGGCAGTCGTTTTTTGCATTAATATTATGGATCCTTTCCAAGAGACTGTCATAGATTCTTCCCTACGCATCTGTTTAAATACAGGTTCCATGATTTTGGACCTGTATGAAGGGTCTTGCCTGAACAATACAGGTGGGATCCTGTTGGGTCCTGGATGCCTTCCTATCCCCCTTTGGCCAATTGTCTCTTGATTTGCTGAGCTTTCATGCTGGGGGTGACCGCCTGATCGATTTGTACAGACTCATGGTTTTGAGATGCTATGCCAGCATGGCGGTAGTTTATCGGATCTTGGAGTGTTTCTTCTGTTGGATTTGTGCAGATTGCTGCAAATGTCTCCCAACTCTCAGGGCAGTTGAAATGCCCAAACAAAAACATGGCCCAGGATTTATCAAAGTGGATGAGAGTTTATTCCTAAATGGGTCGTGGATTTGAAGTGAGGTAATTGTTCAAAAACAAGAATTGATGGACATGATGCAGAACAATGTCATACATTCACCCCAGTACAGAGATCTGGACCTAAATCCATTGCTTTTTTGCTCACCATTACATTCCAGTTTGAACCCAGCCATAAGCAAATCAGTCTTCACCCTGGGCCCAATGGGAACAGTCCAGCCCGAACTGCAAGGCCAGGTCCTCCCTGGACTGGGAACAAGCATCCTAGGACCGGTTTCAGGATTTCACCCCTCTTCAGCCAGGATAGCTTGACTCCAGTGGCATGGAGAGCACTGGATCCACGTATGGGCATACCCGTCCCACTCTGGTTGACAAATGCTAAAACAACAATTGATGGACAGAATGCAGAGCAATGTCATACATTCACCCCAGTACAGAGATCTGGGCCTTAATCCATCGTTTTTTGCTCTCTATGCCATTCCAGTTTGAACACAGCCATATGCAAATCAGTCTTGACCCTGTGCGCAATGGGAATAGTCCAGCCCGAACTGCCAGGCCAGGTCCTCACTGGACTGGAAACAAGCATCCTAGGACCAGTTTGGGGGTTTCACCCCTCTTCAGCCAGGATACGGGACCCACATCTGGACATACCCGTCCCACTCGGGTGACAAAAGCAAAAACAAAAATTGATGTACAGAGTGCAGAACAATGTCATACATTCACCCTAGTACAGAGATCTGGACCTGGGTCCATTGTTTTTTTTTAGCTCAGCATGCCATTCCAGTTGGAACCCAGCCATATGCAAATCAGTCTTGACCTGTGCCCAATGGGAACAGTCCAGCCTGAACTGCCAGGCCAGGTCCTCCCTGGACTGGAAACAAGCAGCCTAAAATCGGTTTTGGGGTTTCACCCCTCTTCAGCCAGGATAGCTTGACTCCAGTGGCATGGAAAGCACTGGACCCACATCTGGGCATATCCGTCCCACTGGGGGTGACAAATGCAAAAACAACAATTGATGGACAGGATGCAGAACAATGTCATACATTCACCCCAGTACAGAAATCTGGGCCTAAATCCATCGTTCTTTTGTTCACCATGCCATTCCAGTTGGAACCCAGCCATATGCAAATCAGTATTGACCCTGTGCCCAATGGGAGCAGTCCAGCACTAACTACCAGGCTAGGTCCTCCCTGGACTGGAAACAAGCATCCTAGGACCGGTTTTGGGGTTTCACCCCTCTTAAGCCAGGATATCTTTACTCCAGTGGCATGGAGAGCATGGGACCCACGTCTGGCCATACCAGTCCCACTCGTGTGACAAATGCAAAAACAACAATTGATGGACAGAATGCAGAACAATGTCATACATTCCCCCCATTACAGAGATATGGGACTAAATCCATCGTTTTTTTGCTCACCATGCCATTCCAGTTTGAGCCCGGCCACAGGCAAATCAGTCTTGACCCTGTGCCCAATGGCAACAGTCCAGCCTGAACTGCCAGGCCGGGTCCTCCCTGGACTGGAAACAAGCATCCTAGGACCAGTTTTGGGGTTTCACCCCTCTTGAGCCAGATAGCTTATGTTTGCTTTGTTCGCCCTAAGTTGGCAGGGTATGTCCAGACGTGGGTCCCTTGCTCCATTTGCCCCTGGATTCAAACTAGCCTGGGTGATGAGGGCTGTTACCCTGAAACCGGTCCCAGGATGCTTGTTTCTGGTCCAGGGATGGCATGGCTTGGCAGTTCGGGCTGGACCATTCCCATGAGGCACAGGGTCAAGACTGATTTGCATATAGCTGTGTCTGAACTGGGGTGGTGAAGTGAGCTAAAGAACGATGATGGATTCAACCCAGATCTATGACTGGGGGTGAGTGTCTGAAAATTTTCAGCGCTCCGTCCATCATATCCTTGTGTTTGCTTTGTTTGCCCTAAGTTGGCAGGGTGTGCCCAGGCTTGGGTCACTTGCTCACTTTGACACTGGATCCAAGCTAGCCTGGCTGATGAGGGCTGTTAGCCCAACCCTGGTCCCAGGATGCTTGTTTCCCACCCAGGGAAGACATAGCTTCGCAGTTTGTGCTGGACTGTACCCATGAGGCACAGGGTCAAGACTGATTTGCATTTAGCTGTGTCTGAACTGGGTTGGCGAAGTGTGCTAAAGAACGATGATGGATTCAACCCAGATCTGTGACTGGGGGTGAGTGTCTGAAATGTTTTAGCACTCTGTCCATCATTTCCTTGTGTGAGTTAATTGTTTGCCAGAACTATGCACTGGCATTGCTCTTTATATCGCGAAGTAGCTTTTCCCAAAGTATCTAATTTTCCTGTCTTTTTATGGTCCAATTTAACTTTTTTAAAGCAGCTTTATAATGTTTCAATTCGCACTGCAGAGTTAAATCTTGTGAACCCCTGTGAAGTATTCTTTGAGTTTTCTTAATAGATTGCTTGAGCCTCTTAGTTTGGGCAAATTGCAAAGTATTGGAGTTTGCAGGACGCCTCCCGGCCTGGGGTGCAATTCTAATTGTTATATCGGTGTCAAATGTATCACTGAATTTCTTGGTGAAGGTCTCCAATGCGGCTAAGGTGCTCCCATGGTGTAATTTGCTTCTGGTGGAGTAAGCTTTTGGCCTATTCCGCGGGTTTATCCACTGGATAGGGAATGCAGTTTACCCAACTGTTGTTAGTGGTGAATACAGAGTTATTTATTTTAGTTGGAAGACAGAGAGGTTCTGCTAAACCATTGAATGTGGCTTCTAGTGGGAGAGGATCACTCATGTCTGTCATGCCCAGATGGAAAGAGGAGATTTTGTGGAGCATGGGGAGGGTGACAAGCGGGCAGTCAAGTGTTGAACTGGTGACTGTCAAGTGGAACGTTGGTTCAGGCGGGTTGTCATCCAGAAAACTGTTCAGAGCCCAAAAGCTGGGGTGCGCAAGCTCCCTCAGACGTTGTGTGTTGATCATGGATTGTTTGCCTACTTTACTAAACCCGTATTCCGAAATGTTCCATTATGCTGATTGGGCAAGTAATAGATCTTCATCCGCTGTTGATCCCAGAATGTGTAGGTTGAGGTCTCCTTTTAATATAAAGTTGTTTGTTTGTTATTCTTCAATGAGCCTTAGTAATTTGCTAGCCAGTTGCTTTTTTGGGACCATGGCTCTGTCTCTGGGGTGCAAGTAGACGTTTACTATCACTACCTTCCATTCTTCGTCATCGCTCCTGATTGTCATTCTTATTGCTTATACTTCATTTGGCGCTGTAGACTTCACCTTCAACTCCTTAGCAAGCCAGTGGTTACTATTGATGTGTATATTGCCAAGCTGCCCATTCGATAACCATATCTGGCTCATTCTGTGTGGGAACATGGTGATTCATAAAGCCCTGCATGTGAAAGGGATGTTCGAGTCAGGTTTCCTCCAGAAGAATGTAATTGAAGGATTAGAAATAGAACAGGAGCTGAGGGTCAGATGTGTTGTTTGCCAGGTCAGTGATGTTCCAGGAGCATAAGTGGTCAGAGTAGGCCTGAAGCATTGGATATTTTGTCAATGGGTGTTGCTGACACCGTTTATTGTGCTGCTTTTCCAATTCCAATTCTGTCCAGCTGCTTCTTCCGTTTGTATATTTCTGCTAGTGTGAAGCTTGGGTTTAGCCGTTTTATAGGGGAATGGACTTCCAGCGCCCTTGAGCACTGAATAGGTAGTTTTGTGGGCCTGCTTGGTCCTTCTTGAATGATTTTCAAAGAGCAAGGGTGTAGGATAGCCGGAATTGTGGTGGGGAAGCAGCCTTATCCCCGAGCACTGGAATGTAGGCTGTTCATCCAAGACCCTCCTTGCTCGTCTCAGTTGATCACCAAGTAGCTTTGTTTGCCTAATTTTCCTGGTGATTGTCCACATTCACAAATTTGATGGACACAATGTCAGATGAACCCAGGTTTTCCAGGCCTTTGATCATTCATAGAGGACGCAGTATGTTTCTCCTATTTAGAATATCTACTCTCCCATTTGATTTATATTCTGGCAAAAAAAATGAAAGTGTTGGTGTCCAGTTGTTCCCTTGTTGGGTCACAGTTCATCTGCAGAATAACATGTTTGCGCTCCTGTGATTGAGAGGTTTCTGTGGAGTTAGGTTCTTGGCTGGATTTGGTGTGAACCTGGCCACTGACTAGGGCATGGCAGAGCTGCAAGTTAGCACATGTCATTCTGCGGTTAAGTTTGTTAGTTATCCCAATTGTGGTGACTGGATGTTTCTTAACTGACAGTGTCGCTGCTGCCAGTATATTAAGTCTGTGGGGTGTGAATGTTTACCCTTTTGTTATTAAAGTTTTTGCTCTTGTTCGGGTTGTGACAAGCTATAGCTGGCCTATCCCCAGTGATGGGGTTTGGCAGCTGTGCGCAGTTTGTGGGGGAAGGCTTTGGTAGGGAGATATGATGAATGTCTTGCCTTTGTCTCTTGGATTGAGGCTGGGGCATTGAGCCAGGGGGGTTCTGGGCTCTCTCCCCTGAGCAGTTCAAGACACAAAGAAAAATCTGCTCCAATAATATCTGCCCCGCTGGTTCTTTTCTGAGCTTTCCCGCAATGAGTGGCGGTGGTGGGGTTACGGAAAGTAACAATAGGAGGGGGTACTGTGTTGATGATACCCTCTGAGAAGTGAACTATAGCTTCTGTTTCTAGGGGTTTTAAGAGACCCTCAATCTCCTCATTACTGGAATAAATGACATCACCAGGGTCCTTTAGGCATGAAAACTTGCTGTAGATTTTTGGTTGATAATTGCAGGGCCCAGTCCTTGAGATCGCCTCATCAAAACTTATCATTCCTTCCTAGCTCTGGGCCTTGAAACCCCAGCTATGAGAGTGCTTGTGGGGCTGTTGTTGCTATGGTTCTTCTTGCAAGGGAGGGATGGGGGGAAGGGAGCAGACCACAAACTCAGGACTGTGTGTAAAAGGCTGCTTTGATTGAAACAGGTGCATATAACATTACAAATTCCTTGGCAAACGCCTTACAAAACTAAACCTCACTAATCAACCATATTCCTGACCCTTGACCCCACCCCTAAAAATTCCTTGAACCAGCCACCACCCGAACATTACAACATTGCAAACAATACTCAATACATCAAAGTATAACTCCCTAAATTCAACCCATCCGTTAAACAATTTCCCCTGCCTGCTTCTTTAGAACTGTCAATCACCGAACGTGTGTAACCGAACTAGGAATTAACCTGCCTACCCTTTCCCTATCGATAACCCAAATACAACAATAACCAAAAAACCTCTGTCAACCCTAGCAAACTTCCAATAACCCCCGCATGGCACCTGTAATAAGCGACAATACATAGCCAAAAACCCCTTCGCACCTGTCCCGACCAAAAACCGCCTAAAAATAATAACAAGAAAAAAACACAAAAAAACTCAAAAATTAGGATACAAAAGGGGGGGGGGGAGGGAGGACAAAAACTAATCTATGCCTAAACTCCCAGCCACCAGGTCACCAAACCTAAAATGGGGGCTAGGAGCAGGAGCCCAACCAATTTATAGTTGGGCTCCAAAAATGGGGAGCCCAAAAGAAAATGGCCGGCATGAAGCCTGCCTCCCCCTGGCCCTCCCAAACTGCCCGGGGAACCTCACTGCAGTTGGCTATCCCCCCCAAGCCCCCCTTGGGAGGGAGGAGTGGGGGGAAGGGAGCAGACCACAAACTCAGGACTGTGTGTAAAAGGCCGCTTTTATTGAAACAGGTGCACATAACATTAATAATTCCTCTGCAAACGCCTTACAAAACTAAACCTCACTAATCAACCACATACCTGACCCTTGACCCTGTCTCTGCACCTAAAAATTCCTTGAACCCGCCCCCACCTGAACATTACAACTTTACAAACAATACACAGCAATACATCAAAGTATAACCCCCTAAATTCAACCCATCCATTAAAAAAATTTCCCCTGTCTGCTTCTTTACAAATGTCAATCACCGAACATGTGTAACTGAACTAGAAATTAACCTGCCTACCCTTTCCCTAACGATAACCCAAATCCAACAATAACCAAAAAACCTCTCGCAAACTTCCAATAACCCCCGCCACCCAGAAAGAAGGGGGGGGAGGAAAACTACCCCCCTTTCTGCCCCCCAACTAAAAAAGCTGCTGTCCAACTAAACGGAATGCGCCTGGACTTTCAGACATATTTACAACACCTCCCTGATCTCTAGTAAATAGAGGTCCATGCCAAGCCTTGATAGATGTACTCCATCATCTCTGAAAAGTTCCACCGCCTCAAAGAGTAGCTCCTTATGCGTCACTCTTCCAAAACCAAGATGCCAACAAAATCTAGACATTTCAGAGTTCACTTTCCTTCATGCCCTATCAACAGCCCTCGGAGTCAAAGCACCCCTCCAAACTCTGCGCGGAACCAACTCTGTCCACAAAACATGCCACCCAGCCCATTGCTCCTTTAATCTTGACAAGTCCTTCTTCATAGCCCTCATCAATACCACGCCCTTCACACTGCGCAAATCTTTCTCACCCAGGTGAATCAACAAAAAGTCTGGGCACTGACCTTTGAACCATCCATTTATTAATTCACGGTATCAATTCTTTCCACAGCATCCCTCCCTTACCCTTCCAGACAATTTTGAAAAGAGGGTCATTAAAACCTAATATTGCACCAAAGTAACACTGGCATGCCTGGACCTTTGCCCATTTGATAAATGAATGCCCCACAATCCATATGGACAATTCCTTCGATTTGGGCCCAGCCACAGAATCTACAAAGAGAAAAATAGAGTGAGACTTCAAACAGAGAAGGATGGCGCAGGCGCCCCCTTCGCATTCCTTCTTACATAGTGTCTGTAGCAGTCTGAAAACCAGCGCCCCAGCCTCATTATGTCCCCCATGTGTCCAGCCCCTGTTATGTGCCTCAGATGCTGCACCAATCCAGAAAGAATGCATCCCATATCCAGCCCCATCCAACCCAATGCTGTACAAAGCCTTCCGCAGCACCATACTCAGCTGGTAATCAGTTACCCTCTTCCCGTTGGCATGACGGAAAACGTTGGCCTCTGCCCCCGAACCGCCTGATAACGCATGCCAACGGTGAGCTCAATGAAGTGGGCACATCGTGGCAGGTACAGCCGCTTCCAACCTAACCCCTTTGCCCACTCCATTCTGGTCCGTTTTGGAACTGGCCAGCTAAATATGTATCCCTTCATCCACAATGGACACATCTTTCTACAGCACACCCCTTTTTGCCTTGGTGCCTTGAAGGTCGGAAACTCTAAACACCCCAAAAAACATCCATACCATAAGGGTTGAGAACAAGCAGGTCTCAAAAGCGTCCCTACAAACTGCTGGTAATGTCTACAGTTTTCACGCAAGCATCTGCCGAGAAAGGAGGCTACAAGCCACACTCTCCCCCCCCTCTCTCCCTAGCCCAACCTTTCAACATCCTCTTCCCCACTTCCCCTGCTGACGGAGTATAACCCCACAGCAGTTTTCCCAGAAATGCAATGCCCGCCAACTTCCCAGCGATGGTAACTCTAGAAAGGCCCTCTCCACAAGGACCAAGATAAACTGAATCACATCTTCTGCCCGCCACCAGACCTTCGAACACTTACAGGCACCAGATGCCAAAAATTCTCTCCAGGCCAGATTATATGCCGCCCATGTAGATGCCGACAGAAATCCTACCACCAGTTGTAGCACCCTACGTTGCCTACATACCAAAGGTGCTCCGGCATTGGGGTCGGAGTCCTGTCCACCTCCTTGGCCAGCCCAAAGAATCTCCCCCACTGTGAACGAGACAAAGCAACTGCTATGTCATTGTCCACACCTGGTATATGGAGTGCCCTGGAAGCAATGTCATGTCTCAGGCAACTTAGCACAAAAACCTGCAGCAACTTTAGAATTTGCTCATCTCTTGCAGACTGCCTGTTGATAATCTCCACCACTGCCATGTTATAGGACTTTCTTATGTGCCAACTCTTCACCCCACAGAGTCAGAGCCACCATCAAAGGAAAAAAGCTCAGGAAAAGCTATGTTCCTCCCGCCATTCCTCCACTGCTGCGGCCACTGCTCAACACACCACCTGCCCTGCTAATAAAGGTCAAATCCGTCAATGCATGCTGCATCAGAAAAATTTGCACATCCCACTGTACATCCTCTTCCCTGGCCAATGGTACACCATTAAAGGACTGCGGAAAAACTGACCACATGCACAAATCTTCCTTCACCCCTGCTGATAGGCGAACATGGTGGTGAGGTAAATGATTTCCTGCCAATGCCTTCCCCAATCGCCTGAAAAATATCCTCCCCGCTCTGACCACCCTGCATGCAAAGTTAAGATGACCAAGGAGCACCTGTATGCCTTTTACAGTCACTTTCGGCTGAGGCAGCATTCCCTCCAACAGTTCCAACATTTTTGTTTTCTTGTTGGCTGGCAAGCGAGCCCGCTTTGCCACAGAATTAATTTCAATCCCTAAGAAAGACATAACCGTACATGGACCCATTGTCTTCTCGGGTGCCAAGGACACACCCAGTTCATCCATGAGCTCATGGAAGGTGTCCAGAGCTGTCTGGCACTCCATGGAGCCCGGTGAACCAACAAAGAAGAAATCGTCGAAGTAGTGCATCACCAAATTGTGACCTGTGCTCTGCGTGAAATACCACTGCAAGAAAGTGCTAAAGCATTCAAATAAAGCACACAACATAGAACAACCCACCGGTAAAGCTTTGTCCACGTACCATTTACCTCCGAAATGGATATCCAGAAGATCCCAATCATCTGGATGGACAGTAAGCAACCGAAATGCCGACTTTATGTCACATTTTGCCATCTCAGCAGTTGCGCTTGCGGTCATAACAAGTGACATGACCGGCCATGTCAACTGAGGAAAATGAAACTGAGGCCACCTCCTCATTTATAAAATCATTAATGGAAGACCCCTATGGCCATGAAAGGTGCTGAATCAATCTGCATTGACCTTCTTCTTTTTTAGGCACCATCCCAATCGGTGAAATAATCAGGTTCTCTGTGGGCTAATCATCGAAGGGGCCTACCATTCTCCATTCAGGCACCTCCTTGTTCAAATTTTTACTGCACTGCTAACTTGTGTTCTGATACTGATTTCAGGTTTTTCTGCCCATTGTCTGTGTCGTGGCCCCCGGTAACCTAAGTGAAACCCCCTCTGGAAACCCTCCATAAGCACCTGTTTCGCCCCCAGATCCCCGTACCCCTGTAGGCCCTCCACCAGCTTTGCTAGCTTAACTTGCATAGGAGCATTTGGGCCCAGTACCCTGAGGTCCCTTGCCCTCCCACTGCCCTGGAATTGCTGGGAAGGGCTAGAGGTGCTGGCACCTGACTGCTGCCATTGCTGTCCCCCCTGTGGTTTGACGCCCCAACAGTTAACAAGGGGATGGTGTTTTCTACAATTTGAACTTTCTGCCTAAACTTGCAGTATTCCATTGTGCATAGTCCTTTATTAAAGTCCCAGCACGCTCCTGTCCCTGTTTGTGTTATGGCTGCACTTCCCACCCCTCCCCAGGTGGGCTTCCCCTGAAAGGGCCGGTACATCAACGGCAAACCGCCAGCTGTAAACACAGTCTTACCCCCTGCCACAGACCCAATCATGTGCTGCCACAAATCTGTGTCTAGTTTCCCCATTTTACCTCCAGGTCCCAGGCCATACGTACCCGAAACTCCTCATCATGTTGAGCCCAAGCGTATTCACCCCCCATGATCTGTGCCTTTCTAATAACGTCCATGTACTTGAACAGGGCTACGCAACGCTCAAGAAACTTTTCACAGTAAACACTGGCATAAATAAAAAATGCTGCAGTCCAATTCTCTATTGTCACTGGCACTTTAGGACCTTACCTCCCTGTGTAGAAGCGTCAGTAATTCAACATATTCCCCTTTTGAAATACGCTCCTTGGATGCCAGCATTAAGTGAGCCCCCAAAGGCTTAGTCACTCCAATGTATGGCAATTTCTTAATCTTCAACTCTTTACTCTCCAAAGGTTCCTCCCCCCCGCTGCCTCTGTATTTGTCCCGCTCTCTACCTTAGCGCCCAGTGGTACCCCCGTCTCCTGTTCCTACCTCTGTATCCTTAACATATTTACCTCTGTCCAGTCTCCCTTCCATTACTCCCCCACCCCCTTCTTCCCCTGTCCCCACAGACACCATTTTGGGTTTGGCCGGTGTTCTACTAGTCTCACCTGGCTCTAAGGAGTTTGCTCGTAATGACACCGCCAGTCTTCCCACTGCCTCTGCGTGATCCACTTTCTGTGGAGCCCTCACCGAGGGGCCGTACTCTCTTGAATTCCGATGCTGATGCCCTTCGGTGCTGTGCCACCCCCGGTGCCTGCAAAAAATTCGAAGACACATGAGAAGGCCCCCCCCTCCTCAATCTCCAACAATTCCCCTTCCTCAGGGCTATCCTCATCATAATCCGGCACAATAGGCTCCTCCACCTGGAGCGCATCATGAACAAAATCCACACCACGGCCCTGCTAGAGCCAGCATACCCTATGCTGGCCACACCGGGCCGGGCATTTATTTATTTATTTATTTTTATTTTTAGAGTTTTCTATAGCGCGAACTTGAACCGATTAGGTTATCAGAGCGCTTTACATAGCACCAGTTCCGTTACATGTTATCACAGCAGTTTACATAGAATCAGTTACGTTGCACATTTCAGGATCTTGAACCGATTAGGTAATCACAGCGCTTTACATAAGACAGCATTCGATGTCCAGTGCCCTCCTCCGCCGTGTAGCGGGGGACCACTTCCAGCCCTCCGAAGTCGTCGAGCTGTTGGGACTAGGCTCCTGGAATTTCAGCTGCCCCTTTACAACTAATTTGTTTGAAGTCATGACAGAAATCTCAATCCCAGCATCTCAATCGGTGCATTACAGGTAAAAACAGGATATGGGACCACTACGTAAGACCAAATAGTGTAAACTATGGGCACCCCGGAATATATGAGGAAGCAGTCGATGCGTTACAGGTAAGAAACAATTTCATAGCAGGTTATAGGGCCAGTACATAGAGAGACAAATTGTTGTACATTGTAAGCATCCAGGAATATATGTTGTAGCAGTCGGTGCATTATAGGTAAGGACAGTTGCAAAAACAAGTAGATGTAGAAAAGCTGCAATAAAAGGCAGACACTATCACAGGATACAGGCAAGTAAGGAGCGCGGTAGTAGAACTTAGACTATGTGTCTGGTCTCAGCTCTTGCTCCAATAGTGAGATTGAACTAGTCCATGATGGCCGCCACTGCGAAAGAACAGTCTAAAATGGCCGCCAAGAAGGGGAATCATAGTCCTCTGTTTGTTGTTATTGCTTTGGACCTGTGTGGAGGAGATATGCCGAGGAGCCTCGTGGGCCTCTGGAGGTACCAGCAGAGATTTATGGTTTCAGTTAGTGACCCCTGCCCTTGTGAACAATGGCGGTTTAAAAATGTGAAATGAGTGGAGTAAATAAAGTACCTTATGGTAAT
Source organism: Lissotriton vulgaris (assembly GCF_964263255.1). Taxonomy (NCBI): domain Eukaryota; kingdom Metazoa; phylum Chordata; class Amphibia; order Caudata; family Salamandridae; genus Lissotriton; species Lissotriton vulgaris. Next base: position 1,478,240,229 of record NC_141689.1, read on the forward strand.
TTTCAGCTCAGTGGCGCCTTAGAGCTTAGAATGCAGTATTGCCGATATCACATTTTGCAGGGTCTATTCAGGAGGTGCAGTAGGATGCGGTGAATTACTGGCAGGCTGCGTGCTAGCCCCCATGCCCGATCCTCGGTCCCCGCCAGCACCGCAAGAAGGCTGTTGGTCCGCAGGTCTGCTCCGCAGCACTGCTCCTAGAGCCCTTGCAGCAGCATGAGAGGGGGGGGGGCGCCTGGAGTCATGCTCGCCGAATGAACCTCGCTGTTGCCTGCACATCGTCCAGAGCTCCTAAGCTGCACCCCCTCCCGTCTCGCTCGGTGATGTCGTGTGTCTCCCGCTATCCTCTCCTTTAGCCTTGGAACTCCCTCCTTACCGCATGTGCCTGGGTATAATCCGCCGAACAATATGAGGGCAGCTCCCTCGCGGATCCTCACGGTGGGCGTCTCTGCTCCCGGTCAGCGGGCAGGTATCCTCTACTGGCTCCGCTAAGCGCCACATCAGCCGGTTCCCGCCGTCCGTTGAAGACAACTCATTCAGCCCCACAGACCCCACATAGCCTATGCGCCCCCTCTCCTATGGGTGCCGCATGTGTCCGGGCAGAACCGCCACGCCGTAAGAGGGCAACTCGCTTGCGACCCCTCACCAGGGGCGTCTCTGGTCCCAGCCTCGTAGCTCCTGCCGGCTCCGGTCAGCGCTCCAGCAGGCTCACCGCTGGGACATACAGTCCTTGCGGGGGGAGCCAACTTTACACACCAATACTCCCCCATGCGTTGATCCCTCTGAAAATCCGTCATCGCTGCCATTTCAGACCATCTTGACCTGCTTGTCGTTGGGGCCAGCGAGGTCGTACTGGACCTTCGTGCGCTGGCCGCAAAGGGATCCCCCGCCGGTACGGAATGCGCCATGTGAGGCTCCACCCTCCCTTCACCTTGGCGCAAGTGGTCCGCTTCCCGCCCTACCGAGTCTTTCGCGTTGCGATGCTCTGTGCCCTGAAAAGAAAAAGTTTGGACTGATGTGCTGGGTCCTTTGCTACTGAGCGCTGCGCCGGTCCCCCTCCAGCCAGGGGCCAATGCCCCCGCCGACCACCTCACGTCCTGCCCTATCTGCTCTGCCCTACTAGCACTTACCAAGAGGGGGGAATCCCCCCGTACTCCTCCCTGCTCCACTCCAACATAGCCTCCACCACAGCAGACGTGGGACCCCAATCCCTGCCTCCTCTCCTCCAAGCTCCTCAGCTTCCCAAAACTGCCTGAGTACCCCCACGACACCCTCCCCCTTCTGCCGCCGGGCCGGCCCACCTACCTCCTTCACACTTCCCAAAGGCGACTGCAGATCCAGCCGCTCACCAATATCGCGACCCTGACCCCCTCCGACCAAGAGGGAAAAATGTTCAACATCTCCCAAGCCGGGCCTCTCCCAGCCGGATCCAACTCACCATACACCTACAAAAACTGACCCAGAACGTTGCCCTCAGCCCCATCCCCACGAGCCAGGTCCCACGCCCCCACGTTTGGAGCCCCAGATGCACCCAGCTAAAGGAGAGGCTCCCCCTGCCATCCCCTGCTCCCAAACCAGCAAACCCCCTGTGACAACTCCCACTTGAGCCCATTCCCCATCCCATCTGGAACTTCCCCCTATGGACCACGCCCCCCCTAATTGACGGGGGAGGTGGCCAAAGTTAAAGAGCTACCAAAGTTTCCCTCAGCGCCTAACTACCTATCCCCACACGGAATGGGCACTCTCTCATTGCCCATGTCCTGGGAAAGGGGCCCCCTTTCCCTACCCTCCACACATCCAGGCCCTGCTCCTCCACACTTTTCATTCAAAAAGAGGCCTCGCTCGACTCCCCGCCCACTTCCCATCTGCTTCACCCCTGCCCCAACTCCAGGTTGTCTCCACAAGGGCCCATTTACAGGCTGCCGTCTCCCGTCCCTGCCGCAGACCACGTAGCCGACGGGGATGAAGCATGTCTCCTGCTCCCACGCCCTCCACCATGCTTCTCCGTCATTGCGGGCGATGCACCCGCCCTTCCCCCTTCTTTCGAGTGCCGTCCCGCCTTCAGCGGAATCTCCGCTATATCAGCGTGGCTCACAATACCTTCCCCCTCATCTTGCAATGGCCCTCCTGCTGCACTAGGGCCCTCCACGCTCCCGATCTGGCCTGTACGAGTCGGGCTGCCTTCTTGGTACAAGTGCGGCCCGCTCACTCACCGGTGAAGAAAGCCGAAGCTTGGGCAAAGTACATGCGGCCACCGCTGCTGCAACGGCGTACCGTCCACGCGCCGATGACCAAATCTATCCTGCCGGCCTCGCTCAGCAGGCAGAGGGCTTCCAGAACCCGATAGTCCTCCATGACACCAGGTAAGTACTTCCAATATTAAATATAATACCTGAAATACCGCCTCTAACTAACCGCTACCTTTCTAAAAACCTCACAAAAACTAAACTATCCAAAAACTAAACAATGCCTAAGCTCCCAGCCACCAGGTCACCAAACCTAAATTGGTGGCTGGGAGCAGTAGCCCAACCAATTTATTGTTGGGCTCTAATTGGGATACAAAAATAGAGAGCCCAAAAGAAAATGGCCGGCTTGAAGCCTGCCTCCCCCCGCCCCTCCCAAACTGCCCGGGGGGACCAAACTGCCCAGGGGGACCACCCTGAGGTCAGCTACCCCCCAAAACCCCCTTCTTTTTGTATGTGAGGGTTAACGCTCCCACTTTGCCAGACCTCATTGTGAAGAATGAAATTGTGGTAGTGCTGGTGGTGCTGGCGTGCTTCATGGGAGGGGGAGTGGTGGAAGGTGGGGGGATGCTACAGTGTGCTAGTCACACCTGCACCGGGGCAGACCAACTGAGCCCGCTGCAGCCCACGACCCTCTGGCAGAGGGCCTAACACGCTGCACCCTCATCCCCATCCCCCCTCGTTGGGCCCAAGACAAGCACTTTTAAGTTGGTAGCCCACCTTACCTCTTCCTCCTTCTTCCCCTCCATAGTTCTGGTAGGGTTGGTGCCAGGCACAGGGGAGGCACACGGCACAGGGCTCCAGACTCGGGTCACCTGCTGAAACTGCGAGGTGCAGCCTGTCCGGGGGAGGGCTGTTCATAGATTTTTATGTTTTCAGGTGGGTTGCCCCCTGGCAAACTGTGACTCCTGTGGCCTTCCGGTGGTGCAGTGGTTCGATGCTGCATTTCAAGAAGGACGGGGTCAGGTAGGTTGACAGCTGGTGGTGCTGCGGAAATGAAGAGGGACCAGCCCGGGACATTTGCAAACAGCTGCAGCCGAAGGAGACGACAGCTCATGGCCTTGGGTTCCAGGCAGCTCCGGGCGGCTCCCGGCATTGGGCTATCAGCCCCATTGCACACCTGTGTCCAGTCCAGCCCTGCCCTGGACTATGCTGGTGCCACCATGATATTCGGGCCGTCGTGCCGCTGTGCCATCGTTTTGTCTCCCGCCTGCCTGCCGCTATGGCCGCAAAGGCCACTACAGGGGCCATGTTTTAGAGCCTTGAGTCAAAAGCTGACGCAGATGCCACTGGTCCTGATCCTATATCCTATAAAGCTCTGAGTTCCAAAACTCAAAGACATCTGCATGCAGCAGCAACAGCCAACCAATCAATGCCTATCTAAGTCTTTTTACATTTGAAATTTCATTTGTTTTTGGGAGATACTTGGGGATTGTATGTAAGCTGTTTTTAAAAAAAGTATAAAATATGTAATTTCCATTACAATATTTTTAGATTTTGTAATCAATTATTTAAAAATGATTTTTGTTTTAATTAAATGTTTTTTTTATTTTTTTGGTTTGTGGGTTTCTTGGCAGATTGGATGGCTAGTGTTTGATTATCATATATTAATTAAATATTAAATTAATAAAGTGATATAGGGCCAGATGTAGGTAAGTATATTTTACCGATTCATAAATATCGAATTTTACCGATTCGGTATTTATGAATCGGTAAAATAGAAGGGGGGAGATTTAGGTAGAATCGGTAATTGAATTACCGATTCTGTAAGAATCGGTATTTACCGAATCGGTAAATACCGATTCGGTAATGCCCATTGATTCCTATGGGCATTGAAGTCCATAGGAATCAATGGGTATTACCGAATCGGTATTTACCGATTCGGTAAATACCGAATGTTGCAAGGGTGCAGGGGGTGTCACTTTGACACCCTCTAGCACCCCCAATTTAGGCATGTGTGACATGTGGCACACAGACATGCCCTAAGGGCATGTCTGTCTGTCACATGCCATAGGTGTGCATGCACACATGTGCATTCACACCTGGAATCGGTATTTTACCACCCAATTGGATTGGGTGGTAAAATACCGATTCGGTAAGGCCTGTGGGACTCAGAAGAGTCCCACCTACATCTCAAAATTACCGAAGCGGTAAAAATACTGATTCGGTATTTTATCAATTCGGTAAATTTACCGAATCGGTAAAATAGGGCCCCTACATGCCAAATACTTAATACCGGTCGGTAACGGCCGAAATCGGCCGTTACCGACCGGTATTTTGGCTCCTACATCTGGCCTTATAGTACTTTAATTATATTTGATGTATGGTAAATACTGACGATTTTTTCTTATAAAATAAATTGAAGAAAAATGAATGAGCTTCCAAAACATTTTTGTAGACAATAGCTATGTACTTTCTTTTTTTCCTGAAGATCATTTTACTTACATTTTGGGGGTTTTAAGTGAAATCACTTTTTAGTAAAATTGTAAATTTGTATTTTGAGTGTAAATCCTTTGAGTACAGTTTTTGATTGCAAATATAAAAAATACAACTTTATTTCAATACCATTTTGGGGGTAATTTTTTATAAAAAAATATACTAATTACTTAATTTCACATGTAAAATATATTGTATCCAATATAGGGACAAAGTTTTCTTTTCTACTGAGAATTATATTTTTGTTTGGTAAAAAAGAAAAATTATCTATTAATACTATTGGAAAATGTATTTTTTTCTATAGTTACCAGATTTTTTCTGGGCTTATGTTGCTGTTTTTTTTACTCTGCTCACAGGACCCTGCTAACCAGGCCCCAGTGCATGTGCTCTGACCCCTAAACCATGTCAAAACTGGTTGCACCCCTTTTTTAGCAAAATTGATCCAGCACACAAATCAAATATATAGAAAATCTGTACAGTAATAATCACAATTTATGAATCAAAAGATGAAAAAAATCATTCAGTAGCAGAATCTTTGGATGTTTTTTTGAGGTTCAATCTTTATTTGATGCTTCACACATGTAGCCAACGCGTTTCGTCCTCCACGGACTCTTCTTAGCACATGGTAAATGTATATTCTTCCATCCAATTTAAAGGCAGTGATATTTGAAATTATTCTTTTCTTTAATGTATATCAAACACTTCACTTTCGTTAGGTAGGATGAATAGGGTCAGATAGCCCAGTGTAGCAGGAATTTGCGGGAGTAGATCAAGCCGGCTCAGTCGCGTGGCATCTTCTCGTGTGACTGGTTGCACCTCTGTTTAGCATATTTAACTTACCTATAAGACCCTCTGATAAGCCTTGCTAATAATACCACAGATAGAGCGTCAGTGTTATCTACTTTTGCCTCTATCGACCAACTGGGGACTCACTGGGCTCTTTGCACAGAGTACTTCTTTTTAGTGCACTATTTAGAGAGCCAGCTACCTACATAAGGGCACAGAGTGATTTAGGGAAGTTTTTGAGGAAGTCTAACCTGCAACGTCTTTCCTCTTAACCGCGGTGGCTATTCCGCCGCGGTGCGGCGGTGTAGCAGAGTGGGCGGGCTGCAATGGCCAACGGACGTTCGCAGCACTACGGAGGTAGTGCGTGCGTTGGCCATTGACCATCAGAAGCAGCAAAGGGGTTTAGTAAACATAGTGATGTATGTCCTGGGGGTTGTTGATTACTGATGCTAATGTTGCACTACCATTGATTTTGAAAGTGAAGTTATTTAAATTCCTTATGGGAATGTAATTACATTGGTGAATGTTCAGTTCATTTTTGTTTAGAGTTTCCTGTATGTTAAATTTGCTGGCTGCCTCTGATCCCTCACAGATAGTAATGCTTTGCCTATTAAATATGCTATTCATTGCATATACTATGTGATGCTTTGAGGGTGGCATACATGTAATATAGCAGTGCTATGTAGCAGAGGGGAGTTAGGTCTGTAGGTTATATGCAGTCCCTCCTGTGGCGCCTTCAACGCCTATCATGCTCTCCAAAGGCAATATGCCTTGCACCATGTACCTGCAGGGCTGTAAATGAGCAGATCATGGAAGACTTCACCTATACCTTCTGCATGGCCTCTGCATGCCCTCTTGCCTCAGTGAAAAGATCTGTAACACAGGTACTGCTGCCGCCTCCTTGTTGTATGGTGGAGCCTGCATGCACATCAGCAGTGTCCCGTCATGTCTCCCTCTAGTGGTAGCAGTGGTTAATTTGTAAAACAATAAGTGCCAGGGCCCTCTTCAGGAGGGCACGGCAGCGTGCACCATCCATTGCCCCTGTCAGCGCTGCCAAGTACAGTACCAACACAACTAGTGACCATCACTGTCCTGAAAGCGTCACAATTCAGACTCTTCCAGGCGCCCCAAAGCTACAAGAATGTGATGGGAGGCAGGTATTAGTGAATATTAATATGGATATTATATTAATAAAAGAGTGTTGTTGTGCTCATACCAAAATTTGGCAGACAGTGCCACCATGTGGCAGACTGTCACAAGGTCTGGTGCTGAGCACCACAAACCACTGGCTCAAATTAAGCACTGAGCTGTAGACATTTGTACCTCAGCTCCAGACTGCTGGGCTCTTCATACTGTTGAGTAGCATGAATTCACAGTCAGCAAATTTCACTTTTCATGGTTCTTGCCCTTTGATTATGATGTGTCGCAAGTGGTAAATATGGAAATTGATAAATAAATACCAAGGGCTTTGGTGTTACTATTACACTGTTTGGCAAACATTCATTTTATTGTTTACAATCGATGTGTGTAATTCTGTTGTTCCATGCACATCAAGCTTGTCACGTGGTCTCAGCTATTTGTACATTTAATTTTGCACTTGTGGTGACTTCTGCCAAGGTATGTAGCGCAGGGTATGATGTAGTGTTCCTGATGGGTCCACCAAAAGCTTCCACTATATGGCTGCTCCATTGTGTAAAGAAATATTTTTGTCCTTTTAGCTAATAGGATTACCATCATAGAAGGATATTCAGTGATCTAGAATCACAGATTAAATCCTGCTCAATCTTTGAAACCATTGCCCTTGTTTATTTCACTGTGATGCAGGCTTGTTAATCTACTGATGCAAAGAAATTTATTCCATCATCTCGATGTGAATAACATTTTTGCAGCTAGATTTTCTAAAAGATCTAAATTTTATGCGTTTAAGCACATCAGTGTTTACATTTCCTTCTTTAACCCCTCCCCTGCTGATGACGGAACCGCTCCGTCATCAGTTACGGTTGGGCTGTGCTGATGACGGAGCGGTTCCGTCATGGCCCGGCCGCCGCGCCTGCAGATTTCGCACCTGCGCGGCAGTTGTATTGAGCGGGGCGGGTCATGACGGAACCGCTCCGTCACCAGCACAGCTCAACCGCGGCCTATTCGGGTGCTGCTCCCTCAAACTATCTTCCCTTAGTTAAAACTGTAATTACTGACAAGCCAGGAGAACCTCCCCCGCAGGGAAGCCTCTTAACACTCTTAACACTCTCTTATTTCCCACCCTGTTTATCATGCTGAATTTTATCAATGAGTGAGTCGACCTCCTCTGTGGATCTAAACATATACATGTGGTTATTCCACATTGCCCTAATGGTTGCAGGGAATCTTAATTGTGCTTTAGCCCCAAGGCTGTTGAGCTCCTCCAGTCTCTTCCTCAGCTCCCACTGCCTTGTGGCTGTTGTATGGGAAATGTCTGATCTAATAAAGAAAGAGAAAGTAGGATGGTCAGATGGTGGTTACGAGATACTCCCTTCCTTTAGTGCAGCTGAAATGAGTTCCTTAACGGAGTACGACAAGAAGTTCACTAGGATTTTGAGTGGTTTCTGTTTCCTGAGCTTCCTTTTAAAAGGGTCTCTGTGGGCCCTTTGGATCTCGTAATTAAGGTCAATATTTGGTTGATTCTTTAGGACAGTGGCTTTTAACAGGGTGATCAAAAATGCCTTTATGTCCTCCCCTTCAACAGACTCTGGAACATTTAGAAATTTCAGGTTGTTTCGGCGTGAATGATTCTCTAGATGTTCTAGATCATTCTTGAGCTCTTTATTCTGGGAGGTAAGAGAGTCTAACCTAAATGAATTAGATGCTAATGATTCCTTCAATTTAGGGATGTCTTCCTCCAGTGTTTCAGTCCTTGCTGTGATCTCCTCCAGTTTTTTGGCGAGGGCCTCGCATGATGTCCAAATTGCAGCCTGATTTGCCTCTGAAACTGTGAACCTAGAGGCCATTTCTGCCTGGCTTGCTTCCGAAACGATATATGTTGACGTCATCTCTTCCTTCATTGCCAACAACAAGTCAGCCAATGAGTGCAGAATTGGATTTGAGGTAGGAGGGGAAGTGAGGGCACTTACACATTTCTGTCTGAGTTCTTGTTCATCTTGTTCTTCAACCCCATCCCCTTGTTGTTGAACAGCCACCTGGGCCACCTCGTCAGGTTTCTCTAGCACAACAAATCTGTTGGAGAGATCTATCTCCGGTTGTATTACCTGTTCCTGTAACTCAATCATAACTGCTTTTATGGGCTGGATAGATTGTTCCTGACTTACAGGTCTTAGCTCGAGCACCTTAACTGTATTGATCTTTGTTGACTTCCCTGTCTTCTCTTTTGGCGTTAAGGAGGGGGTTGAGGGAGAAGTACTCAGTTTCGCTAGTGACAGAGGGTCTAAGACACCTTTAATGGGGCTAGGCATGATGTTATGTTGTGGTTGCTGGATTTATTTTAAAGTTGTTGAAGTTGTTGATGAGATGACTTGATAATAAGTCTTCAGAGATGGAGTGACTTTAGATTTAATTATGTTTTTTTTTCTCCTTTCTAGTGGCCTAAACTTGGCTTGTATCTGCTTGGCTGGTGTTTGACCTCCAGAAGTGTCACGAGCCCCCAATACCTCCTGCGCCTTCTTAAGCTGCTTTACTGATGCTGTAGGTTTACTCCTAACTTCTGGAGCTACTACCACGGGAGGGGAAACTCGCGGAGGAAAATAAGTGATATCTCTATTAGCAGCTAGGTGCGCAGCTCTTGCTCTTAATGAATATCTGCTTAATTTCGGAGGGGATAATCCCTTAACATCAATACTCCTCTCCATACATTCCATGCAGTCTCAAAACGGAACTACTTCCTTCTTGTAACAGCCCCCCCTGCACTCTCCCTGATTATCGATGCTGTCTCTAACAGATTTACCAGCCTTTTTGATAGACACAAACTTGCAGGGGTAAACAAAAACAGTCACGAAATCCTTGGCATTTCAAGCGTGGAAAACCATTACCCCCTTCGGGAACCTCGGTCCTGACCACAGGTGCTGACCGGGTCCCCCCTACCTGCACCGAAACCAAATAGGTTACGTTCGGTTGTGGGACCGGACCTCTCCCCCAGGAGCAGAGAACCACCGAGCACAATCTGCTACTTCCGCGTGCCGCTGCTGCCGCCGCCTTCCACCTCCAGCACAGCCCCTCTGGGATCACCGCTCCGCCCTTGCCTCGGAGATCCGAGACAGCAGCTTCACACGCCGTAAGGGAAGACCGCCAAAACCTCGGAGGATCCTCCAACATTACCAGGCATACAGACCAATAAACCCGGGATCCGTCACCACCACCGCCGCCTTCAATTCAAAAGGTAGACCGCATTAAGCGAATCTAGCGCCCCGGCATTAAGAATCAGGAAGCGTCCGAGGGAGCCGTCCCGCGATCGCTCAGACTACGGTCGCCATGTTCCTCCCCTCAGTTTGTGTCATCTTGCGAAGCGTGTTGTTAAGCCAAGAAGGATAATGACACGCTTCGTCTCGCAGGGCTGCACCATATTTACTAGAATATGGTCAAACCTGCGCTTTCCCCTGCACAGGCGCTAACTTTAGCTGTCTAGCGCCAATGCAGGCACCCTTGCACCATAGTGCAAGGGTGCCTGTGTTGAGGGGAAGATTGTTTATGTGCAGGAAGGTGTCCCTTCCTACACATAAACAATCTTTAAATGCTTTTTTGTAACTTGTATGTGTGCTGCTTAATGCAGCACACACAAAAGTTGCAAAACAGCATTTTTTTTAAACAATTGTTTATGTGCAGGAAGGAGCACCTTCCTGCACATTAAAAATCATAGGCAATGTGATGTTTCTATGTTGTGTGCTGCACAACGCAACACACATGGAAACAGAAAAAACAAGGAGAAATAAAGCATTTCTCCTCGTTTCGCCTCTCTAAGACCAGGGGCCTCATTTATGAGAAATGACGCAGCAGCGATGCGTCACTTCTCAGTGCGAACTCCTTGCGACATTCCTGATGCGTCATATTTAATGTATGACGCATCATGTCGCAAGGAGTTACAGATACGTCAGTATTTATGATGTATCTGTAAGCGCAAAAGTGATGCATTGCTGGAGTGTGTCACAAAAGTGACACAACTCCAGCAATGTGTCCTTTCACATGGGGCAAGCCCCATGTGAAAGGGCCTGCGTCAGTCTTACGCCTGCTGAGAGGCAGGCGCAAGATTGTGACGCTACGGCGTCCTAAAAGTGATGCAGTGAAATCTCATAGATTTCACTGCGTCACTTCTACGACCCTTCCTTGCGTCAATACGCCCCCTTGCATACATTATACCTAGCGCAGGTATAATGTGGCGCAGGGGTTTACAAAGTGACGCATCTACCTAGATGCGTCACTTTGTTAATATGGCGCAACAAGACACATTTTTTACGCCACTGGTGCGTCACAAAAAGTGACGCACCGGCGGTGTAAAAGTGATGCACAGCCTCATAAATGAGGCCCCAGGTTTTCCCTACCATTGTAAATAGGAGGCAGCGTCAAAATCAATGGGTGTTGCAGTGGAACGCCCTCCGCAACACCCATTGTGCTCCCCTTTCACGCTAATTACAGTGTGAAAGGGTGCCTTATTTACAAGGCAGCATTAAGCCACATTAAGTGGCTTAATGCTGCCTTGTAAGTAAGGCAAGGCCCCTGTCCCCATCACAACGTCACTGAGAGTGACGTTGTGGTGGCGATAGGGGCTTGTAAATATGCCCCTTATTTTCTGGATTTTTACTAAATGATTTTGTTTGTTTTAGCTCTTCTATGTAAACGTTTTTCCTTCCATAAAGCAAAGCCTGTTTACCATCTCTCTGATTGGCACTTTTTATCTTCCCACAAGTGTTTACTTTATTTAGATAAAATCACTCACTGAGAGTGTAGGCGTGTTCGCTTCCCCAATTCTCTGTTTTCCCACTTCTCCTCGCACATTAATTTTCCTAACATTATCAAGGTTCTACTTTTAACACTTTTTGCTTCGTGCTGCTTCAGGTGGTGCATTTACAATTTTATGAAGATCCATCCTTCCACTTGCTCACTCATTCACTATCAGTTTTAGAGCATTTCAAAAAAAGTCCTTTCCAGTCATTCTAGATGCACATTTCATTTCTTGCCATTACCGCAATTTAAAACACTGAAATCACGCTATTTATAAACATTCCTAGAGAGTACTTGTGATTTTACCATTCAGCCCATTTGCCCACTTCTCTCAGCACATTTCTTTTCGTAGCATTATGAAAATGTCATTATTCATAATTTCGTCCTTCAAGCAACTGTTATGTATGATTTCGCTTTTATACAGCTTTGACCTTCAAGCCCTCTCCTATGCACTGTACCCCCACGTTCGCTTTCACTTGTTCTTTCGCTTCCACCCACTTCCGCATTGCTCTCTCTCATTCTGCTTTCTTTCCTGCGCCCTCCCAGTTGCTTCTTCCGCCCTCCTGTTGCTTCCCCGCCCTCTGTGATTCAACCACCTGTGCTGCTTCCCTCACCTGCATTCTTCCTCCCACAAATGCTCTTTCCTCCCACCCGCTCATCCTACTTTTTCGTTGTCTATTTATCCAACTTGGATAGCATTGGTAAACAACAAGCAAAAAAACATGCTTGCGTCATTTTATAGGTTCATATATGCTTGGGTCTCAGACCTACATAATGACACAACCAGCTGCATAAGCATTTTTTTCTAGATGGTTTAGGAGTATGGCCTGATGAGTTTAGGTGGGGAGTGTTTCCAATGCTGAGCGCCTTGAACGTCTTCTTAACATTAGATTTAAACAAGATCAACAAAGGCCCCACTCACTCTGCAGGACACATGTTAGATCTTATTTTCACCAACTCTTCCAATGTGGTCTGGGGAGCCACCAGCCCACTCACATGAACCGACCACTCACTGATTGAGTTCCAACTCAGGGGCCTTAGGTCACATGACACGCTGTCTTCCACTTCAGTGAGTGGATGCAGACAGTGGCACAAAATTACTCCTGATCATTTTCAGGATGAAATCCCTACTCATTGGAATCTTGATATAGAGAATATTGAGGTTGGCCTAGCCTGATTCAACTTTACAATAAAAACGGCCATTGATCTCTTGGGCTCTCTAAAACAATGTACCAGATCAGCCAGGCGTACCCAGACAGCTTGGTTCACTCCTATCCTCAAGACAGAAAAGAGTCTCTGCAAAAAGCTGGAGCAGCGCTGGCGCCTTTCCCACAATGCACTAGACAAAGCACACTCTAAAATGGCTTTGTCTAAATATCACAGAAACATAAAAAATGCTTGCAAAGCCCATATTGCACTGCAACTAGAGCAGGCTGGGAATGCCCCCAAAAACCTTTATCAGATTCTTAATACTTTTACTCACCCAGAGGCTTGCAATGAGCAAGCCCCCACGCAGGCTCTATGCGACAAAATTGCTACACATTTTGCTGAAAAAATCAATATATTTTATAACATTATCCTAGACGGAAGCTGCCAACACGATCCCTCTGTTGGTCATGTACCCGCCCTGCCTAATAAGCAGAAGCTTGAATGCTTCCCCTTGCTTACGCCCCATGCTGAGTCCTTACTCAAAATGGTTAAATCGGGCTCACCTCTTAATATCACACCAGATAAGACCACCTCACTGCTGTCCAAACAGCTGTCAACCCCTATCTGTTCTATTCTTGATCTCTCGTTGGAAAAAGGTCTACTCCCTACTGAGTGGAAGGCAGCACAAATAATTCCAATATGTAAGAACCTTAATGCCCCTATGGACGACCTTTCCAACTATCGACCTATCTCACTGTTACCTCTTCTGAGCAAGATTTTAGAAAAACTTATTAATAAACACCTTCCGGAATTTGTTGAAGCCTCCAGTTGTCTTGAGCCCTCCCAGTCAGGTTTTAGACCCAGACATAGTACTGAATCAGCTCTGATTGCCGTCACTGATACCATCAGACAGTCTCTAAACAATGGACCAGCAGTTCTACTGGTGCTCCTTGATCTGTCAGAGGCTTTCGACACTGTCTCACATCAAATCTTGCTCAGGAGACTGAAATTGGTATTTAAAGGGAAGCCTTACAATTAATGCTGAGCTTTCTTTCACATATACCTCAGACTATCAATGTGGGACCTTTCCGCCCTGAGATTGTGGAACTGATTAAAGGAGTACCTCAGGGATCCTGTCTAAGTCCATCTTTATTTAACATCTATGTTGCCCCATTGGCAGTAATATTTAGGAACTTAGGTTTCATACCTATCTCGTATGGTGATGATACTCAGCTTCCACTCTCCTTTGATGAAAACAACCCCAATGCTCATTCCATCTTCTCAGAAGGTATGAAGACCATAACCAGCTGGATGAAACACAATTTTCTCCAGCTCAATGCAGGAAAAACTGAAATGATGCTGTCGGCGAAGCCTCTATGAGATGGTCCCCGAGCTGGTGGCCAGCGGAGCTGGGATCTGCACTGACCCCAAAGACTGTTGTTTAAAACCTTGGCATCGGCCTAGACCAGAAGTTAATATTGAAGGAACAGGCCTCAACCACCCCCTGTGCCTGTTTCCATGTTCTAAGCCTCCTGCAAAGGGCAATTCCCTTTCTCCCTCTGCCCATGCGGAAAACCCTTATCCAGATGCTAGTATTAAAGTTGCTTGGATTATTGCAACGCTTTGCTGATCTCAGCTAATGATTAGTCATTGCACAGATTACAAGTGGTCCAAAATACCGCAGCACGGCTGGTCTCCAATGCTCCTCCCCGTACCTCTTCCCTTCCCCTCTTGCAAAGGTTGCATTGGTTCCCAGTGCGTACGCGTATCCGTTTTAAGATCTGTTGCATTGCACACGAATCCCTAAACGGCAAAGGCCCCAGCTATCTGGCAGAAAATGTACGAGATACCAGCCTCCCGGGGTGTTACTCTCTGAGACCAAATCTCTACTTGTGGTTCCACATTGTAAAAAATCTCTGCTGGGTGATAAAGCTTTCTTCCATTTATCCCCTATCTATTGGAACAAACTACATATCCATCTGTGGGAGTGTTACGATCACCTGCAGTTCCATAGGCTTCTTAAAACTGCATTGTTCTAATCTCTTCCTTTCTCCGGTCGACGAAAGCAGGTCTTCAGCGTGGAGATACCCCTTGGGGGGTGATTCAGGCACTTTATAAATGATAAATTATACTCCCCATTACCTGTTCCAGTGCTATCCTCCTACGGGCCATTAAAGTCCTCCAGAGTTGTACACTGTTATATATAGGGATTTTAAGGATTGGTGGCTGATGGGTTGAACTTGCTGTGGTTTGTAGTGCCCTACTGGACACTTCTTAGTGTGGTGGTACTCAAAGTATGGTCCAGGGGCCGCTTACGGCCCTCGTGACCTTTATACGCGGCCCCCAGTTATCAGCAGCATGACCTGATGTTCAGTTGCTGAGCATTAATATTTAGAAAAAATGTTAAATAAACATCCAATCATTTATTAACTTTCAAATAAATGTTTGCCCATTTATTTAACATGTTTTTAGATCTGCTTACACAAACACTGACATACCCAGACTCCCTACTGCCACCCTGCTTGCATCAGTGCTGTCCTCTGTCACACTAGAGAGCATGCTTTGTGGCCCCTGGGCCAATGTTTGTGAGTACCCATGTTCTAGTGTCTCAGCAGGCACTTGTTTTACCAGCCACTCCCTTGAGGGCTGGCCACACTCACACTTCTCACCCATCCAACACAGGCATCACGCGTGACGTTAGCCTACTAATACAAGAGTCCAAGTACACAAACTCATGGCCAGTTAATTAAGCATAGCCACTGTGCTGTGTCATCACTTAAGTAGCAAGTGGGCCTAGGGCCCACAACTGTACATGGTTCAGGGTACTCCAGGGGGTGGGATGGTTTCCTTCCATCTAGTATTGTGGAGTCTTGTGTGAGAAGTAGAGCTGTACTTGTCCATCCCTATATACTCAGTACAGTGCAAACACTAGGGCAGCTTAGAGGGCCCATTGAAAAAAAAATAACCTTAAAACAACGAGAGTCCACCTGCCTACTTCAGGAATGTTGGATTAGCTGTGTTAAGAAAACGTGCTAATTGTACAACTGATAAAGAGATTGGCATAGCGTTTGTGCTATTCAAAGTGAATATGGCAGCATCTTTGAGAATCTATACAAGCAACGTGCTGCTCTATCAGCAAAAATGACTGAGCAGACCATTTGGTTGAAAAAATCTAACATTTCATTACTATGTTACTGTCACCTATTTGTAAGCCCCATTAAGGAGTGAGGTATTTGGAAGGCTGTTGCAAGCAAACGTGCAGGAAAATATCAGCATGCACATCCGGGTAAAGCGAAGTATTTCTTTATTAAGTCCTTTTTTAAGTCACATGAAGTAAAGGAGCGCACAGCCGTGCGACTTGCGCCTCGGAGAGCCAGGGGGAACACCGCCTCAACCGACTCGCAAGCCACATTAAGTAAGCTCCAGCTGATTTCAAAACACAGCATACATCAGGTTGCCGGCGCGTGCATAAAACAACAAAGCAGGCGGGTTCGCGTGTGGGGACAGAGAGCTACATCTCATCAGGGCCAGACTGGGAACTACAACCGGCCCTGACAAAGTGCTCGGCCGGCCCCCCCTCCCCACTCGGGGGGGGGGGGGGGGTTGGAGGTGTCGCCGAGCTCTTTGCTGGGGCCGATAACAAAAACGGCCCTGGGGCCCAGAACCGGCCCCCGCCTGTGCGGCGCACCGGGGGATTGCCCGGTGCCCGCTATGGCCAGTCCGGCCCTGCATCTCATGAAATTGACATGTGGCTAAAATCCCCCAGTTTCTACTATTACATTGGTGGCTATATCATGCCAGGCTTTGGGCTTTGTCTGGCATGGGATTGGCTCCGCCCCAGCTACAGAAACAAGGACCTGCCTTGGGGATGGCAGGCTTCCCTTTGGATGAGTGTGCCTCTGTATTTTGTAACTGTGCATCACTCAGAGAAGGCCACTGTGTAAACACAGACCTACTTCCTCCTCCCAGACTCATTCAATGGTTCCACCACAGCATCCACAGATAATCTCCACTAGCAGTGACCAAGCTGGGAATCTTGTAGTCCCAGGCCTACCATGGTGCGGGTACTTCTCAGAGGTCATTTGTCGGTGCGGGTCTCCTAAGCAGAAGAGAACACTGTCGCGTTTCGAACCCCTTTCTTTGTGCACTGCACAAGTCCCATAATGGCTATAATACATCACTGAGCTCAGTAATGCATTATGGGACTCATGCCATTCCTCCACCATGAGAGTGACCAGCAGATATTGTGTTGCGTTTTGCGTCTTAGTAAGCTCTGACTTCTCATATAGTCCTTTCAGGTTGCGATGTGTTGCCTGATAAGTGTGGCAGAAGTGAGGCCCTGTGGAGCTGCCCCAGTCTGCCACACTGTGACCTAATTAAGGTGCGAATGACAAAAATTCTTGGTTTGTGTCAAAAAAAA
Organism: Lissotriton vulgaris; assembly: GCF_964263255.1. Lineage (NCBI taxonomy): Eukaryota > Metazoa > Chordata > Amphibia > Caudata > Salamandridae > Lissotriton > Lissotriton vulgaris. The sequence goes on from NC_141689.1 coordinate 1,478,257,182, forward strand.
TCAGCAGGGATGGTGACAAGAATGCTCAGCAGATTGTGAGTTACTACCAACCTCTTTTGTGATTTTAAGGCCCTAGATCTATACATGTAGTGTGTATTTATAAATTGAGCAGTATCATAAATAGTTACTTACAGGCCTTACAAATAGTCACAACTGGAGCTTTAAAAGCTATACAAAAACCTGACAATTTTTATAAAAAGAGACAAAGGGAAATCGGCACAACTTTCACGTTACACTACCTGCCCCCTATTTTGCGTTTTGTCAGTACTGTGAAGTACAGAAAATATTAAGAAAAAGGAAAGGGACTTTTGCAACTATCAAACAAGAATGGAGATCTGTTCTGATAGGTTCCGAGACAAAATTGCAGTTTTTGTATCCCTCTCCTCTCATTGACCACATTGTGTGTTCTTGTGCATATCGCGTTATTTCCTTTATCCTGAGTTCCTTTATTTACTAGCCTTTAAAGTGACCTGCTATGAGTAAGTATAAAGTTCAAGGCTTTACACTGAGGGTTGTACACACATTATGGCTGCAAAACAGGATGAACACCAAGAGTGTGTAAATGCAACATTAGACATTGTCTGTTCAACACAAGTTACATTTTAATAACGTTGCACCGTAAGTCTATCGTTTTCCTTAGCACCTGGCAACATGTTAGGCCAAAGGAAAAATGCACTTTAAAATGGTTCTGTGTACCGAGACACCACTGATAGGTGAGGACCAGATGTACTAAGCGCTGGTCTCAAAGTACTAGTTGCGACAAGTACTGTCTTTTGTGAACCGACCCATGTACTGATAGGCCAGTTTGCAAAATACCTAATTGTAGCAGGTCACAATTCTACCTACCGTATGAATACTAATAAGATTGCTTGTAAACTGTGACCCAGTATGATTCGCAGCCATCACCGGGATGGTGGCCTGCAAGAGTCAGCAGCCCACCAAGTCTGTGATTGCTTTTAAATAGAGCAATTTTTTTTGTTTAAATGAGGGGGGGAAATGAAAATGTGAACAAACATTTTAAAGAGTATGCCGTGCTTAAGGCATTGTCTACTCTTAAAAAAAACATTTTGTCAACATTCACAAAGGGAAAAGCGTCCTCTGGGGACCTTTTTCCAATTGTGAATGGGGTATCACTACTATTGTATAGTCATAAATATATTGTTTTGCAACTGGATTCATTTCATTTTGAGGCGCCCTAAACATGCCCCTTCCAAATACTGATTCTGTATGTAGTCTCAGGCCAAAATTTGCATTTACTGACGGGACTTCTTTGCTGCGCTCGGCATTTTCGTGGAAACACTATGATTTTGCGGGAGACTTAACTCCAAATTGAAATATTCAAGGAATTTACTGTGTTATATATCCCTTATGATGTACACTAGAAAATCTAACAGAATGTCACTAAGAAACTGAACTTAGCCTTGAGAAAGCTCTGGCACAATTGACCACAGAGGGCGAAACACGTGTCGGCTGTCAATGTTCAATTCTACATCAATAAAATTCTATTTTTTCTAAAATTTAATCGACCCTATCTTTTGAATGGAAATTTGAATCAATGATTGCAGGATTCAACCTAAAAACAATATATAAACCTGGAAAACATACTCTCTTTTTCTAAAAACTGATTCTGTATGTAGTCTCAGGCCGAAATTTGCATTTACTGTGTACCGAAAGTATTTTTGGGATAGCAAATGGCCTGATTTTGCTAATCGGATCATTTGCTAATGGAAAAAGACTAAGGACATCTGGCCCTCAGTTGTTTCAGTTTGGATTTGTTCGACAGGACCATTTGCACTATGGAAGTTATGATTCTCATCCAGAAAGATGGCTGTTCGCGTGATAGGGTCGTCCTCACTCGTAAACGGGTGGTAAGGACAAGGGGTAGTTCTGGTCGAGCCGGTGGACGGAAAAAGGATCCTTTTGAAATTGAGCCATCTTTGTTATGAACGTACTCCGCCCTCACAATCTGAGTATCCCCAGCTGCTAGTGACCCTTCACCGGAGTCCTACGGGCATAACCCAGGAGCTGACCGTGTTGGTCTTCAGGAGTTGGCAGTGGAGAACATGCAATTGTACCTGTGTGCACCAGGTAAGTGGATTTTTTGGTGTTTTTTGGCACGCACTGTTGAGCAGTGCTTTGGAGCATTTAACTGTGTAGTTTTTGGTGGTCAGTGTACCACAGAGAATCTTGGGGGTCTGATTTGGCAGTATTGTGGCTGCACGAGTAGATGCTCGACGGACTTGTTTTGTGAACAATATAGACACAGATCGGACGCCCTAGTGTGGCTTGTCTGGTGTGCACCTGGCTGGACAGGTATCGGAAAGGCCTATGGTTGTACCTGGGTAGCCTTGGGGACATAGCTGAAGCGATGCTAAGGAAGCAGGCTTAGTCAGAAGAGTCACAGGGGTGACCCAGGAAGACTGCAAAATGGTCTGTAGGACGGTCTGTGGTTATACCTGTCTGACGGTCTCTTGGTGGTATTTGGACTGCCTGATTTTGGTATCTGTTGGTCTTGAATCTGAATTTGATTGATTCTCCATGAACAGGACTCAACGGGCTCTGTTCTCAGTTTGGAAAATTGTTGGATATCCATGCATGTATACATTGTTGTTTTTGGGTATTTGAGTGGTGTGATGCTGTATGTCTATGTGAATGTAAGAGCAAGGCTATGATTGGATGTGATTTTATGATTGAATGAAGCATAAGATGTATTTGATTTTTTGTTTATGAATATGTGATGACGATAACAATGCTGTGTTTTAGCAGACTGCATTGTTTTGTGTGTTGTTGCCGCCCCAATGACACCCGCTTGACTGAGAGTCAACCTGCCCCGCCTGTGGGCAGCCAGAGTCATGATATATATGTAAAGCCTGGTATTACACCCCTTTTGTTTAATGCATTGGGGCTGTGAATGTGTGAGAGAATGGGAGAAGTGAAATTGTCAAGGCGTGAGTTTATTTTGGCCTCATCGCCATCAATGCATCACAAAAGGTAATTAAAAGAGGTGTAGTTAGAAAAAGAGCACCCCCTGTGATTTGATGATAACTTGATGTACAAAAGTACTAATGAAATGTAAATATGAACAGACCAAAAGTTTAGTTTAAGAGAAAAAATGTGTGCATTTGGAATTTGGAGGTTGTTCCCATTTGGGGTTGGCTTTTTTTGGGTGGCTCAGTGTGCCAACGTACTTGGTGCAGAGTTTTGTGTTTAACATCATGGTTGTAGGTTCTAATTTTAGCTGGACCTACTGAGACTTTCATCCCTTTGAGGTTGATAAAATCAGTACCATTGCGTGGGGTAGTAACAAACATTTGTTCTATGCTGGTATGTTATGTTATTATGTTCTGTGAATTATTCACAGTAAGTGTTTTAATAATTTGAGAATAGAAATAAATTGTGGCCCCTAAAAGGAGACAGTATATATATAAAAATAAATAGGGTTAATTATTGAAGGTTAGAAAGAATTATGAAGGCTTTTTGTCTTTCGGACCGAGAATCATCAAGAGAGAAAGGGCTAGAGTAGACACTCCTATACCCCAAGTAATCTTTCATAAACAACTAAGGAGTGACTAGGTGCAGAAAAATGAAATAACAAAAACCACCTTAAGTTAAATGGTTACTAATAATCCCCATTAACCAAAAAAGTGAAACCAAAAATGGAGACACCAGCTACTGGAGGCAGCCTATGCCCAGTTGAGCCTATAAGGGAAGAGAAGGAACTCTTTCCTCATAAAAGGACCCTCACTCACCACTAGTTGGTGACATGCTTCATCATTGGGTCCCCGCTGGGGTGGCGGAGTGCCACCCCAGCGTGCTACAATGTCTGAGTTACAGCGGAGTAGGATAGTGTTGAGTGTAACAGTGCTCAAACTAAAAATGTGTATTTAAATGTGAGTGCTAATTAAAAAATACAAGGTTGAAACCCAAAAACTATTTTTAATTAGGGTCAACCTGTAATAGTTAAAAACAGTGTGAACGGACAGACTAGGTTCTATATTATTAGTAAACCTGTGTCCTTTAGTAAAGATAGAAGGTCAACATGTTTCTGCTGTTATTAATGCTATTACGCTCAGCATTCGTCAGGACTAAGTTATAAATAAAAGACAGGCCTCCGGTGGTGTGCGCGCGCTAAGGCGCACCCTCCCTTGGGGCACTAAATGTGAAAAATTAGATTAACTCACGGTTACTGCCCGTGACCACTCACTGAATTTCACAGGAGCAGAAAAACCTGCGGGAAAATGGGAGAAAGAGAGACAAGACACAATAACATATAATGACATACACAAACATATAGTTGTTAATTATCAATGTTACTGTAATTACACTTTAATTCTTAGTCGGTAAATGTGTAATGTTGGTCTTTTGTCAAATCTCCAATGCGCCATCAATGGAGAAGTAAGTATATTTACTGTATGGAAATCTTAGTCTCCACCTATAGGAAAATTGCTCCTTTGATGTTTAATCCCAAAAGAAATCTTTTTGGAATAATTTATCTAGGCAGTATATCATACGGCATAACCATACTAATCACATTATGTAACTGCCCTTTTTTTATATAAAAAAAGTTGTTTATGAAAGGCTTCTCTTCTTTGACAGCTTCAGAGTGAGGAGAAGGTGGGGGCTGAAGAGCGCAGAACGCGATGCAGAAATTGAAGGCAGATTTTGACCTTGAATTCTGTAAGGTGGGAGCTAGAAATAGGAGCGAGTAAAACAGGAGGTGAAATCACTGCTTAGAAAGCTTCTATGAGATGAAAATGGGTAATGCTTGCATTAGGTGAGCCTTGAAAAGAGGTGGGGCCAGGAGTGCTTGCAGTGGCTGGCTTACAGCCCAGAAAGTTCTGTGCTGAGTGCTATTTATAGCTTTTCTGATAAGATAGAAAGGACGGCTGAGAATCGAAACCTACGGAGCCCTGTCTGTTCCCATATTGTTCAAGACAAATTCAAAAAAAGGGTGCTGTGAAAAAGAAAAAAAAATATGTTGCATTAGTCTTGGACAAAAAGTAAGATGAAGCTCTTTCTTAGAATTTTGTGGGCTGCATGCCTAGGTTAAAACTATCATCAAATTAATATTTATTTTTCACAGGAAGATTTGTGGCGCAAAGGAAACACGGAGTGTCTGTGAAACAGTTTTACTTTTAGAAAGTCAAAATTAAGGTGGATTAACATGCTTACATGTTTCAGTCATTGCAGAGTTGACAAGATGGTTATAGTTAAGTGCCACTTTATGTGTTGTTAATGTGTGTTATGCTTTGTCTCCTGATTAAAAGTTACAGTTGAAATTTTTGTGTGTCTCTTTTGTGTGTTGTGTATTTTTGCTTCTGCCCACAGATCATTCATTGATTGTTCTGGGTGGTTCTAGGGCTGAATAGACTACATTTGGACACGTGAGTTAGTTTGACGAAGAAGTTATAGTTGTGAAGAGATAATGGTGAAATCAATCAATCAATCACAAGAATTTGTAAAGCGCGCTACTCACCCGTAAGGGTCTCAAGGCGCTGTAACGACCGGATTTTCAGACCAGATATCACCAGCTCACCAAGACACCACCAATCCAGTCGAAACGTACCCATCTCCCTCCCCAGAGCCTACTTACCACAGTACCTAGGTACCTTCTTGGGGATGGGGAATTAGCAATATACAAGCTCATATTATCTAAAACACCACTAAATCTATAGGATTACTAGGAATACTCACTGATTACTAAGGATTTCCATGTCACATCCTATGATCTCACCTTATAGTCTCACGGCAATCTGGCCCAGACTATGCTACTCTCTTCCTCATGGTGGAGAGCAGTTCTAATGCATCTACCATTACACACTGACCTCAATCAGTGCTCACACAAGCCACAATCCTGTGGGTATACACACCGTATCCTCCCGGTGCTCTCTCAAGCCGCAATCCTGCGGGTATACACACCGTATCCTCCCGGTGTTCACGCTGCCGCTACAATCAGGTGACGATACACATTGTATCCCTCCGGTGCTCTCACTAACGCCGCTACACAACGGCGATCACTGTCCTATTGATACCTTCAACTCTCTCTCTCTCTCTGTTGGGAAGTTTCTCTATATGTCTAATATCTACTGATACTACTCATACACAATTGTTATATTTTATGTGGTAAAAAGACAGTTCAATACTCTCACACAAGAATGGCCAAATCACAACATGCAAAGGTTATTCTCTGATTTAGGCGCTCCCTGCTCCCTTGCTCAGTTACCACTTACCCGAACGGGAAACACATCCGTCCACATAACATCATCTGACTAGAAGAAAGGTTAGTCTTATCTTGAATAATAACACCTGCACATCTGTTCACTAAGAACTGGGGTCCCTTTATTACACAATAGCAAATTATAACATCACAATAACTAGCAATCTAGACATAGCCTGAAAAGTAAAGGGAAATAGGTACATCTAAGGAATACACAGATCTGCGGGGTCTCTTTATTAGAATGAAAACAAGAAAGCTTTATTACTAACACATCCACATATAGCTGACAGAACTGTAGATAGCTAAAAAGGGAAATAATGGATTATAACAGGACTGCACACCGCTGAAAGAAAAGGGATTATTCAGTGCAACAATACAGTAGGGAATATAGCCTAGGAAATAAAGGAAAGTGAATGATTAAGTGTAAAGCAAACTAGTTTAGAATACCTCACCCTATAAGAAAGGAATGTTTCTCTCTCTCTGGTGGAATCAGGGCTCTCTCCCTCTGTCACCACGGCTTCACTCCACTGGCTCAACTGCTCCAAAAGCTCCAACTGGCAACTCCAACTCTTCCATCTGACTGGCAACTGCTTCAATACATTCTGACAAACTGGCAGCTCCAGCTAACAGTTCCAACTCCAAGGATCATCTCTGACTGCTCTCTTCAGCTCCAAAGACCAACTGACTTCTACCATTCCAAGATTCATCTGACCGCTCCAAGATCCATCTGAACGCTCCAAGATCCATCTGAACACTCTGCCTCTCTGCACTTCGCTAATATGGAATGCTCTCCCCTAGTGCAAAGTTCCAGCCAGTAGCCTCCTCCCACCAAATCCATGTACCAGGCTCCCTGCTCCAGATGTTCTCACAGTGATCAGCTGCTTGTTTCGTCTAGAGACTTGAGCCCCAGGGACATTTCTTGATAAGATTCAGCTCCGTCCGGTTCTCTCTAGTTTGCAAAGAGCGAACAACACCTCATAACTAAAACATCACACTTTGAACTACAAGCATCTCAGTCTGCAGAGGCAGAAAGCAAAATGGAGTCTCTCTGGTTCTGGGCCTTGTAGGCCTGAAAAGGATGAAATAGACACATAGCTCTATCAAAGTACATACACAAACCCTACCAATAGGTAATATAAAGTCAGAACTACAGGATCCACCCTCTACTATAGGTCCTCAGGCGTGAGAATGATGAAAGGACACATAATTATGTCAAAGCCAATAGGCAATAGATGGATTAGAGTCAGAAATAAGGGATCTATCTATACTCCTATTATAAAGAGAGAACTTGCACCTTTTGGCCTGGTAAACTTGGGAACCACAGCGCCAATCTACACACCCGATACATCTATGAAAATGTCAGGGTTTGTAGATGGACATAGGCTATATAAATTTAAAAAAAAAGTAAATTAAAAAAATTAGGTTTGTAAACAAAGTAGTCCCCTGAAAGTAGCGCCGGCCGGGACCTAACGCTGGCCACGACGCGACGTGCGTGATGACGACAAGGAGGAGGGCGGTGCAGTAATGCCTCGATTTCAGTCTCTCAGGGCCATTTCTCTCTTCTATGTCTACGGCTCTGCAGCGAGCTGTGTGCAAGATGGCGACAACGGGGGAGCCGAGTCCCGGGCTGGAGAGTCCGAGCGACGAGTGCGGTGGAGCGGAGGGTCCGCACTTGAGCGTACTGAACGGAGAGTTTCTCTGCCGCTGACATCTGCCGCGCGGCTCGGAGCTGCCGAAGGTTGCGGGATGTTTGCGGGGCCCGAGGAAAGGTGTGGAGGCAGCAGTTTCGTAGGAGGTAGGGGCGCGAGTGACTCTGGGCGGGAGGGGGGCGCGAGTGAGTCTGGGCGGGAGGGGGGCGCGAGTTAGTCTGGGCGGGAGGGGGGCACGAGTGAGTCGGGGTGGGAGGGAGTCGGTGCGGGAGGGGGTCGGGCGGGAGCGGGTGTACTGCCCTCAGCCCCTTTCTGCCCCAGGCAACACTGGGGCGGGCTGCTAGTCATCATATAAAGCGGCTATCCTCTAGTTTATGCTTCTAGGTCTGAAAAGAGGCCTGAAAAGGACCAAAACAAGCTAAGAATAGGGATATAGGATGGTAGCAAGCTAAAGTCACCATCCCTCAGAAATAGAACCAAAAAACCCGGTCATACAGGCGCGGAGGGGGGGAGGGAGGAGTCGCTATTGCTCGAACAGCCAGGTCTTGAGTTGTTTCCTGAAGGAGAGGTGATCCCGGGTCAGCCGTAGGTGAATGGGGAGGGAGTTTCAAGTCTTGGTGCCAGGTAAGTGAAGGATCTTCCTCCGATGGTGAATTTCAGAATTCATGGGACGGCGGCGAGGGCGAGGCTGGCGGATCGGAGCTGGCGGGTGGGTGGTGTAGAATGTGAGGCGTTGGTTGAGGTACTTCGGGCCCATGTCCTGGAGAGCCTTGTGTGCGTGGGTGAGGAGTCTGAACGTGATCCTCTTGTTGACGGGGAGCCAGTGCAGGTCTTTCAGGTGGGCAGAGATGTGGCTGCGGCGGGGGATGTCCAAGATGAGTCGGGCTGAAGCGTTCTCAATGCGCTGGAGTCTTTTTGGAGTTTGGCTGTGGTTCCCGCGTAGAGGGTCTTTCCGTAGTCCAGATGGCTGGTGACGAGGGCCTGGGTGACCGTCTTCCTGGTTTCTGTGGGGATCCAACGGAAGATCTTTCGGAGCATGTGCAGGGTGTTGAAGCAGGATGATGAGACTGCGTTCACTTGCTTGGTGATCATGAGGGAGGAGTCCAGTATAAAGCCCAGGTTGCATGCTTGGTCCATTGGTTTGGGTGCGCTGCCCAGGGCAGGGGGCAACCAGGAGTCATCCCACGCAGAGGGAGATGGTCCGAGGATGAGGACTTCTGTCTTGTCTGAGTTCAGTTTCAGACGGCTGATCTTCATCCATTCTGTGACGTCTCTCATTCCTTCCTGGAGGTTGGCTTTGGCGGTGTTGGGGTCGTTGGTGAGGGAGAGGATCAGCTGAGTGTCATTGGCGTAGGAGATGATGTTGAGGTTGTGTCGTCGAGGGATGGCTGCGAGAGGGCTCATGTAGACGTTGAAGAGGGTTGGGCTGAGTGAGGGTCCTTGCGGGACGCCGCAGATGTCTTCGGTGGCCGCGGAGTGGAACGGGGGAGGCGGACTCTCTGGGTTCTTCCGGCAAGGAATGTGATGATCCACTTCAGGGCCGCTCCTTTGATACCGGTGTTGCTGAGGCGCTGTATCAGGGTGTGGTGGCAGACAGTGTCGAAGGCTGCTGAGAGGTCCAGGAGGATGAGGGCAGCCGTTTCTCGGTTGTCGAGCAGGGACCTGATGTCGTCGGTGGCTGCGATGAGGGCGGTCTCGGTGCTGTGGTTTGCTCGGAATCCGGACTGTGATGGGTCGAGGGATCAGTTGGTCCCGAGGAAGGCAGAGAGTTGTCTGTTGACGGTCTTTTCGATGACTTTCGCTGGAAAGGGAAGGAGCGAGATGGGGCGGAAGTTCTTCAGGTCCGTGGGGTCTGCGGTGGGTTTCTTGAGGAGGGCGCTCAGCTCGGCGTGTTTCCCGCTCTCCGGGAAGGTGGCGGATGCAAAGGAGCTGTTGATGATGTTCCGGAGTTGGGGTGCGATGATGGAGTCGGCTTTGTTGAAGATGTGGTGTGGGCATGGGTCGGTAGGGGAGCCGGAGTGGATGGTGTTCATCGTGCGGGTGGTGTCTTCGGTGCTGACTGGGGTCCAGTTGCAGAGGGTGGTGGTTGGGGGTGCTGGTTCGGTGGTTGGGTGCGTGGTTTGTGCGCCGAAGCTGTTGTGAATGTCGGCGATCTTGGGGTGGAAGAACGAGGCGAGGGAGTCGCAGAGGTCTTGCGAGGGAGTGATGTCAGTGTTGCAGGCGCTGGGATTTGAGAGCTCTTTGACGATGTTGAAGAGCTCCTTGCTGTTGTGGGTGTTGTTGTCCAGTCTTTCTTTGAATGCTGTCTTCTTGATGGTGCAGATCAGCTGGTGGTGCTTGAGGGTGGCGTTCTTGAGGGGGGTCATGTGTTCTGTTGTCTGGTCGTGGTGTCAGGCTTTCTCGAGGGTGCAGCAGGTATTCTTGGAGTTTTGAGGTCGGTGGTAAACCACAAGGCTTTCCTGCTGCTGGGTATGCTGGGAGGGTTCTTCAGTGGTGCGAGTTCGTCGGTGCAGTCGGTGAGCCACAGTGTGAGGTTGCGGGCTGCTTCGTTGGGGTCCATTGTGTTGGCAGGAGGGTACTGGCTGAGGGAGGTGGTGAGCTGGTCGGCGGTGATCTTGCTCCAGTTGAAGTGGACGCAGCTTTGATCTGTCCAGTGTAGTCCTAGTGGAGTGGCTGAAGGAGATGTGCTTGCTGGAGGAGAAGACGGGTCAAGCGTGTGGCCGGCATAGTGGGTGGGGGTGTTCACCAGTTGCTTGAGCCCGAGGTTGGCGAGGTTGTCCAGCAGGGCGGCGGTGTTGCAGTCCTTGTCATTCACCAGGTGGAAGATGAGGTCCCCTAGGAGGATGTAGTCTGAGGAGGTGAGGGCGTGCGGGCTGATGAAGTCTGCGATGGCTTTGCTGAATTGGGTGCGTGGTCCCAGGGGTCTGTAAATGAGAGTGCCTCTGAGGGGGGTCTTGGGGTCGGTGTGGATCTGGAAGTGAAGGTGTTCGGCGGCGTTGAGGGTGTCATCGGAGTTGGTCGTGATGTGGAAGGAGTTTCTGTGGACGATGGCGATGGCTCCTCTGGTTTGGTTGACGCGGTCCCTCCAGGTGATCTTGTAGCCGTCCGGGATGGCTATGGCGATGTCAAGGGCTGAGGAGGCGTTCATCCAGGTTTCCGTGAGGAAGGCGATGTCTGGTGAGGTTGTGTCGAGGAGGTTCCAGAGTTCAACGGCGTGCCTGTGGATGGAGCGGGTGTTGAGCAGGATGCACTTGAGGTGGTTGTTGCTGGTGCTCGGCTTGGCGGGAGCGATGCACGTTCGGAGGCAGGTGAATCGGCAGGTTTGGCAGGTGAAGGGTCCGTGTGTGCGCCTCGGGGTAGCTTGGTAGCAGGCGGCGTTTCGGCCGGCATTGAGTGCGTGGAGGGTGGCGTCTTCGTAGGTCCGTCTGGTGTACTGGCATCGTCGAAAACCAGGGTTCCTGGCGCTGGGTGCGGTCGAGGCGCGGACGGGCGTAGACAGGCTTGCCTTTGGCACGCCTTCGGCGCACAATCGGCGCACCCGCTGCACGTGAACGCTGTGTGTCCGCGTTGGCTCCATATGAGGCGAAGTGGGAGGGAGGAGCAGCTGGGAGGTGGGAGCGGGGGCCAATGGGGTTAACAGAAAAGAAAAGGGGCGGGCCACGAGGGAGCAGTGGTGGGAAGCGGGGGGCACACCAGGGGCACAATCAATTGGACAGAAATGAAGATAAGATATTACAAACACAGAATGTGGGCAACAGTACAACTAACTAGGCACAGAACAGTTCACAGCGACTAAAGTGAGTACAATTATGACAGTTACGAAATAGGTACAATTACGATAATTACGCGATAAGGGCAACAGCAGGGAGAGAGGGAACGAGCAGCAGCGAGGGGCGCCGAGGTCAGGAGCAAGCCTGTGGCGCTGGGGGAGGGACGCGCTTCAGCTAGCTAGCCGAGTGGCGTGGGGGGTGTCCTGGGGTCAGGTCAGGGGTCAGGAAATGAGCGCCCTGAATGGCTATAGGCTGGAAATCAGGGTGAGAGAAGACTAGAACGGACTGAGAATGTTATAGTAGGTGCAGAGAAGTAGTGAAAAAGCAGGGGTCAACAGCAAACGCAACAGCGATGGTCCATACCACGAGGTGGTGGAAAGAGTGTTCCATATGTACCTGTGGGACCTAATCAATGTGCGAATTGCAAAAAGGAGGGTGCTGTCAGCTGTGTGTTGAAACAGATGTGTTTTTGAATAACTTCTTTGGAAAGGGATGTTCATGTGTTTTTCATTTTTGTGCATTTTGTCTTTCTATGAATTGTTCCTGCTGTTCCTGTGTGTCAGAAGCGACACACTAAGTTGTGTCGACAGCCGGTCATCACTTTGGTGACCTGCTGTCAGTGGGGGGAGAGGAAAATAAGGAAATTGAATATTATTTTAAGCCTGACAAATTAGGCAGGCTAGACTATTAGTTGTTGGGTTGCAGGTTCATCATGCATAAAGTGCATAACATCGGGCCCGATTCACAGAATGAACTTAAGACTCAATCCTAAACTTACTACTGTTTTGGTATTCACAGATTGCACTTACTACTTTTGGTATTCACAGAATGAACTTACTACTTTTGGCATTCACAGAATGCACTTACTACTTTTAGTATAAGCATGGGCGGAAAATCCGTTACGCTCGCGGATTTTGCAGATTTTCGGTAAATTCGCAATCCGCGAGATTCGCGAATTTCCCGCAAAATCCACAAATCCGCGAGCAGCGGATTTTATGGCTTGCTCGCACTGTTCGCGTGAGTTCGCGGCTTCCCAGTTCAACTTCGCGCCCCGCGAATAAGCGCTAAATTGCAGAAATACGATCTTAGCAAAACTGAAACTACTTACCAGGTTCAAAAGTTCAAGCTCATCATTAGTAGCCATTTCCTTTAGTGCTTCCTGAGGGGCCCCTCCAGAGTTCAGTTGCCTACTTGCAACTATTATGTGACCCTGCTCTGACCCTCAGAATAGTTACACAAAGGCCCTGAATTACAGCTAAGGCAGACAAGCAGGAGCCAGGCTGGAAGTTCAAATCCAGTGACACATTAATCAGCCCCTAATTCATTATTGTCAGTTGGGGCAGGGCAGGTGTTGTAACTAATTTTGCAACAATGAAAGCACTTAGCAAGTGCAAAAGATCACAAATCAGGAAGCACTAAGGAAGCAGGTGCCAGCTAAAAAAATATTCTGTGACACATTAATCAGCCCCAAATTAATTCAGGTCACTTGAGGCAGGGAAGGTGTGCTTTGCTTTGCCACAATAATGTACACTGGACAACCAGAGGGTGCTGTGATGAAACAGAGGGTGGCATGGGTGGGCCAGAGGGTGGCATGAGTAGTCAGAGAGTGGCAGTGGTGACAGAGAGTGGCAGTGATGAAGAAGAGTGTCCCAAACAGGCTGGACACGTAGAAACAACAAGTTCGCAAAACTTGCGACCCGACAGGTAAGTTCGCGTTTGCGAAATTGTACAAAACCCTCGCGAACTGGCAGAAACCCGCGCAAACACAAAAAAAAACAAATCCGCAAATTCGTGAGAATTCGCGGATTTTGCGGATTGCGAGTTCGCAAATCCGCAAAATTCGCGAACGCGAGATTCGCAAAATTTGCCCATGCTTATTTTAGTATTCACAGAATGAACTTACTCATTTCGGTATTCACAGAAGTTAGGACTCCTAACTTTAGGACTCCTAAATGCCTTCTGTGAATACCGAAAGTCCTAAAATTACGATTTTTCTCAATTTAGTAGTAGTAAAGTTAGGACTACTAACTTTAGGACTCCTAAATGCCTTCTTTGAATACCGAAAGTCTTAAAATTAGGATTTTTCTCAATTCAGTAGTAGTAAAGTTAGGACTCCTAACTTTAGGACTCCTAAATGCCTTCTGTGAATACCGAAAGTCTTAAAATTAGGAATTTTCTCAATTTAGTAGTAGTAAAGTTAGGACTCCTAACTTTAGGACTCCTAAATGCCTTCTGTGAATACCGAAAGTCTTAAAATTAGGATTTTTCTCAATTTAGTAGTAGACCAAAAATCATAATTTTTTCACTACTAGTTGCAACACATAGCCTTTAATCGACACCCTGGGCCGCCATGAATAAATTACCAGGCAAGGATTCCCAGAGGTGCATTTTAACATTCACTTTTCATTCACTTCACACTATTGCACAACACCTGCTCCGCTGTAGTCAGGCGTTGAAGCACAACCAGGTGGAACTCGGCTGCCTGGTTGGACCCCGATGATGAAGCATGACACCAACCAGGTTGGTGTGTGAGGGCTTTTCAAACAAAGACTGCTTGTGCCCAGCTGACACAGCTACATTTACAGGTGACATGGAATACTAACTATATATATATGTTCCCAAGCAAACAATAAAGAGTTTTTTTGCAAAAGCACCAAAAGTTGGTTTTAATCCAGGTAATGCGTTTCGCTTGCAAAGTGCTGGGCCTCCGACAAGTAATCAGGAATTCAAGGGCTTAGGACATACAGAAGGTACCAGGAGGGCTTCTTAGCCTCAAAGTCCCTCAGGCGTAAAGTGGACTTCATCCCTCAACCTGTAGTGTGCCAGGGGGCACCTTAGCAGAGTGGTGGAGAAAGGGGGCGTGGCCTTGAAGTCCTCTTAGTAATACCACTGTGTGGAGCTTACTGGAGGTAACAGGAGGGGTAGTGGGCCCCCCAAGGACTGCCTTGGGAGCCAACTAACCCTCCTAATACCTCCAGTAGGTCCCACACAGCAGCATTGGTAAGTTCTTATAGCAGGCCATGCCCTATTTGGCCCCGATTCTGCAAACACGCTCCCTGGCGTGCTCTTGAATGGGGATTAAAGTCCTCTTCGATGCTGGGGGTCCTTATGGGCCAACTAGCCCACCTGACACCTACAGCAAGCTCCAGGTAGTAGAATTGCTGAGAGATGGACACAGGCCATGCCCCCTTTCTACACCACTCTGCAAACGTGCATCCTGGTGCGCTCTTGATTAGGGGGTGAAGTCCCTCTACCTCCTAAGGGTCTCTGGGGCCAACTCTGTTATCTCTAGTAAGCTCCACACAGCTTGATTGCTGAGAGTGCTCCGAGACCATGCCCCCTTTTACACCACTTTGCAAACGCATCTCCTGGCGCACTGATGCTCAGGGGATGAAGTTCACTTTAGTCCTGAGGTCCCCAGGGCACAAGAGGACCTCATCACCTACCAGCAGTGCACCAAGAGGCGCATTTGCCGAGTGGTGTAAATATGGGCGTGGTCTCTGACCACCTCTCAGCAATCCCACTGTGTGGGGCTTACTAGAGGTACCTGGTAGGCTAGTTGGCCCCTAAAGACCCTTAAGACTCTAGGGGACTTAAAGCCCCAATCCAGAACGCGCCAAGAGGCGGATTTGCAGAGTGGTGCAGGGAGGGGGCAGGGCCTCTGGAGAGATGCCAGCTTTTTTTTGTTAGAATGGAGCTTATAAGGCACGCCCCATCCCCTGGGGCGTGGCCACATATTTTAATTTTTTAAAATATAAGATCATTTTAAAGGAGGGCGTTTGTGCAGCCCCTCTACTGAGGCCATTCTTGACCCCGGGGACCCCATCCCCCTGGGCTTTGCCTCTTCATATTAATATTTTTTAATTATATTACAGGAGGGGGGCAGCATGGTCCCCTTCCCTGGGCCACTTCTGGCCCAGGGACCTCATTCCCTGGGTCCTGGCCTCAATGTTGGGGTCCGCTGTGGGAGCTCCAATGCCCCGGCAGTCCCTGCCGGCCTCCTGCCTCCTGCCTCCTGCGGGTGCCGGCACTGCTTTTGGGCAAAGGGAGCTGCTAACCTGCAACTCCCTTTGCCCAAAAGCTATTCTGCTTTGCTTTGTGGAAGCGAGAGCAGGTTTTCTTTCTTGCTTCCACTAACCAAAGCACTGTTTGCTATGGAGGGCAGGAGCTGTGTTCCTGCCATAGCAAACTGCAATGTCCTGGGGGTGGGCACCCCAGGACATTGCTGGAAGGATGGTGGTCCCCAGGGCAATTAAGGGCTCCTGGAGGGGGCCGCACGGCCCCCTCCCATCATAATTAAAGTCCCAGGGAGGTGGTGGTCTCCCGGGCGCAGGTCAGCAACAGACCCTGCCCTTAATTTAAATTTACCCCAGGGAGGAGATGGACCCCAGGGCAGTGTGGGGAGGGGCAGGAGCCCCCCACACTTTTAAATTATAATGTAAGCCCCAAGGAGGTGGCTGTGCCTAGGACTTGGGGGACCTGCAAGGCCCCCCTGCCCATAATCAGGAATGCCCTGGGAGGTGTCAGTCCCTAGGGCAGTGGGGGCAGGAGCCCCTTCACTATTTTTTTTTAAAAAGCCAACAAGCAGGTGGTGGTCCTCAGGGCTGCGGGGGGCTGCTTGCCCCCGCACATTAATAACAATGCCCAGGGGAGGTGGCGGTCCCTGGGGTTGTGGGTGCCCCTGCGAGCCCCTGCTAAACTATTATTACTTTGCCCCCAGGACTTGGCCCACCCGGGGGCTTAAAAGTAACAACGTGCGGGAAACCGCGCTTCATTTAAAAATAAAATTAGGAGGGTCCTGTGTGTTCCTGTGGGACCCGCTGGCCAGGCCCTAACCCCTTTTCTTTTTTTCCCATTTTCTTCCCTTTTTGCTTGTGACTCTGTTTTACTGAGTCACAAGATGGCCGCCAACACTTCTTGGTTTGAAGTGTTGGCAGCCAATCAGAGACAAGCTCCTGATTGGGAGGGTTTGTGGATCCACCGGGGCAGCCAGATCTATAATTATTGTTATTTTTGAATTTCTCAGGAACTACTTAATTGACTTACACCTCTCTGCCGAATATGGTGTAATTCCATTCAGCAGTTCGGGCTGTAGCCGCGACATAAGTTTCCTATGGAAATTAACATGGACTAAACGCATTTTGGGACCCCCTTTTTCCTGCCCCCGCTCGAGAAATCACCCCAGAACTTTCAAGACAGGAGCTGATGGGAACCGAACTGCCAAGCCTGGTCTTCCCTGGACCAGAAACAAGCTTCCTGGGGCCAGTTTCAGGGTAACACCCCTCCTCAGCCAGGCTAGCTTGGACCCAGTGGCACAGTGAGCAAGGGCACAGGGTCAAGACTGATTTGAATATAGCTTTGTCTGAACTGGGGAGGTGAAGTTAGCTAAAGAACAATGATTGATTCCACCCAGATCTATGACTGGGATTGAGTGTCTGAAAAGCTTCAGCGCTCCGTCCATCATCTCCTTATGTTTGCTTTGTTACTCCTAAGTTGACAGGGTATGCCGAGATGTGCATCCCTTCAGGACTTGGAACCTGTGGAACTTACCCCAGTCTGTGGAGACCTAGCGATTTACCTGAAGTCCAGTGGAGCTACCATATAGCTAAAGAGGAGATGGGTTGTGGACTCTCCCTCCCTGCGGTCACCTACCCAGCCGGACCTTGGGCGAATTTTCCCCTCGTCTCTACGTCCTATCTTCCTCCTACCCTTTTACCCTATCCCCTTTCCCTTCCTTGCTCCATTCACTTGTCCCCAATGTTCTTTAAATGCTTTTCCTGATACTTATGTAACTTTTAACTGATGTAAATTGCAACATTATTGTCCCTCATGTAAAGCGCTCTGATTCCATCTGGTCTAGCCAGTGCTATATAATAACTCTATAATTAATTTTTGTTCTCATTTAGTACTCTTTCTCTCTTTCTCTTCCTCCCTAGCTCCTATCCTCTCTCCCCTGAATCTCTCACCTTTCCTGCTATTCTGCCTAGCCCCCTGTCCTTTGTGCCCTTTGACTAAGCACTCCTTCTCTCCTTGTTGGGGAAAGATCCAATGTTTATACTCTGGAGTCTCAGCATACCCGCTGAGAGAGTCCACTGCGCCAAGGGAGCCACTCACAGCTGAGGTATGGTAAGGCACCCCTAGCCAAAGAACTCCCTCTCCCCTTTATGGGGAAGGATCCAGTATGTAGGCCTTGGAGTCTCAGAGATCCCTCTGACAGAGTCCACTGCGTAAAGGGAGCCTCCTGCAACAGAGATAGGGAAGTGATACCACTTCCCCTGGGATCACAGCTTACTGGACTTTGGACGTTGCTTTGACTCGTCTACTGTTTTGTGTCCCAGTCACCCTTCCCCTCCTCTTTCCTTGCGGTGTCCTTCACCCTCGCCTCCTCTTTCCCACCTTAATTTACTGTCTACTTTCCCAGCTCCTTTCCCCTACCCTAAATCTTTCCCCTTGCCTGCTTTTCCCCTTACGTATTTGTGCTTATTGTTTATCCTGACCTTACAAGTAACTATGTTGCCATGCTCCAATAACTGTGCAACCTTTGTAACGATGTAACCTGTAACTATGATCTGATGCTCATGTAAAGCGTTTTGATACCTCCGGGTCTAGCCAGCGCTATATAAAACCTTTAAAATAAAATAAATAAATAAGCATAGCTTTGCCTGAACTGGGGTGGCAAAGTGAGGTAAAGAACAATGATGGATTCAACCCAGATCTGTGACTGGGGGTGAGTGTCTGAAAAGTTTCAGTGCTCCGTCCATCATCTCCTTCTGTTAACATTGCCGTCCATCCAATTGGCATATTTGATGTACTTATCAGTCTACAGTAAATTTGCAATACATGTGCCAAGGATCTGCAAATTGAATGGTGCTAGTGGGACTGCAGCACTGATTGTGCCACCCACTTAAGTAGCCCTTTAAAATATGTCTCAGACCTGCTATTGCAGCCTGTGCATGCAGTTTTTAAACTGCCATTTTAACCTGGTTAATTAAGCCTTTTTCCAAGCCCACACCTTCCTTTTTAATACATATAAGCAACCCCTAGAGTATGCCCTGGACAGTCCAGAGGGCAGGATGCAATATATACAAAAGCAGAATAGATACTTTTAAGTTTCATATGTCCTGGTAGTGAAAAACCTAAATTCATCTTTTACTACTGCAAGTCCTACCTCTCCCATGGGATAATATTGGAGTTACCTTATTACATTATTAGGTGCATTTTCCAAATTGTTAACAATGTTTGGTGTCTTTGGAATTACACTTTATAATCTAAACATATGGCAATGTTGGATTTTAAATTGCAATTCTGAAAATACCACTTTTAGAAAGTTAGCATTTTTTTGCCCTAGCCATTTGTTGCCTGCAACTTGTGGCTGGGTCGCATGACTGGATGTAGCTGACAGTTGGGCTTTGTGTATTCCTATTAGACAGCAACACACTATTGGGATCTCAGGTGTGACAGGATGGGCCATCACTGGCAGGATAGGTGGGAGAAGCTGGGCCCAGCCCCACTTGAACTTGAATGTGTCCTGTCTTCACACAAAGGGCTGCATAGTCCTCATAGTTAGTCCCGAACAAGGGCCAGCAAGGCATGGCATATCTGCACTTCAAAGGTATGCCTCTAAAATCTTCTCCCCACTTCAAAGCGACAACTGTGTATACATACTGGATACTGGATCTCAGACACAAACTCTTCTGTAAACTTCAGGACCTGTGGCTACTCTGCCAGGTAAAAGGACTGCTGTGCTTCTACAAGTAATTCTACTCTGCTGGACTGCTGCTCTAAAGTTCCTGCCTCCATGCTGTGCTGACATGCTGACCTGCTGACCTGCTTCCTGCTGACCTCTTGTCTGGGAATAAGAATGGACCTACAAATTCATCTTGAAGCCAGGACCTCCTAGTCTGATGGCCTCCTGATCTGAGCCTCAGGGACACAAAAGGCTCCCCAACATTATACATCTGGCCCTGCACCCAGCTGCAGTGAGTTACTGACCCACGAGTCTTGCCTTTCAGGTCCTGGACACTTGGTGTGGCTCAGGGGCACTAAAATCAATCTTTTGGGCTTTTCAAGCCCGCGAATGGGCTCGTTCACACCGAGACCTCGACGGTCGCAGCGCAACTCAGCCAAAGCTGCATCAGCCTAACACTTTGCACAGCAGCATTGATCGCTCACGGGGACCGCCAATGCGAATCTCCAGCAACCCCTGCCCACAATGGTGGCCAGCTCTTGGCGCTTCACTGACAGCTTCCCGCAACACTCTTCATGCTCCTAGCAGCCATTTTCAATGCCAACGGGACTCTTGGCATGAACCTGAAAAGGTAAACTTTAGCAGGCCTAACCTGGTGACTGTATCGTCCTGCACTCCATTGCGGTCTGCTTGAAAGTGTAACTTTGACCTGGTCCAACGTGATCAGATGTCCTGAGTTGGTACCTTGTGTTCTTTAGCGATACCAAAGGGGATGATGGAAATCAAACACTCACCCCCAGTCAACTGATCTGGGTTTAATCCATCATCATTCTTTAGCTCACTCCACCACCTCAGTTTAGACATGGCCATATGCAAATCAGTCTGACCCTGTGCCCCATGAGAACAGTCCAGCCCGAACTGCCAACTGCTGATAGCCAGGACCAGTCTTATGATGCTTGATTCCGGTCCAGGGAAGACATGGCTTGGCAGTTCGGGCTGGACTGTTCCCATGAGGCACAGGGTCAAGACTGATTAGCATATGTCCATGTCTAAACGGGGCTGGCGTGGTGAGAAAAATAACAATGGAATAAACCCAGATCTGTGACTGGGGGTGAATGTTTTGCCAATGTGCAATATTCCGTTCATCATATTGTGTGTTTTGCTGTTCGCCCTATGTGGGAAGGGTATGCCCAGATGTGGGTCCCGTGCTCACTACGCCACTGGAGTCAAGCTATCCTGGCTGATGATGGCTGATAGCAAGAAACCGGTCCTAGGATGCTTGATTCCAGGCCAGGGAAGACATGGCTTGGCAGTTCGGGCTGGACTGTTCCCATGAGGCACAGGGTCAAGACTGAATTGCATATGGCCATGCCTGAACTGGGGTGGCGTGGTGAGCAAAATAACAATGGATTAAACCTAGATCTGTGACTGGGGGTGAATCTTTTGTCAATGTGCAACATTCCGTACATCATATACTACATTTACATTTACATTTACATTTACATATTGTGTGCTTTCTTGTGTTTTTTAGCAACATTTTTACTACATTCTTTAAAAATTCATATCTCTAGTTCAACTGTTTGGTCTTGTATTATGTATAAAATTGAGCGCTGTTGTTCTAACTTGGTGCAGGAAACTTTTTGTGGTGTGTTTTATCTTTAGTACTGTTTGAAGTGCTGCACAAATACTTTACACGTTGCCTCTAAGTTAAGCCTGACTGCTCTGTGCCAAGCTACCAAGGGCTCATGAACAGTGTAATTCGGGGAATGCATGTACCTTACTCTGATAAGAATTATGGTTTCACCTTGATCAGGGATCACACCCCAGTCAACCAACAACCCAATTTATCACACTGAAGTAAAATCTGTCTGGTCCTGTGATAATCAATTGCGACATATGACTAAGCATTTTATATTTTGCTGAAACTTTTATCTGATCTGAGATTGAACATTATAGGCTACTGCTGCAGATGATAGGATTACAAACTTTCAGATAGTCAGACTGACTCTTACTTATTTAGTGCTGGTATGCTATCTTGCCATTTAAAATAAAGCCTATGATGTGCCCAGTAACTGCAAAGGCAGGGAAGACTCCTACAAATCTGGGCTACAAGTCTTGAGACCAGAGCATGGACAGTCCTTCCACAATTAGGACTTTGACCATATCAGAATTAGGCTTCAGGAATTTTTTATTCATCCATAAAACTACAGCTGTCAGATATGTACAGAATTTGGATTGAGATGAGTAAGTATCTCTGTCCTGTCTTAGTGTGTCTTTATTATAAGACATTACTTCCAAGTTGAAAAATGTGATAAGCTTTGCTAGTGGGGTAAAATATATAATAAATAATATTGAGATCATGGATCATCACCCTTCAAGCCCAGTTATGAAATGCTGATCTGAAAGGAGGAATGGAGGCTGCATAGACAAGCAAAATAAGATTTCTTTCAGCCAATTACCTTGTCATGTAATGTTATGTTATAGTGATTTGTATAGTGTACTAATCACCTGAGAAGGTATCCAGGCACTTGGGGAGGTGTGTAGGTTTGTGGTTCACATGGCGCTTAAACAAAGAGCTTCTTGCAGAGCTCAACACATGAGGAAGAGAGTCTGATGTGTTGAGAAAGGTCATTCTATGGCCCTTGCCCTGATACCAACCTCTTGTAGTCTTGATATCAAGACTGACTGAAATACAGTATCAAATGTAGACCAAAAATATGTAAAATAAGTGCTGCAACACCCATCATCCTTCATCATATGCAATTCATCCATGAGTAACATAAGGGTCACTTCAGTTCTATGAAATACAAGGAAACCAAACTGGGCCTGTTGTAAAGTAGTGTTTATTTCACAGAAGAATGAGAGTTTATTAACTTCTAGCTCAGTTTTTTTATTGATGTCATGGGTGCAGTCGGTGAACCCAGTGGTAAGGGAGAAAAGAGAAGAAAACTGTCCTAGCAGCTTGTGACTGTCTCTATTATATTCTGCTGTCAGTGTAGGTTAGAGAATATTCCCTCTCCTGACCCATCTTGCTCTTTAGAAGACAATAGGTCTATGAGGGGTTCTCACTCCTCCTCCTGGCCACTATCTGTCACCAAGAACATAATCATTTCAGATTTCTTATAGTGGAGCTTGAGGCAGTTCAAGTGCCCGACACATAAGGGGTTACTGGATTTGTTTAGATCTACCTGGTATGTGACCTCCCCTTTCTTTTATTTGACATCACAGGGACCCAGTCTACTGATCCAGCAAGGCTCAGAGTTCGACAGGCTCCATCACCCATACATTCTGCCCATGTTGTCTCCACCAGAGTTACCTTCTGGTCATAACACTGTTTCATCACTTCCTGGCTCGACTCCGGGTTCGTGAGCTCTTTACCAAAGTGCTTTATATGAAACCTGAGAGCTAATATGTAGCTCATTACATCTTTAGGGCGTTTCTTGGAAGCTTGCCCCCACTCAAGGCTGAGAGATTCTCTGACCGGGTGGCCACACAGACGTTCAAAGGGACTGAACCACATTCCCTCCTGAGGCTCTTTCCTGTCAGCCAACAGCAGGCATGGCAGCAAGATGACCCACACACATCTCAGGGCTCAGGAAGGTCCATGGCCTTGCATTTCAGGGCCTTATTGAACCTTTCAAAAAGCCAATTGGTTTGGGGTGGTATGGCGTGGAGAACTTGCAGTTTACCTCACATTGATCCCACATAGCCTTCATGAAGGCAGACATGAAGTTGCTTCCCTTTCAAACACCATTTCCTTAGGGAAACCCACTTGGATAAAAATCCCCATCAGGGCTCTGGTCACTAATATGGACCCATTCACTGACCTTAGAGGTATGACCTCAGTGTATTGGTTGGAGTAGTCCATCAAGACCAGGATTAATATGTTGCCTAAGGTGGTCCTGGAGTTGAGAGGCCTCACAGATTTCACTCACATCCTCTCTAATGGCGTTTTCACAAGGGTAAATAGCTTGCAGGGGTCCCTTACACTTTACCTCTGGCTTACCACTGGTCTTGTTGATAATGAAGAACCTACAAAAACCTCTGTTTTGGTCTTCATCTGGGGCATATGAAGTGGGTGACTAGGCTATCAAAGGTTTAGCCTGCTCCAGATGTCCTGCCAAGGGTATCTCACGAGCCAAGTCCAGTAGGAAGGACCAATATCTCCGGGCAACCACACCACTCTGGTTGAGCCAGGGTCAAGGTCCCTAGGTTCACTATACAGGAGACATTCTCCTAATAAATGTGGTGATCATCAAAGATGTTGCCATTGGCTTGGGCTTCCTACCATAGGGTCTTAAGAGTGGGCACTCAGTCTGCGCCTTGCATAACTCTTCCTGAGATGGTCCTCCTGCAGCTTGCCACCTAGCTAACTCAGGGAGGTATTCCATGGCAACAATGTCTTCCTCTGTAGGTTCTGTGGTCTCACCCTCAGCCTCCTCTCAGGTTGTGAGTACCTCCGGGGAGGGTGTTCCATGCCCCTTGCTCCTCCCCTTGCTGGAAGGTACCCGGGCAACTGATTTAGGTTCCAGGTACTTCTGACTCCCCTAACAGGCTGCCGTGGACATTGTGGTCATTAGCATCCACTCAGGCAATTCCAGCACCTCCAGATGATACAAGAGCTCCAACTGTTTCCATATAGTGTTCTCTAAGTCATTCACCAGCAAACAATCTACAGGCTAGGTTGTAATCACAGATACTTCCCAAGAACCTGAGCCCCCCACTCTGGGGGAACCAAAGCAACAGGGTATATACCTGGTTGTCATCTGTCACAACCTTATTGACTACATTGGGGATGATTTGCTCCAAATAAACCAGATGATACCTAACAGTCGGGATTCTCATTTTATTAATATTAATTAACATTTTAGTGTGTTTTTACACTCCTGGAGGGTATGCTTCTGCAGATAAAGGTGATTCATATCATAATAATGTTACAAGGATTTGTAAATTAGATCATAAAGATGTTTCTGTTGGGAATTTTAGGGAAAATACTTTTGCTAGTCTGTTTACTGAGTATCAGAGAATTATAAATGTTACTGTTAGAACTGGGGGTCTCTAGTTGGCAGAGGTAGGTACCACTGTCCAAATAGGGACCCTTGCTTCTAGTCAGGGTAAGGAGGAAGCACTCTTTAGATAACCTCTGCTCACCCCCTTTGAATCTTGGCACGAGCAGTCAGGCTTATCAAAGGCAATGTGTAATGTATTTGTACCAAGCCTCACAGTAACACAGTGAAAACACCACAAACTGACTCCACAACAGTTTAGAAAAATAAAGTTACTTAATCTAAAGTACGCAAGACCAAAATGACAAAAATCCAACATACACAGTTCAAGAATATGGTTGCGAAAGAGTTCTTAAGGTTGCGATAAAAATAATCCACAGTTGCGTGAAAAGTTCCCACTTGAGTCAACAGTACCTTTAAATGTGAAAGAGTGCAGTGGAAAACAAGCGATGCGTTGCTCCTAAGACCCTGGGGAGGGGTTGGCGACAACCCCGCTGCAGCAGCGGGCGTGTTGCGACGAATCCGGTCTGTATGGGGAGGAAGGCGATGACTTGTATGGATTCCGATGAGTAGGGTCTGTAGGAAGTTTGGTCTCGCAAAGGCATGATGCGATGATCTGTAGGGGCTGCGGCGATCTCCGGGGCGACAATGCGTGATCCAGCTGCGATCTTCCTCTCGCAGCTCCTCGATGCGATGGGTCTGCGACGATGTAGGTCTTTGCATCCACGAGTTTCTCGAGCGCAATCCCCGTGTACTTACTGTGACCTTGAGGCTGCTTTCTTCTCATCTGCTGTTCTGATCAGTCTCTGACCCTTTATAAACAAGAGGCATGTGAACTCGCATAGAAGCCCCACCCGTTTGGCCCCGCCACACACACACTAGGGTATGCAACGTTTTCCCACCGTTTCCTCACTATGATGGACAGCTCACTCGAGGGACCTCGGCGCCTGTTGGTGCGGTGGCAAAGTTACAGACACACGTCACTGGAGACCACTCTTCTGGGCCTTTACGCAGCTGTAGTGTAGCAAAAGCACTATACATTTACCCAACAAGGTACCACTTACTAATTAGCCAGTAGAAAGTACTCCAGTTGAGTAGAGGTATGGCACAACCGGTGGCATCACAGTGTATAAATATGCAGGCAGGATTCATCCTGGCACGATGCTTCTGTCACAAAAATTAAACCTCAACAGGAAGCACTTACAGATATGAGCAGGTGCCCGAGTTAAAGCTCTAATTCAGTCGTGCATTATAATCAGCCCAAACAACTAGTGAGCACGGTCCAGGTGTGCTTCCTCCCCATATCTACCGCTACAATTAGATGTAATCCTTGATGGAGGTCTTTGCATCCACGAGTTTCTCGAGCGCAATCCCTGTGTACTTACTGTGACCAGGAGGCTGCTTTCTTCTCATCTGCTGCTCTGATCGGTCTCTGACCCATTATAAACAAGAGGCATGTGAACTCGCATAGAAGCCCCGCCCGTTTGGCCCCGCCACACACACACTAGGGTATGCAACGTCTTCCCGCCCTTTCCTCACTATGATGGACAGCTCACTTGAGGGACCTCAGTGCCTTTCGGCGCAGTGGCAAAGTTACAGACACACATGTCACATTATTTGTGCAAATGGCAAAAAAATCCACGAGTTTGCGGGAAAATCCGCAAACTCACAGATTTTTTTGCCATTTCGCACGAATTCGCAGACCGAGAATCCGCAAAATTCGCCCATACTTAGAGCCAGCTCACAACAGGCCCTTGGAGATTCCTTCAAGTAAGGGGACAAAGGAACAACAAAGTCCTTCCCCTCTCCTAGGCAGGAAAGCAACTGCAGGCCAGTCCAGCATCACACAGCAGGGCAGTCCTTCTTTTTCAGTCTTCCAGCTTTCTCCTTGGCAGAGGTTCCTTCTTGTTTCCAGGATGATCTAATTTTCTGTAGTCAGGGGTCCTGTACTAATGCCCCTAAAAGTCTTTGATCCCTTTGAGCAGGAGGGCTCTGAGCCAGGTCTGAACCAGTTCTGGGTGTTCCTTGGGCACTTTGTTTTCCAGGCCTCTCCTTTCCATTCAGAGAGAGGGGCAGGGTCGTTAGCCGCCCAAGCCGTGGAGCACTTTGTTGACATGATTCCTTCTCTCCTTTCATAGTGCAGGGCAGAGCCATCAGATGCACCACAGGGGGTGGAGCCAGCACTGTGGGGGGCAAGCACAGTCCTATTCAGGTCCCAGGTGCTATCTCCTCCCACCACTCAAGATGCAGATGCAGTCATTCAGCCTAGGGCTGACTCATCAAGCCTCCTGGGGGCTCCCCAGCCCCTGTCACTCTCAAACTAGACAGTCAATTCACAAACAGGCCAAGGCACACAGAAAGGTCAGACAAGAGAACAGCCACTTTCTAAAAGTGCTGTTCTCAAACACAGGATTTAAAAACAACCTTTCCTAAAAGATGTCTTATTAAATTCTGAGTTCATGGATACTAGACTTTTATGTCCTATTTTGCTCCTATGGGAAGATATGCTGGTAGCCACTGTAGCCAGCATTTTCCATGATAGCCTATGGGGCAAGATAGCCTTACAATAGTGAAAAACGAAAATGGCTGTAATTCACTACCAGAGCATGTCATCTGCACTAGTACATGCTCTACCTTTCACATACACTGCACCCTGCCCAAGGGGGTACCTTGAGCCTTCCATAGGGGTGACCAATGTGTACAGAAAGGGAACGGTTAGGCCTGGTAAGTGGGGACACTGACCAGGAGGACATGGCAGTTCACAGACTGCACACAGGCACTGCGGTGGCAGGCCTGAGACACCATTTTATGGCTACTCATGTGGGTGGCAAAATCAGTGCTGCAGGCCCACTAGTAGCATTTGAATCACCAGCCCTGACACACTCAGTGCACTTTACTAGGGATTTCTTGGTAATACAAATATGCCAATCATGGATAACCAATCACAATAACAATTTACACAGATAGCATATGCACTTTAGCACTGATCAGCAGTGGTAAAGTGCCCAAAGTCCTATTGTCAACAGCCACGGGTCCGGAAAAACAAGGGAGGAAGAAGCAAAAAGTTTGGGGATAACCCTGCAAAAAGGGCCATTTCCAACATTTACTATGCCTTGTTCTGCATTGACAGATGAAGACAGACCTGGCTTTAAGTGTGCAAAGGACAGTTTTTGGTTTGCATGTATTTCTTCCTTCACTACAAGTGTGTTTCTTTTCATAAAATTGTTGAAATGGGATTCACTTTGTTGTAAAGCTTTTGTTGCTGTGTGCTTTGATGGAAGTCATGCCGGAAATGTTCTGGAATGTTGAAAATGTTAAAGGCTGATATTGCCTGCAGCTTCAAATGTACTCCTATTCATTATTTAAGAAACTCATTGTTTAGTAGTACTATGTCATTTTCCCTTGTATGTAATAGAAGGAGATGCTTGTTTATTAATTTTGGGTGGGTTCTTAGAGAAAGCCTGATTTACATCGCTAAATATGTGTAACATGATTAGTTTATGTAATGTAACATTTATTAGTACAGGCCTTCGTGCAACTTCAATCATGCAAAGAGCATGGTTTTCTAGTCATCTAAATCTATAAAATATGCTGTTTTTGTGATGTGTTCCAGACCTTTTGCTTTTTTTCTCAGAGACAGATAAGTAATCTGAGACAAAATCCTAAATTACGACTTTCGGTGTTCACAGAAGGCATTTAGGAGTACTAAAGTTAGGATTCCTAACTTTATCACTCCCAAACTGAGAAAATTCCTAAATTTACGCCTTTCAGTATTCACAGAAGGCATTTAGGAATACAACTCCTAAATGCCATTTGTGAATACCGAAAGAGGCAAAGCTAGGATTTTTCTCAGTTTAGGAGTAGTAAAGTTAGAATCCTAACTTAAGTACTTCTAAACGCCTTCTGGGAATTCCGAAAGTCATAAAGTTAGGATTTTGTTTCTGATTACTGTTGTGAATCGGGCCAACAGACTTTATGTTGGTTCTCTTACTGACTCTATACTTGGATTTTTCTCTTAAATTATGATTAGGGTTCCAAGTTTTATGTTTTTTTTTATTTCTATCTGTACTTATCCATAATAATTATTTTGTCATCTTATATGTATTCATCCAAATCTATTGTGTGTTTAAGAATAAATGGAGTCATAAAATGGTATGTTTCCACATTTTTTTAACTCTTGGACATGCACTCATACATAGATACCTGTTGTGTTTTAGCAAATTAAGCAGCCACGTATAACAAAGCACTGCACTCACACGTACTTGGTAGTGTTATACATGCCTGTAGTTATGGAAAACTTATCCAGTGTTTTTAACTATCTATGCTGTCTATCTACTCAGTTGTTGCCTGGAATACAAGAAAGACAGCATGATGAGTCTCTCACAAGATGCATTTCTTTATTTTACTTTCCCTATTCCATCGTTTATCACTCCCCCACCCGCCCTGCACCACCACGCTTCACCGCGCTTACCTACACGGGCTGAGACTGACTGCGATTGACATCAATTACAGGGATGGTGGTCGGATGGGGTCAGCAGATCACCATATCTGCCATTGATTTTTAACAAGAAATCCCTTTTCCTAAAATGTATCCTACTTCCCTAAAAGGTGAACAGGGTGCATTTAAAAAAAATCTGAAAACTTTTACAGCCATGTTTTTATGAGTGACCAATTGTCTGAAGGACTGCTCCCTACTCCTCAAAATATTTTTTAAACATTAACAAAGAAACAGGGATCCCTATCTGTTTGAGAATGGTTTACTACCTTCTTTAATGATTGGTAAAATATTATAGTTTTGCGACCAGATTTCAGCTGTTGAATAGTAATATATACCATAAGGGATCAATATTTGGATTTGACGCCCCTAAACACCTCTGCCCAAAAAAATGTGTAATGGTTCCTAAACCCAATTAATGATTCGGAAAACCAAATCGTTAAATGAGCTTAGCACACTTCAAAAAGGGTTTTAGTATTTGTGTATCCTCTGATTTACTGAATCAGAGGGTTTGCGAATACTAAAACTTTTAGTACTAAGTCTTAATTCTAAGTTTAAAGAGACTTTTATTAAATGTTAAAGAGGCAAAACAGAAGAAATCAAAAACAATAACAGTCTAAAAATTCATTGATCAATGTATATCATTCATATGAGAGAGGGAAAAAGAAAAAAGAGAAAGGGAAATAAAGAGAAAAAGGAAGAAGTAAGAACAAAAAGGAATAAGAAAACAGGCAATCAAGTGCAATAACAGTTACTAATAAAATCCTCTAATAAACATTTGTAAAAAAAATGTACAGAAATCTAAGATAACTAGCAAATCAAACAAAGATAAATGCATATCAAGGCGGTTTGGGAACTTCTTCAGTGCACGGGGAATGCAAAGGGAGGGATTGAGAAGATAAATCTAAAAAGTTTGTAACAGGTAACCATAATAAATCTCTTTTAATGGCGAGAGTAATAGGGTAAACATAGGCTCTATCTAATCTGTGATTGTAACAAACTCTATACCACCAAGCCTGAAAGGAGATATTCGGAGTATCCTTCCAGGATTTAGTAATTTGTTGAAACGCAACTGCTATAAGTAAGTCCACAATTCTGGTAGCAGAAGTGGATTGAGACCATACTTCAGCAATACTTGCTAGAAAAATATGTGACAAGGTGAATGGGAAGTGTGTAGAAAAAATCTTATTAATTTGATGCCAAACTTTGGACCAGAAAGTGTGGACTAAAGGACATGTGAATAACATATGTTTGAGGTCTGCAACAGCAGCAGAGCACGACCAATATGTAGAGGGGATGGAGGAATCAATTGTATGAAATTTAGCAGGTGTAATCAGAAGTCGGTTATATATAAAAAATAAAGTCTGAGTTGTATTAGCTGCCCTAGAGGATTTCCTTATTTTAGACCAAACTTTATTCCAAGTTAAGATGGAAAAAGAGTCATACAATCTGACTCCCATGCAACTTCTATTTTAGATTTATTCTGAGGGACAGAAACCTCTCGTAAGATTTTGTAGATTTGAGATGCGGAAGAAGATGAGTATAAAAAAGAGAGAGTAACAGGGGAGGATTCGGTATGAGGTGTGGAGGACGAAAGAGTATCATAACTATTTTGAGCAGCTGAACATAACAAAGTATACTTATGTTGGAAAGAGGATGGAAGGGAAAATTGAGATTGAAGTAAAGAGAAGGGAATACAAGTACCGTCTTGAAAAAGTTGTTGAGTCCAAGAAAGCCCAAAGTCCTGCCAGTCTCTCCAAAAAAGGGTCTTATTCTTGAGTTTAATAAGAGGATTATACCAGATAGGGGATTGTAAGAAACTGGAATGGTCATCTAATCCATCCAGAAAGAGAGGGGAGAATGCTTTCCTAGATTTTTTAAGTATTGGGAGAGACATTCTGGTTGGTAAACGTGATAATTAGATAAATTGCTCAAAAGAGAAGGGGTGGAAAAAAGAAGATTCAATCTCGACCCATAACGGTTGAGAAATTTTGTCAAACGAACCTTCTGAAAGAAGAGAAGCAGAGTGAATAAGAAAAAATGAAGTGTGATAAGATGAGAAGTCCGGGAAATTGACACCACCCATATGTTTAGGACGTTTGAGCTCAGAGAAGGACGTCCTAGCTTTCTTATTTTGCCACATAAAATCGTGATAGAATGGAATAGATGGTCTTATAAGTAGATTTGGGAATGTTGACCGGTAGATTGGAAAGAAAAAATAAAATAATTGGGACCAACATCATTTTTATAGAATCCAGTCTACCCCACCAAGATAAAAAGAAGGGGTGCCATCTTGAAGTGGAATCTTTCAAAGTTGTGCAAAGATTTTTGATGTTTAGAGCTACGGTATCTTTAATCACCGGGGTAAACCATAAACCTAAAACATTAATTTTAGAGGGACTCCAATGAAAAGAGGAAGACAAGGTATCAGACTGAAAACAAAAAGCGTTGAGAGGTAAAATCTCACATTTATGGACATTGAGTTTATAGCCAGAGACCGACGAAAATTGGGAGACTTTCGATAAAAAAGCTGTAACAGACGTTTGAGGATTAGAGATAAAAAGAAGAATATCATCCGCATAAGCAGAACTTTTCAGTTGTGTATCTCCATAGGGGAAACCCGAAATTTCATTATTCAACCTAATTCTCGTCAGAAAAGGTTCCAATGTCAAAATAAAAAGAAGGGGAGAGAGAGGGCAGCACTGGAGGACACCTCAAAAAAGAGGAAATTAAGAAGAAACAAGACCATTAGCTAATATGAAAGACCTAGGGAAAGAATATAGTAATGAAATATAAGAAAGACATTTTGGGCCAAAACCAAACCAAGTAAGAGTTGGGAACATAAACTACCAATTAACTCTATCAAAAGCCTTCTCAGCATCTAAGGCAACGGCTGCTAAAGATTGCTTATAAGAATGGGATTTGCTGAGAACATTGAAAAAGAGGCAGGTATTATCAGAAAGATGGCGACTTTTAATAAAACCACACTGTTCTTTACCAATGAGTTGTGGCAAAATTTTATCCAAGCGAAGAACAAGAATTTTCGCAAAAATGTTATAATCCAAATTAATTAATGAGATAGGTCTATAGTTCTTGCATAAAGTATGATCTTTATTTTCTTTGGGAATGAGACAGATCAAAGCCTTTTGAAAGGAAATTTCAGATTTTTTAGAGTCAATAAAAAAGGAAAACAATTGATGATGCTTAGGCACTAGTAAGTTAGAAAAATGTAAGTAGAATTCTATGGTAAAACCATTGGGCCCTGGGGCTTTTCCTTTCTTAAGTACATTAATGGATTCTAAGATGTCCTTAGGCAGAATATCATTTTCCAAGGGGGCAAAGTCTACATCTGGTAACGAAGGAGATTGAAGCGCAGATAAGTAATGATCGATATCCATAGATAGAGGAGGGGATTCTGGGGTATACAACTGTTGATAAAAATTAGTGAATTCAGTAAAAATGTCTTCGTCTTTATGCATGGTAATATTGGAAGAGTTCATAATAGAATCTATCTTTATTCATTCCTTTTTAACTTTGAGGTATTTGGCCAAAAGATTGCCAGCTTTGTTTTGTGCGCTGTAATATTCAGCGCTAGATTTGAGGAGACATAAATTAGCAGAGTCAGTAGAAATCTTATTAAAAGAGAGCTTAGCCTGAATAAGTTTATTCAAATCAGTTTGAGTATTAGATGAATAATAAGAGTGTTCTAACTGCTTAATTTGAGTAGAGAGTGACTGAATAGATTAGGTAGCTATACATCTTTTATTGGCAACAAATGAAATAATGAAATCTCTAGCGGCAGCTTTAAAGGTGTCCCATAGTAACTGAGGAGATACTTGGGGCATGTCATTATTGGCAAAAAACTGGGAAGCAAAGGCAAGGAAATCTGATGTAAATTTAGTATCTAGGAGAAGAGCAATATTAAACCTCCATCTTCTAGCACCTTTTGTGGGGGGGGGGGTAAATCCAGGGTTAACGAAACTGGGGCATGGTCAGAGATTAAAATTGAACCAATGTCGGAATGTACAATGTGTTGAGTCAAGGCCTTGGAAATAAAAATATAATCTATCCGGGACGGAGAGGAATGGACAGGGGAAAAGTATGTGTATTCTTGCAAAAAGGGATGACAAAGTCTCCAAGAGTCAACAAGAGACCTCTGAGATATAGTAGAGGTGAATTGGTTATGAATTGGTGAGGGAGAGAAACGAACCTTGGATTTCCTATCTAAAAATGGGTCCATAATCATATTGCAATCACCACCTAAAATAAAGTAATCATCAGTGTATTGCATTAATGAGGAGATAATCTGAGGCCAAAATAATTTATCATGCACAGTAGGGGCAGAAGATTGAAAATAATTAGAGGAATTCTATGAACCAGCAAGGACACCACAACCCATCTGCCCTCAGAGTCATTATCTTGACTTAAAAGTTGAACCTCCAAACGTTTATGACACAGAATAGCAACACCATTACGTTTCCCTGAACCGGGGGAAGCAAAAACATGACCAACCCAATTACGACGGAGTTTAGCAATTTCAACATCCTTAATATGTATTTCTTGTAATAATACTATGTCACTTTTTAAATTAGCTAAATGAGACAGAATATGTTGTCGCTTAATAGGAGAACCCAAACCCTTAACATTTCAGGATATTATTTGTAAAAACATCTAAACTTCAAAATTGTAAATGGATAGATAAAGAAGAGGTGAAATATATAATAGGGGAGAGATAAGCCAGACGTAACTGCAGAGAAGAATGCAGTGAACAAGCGAAAAATATTCTGAGGAAGAAAAAATACAATGAGAAAGAGAAAAGTATTGAGGAAGGGAAGATGTAACGAGGAAGAGAAGAAAGTAGGGAAATAAAACAGCGAAAAAGGAAGATACGAAACTACAATAGGAGAAAAATGTGAAAGTGAGATCAAACAGAAAAATAGGAAAGAAGAAGAGAAGAAAAAGATAGAAAAAGGGTAAAGTGCTGCAATAGAAATAGTAGAGAGATAGAACAGAACATGAGAACACAAAACAGAAAAATATGAACAATGA
The DNA here is from genome assembly GCF_964263255.1 of Lissotriton vulgaris. Lineage (NCBI taxonomy): Eukaryota > Metazoa > Chordata > Amphibia > Caudata > Salamandridae > Lissotriton > Lissotriton vulgaris. The sequence continues at coordinate 1,478,291,055 of NC_141689.1, forward strand.
AGAGATATTGCAACAAAAGACATACCAGGGGAAAACGATAAGAACAGGGGTGGTGATGCCACATAGGGGAAATGGAACCCCGAACAGAAGTCTCCAAAACGAGGCTGCAAGGAAGAGAACAGCTCTCAGGAGAGACAAAGGTGGTGAAAGACGATGAGGGACCACAAACCAGGTACCTAAAAAATTAGGAAGAACGATAAATGATGGAACAAACACAGCATGGTTTACTGAAACAACAAAAGGCACATAGGGTAAGGAACATAATGATATCACTAAGGAATCACTTGACACAAATGGAGAAGGACAAGGAATTATTGACACAGAAACTAAAGAAGGGTAATAAGACTCTATAGGAACAAAATATTATCAAACAGTTAATAAGCAGTCTAGCATGGTCGAGGAATTTCTATGGACTCCACTCTGCAACTGTTCAAAAATTATTGAAGTAATTCAGGATCTTCGTAAGCTGTTGTCTTGTTGTTGTATGTGACTTTGAAGAGGCACGTATGGAACAAGCCATATCTAGCATTCAAACTACGTAGGGCTGGCCTAAATTCCCAAAATCTTTTCTGACGGTCAGCAGTTATCTTAGTATAGTCTTGAGAAAAAAAGATATTAGAACCATGCAAAGTGATCTTCCCACGTTGTTTAGTCGCTTGGAGGACTCTAAGCAAATCGGTGTATTCTAGAAAATACAAAATGATACCTCTAGGTTGTGAAGAAGATGATGCAGAACGAGGAGGTGGGCCAAGACGATGCGCACGTTGGATATTCAAAATTGGATTGTCAGGGAGCCCCAAAAGTGTTGGTAAAAAAGTCTGAAAAAATGATATCGGAGTTGGACCCTCAAGACCTTCAGCCAAACCATAAATACGTAAGTTAATACGTCGATTACGATTTTTCAACTGCTCAATCTGCTTCTTGAGATAAGTTATCTCGCTGGACATATTAGGGAGTTGGTTAGTGAGTTCTGGTACCAAATCGGTATGACTCTCCAATTCTCCAACTCTCTGCTCAGTACTTGACCAGGTCGATTCCAAATTTTGTATACGGGCATTAGTTTCTTCCATATGTGACTTAAGAGCACGAATTTCCTCAATTAGAAGTTCCATAGAGAGTGATGAGGAAGAGTTAGTGGGAGATGGTGGGCTTACTTTGACCCGTTTACCAGAGGTAGACGCTGTTGTAGAAGGTACTGTAGCATTTTGTTTTGCCCCTGGACGGGAAACAGCCCCTTTAGAGACATTATGCTCTTTAATATGGTCTTCTACAGAGTCTTGAGGAACAGTAAACAGATTAAAATCCTCTGTCCTCGCTTCAGAGGGCTGAGAGGGCGTACTACGGTTACTGCGAGGCATAGCCATAAAACCCACACAAAGGAAATTTGCCGTGGACAAGATGAAGAGGAATGACACTGGAATTAGAGCAGCACCAAAATATTAACTGTTGAAGAGACAAACAAGCACCTCTAACTGACAAAGCATAGAAAAATAAAAATAGGGGAGAGCGAGCATTGCATAAGAAAAAGACTAAAAATGACAAAAAACAGACGCAGAATGCTGCCCTGACCAAAGAAGCGCTGACTCCCACAAGAATAAACTCCTCATGCTGTTTGACCAGAATTTAGCGGCAGCGCCGATACATAAACTGGTCAAAAATAGCAAAAAACAGAAGCGGAATGCTGCACTGATCAAAGGAGCGCTGTATCCTCCAAGAATAAACTCCTCATGTTGTGTGGTCGGAAAATAGCGGCACCGCCAATAAACAAAATGGCGGCCGCAACATTACCCTGAGACAGAGAAGAAAAGAGTCAAAAGTTTGTTTCTGGGCTCACCCTAAGAAAAAATTTCCAGCGCATCAGAATCAGTCCAACTTCCGACGGGTTATCGCAAAAGGAAGTGGGTCCAAGTTATGACAGAAGTCCTGGAGCCGCTCCAAGCCCCTACGTCTCGGCAGATCTCCCGAGATCAGCGGCCATTTCCAACGGCTCTGAAGCCACGCCCCACACTAAGTCTTAATTCTAACCTGGGAAAATCGAACAAGAGTAGTTTTCCAGGATCCAAAAGTTCTGTTTTTTCAGACCAGCTTGACTATTATAGGAAAAGAAGGCTGAGATGAACTCACATAACTTTGGTGTCAGAGTAACAGATGTATTGCTGGATACTGGATAAGTAACTTCTTCAAATTCTTACCTGGTTGTATTAGTACCGGATAATATGTATGTAGCAAAGAAATCAGATAAAGATTATTTTTTCATTTTTTTAGTTCTTTATGTCTTGGGTGCACAAAGTTCTGTTTCCAAGTCACAGTTCTGGCTCAAGATTCTCTCGAACACCTTACAGAATCGTTTGGCACCTCTAAAAGTCTCTATATATCTAGGAACAAATAGTATTTTCCTAAAGGATTTCACTTTTGTCAATGGAGCAAATTTGTTCAACGCCTCAGAAATCCAGCGATTATTATTACTGATGGACGATCCATGTTAGTATCAATAATTAGATTGTCTAATAATAGCATTTCGCTGAGGCTGGATAAGCTTATTTTGGACAATTTTTGTTTCACTGAGGCATTTCTGGGTTAAGACCCTCAATGGTTGCAAAGGTAAAATAGACTCCTGGAATAAATAGCTTAGATGCATGGTTACTGAAATTATTGCAGCACCTGGAGAGTGATACATTTTAACTCCTGTAGTCGAGCAAGTGGAAATGGGGGCAAGATTAAAAACAAAACCATCTGTATCTAGGCTATCTGTTCATTGAATCTGTGATGCCTTAAGGTTTTGTCTGTACATAAAAGCCATGCAGAGGCACTGACAATTTCGTATTATAGTCTCTAACAGGTCGGCTTGTGACCAAAGAGGGATGCAATGCTGGAAAGCGGGTTATACAAAATGTCACCCGGGTTATCAGTAGGGATTTATGGTATTTAATAAAAAAAATTCTGTCTGTATTTATCCATATTTATTTTGTGTTTTGGAAAATACACAGAGTCGTAAAATGGTATATTCCACATTTATTTAACTATTAGGGGCCGATTGCGATCTCGTCCACAAAGCATTCCTACCAAATCTGTCCCAGAATGCTTTCCGGATGACTTGGATCGGGTGAGTCCGACCGAGTGATTTGGATGTATCCGGATGCTTCCGGTTACAATTCGGTCGGATTCCCATTGACTTTAATGGGACCCTGTGTTCCGAACGGTAACACATGTTCCCATTGAAGAAAGGGGTGGCTGGGGAAAACCTTGCACCCTGTGGCAGGCAACCCATGGTGCCTGCCACACTGTGCATGGGTGGAAAGGGGGTCCCTTGGGCTACCCTCACATACCCAATTTGAAGGGTCCCGGGTGAAGAGGGACCTTCTACGGGCCCCCAAAGACAGATTCCGGCAGCCGATTCATTCAGGAGAAATTGAATCGGAACGGCTGTCTGAATCAGTCATCGTAATCGCTCGCTCGGAAACTGAGTCCAAATAGCTGTATGATTTGGCTCTAAAAGACACAAGCGGTCCGTATGCCTTTTGGAACTGATTCGGACAGTTCTACTGGTTTACAGGCATTGGTATCGGTTGTTGGGAACTGTGCACTTTTCGGTCAGAAACAAAGGTTCCAAATCGGATTCGGCAAACCCGAATCCAATTCGGAGCTTTTCCAAACGGGACCTTAACCAACCTCTTACACAGTATTCATATGTGGATGCTTGTTGCGTGTTAGCAAATTAGGCAGCCACATATAACAACACTACAGGTACATTTTAGAGTATACTGCAAATATACGTTAACGTATGCCTGTATTTAAGGAAACTTCCTCCTATTTTGTAACTCCCCAGGCTGTCTATCTGCTCAGCTTTTGCCTGGAGTTCATGAAGGACAGCATGGAGAGTCTCCCATTAGAAGAACCATTTTCAGTATTTTCCCGCTTATATAAATAAGTACAGACAGGAAACACATTATTTTCTGTCTCTATTTATCTAAGATCCCCAGCTATCACCTATCAAGTTGTGCTTCATTTGGTGGGCTTCTTACACCAACCAGGAGGATTATTAAAGCCTCACACATACACACACTTTAAAAGTTAGGAGCCCATAATAATTAATAATACAATTGACAATAGGCAGTTAAAAACTTTATCACCAGAAATGTACATGAACAAAAAATAGTGCACAACCTGATATCTATTCATATTAGTTGATAGGTCAAATGTATTCAAAAAAGTCAAATAGCCATTAGTTAATCGTTGGAGTCCATTTTTTGTTCTTGATCTCAGCACAGCACCACCTGTATAAAGCAGGAGATGGAAACACCTGTTTCTATTCCTAGGTAAATTCTTGGTAGTATTTTTGAATACCACATCGTTTTGCTTCCACATAGACACAAATGACTAGATAAAAATGTAAAGATTCCTCGACTGTCCCTATGTTTTGCCAAATCTGGTAATACAACTTTCTCTAACTCCCAGTCCTGCATTCAACAGAGGAGGATTCATCCAATCATTTCTACTGATGCATTTATTAAAGAGATAGGATTTGACCTTCCTCCTTTTTGAAAATTGTAACTATAATTAATTAGGACCCAGACTGAGAACGAGAGTGTTGTTGAGATTAATAGTTTTGTAACAGACTATGTCATCGGACATGAATATTTACCATTACTTAAACTTGAATTTGTAGGAAAACTACACGTATTACAATGATAAGAAAGATTGGGGTCCGGTTTTGACTTCTGGATCTTTTTTTGAAGGTGAGGGTGACTGGCTGGTAACAAATAAGAATATGAGTATTTTCTACCATTCTGTAACTTAGAGATGCAGTTTTCTTTTTAGACTTATACGTACCGGACTAGTGAGATACAGTGAACACCAATTCGATAATGATATTGGTGAGTTTGTTTTGCATGTAGGAAAAGATAGTTTTTATTCTACTATACGAAATTCTGGGTGTAATGGTGTCACCAACTAATCACAACCACAATAACTGTAACTGTCCAGAACTACTGTTCTAGACTATTTTTAAAGACTTTCTGAATAATTGTTACTTTACATTTTTTACTCTTCATGGTGATATGAGCACAACTTTGGTGTAGCTTGTTCTTCTTCTTAACAAAAACTTTGAAAACCTTGAACTTTTTCTATGAACTTGTGAAGGCTTGAGGGTGTGTCCCTTTTAGCTAGCTCTCCTAACGAATCTAATAGGAGTGTTAATAATTTGGTTTTTACAACTTGTGAAATCTGTTATTTACTTTAAAATATTTTGGGTTGCAGCCCTGAAGAAGTCATTTGTCTATACTGACTTGACGAAACACGTGTTAAAAAAGAAAAAACAACCCAAAGGCTCTTTTAGGCTGCGTCTTATTAATTGGTGGATCTTGGATGTGACACATTTGAATTGGATTTGGACATTAAAATCGATCAGAGAAGACTTCTCAAAGACTGTGTGTTATTAAATGGAGTGTTCGGAAGAACTATAATATGACATTAAGGGCTGTTGGAATGGGAATGTCGCGTGCATGATACACAGGTGTATTACACTGCCCTAGGTGCAAGACCACATCCAAAACTGGTATCCTGACTTTTATTCTGGCCCTGGCATCACACTAACTTAGCATGTGCTCAGAATCCCTTGTCTGTCTCCGACAATGCTAGGTGCAGAATCTGTCCTGTAATCCGTAGGCATTGGACAAAGCATGCCCTCTTAGTGGATGGAAGACTATTGTCCCTGTGCTGGGTGTCAAAAGCAAAAATGACAAGGTGCTGGATGGAATGTTTGAATTATTCTCAGCCACTGGTAAGCCCTCGCAGCTGCATCCCAATCCATAATTGTTCACCCATCATGTCACCTCATTTTGGATTCAGCCATATGCAAATCACTCTTGACTTTACTCCTCATGGGAACAGTTGAGCGTGAACTGCCGGGCAAGGTCTGGTTTCACCTGTATTCAGGCTCTTCAGCTAGGGGAGAACGACCTTTACAACGCTGTTGTTACACCGCAGTATGTTTACATTGCAGGCATTCCAGCGCAAGTTGTTACAACCACTTGCTCTGGATGATGCTATAAGCTAAGGAATAGTATGATTTACTATTCCAAGCCTTCCCTACTGTTACAATGGCTGTAGTTGGCTGGAGTTGGAATAGTAAATCATACTATTCCTAAGTCCAGCGCCCTCCCGCGCAAGTCGTTGTAGCAACTTGCATTGTAACGAACGCAATGTAAAATACCATGTTGTGAATGTATGCGTTGTAACATCATACATTCTCAGCTAGGTAAAGCTTAATCCTAATGGAACAGTGAGCCTGGGACCCATGTCTGGGCATACCCAGTCTACTTGGGGCATCAAATGCAAAAACAACAACCTGATGGATAGAATGCTTGAATTAAACTCAGCCACTGGCAATCCCTTGTGACTTCATCACAATCCATTATTTTCACCCACCGTGCCACCTCAGTTTAAACCCAGCCATGTGAAAATCACTTTTGACCCTGCTGCTCATGGGAGCAGTCCAGCCTAAACTGCCAGGCCAGCTCTTCCCTGAACAGGAACACAAGCAACCCAAGACCATTTTTTTTTCATTATTAGGTCTCTTCAGTCAGTTGTAGCCTGTATAGCCAATTATTATTGCTGCCAGAAAAATCTTTGCTAATGGCTCAAACAATTGAGTGCTGCTGTCTTTCATTGGGGCGTATTTTGAAATGTATGAAAAAGCATGGGTTATTGTGCAATATATTTGGAAAGTGAGGCTAACATTTCTCTGCTTGCCTGCCTTTTCCCCAGAAAAGGCGTTGGGTTAATATCGACCCAATGAACTCTGTAGAAGGTCAGGCTCGCTTGTTACGCCGGGTCGCTAGTGCAAGGTGGGCTTCTGCATACATTTTCCTGGGTCAGCTTTGATTCTCAGTCCTGTTTTAATTCATGCTTGTTACTTTTGGACATGGCAAGCTGAGCACACTCATGGATCTATTTTGATACAACCTTCAACTTTGATGTTTCTGCTTAAGCTTTCATTGGAAGTGTTACCAGCTCACCTGTCCCACGGGAGCTGAGGGCACTTTGTTATATTTCCCATGTGAAGTCTGGTCTTCTCATCCAGAAATGTAACCAGGAGCATACTTGCTCTTACACTTTTCTGCCCCTTGTGTATTTGTGCACACGAAAATCAGCCACATCAATACCAGGACTTTTCTTGGAAGTCAGCTGCCATAGTGTTTGTCATCCATCTTAAAACATCTTTTATAATCTCCAGACTTGGTTTCTTCCTTAGTATTTGAGAATTGAGTTTGTGTTTATTGCTAAACCACTGATTGGTTTTAATCAGATTGATGGTAACATCCATTGTTACCCTTCTAAGGGACTCCACCACTGTTCTTAATTTGGGAAACTGTAATTATGTGCAACTACAGTCTCCTGAAAAGTATTTATTGACGCAACAGGAATCCTGATGATATATTAACATTTTTAGTTTTTGATCACTAGCTCCTCTAAACTCCTTGTCTTTTCCTGGGCAATATTGCTATCACAGCTTTCTCCCCTAAGAACCCGAAAGCCTGCTAGCGGTGGTGTTATTGACTACTAACAATGACAGAATCAGAATCAGTTATGAGGCTTCCAAGAATGTGATCTTGTAGGCTATCTTTAGGTCTTAAGTTTTTATATTGGTCCAAAAGGTAAGAAAATGCATTCTTCAAACTCATTATACATCACCTGCCCTTGGAGAAGTAAGAAATTGGCTGTATTAGTTTACTAGTTTTGCATCTGTGGCACTGAATATGTTGATTTGAGATGGGGTGGATAAGGCACGCACACAGACACACATGAACTCGCAAATGCACACAAAAGCTCTCTCTCTCTCTCTAGCTTTCTCTCTCTACCCTAAACAAGGTTATCTGTATAACAAAATTAAGGCCCCAGCAATGATAAGAGAATTTATTCCATATTTACCCTAACCTTGCATCTCACATCAACACATACAAGCACTTGTAAACAAATTGGCTTTGTAAGGACGTAGATGATTTTGACTATTTCCAGTGAACCTTCGATGCTATATTTTTCTCTTTCATTTGATCTGCTGTTGCAGTCACATTATCTATGGATGAAAACATTCAAAGTTTTGTGAGTAGAGTGGTGTATGCCTTGTATTTTCATCAGAATTAAGGCCAGTGCTTGGGTCAATGGATTCTGTGGAGTGGTGTGGCTCACTGGTTAGAAGCGGCAGGCCCGGAAGCAGAGAACGGCCTGGGACCAGGGTTCAATCCCCGACGCGGCAGGCAGGGTCATGGACCAGGGTCAACGGACTCGATAATTCTCGCCTCGGTGCCTACTCTAACCAGGGATCACACTCTGCAACTCTGGGCATTCAGCTTGCCTCATCTCCACAACGGCCCCCCACAGATGCTGGGGATGCCTGGTTTCACCTTGGAGATACCCAGAAGGGACCATCTCACAGGGAAAGCCAGGATGGGTTCCCCAGTGGTCTTCAGTGCCAGGACGCTCCCGGGCAACAGAGCACTTTACAAGTCCCACACATTTACATGCTTGCCTACTTTTGAAGACCTGTTCATGTAAAGTTTAAGGGACACATTCTCAGGCATGGATCCACCTTGAGGGGTTTCCTAGGGCTCTCAGTCTGAACAGACCTGTAATACAGATACGGGTACTTATTGGAGTTTAAGTCTTAATTTGGATTCCTCCATGTTTGAAATTCCCACTCAGACTTGGCTATTTTCCTTATACAGATTGTGCCAGCTTAAACCTGGCAAAAATTGAATGGGGAAAAGCAAAATATTATGAGTTTCTCAGCCCACAACATGGGGAAGCATTGGGTATTTTCTGGTGGTCAAACATTCCTACCAGTAGAATTCAGAATGGGGGAACAAAGTAATATCAAGTCTAGAATTACCACAGCAAAATAGTGTTCCGGTTACTAGAAAAACCTGAGCGTAGAATGGATCAGGGTGGAGCGTAGAATGGATCATGGTGGACAATTAGTTGAAAAAGTATTTACCTCTAAAATATGGAAAATATCCTAGCTCCAGGTCAGAGATATTGGGAATGTAGATTGTGCAGTCTGAGACGCACAATATCTTGATGTCTTTCCCTGGGACCAAAGAGTACAGTCGATAGGACATGCACATGTCAATGCATTGGAGATGATTCAGTCAAATGCAGTCAAGTAAAATTAAGGTTTTAAAACATAAACAGAACTTAAAGGTAATAATGAAAGTCACTGAGGGCTACAGCCATAATACTTGATAATTATATAGAGCTGTTGGCCTCAAAGTAAATAGATATCCAATAAGCTAGTAGTTGTTTGGATTTTTGTAGAGGGAATCTGAGTGACCTTAGAGCATTTCTAATCCAAATTCATTGTAACATTACTTGTAGGTAGACTGGTGGGCTTTAAAGCAGTCACGTCACACCACTGCTGTCCACTTAGTCATCTCTATGTGCTTCATACCATTGTCCCATGTTCATTTCTTTTCTCTGGACACAGCTGGTAAATTACGCTGGTACACAGGACATAGCTATCAGTCCTGCAGGAGGTAGAGTGCCATCTGAGAATAGGTGTCTGAGGAGCCATCTGCCGTACTTCACCATACTAAAAGAGAGATGAGACCCCTTTTCCTAGCTTGCTCCGGTGCCCATGTTACACTCACTGCGCTATTGCTGGTACAAAGCACTGCTCATTCAAGTTACTGAATAAATATTAGAGGTTTTATATCGAGTAGAACTTATATGTGACAGATGATCCTTGATGCCAATGCTCAGCCACCAATCACTGTCTTTCCCAGTTGCACAACCAACTAAAATCTATGCTGGGAAAGTGTGGGGTGGGGCAGCAGCAAAGCACTTTCAAGGGCAACAGAACAGAAATGCAGTGGAATTTCATCCCGCAGTTGCCTAATCTCAAGGACTGTTTGGAAACTTCCAACGTTCAGCTCACCTCACTCCTACACCTAACTGCAGCATCTTCCCCTGCTCCTGACTGCCCCCATCAGTAACCCAGGAGTGACAGTAGTAGCAGAGTAGAGTAGTTGAAGTCAGGGCAGGGGTAAGTTATAGGGGTTCCATGAGTAGCAGTCTAGATAGAGCCTTGAAAAAAAGGAGTGAACAGTGAAGGGTCATAAGCCATACCATCAAATACAGCCACTTGAACAGCATTCTCTCACCTTGTAATAAGAGGGCCCCTGGTGGAAAGGAGGTAACTGTTTTCTCCACTCTTGGTGTTTGGGAGATTAACAGAAGGAGGCAGGGTTATGACACATGCATGATGGATTATTTCTCCTGTATCAGGTCAGAGCAAACGTCAGCAGATTTTTGGGGGAGAGGATATGGCCTAATGGCTAGGGTGGGTGCCCTCAAATCTGGGGAAACAGGTTCAAGTCTCTGCAACGACAAACAACATCCAGTGATTCTGGGAAAATCACTTGAAATCCCTGTGCCTAACAATAATGACTGTCTCCTTCTGTAATGCAACTGGTGCTCATGTAAAGCGATCTGATACCCGATACCTCTGGGTCACGTTTGTGCTACATAAAACAAACAAAAAAAAAGATAGGGTCCAGTCCTCCAGGAAGTGTAACAATCCATTACAGTGTTCAGTGAAGCTGCTAAGTTGCTGAACACAATCTCAGGATACCACAGAATATTTGATTGTAGCTCTCTTATGGATGGCAGGGGCTTGGGAGCCATGAAGCAGGAGCAAGCATCACACAGAGCAGGAGCTCTGTCCCATTGGGAGAAGTTTGTGATGAACACTAGGAGGAGAAGGACAGATATTTCCAACCATCAATAGGTGAGAAGCAGTGTCAGCCATTACAGCGTCAACATCCAGTGAAGCAGATGAGGTACCTAGAAAGTCCTAGCAGTTGGTGGGGAAGGAGGGAAGGAATAGAACAAGCTATTCACCTTGCCACTGAGGGAACAGAGTTGGTAAATCAAATGTGGGGAGCACTCCCCTTGGAAGGGCAGGCCCATCAGCATTGGTCACACTGGGGTAAGGGGTCCATCCCTGATGTTGAGCAAACCACGATCAGGTGATGGCCAGCATTGTGGTAGATGAGGGGAGGGCTGAGGGGGTGGTAGACTGAGTGCACACTCAGGGAGAGGCAGCTGGTCAGACAAGGGGTCTCCATGCAAGACCATTTCATTGGTCAGACAGCTGCTTTGGATGACGGGTTACTTTAGGAAATTGGGTTTCTTGTTGAGGGGAATGAAACATCACTCAAACAGCAGCCCCAATTGATTTTAGGTGAAGTTACTAGCAACCCTTAATTAACCTGTGCCTAACCCTCTGGTAGGTTGGCACTAACCTCTGGTATGTTGGTTCGAAAACCTTCCTGCTTAACTTAGAAGCAATGTCTAAAGTATGCATGCAACACTTCAGATACTACTGAAGTGAAAACACAACACAAGAAGTATGCCACACAAACTTAGAAAAATAGAGTAACATTTTTATAAATTGTTTGAGACCAACACAACAAAAATTCAATCAGTAGAACTGGAGATATGCAAATTAAAGATTTAAATGAAAATAGTGCCTAGAAGCACCAAGTGCCAGCTGTGGTTGTCTCGTCACTCTGGACCAGGACAAAGTCACAAGCTTAGGCCAACCGGAATGGATTGCAAGGACAGAATGGAGAACCAAGTTAGGCCCAGTGAGAAAAGTACCATAAATCCTGACTTGAGGAGGTGTGTGAGATCCCGGATAGAGGATGTGTAACACTGCAGCCTATCCGAGGAGCGCTGGGCTGCGATGCAGAGCTCTGGATCATCGGCAGAGATGCCGAAGATGAGCGGCTTATGACGAAGTCCTGTATCCAAGATGCGTTGTGTACCAGTGGTTTTGAAAAAACAGCAGGGCTGCGAAGCAAAGGCCTGTGTAGTCATCCATGATGCAGTCAACGAAGGGATTGCGATGTGAACGGAGCCAAGGATGTGTCATGCAGTGGCGGTGCCAAGGAGACTGCGGGCTGTGATGCGAGGTCTGGTATCAGGAATGAGTTACGCTGTGCCTTTTCTGATGAGGTTGTGAGTAAATGCATCATGCTGCATCGGTTCTGCTCAGATGACCACAGCTGGGCTGGCAAACCACATTCAAGCCCACTTCCAAGGGTCCAGGACTGGGGTGGCACCACTAGGGGATCAGAATTCACAGGAGACAGGGTCCTGGTGCTGGGTATATGGGGGTTGGAGCCTTTTCTGTTTTCTGTCCCTAAGACTTTGATCAGGAGGCCAACTAACTAGCCCTTGGAGTTGCTCTGGTGGTACAGAGTTCAAGATGCATGGTCAGTCCTTTTCACTGAGACAGTAGGGCAGCAGGGTACCAGTCCTTCTTGCAAAACAGCACAGAAGTCCATCTGAGTCTTCCACAGGTCCAGAGGTTTACGAAAGAGAGGGCTACTGAAGAGTTGGGTCGAAGGGTCCATTTTTTAAACCTGCTGGCCACTCTGAAGTAGGAGAAGATTCTGAAGGTCTCTACCTCTAGAGGTGCTTGGAATTGTCTGCCTCCCTGCCCTGGTCCCAGCATGTCGGTGCCAGCATGTCTGGGGTCACAATAGACTAGTGTCAATCCCTTTGCGAGTGTGCGCAGGAAGAGTCTTTGTGATATCCAAAAGTGGTAGGTGACAGCCCCCCCTCATCAAGTTAGAGATGGCCTACCCCGCCAACCGCTATACTCCCTTTGTCTCACTGTCTGGGAGCAATACACAAAGATCAAATGCCAGCTGCACCTAGTCATGTGAACCAGGATACAGGCTGCAGGCACCAAATGGTTAGGACAAACAAATGGCAACTGTCTAAAAATTATATTTTCAGAATTATGACTTCAAAATACGACTTTACCATGAAAGAGGGTTTTAAATAAGAATTCTTTAAACAACAAACTTGACATTTCTCTTGCTCCCAATGGAAAGTTAGCACTTATTAAATGTAATAAAGTAACCCAATATTATCCAAAGAGAGAAGTAAGCCTTGCAGTAGTGAAAAACAAATTTAAGGGTTTTCCACTACCATGAAATCTGAACGAAAAACGGACATCTCCAAATTTTAAATACACTGCACCTTGCTCTTTATAGCCTACCCTAAGGGTGACTCATATGCATTAAAAAGGAAGGTTTAGACCTGGCAAAGGGTTTACTTTGAAGGTCGAAATAGCTGTTTAAAACTGCAAACAGGTTGTAATGTTTAAAAAGGCTACTTACGTGTGTGTCACAAGCAGTGCTGCAAGACCAGTAGTAGATTTTAATCTGCAGGCCCTGGCTACATGTAATGCCACTTTACTAGGGTCTTAAAAATAAATGAAACATGGCAATTGGGTGTAAGCAAATGTTACCATGTTAAAGGAGAGAGCACAAGTAGTTTAGCACTGGTTAGCAGTGGTAAGGTGTGCAGAATCCTAAAAGCCAACAAAAACGGTTTCAGAATGCGGGAGGGTGAAGGCAAAAAGTTTGAGGGTGACCCTGAAGAAAGAGCCAAGTCCAACAGAAACCCCAGGCAGCTTCACTACAGAGTGAATCCGATAATGAGTCCTGGCCAGAGCAGGGAGTGTAGAGCCGAGATGGGGGTCTGAGCCATGATTGCAGCTCATGCCTCAGTTACAAATGGCCAAGCATTCAGCAGAGGCCACACTAGCTGAGAGTGGATATTTCCAGTCCAGAGTCCCACGCTAGAGGGGCAGAGTGACCTTGTGTTCACGCCTGATGGTGATTGACTAGGGGAGCTTGACTTAGCAGAGTGGAGCTCAGGAATATTGACTTTGAAAGGCAAGCAATTATGGAGTGCTGGGAAGGGAGCTAAATGCCTTATAAGGGTTAAGAGGGGACAGTGAAGCACAGCAGGGGTTGTGCACAGGACAGGTCAAGAACCTGGGTCAGAGACTATGGGCCTGGTGGAGAGATAGGGGCATGTCCCCACAGACCAGATGTGCAGTGCAGGAAGATGTCCATTACTTTGATAAAGGGAAAGATGACACAGACAGAACAGAGTCAGGAGACAGAGAAGTGTGCTTGGAGAAGAACAGCATAAAAAGTTACATAGGTCACTCAGGCTCATGGGTGGCACAGGAATAGAGGAACGCCAGGAGGTCACCGTCTTTGTCTCTTTCTGAAAAGGAGATGAAGGTGAAAGGACAACTAAAGGCAGCTAACCCCCATCTTTAGGATGAAAATGTGTGAGAAATCAGGACCTGTTTGCAGTGTCCCCTCAATTTCTGCCCCAATTTTTACAATGTGGTGCTGGTTTTCTGACTCTGATTAATATGCCCTGGGCTTTGCTAACCAGACCCATGACTTGTGCTCATATTAAAAGTACATGGTTAGGTATCATTATAATTAACAATGACAGAACCCTGTAAGTCCCTAGTACGTAATAAGGTAATGGGTATTCCAGCTACCTATAAGTCCCCAGTAGATAATAGGGCAGGGAGGTTTAGAGGCCCAGTAGATTCCCTGCACTAGAATGTGCACTGTTGAGTTGCCTGCTGTCATTTTAAAAGGCAGCCCTGACTTGCAGGCTGCATTTAGATTGTAATTATATGCAAATTTCGACTTTGGATTTAAAGCCACTTCCGAAGTCTCAAGAAGTTATCAAACCTTCTGTTCTGTGGGCCAGAATCCAGCCTTTCAGCTGCTCTCTCCTGTTTTGCCAGCCCCTGGCCAGGCTGTTCTAATGTGGTGTGAACAGCTCTGCTAGAGTAACAATGGGGTTCCTGTGGGTGGAGAAGTACAAGTTGCAGAGAAGATGTCAGGAAGGGGGTGAGGGGCAGCTAAACTGGTTTTTAAAGGGAGAATGACACTAGGACAGCACAAGCAGAACCCCAACGTCTTGCCACCCCAGTCACACAGCAGCCCCTGTAATTAGATTAGGGAGAGGGCTGGAAGGGGAGTGTTTAGGAAAATTAGCCACACCAGTAGGTTGGGTTAGCCTGACCCAGCTCCTCTGCAGAGACTTTCTCCATTTTGGATTTTGAGAGAATAGTGCTTTCTGGGACAAGAATATGCCACACTTTGGAGGAAGTGGTCATACACCTGGGTGGCACCCTGCGCCCCAGTGGTCAGGGGTGCCTCCCTGCTTGACGCCCAGGAACACTGGATAATTATAGAAGAGCAGCATAGCTCCTCAGATCTGATGCCTGAAACTACAAGGAGAAGTAGAACTGCCCTACTGGAATCTGAATCTGCACCCAAAGGACTGCACTCTGAATAATTGCACCTGCTGCACAATATGGTACTCCAGCCCTAAAGAATGATCAAGGATTGGACTCCCTGCAAGCTACAGGTTAACAGAGCCCACCTATATCATCTCCACCAAGAGTCCCCATTCTGGAGTGCGTCCAGTGGACCTTTAATTGTTTTGTGAGGTGCAATGTGGGAATTGTAGTCCAGACATCCGAAGGACCATCTAGGAAATTCCAGATCCTTGGATTTGTGTTTTGAGCACTTTGAACCCTCAAGAGAAACTTCAGGGAGAAGTTCCAGACATTTGGAGCAACTTTTGAAAAAAGCTCTATAAGGTGACTGACTTGACACTGAGAGTCAAGCTGGCTAACTTTAACCCAACCCGGCCTGAATTTCATGTTCCTCCTGCTGAATTGCCAGTTTTAAAGTGTTGAGCAAGGGAATAATTTATCGAGACCTTGGCTGACCCTTTTAATGTTTTTGTGGTCTTATAACTAATGGTAAGTCACTACTTATCACTATTGCTAATCCACCTTCCAGCAACATGGCCGAGATGTCAGGGAATGAGAGACATTTACCTGGTGGATGGTGGAAGATGGTGGAAGAAGACTGTACAGACAGGGATAGGCAGCCTATGACGTCGGAGAGCAGGAGAAGAAGTAGGGAAGACCCAGAATGTGAGTATGTTGTCAAATTATGATAGATGACCACATAGGGGGGTGTGCATGGTGAGTTAGAAGACAATGAGTAAAGAACCGGGTAAAAGTTTGAAAAATTCCAGAAAGCCCCCTGGATATCATTGGAGAAATTCCTGGCAAAATGTGTAATGCCATGGTTGCAGGTGGACTATCAGAGGGAGGTGGAGGGCCAGTATCAGAGAAGGAGCCTGATGCAGAGAGCACATGTGTGATTAAGTTGAGTTTGACATGGCACAATATTCATGGTGACAGTAAGGAGGAGAAAGGGTTGGAGCATTACAGGAGTGTGAAGTTACGTACATAGGGGTAGATCACTGGCAAAGGAGTCACCTGCTATAGAGTATCAGAAAGAAAATATGGGGGAATTAATATATTGATACATTCTAATAATGATATAGGTAGACCAGATTCAAGAGGAGATCCAATGCGGGGGAGAGGGAGCTGGAGAGGCACTTCATGGTCGCTACTAATATTTGAATAAAAAATGAGAGCAATCCCTCAATTCAAGGAGACAAAGTATCGGTATTGTGAGGTGTGGTACCACACTTATAGTGTTTACTGCCAAGAGACGAATGCGCTTCTGTGATGGATAAAGAGAAATAGTAGTTAAGAGTATAGTGCTGTACAAAGCCTATGCACATGACGCCGATATTGGCATGCTTCTGGTTTCCTATTAAGATAAATTCCGGACCAGCCTCATTATAAAGGTGGCTCACCAGGCGTATTCCCTTAGAACGAGAGAATTGAATCTAAAAAAAAAGCCTGAGTAATGATTTGTGGACTGGATGTTACTGTCTGTTCTGTGTTGCTATGACTTGCGGGAAATATGTTTAAAGAAACATAGGATTCAACATTTCTGACTATCAAGTTAGTATCCGCACAAGTATACTATCGCAATCTAGTGAGATGTTTGTCTGAAACCTGATTTTAACCTATGGGAAAGAAAACAAATTGTGTAGTCCCGTATTAGGTGGTATATTGGATTGAAACCCACCAAAATGCATCAGCGATTGCTTTTGTCACAATACACCTATACAGGACATTTTTATGTGAATAATGAAATTCATGAATGCTCAGGGATATCCGGTAGAAGCTCAATGGTTTAAAGACAAATCCAGCTAACTGAGACAAAATTGTGTTGTCTTTTGTGGTTTTGTGCAACATATGTTTAACAAATGTCTAACACTGTGTAATATTTTATTGAGGTAGATTAGAATTCTATACATTTTTTAGACATCTTATATTTGCATTAGCCTTTTTCTGGGTCATGCAAAAAGAGTATGAAATGGATGCTAGATTGTGAGTGAGATTTCTGTCTCTGGTTTGAATATATCAGAGTGTATATGGTTTTTCCTTTCTGCACCTAAATTTATGCTGAGGGGAATATTATTGGATTTGATTTAATAACTCTACAAATATTGACTTGTGGTTTGCTACTTTCACTCTATATATCAGAATCCTCTGCGAAAAGACTCCTGAATGCAGAGTGGCGCGGTTCAAATTCATGCACATGGTAATAATGGCCAGCATAAGTTTCATAGGATTGGCATGGCTATGCTATGATGAGGAATTCAAGCCAAGGAGGATCTTGAACCCTGGTACCTCATGGGGGAATTAGATAACAAATTGCAGTACACGTTGCTGATGCATTCGAAGCAGACATTTCACAAAACAAGTGGCCTGACTTTTCTGTATTGGCCTTTTCAGGGTTGTCCCACCCTGGAAGGAGAAAGGGGGCAAACATGTCTGGTCCTCTTTGGGCATGTTGGAACTTAAATACAGCAGTGTGCTGCTATTGTTAACCCTTTAGTTTCCTAGTACAAGTGTTCAAAATGTTGGGAAACATCTAGCCATAGAACGCTCCGGTTGTCAAAAGTCAGATGGAGCTGCAGTGGTAAGGGTGAAGGTAGAGTGGTTAGGGAAATTATGCCAGTAAAGGTGGGGGTAATTGTTGGTTTAGTGCAATGGTACCCGGATGGGGTAGCAGCCAGTTTGTTAGAAAAGGGGTTTGCACAGGGATTAGGGATCCCTTACATAGACTCCTGGATAGGTAAATGAGTGGAGTACTAGCAATTATCCTTTCATGAAAATGATACTATACTAAACAAACTGATTAATGAAACTGACAGTAGAAGGATAGTGAGCTCCTTCGATGAGCCCCTCACGGAGAATCTGATTGTTTCTCTGCTATGTGCCAAAGAATGTAGAGTATTAATTTTACCTGACTGGCATAACATGTCCGTACGGAGGTTCAGTGAATAAATGACTCTTTCGAGGACACTGAATGTTTGATTATTTATGCCAACATTGATGCAGCAATAAAGATGGTGATGAGCTGCACAAAAGGAGCATATATCAAATTGGCATTCTGGCTTTAGTCAGTGCATCTCAACAACTTTCAGGGAAAAACCCATACCTACATGGTGATCCATGACATATGCAATATCTGATGAAGACGTTACTTTCCTGGAATGAGTGGTGATAAAGGTGATCTGATCATGTGCTCCACTACCTTGACAACTTTTTGTTGGTACATGAGGCTGCTGGATCGGCTAAGTGTAGGAGACGTATGTAATGTTTTAAAGAAGTGGCTATGGGCTATGTCATACCTTTGGCACTAGAAAAAGACCAATGGTCCTTGCACGTACCTGTTGTTCTCTATGGATTGAACTGGAGTCGGTGGCCACAGTGCCAGGTTTACCAAACATGAATAACTTAAAATCATTGTTACTGGAAGTGGTAGTAAAGAAGGGTGAACTCGAAGTGATTTAGCAGGTCTTAGGTCATTTGACCTTTGCTTGCAAACTTGTTTCTCCAGGGAGGGTTTTTGTAGGTAACTGGTCTTCTGTGTGAAAGCAGCGCCAAAGCTCCATCACATGATCAGGTACTGGACAGAGTGAGGAAGGACAGGCAAATGTGGCTGAGGTGTCTAGAATGGATGTCAGTGGTTACCTTCATACCTTTGCATTGTGGCATTCTGCAACACACATTTTAACACAAAGGCCTTTACATCAAATTTTAAAAGACTCTATGCACGATTCATTTACTTCGGAAGTCCTCACATTGCGTTTTTGAAATTTAGACCACGTAAAAAAAATATATTTTACATTGGTAAAATAAGAAAAGACATTTGGTTCTCTGTGTTGTAGAAAAAAATACATATTTTACTATGTTCTAAAATAGGCAAAGTTATATCCTCTACCAAGATTGTGATGACTTCCCTACATTGTACTAGTTGGTTTATTAAAAAACTATAACAGATAATTTAAACGTGGAGTTCTGTCATCACAAAAAAGAATATTTTAAACCGAATGGCATAAATATTTTTGCATCAAAAAATTCTAACAAATAAGAAACATATGACAAGCTGCTTCCATCAAATTGTGGACACTTTTGATGAGATCACTCTCCTGAAAAATGTATCCGGTCGAGCTCGAGAAAGGAGACACTGAAGTGCCATTTAACTAAAGAAATAGTGTAAGTGCACCCAAAAAAACATAGCAAGTTTTGCTCTTAAACAAATATATTTAGAAAAAAAGCAGGAATGCTATTTGTTAATAATAATAATGATGATGATGATGATGATTATTATTTTCTAACAAGAGACACATTTAGGCAAAGCTCAAAAGAACAGATATATAACATTTTACTCTCAAATTCCATAGGACAACTATCTGCATTGAAAAGAATCCTTAACTGGAAGAAAATCAAAAAACGATGAAAATATTGTTTTTGTAGGAGGAGACTCCCAGCACTTCCTCTGATTAAAATCCAACAGCCTTGACTCCAACTAGCTCCTCAATCCATGCCCAGACCATCCAAAACTTGACAACACATACAAAAGTTAAAATATTCTACTTGAAAATTGTAAAGCGAAGGCAGAGGTGTGATTGTTATGGTAGACCCCTGACACCCCACTTTCCTTCAAATCCAGGGGCCTCATTTATCAAAAGTGACGCATCGCTGCAAGAAAACAGCGATGCGTCACTTTTCATTGCGACCTCCTTGCGACCCCAATGATGCGTCATATTTACAATATGACGCATCATTGCGCAAGGAATTACAGATACGTCAATATTTCTGACGTATCTGTAAGCGCAAAAGTGACGCATTGCTGGAGTGTGTCACAAAAGTGACGCAACACCAGCAATGCATCCTTTCACATGGGGAAAGCCCCATGTAAAAGGGCTTGCACCAGTCTTACGCCTGCTGTGAGGCAGGCGCAAGATTTTGACGCAACAGCGTCCTAAAAGTGACGCAGTGAAATCTCATAGATTTCACTGCGTCACTATTACGAGGCTTTTTGCGGGGGAACGCCCCCTCTGCATACATTATACCTGACGCAGGTATAATGTGGCGCAGGGGTTTAAAAAGTGACGCATCTACCTAGATGCGTCACTTTGTAAATAGTGCGCAACAGGAAGCATGTTTTACTCCGCCGATGCGTCACAAAAAGTGACGCACCGGCAGCGTAAAAATGACGCACGGCCTCATAAATGAGGCCCCAAGTGCCTCAACTCCATACAGCTACTCGGTCCGAATCCAAAACCATTCAAAACCCCAAAACACATTGGATTTGAAAGAAAACTGAAAAACAAAGGCATGGGGAGTGTTTGTCTGGGAAGTCATTCCCCTTCTTCTTTTTTTGAAAAAAGTCTTCATCTTACATTTGCCCAAGGCGCCAAGTCCCATAACCTGTAAAAACAGGAAAATAAAACAAAAATCCATAATAACCTCCAATTCTTTAAATTAACCCCTAAGCTAACTCTTACCCACCTTTCCGACAAATAGACATCCTCCAAAATAATGTAGAAAGTTTAAATAATAAGGGCCTGAATTAGAGTTCAGTGATAATGTCTGCCAAACCTATGGTCCGCCCAACTGATTGATAGTCAAGCGAATCACCATTTTTCTGGCGCTGGTTCCCGAGCTGGCCTCCGCCATCTGAAAGCTTACTCTAACTGAGCAGGGTTCATCGGAGTGAGGACAGCAGACTGCTTACCCTATTTAGAGCAGATGATTTGACGTATTTTTTTCTGTCTGTCACCCTCAGGAAAAATCTGGCAGTACTGGTTGGAAAAAAAGAAAAATTGACCCAAACTCCTAGGAGAAAATGTGCAGGGTGTGGAGGTCATCTTTTTTTTCAGTAATGAGGACCAAGTCTCTCAGTGGTGAAGGAGTGAAAAGTTGTTTAGAGCGTGGGGGGAAGGGACAGAATTCATTTTTTCAATGTTGTTTAGCAAATGGTAGTTTTTGTGGCTCGGCTAAGGAATGCTAACATGTGAACCCACGATGCTGTCTAAAGAAGCTTACTTTTTGACACCAGATAAGACATGGCATAAATTATTTCTAACCGAAAGAGGTCCTTGTGCGAAGGTCCTTGGGTGGGGATAACACCCTCTTAGTTGGGGGTGTTTGTGAGGGAAAGAGAAAAAAAGCCCAGGGCAATGACTTTCTCCCAGTCTTCGTTTAATTATGTCAAGGCTTCCAGGTTCCAGGTTCCAAGTTGAAACCTGGGCTGGGGAAGGTGCTGACGGACTCGATGGAGGCCCGGGGCAAATGCCGCCCAGAGTCGGGAAGCCCACCCCCTGTTTCCAAAGCCCGCAAAAAAGGGGATGACCAGGATTGGTTGCCCCAAGGTAGCCAATGCCCCCCCCCCCCCCCAATCAGGGGACGAGCCGGCAAGCATGCGTGTTGGTTAAATAGGGACACAAGACCCAGGTTAGCACAAAACCCCCCTGCAGGAGGAACATCATTTGCGAAATGTACAACCATGTTATGTTTGAATAAACTACGAACTTTTAAGGCATCAAACACGTTGTCAGTGAAGTAATTAA
This sequence comes from Lissotriton vulgaris, assembly GCF_964263255.1. Lineage (NCBI taxonomy): Eukaryota > Metazoa > Chordata > Amphibia > Caudata > Salamandridae > Lissotriton > Lissotriton vulgaris. The sequence continues at coordinate 1,478,312,754 of NC_141689.1, forward strand.
AAGGTGAAAGGGTCTCAGTTATGTGGGCAGGGGGGTGAGGAGGACTCACTCCTGGGAGGGGTTTGCAAGGTATTTACAGAATGATATCTTCTTGTGAATACAAGGTATTATTGCAGTGTTACTATTAGCAAAGTAAACACAAACTGAGCCATTCGTCATTTTAGGCCTGACTTACATGTGCAAATGCTTTTAATACTGAGTTTAAGGCATTCAAAAAATTTGACTTTCTCTTGCAAATCCTTTTACTGTCATGCAGTATTTCCCATGATAGTGTAATATTGCACATATATGTAAATTCACCTTAATGGAGTGGGGAGTAAACGTTTCAGGGTGTGTTTGTGCTTGGGAAGTCCTCTCCAACCTCTTCTGTCCCTTGAAAGGCAATGCGTAAATCCTTTTACCGATTAGGAAGAGGAAATAAAAGCCCACAAATTGCTTGTAGGCTGTAGTGGAAGGAGTTTGCCATGCGGACAGAAATGCTCTCCCCTTAGAAAAAGAAAAGAAAAAATTGTGCAGTTGTTCAAACGAAATCCCAATTTAGCACAACATTCACAATTCTTCAACTTGATGAAGGTTTCCTCTTATTAATTCAAATGAGGTGATACTTTCTAAAGATTTAGGAAACACTATTTTGAACAGACAATATGTTGGCCATAAAATTCTGGTACCATGCCAAAGATTTTTCAGAGTGACAACCCCTGCGATTCCTCCCCCCCCCTTTATTTCTCCTAACACATAAATACATCCTCATGAAGAAATACGAGCAAATGTCTGTAATTTTCCACATGAATAAGCTTGGGCACAACATCTCAAACTAGACAAGCATTCACAATTTTATCTCAAACTCAAGAGAGACTTTTGTGTATTGAATATGAAAAAAGTGATGCATCAGGATCTCTGTCAGAAATGAGAACAAAACAACTCAACAACTCAACAGTTTTCTCGCGGGATAGACACATTTCCAAGAACCTTCAAGTCACGTGCGAGTGAATGCTCCACAAAGGCAGCTGTTTCCAATTCGAAGGAGCAACGTGCTGCACTTATAAAAAAAAGAAAATAGTAAACTAGATCCCGACAGTGTCAGAAATTTACTCCTGTCGTTTTGAACATCCTAAAATGTATAATAACTGATCTTAAAACGAAGGAATTGTTCATTGGTAGAGAAGAACAAGGGTTTGAGAGACAATGACTGAAATGTTGCCTCTCCTCTGTGAGCAGAGCTTATTTATAATTAGTATGGCGGGATTATATCTAGATGTAATTTTAAAATTACGCACAAGAATCTTTAACACTAAGTAGCACGGTAGGGGAAGAACAGTATGCTACAATGTGAGATGCATGAAACTACATGAAGAGGAAAGTGAGACAATCTACTCAGATCATATCACATTATGGACCTGATTAGAGTCAGGTGGAGCGGAATTACTGCACAGTTTTAGGCATTAATGTGTCTCTCTCTAATTACAAGATTTCCGTACTTTTTTTGCATGCGGTTATACTGTGAAGTAAACTCCCTTGTGAAATAATCGCAATGCAAAAACTGTATCAGGATCAAAGAGCTGTTAGTAAACCTCAAACCAAACACCCTCCTCTGCACTGGCAATGAGATGAGAAAGAGGATATATCATACTTTCTCTTTCTATTTGTCATTTTCTGTTGGAGCACTGTGTTTGCGCATGTGCATCTTTGATGCAATTTTACCCAGGGGTGACTCCTCCATGTGGGCGGAGGACTGTCGCCCCACTGCTTTCTCGCAGTGCGAGAAGCGGAAACATAAAATTTTATTTTAAATACCGTTTTATGTTTCTGCTTCGAGCATTACGTGAAAGCAGAAGGCAGGGTTTGGTTGGGGGTGGGCAGGTGGGCGGTCGTGCTCGAGTGCAGGGGAGGAGAGGCTTGCTCACTATTGTGGGTGCTGACTGTTTGGTTGGCCCCAGGGCTGACCAAACCAGTCATACGCACTCTGCATTTCCTCATGTAGGCTGTATGTGGTCTACATAGAGAAAATGGCCTCCGCATAAACGCCTGTGGGATCGGCGTGCCAGCGAATCACAACGCTGCCATTGAAGAGTTGTGATTGGCTTAGGGGTGGGGAGGGAGGCTGCCTATGGCTGCTTTCTGTTGTCGAGAGGGCGATGCAGACCGACTACACCGGACGGGCCGGCAAAGGTAGGTTAACTGAACTTTTATTTTTTTAATATAAAACCTCCCCCATGCAGCCCCCTCAACGTGCGCCCCCATCCCCTTCACCCGCGAGTCATACTGGCCACGACTGTAAATTTGCAAGCAGTAAAATAGTACCTGGTAAAATTGGGTTCGCTAAAATCTTACACGGTAAAATATTTTACATGTGCACCAGAAAATACTCAGAATTTAATGATTTTTCTAGGTCTATGGACGGTAATAAATGTACAGTACAGTTGAGTGTGGTTTGAATGTACCTGATTCACCACCCAATTCATATTCATAGCTTATATCAAGGGTGGGGGCATGAACATTGACCTGTTTTAGTATGGTTATATTTTATCTGTTGTGTTATTCTAATGATATTTTCATTTTTAATCATGTTTCCTGGCAAAAGATTTGAATTTCAAGCTACCAATCACCTAAATTTAAAGGCCTGATTTAGATCATGTTGATCTTATAGCCGCCCCGCCACAGCGGTGTCCCAAGTACTCTGTCAAGCCCATGGAGGTCCGAACGCCGTATTTAGATGTTTCGGCCCCGGCAAGCTTCCCACCGCAGTCTTCTCTGCCGGCTTACCATACACTGTCCCACTCAGGCCGGTGGGATTACGCCAACCTTATTTAAATGTTCCTGCTGGGCTGGTGGTCTGCGAGCTGCAGTTTCTCAGTGGAGTGAGGTTCTGGTGTAGTGAAGACTCGTAAGTACAACTTGTTTATGGGTTTAAATACATATGTGTCATGTTAGCATGAAAAGCATATGTAGGCAATGTGGTATATCACTTTGTGTCACATTTTGCATGCCACTCACACAACATTTACCACGGAATCACCCCATATGATATATAGGAATAATGTACAAGTGGCTTACCTTCAATATCGGCAACAACGGACTCCTTTGGCATTGTAGTGCTGTTTGTGCAACAGAGGGGGGACCTGGACAAAAGCAAAGAAGAACAAAACGGAAGCAGGAAGCAAGAAATAGACAAGTTACTACCTCATATCCTTCCATTCCGCTACCTCAAAATAGTAGGTCTTCCCGCCGCAGCTGGACAAGCAGGAAGGCACATCATAATCAGCTCGGAGGGAATCTTAACTGGAATCCCTCCACCAGCCTCTGCTACGGTCGACAAGGTCCAGAAATCCTTGCGGAGTTGGCGGGACCTTGGTGGTCTTTCATATATGGAATGGACAACATCTAAATAGGGCTGCAGAACGCCAGGCTGGCTGGTGGGAAGACTGACAAAAAAGCGACTGCGGGACTAATCCCTCCAAGCTCTAAATCAGTCCCTTAAGTCAATTCCACATGAGTAAGTGGATTTGCAGTCATAGGAATTTACAAGCCTTTAATCTGTTAATCAGGCCTTGAATTTTCTGATCACAAATCTAGGGACATATGTAGGTAATCTACATTTACAGATTCTAAAATACTGAATTTTACCGATTCAGTATTTCAGAATCGGTAAATGGTATGTAGGAAACAATTCGGTAAATATTACCAAATCAGTACAATTCGGTATTTAAGAATCAGTATTTACCGATTTTGTAATTCCCATTCATTCCTATGGGCCTGGAGGCCCATAGGAATGAATGGGAAGCCATTCACTATTACCAATTCGGTAAATACCAAATCGGTAATAGGGGCACATATTAAAGGGTGGCAGGGTGTCACATTGACACCTTGTTGCACCCCTGAATCGTGCATGTGTGCCCATGTGGCACACATACTTGCCCTAAGGGCATGTATGTCTGCCACATGGCACCTTTAAAAAAGCACAAAATTGCTTCTTTAAAGGTTTTCGATATTTACCACCAACTTGTAGTTGGTGTTAAATAACAAATCCTGAATGCAAGAGGGCACTCACTTGAGTGACTCCTATATAGCTTTTTGGATTCAGTAATTACCGATTCCTTAAAATAAGGAATCAGTATTTTACCAATTCCTTAAGGAATCGGTAATCACCGAATCCTTAAACCTGCCTCCTAAATCTCAAACCCTAAATACCGGTCGGTAATGGCCAAAATCCAGTAATTTCGGGCGTTACCGACCAGTATTGGACTACCTACATATGGCCCCTAGTCTTTACTCACCTATAGGACACTTATGTAAGCAAAATGAATAGTTAATCATGTTCAAATATATAATCCATCTCAACTTGCTAAAAATCTTGGGTGAAACTTGCAATTGTAGGATCCAGAAAAAGGTTCTGCTTAATTAAAACAGAAGTATGAGTAGATCTAGTTCTGAATATCCATTTTTGTAGCATGTTTGTTGGGAGAATTGAATAAAAGTTACTATTATTCCTGCTGCTATTATTTTTCCTTCTACCACTACTACTAAATTTACCTTTGATCCAACCCTTAATTGGGGTAAATATCTTCTGGTGTTTTTGCTTCAGTGCACATATTTAATTGGAAGTATGGAGGTCAACCCCATGAACTGAGTCATTGATCTTACCTTCATTAAACAGCACCCTTATATACATATGAGATGATGAGTATTAGTGTTAGGAAGCTTGTGCATGAGCATGCATGTATGCATGCATATAAACAGAGTGTGTTTTACAGCTTTTAAGTAACTGAAAGAACTAGTACATTTAAAAAGTAATCTTTTTGAAGAAAAGAATCAAACTGCATACATCAGCAGGCACTGCAGGCAGGAAGTACTCACTTTGCAAGGGATTGTTTACCCAATAATTTATGGCTCCAATGAAGTAGTAGTAGTTGCAGTACTATTAGTAGTATCAACCACAAATCAACAACAACACAGATAAATAACAATACATCAATGCAACCGCAACACAGCAACAACAACAAACACACCAATGCTTCTCTTTAATAAACCATTTTTTTCTTTCCCCAGTGTTCTGGAGTTTTATATATTTCTTGCTGTGACTTGTAAGTAACAAGCATAAAAATGTGCAGCATCAAATAATAAATCACTCATCTATAAAAAATAAAAGAGTGCGTCTTCTTTAACAATGCAATGGTTTGTAAGCAAGTCTAGAATTTTTGTTAATAACACAAATTATTTACTATCAGATAAAAATACTTGGCCCTAAATTACTAAAGCTACTAAAACCAACCTACCACACTTACCTATCATGTTAACCAGTTGCACATTGAATTTACTGTGTGTGATTACTGTCTTACTGTATCTGAGTTCCAAATGTGTACACCTCCTGGAGTATGTTCTGAACGTTTTAAAAAGCTGCTTTTTAAAAGTCAGGAGAGCAAAGGGAGTACGTAGCTAGTCAGATGGAGTGAAATGGTATGTATGCTCCTAGACACCCGTGGTAAATGACAGGAACAGCTAATTTTACCATCCAATAACTAGACGAGGCCCGAGTCCCCAGAGAAAATACATGAAGTAGATGATACAAGCCACCTCTCCTCTGGTTGGATGGATTACCTTTAGAGTGATGTGTAAATTTAAAATATCTTCTAAAATAGTACATTTCTCTCAGTTGTGTGCATATAAATCATTGGGGGAACGGTATGCCAGTGGCTCCGATTGCCACTCAACAGTCTTTAAACTAAATTAATAATGGGATAACTATCAGTTACTTAATGTGAAAACAGTACAGTTCTGTAGCCCAAATATTAATTTATGATTGATACTTGAACATTCCTTCCTCGGGCAGGGCGAGGGGTAGGTCAAACGTGTAGCCACACGCACCAGACTGTCCACCGCAGTGCACGTGGTCCTCTGCCTATACCTAAGGCGCACATAGGCTTTACCCTGGGGGTTAGATTATTTTATATTTCAGGGGCATTTTAGAGCTTCTGTCTGACCTGATGCCGTTCTAGTAGAATAAGCAACGTCCCTACACCACTTATTTAGGACTCGTACTAGGGTCCTCACTACATTCACTGGTCCTGAAGAAACACCTCGAATCCATTTGGACCACCAGGGCGTGAAATATGTTGACCAGACCTGGCATCAGCCACATTGAGTTTATGCTTAACTCACTAGACAGCTGTGCTTTCTAACCCAGCACCGACTACTACATTTTTATTGTCCTTCTTTTAATTTACCCAAGGGATCCTCCAACAATCTCACTATAGGATAACTTTCAAGTAATCTTAAACTCACACTTTCACTCTTTGGCTCCACATAACCTGCACGCACCCTCACAGCTTTTGTTTGTAAAAGATCTCTGTCAAAAGCCCTCTTACGGGGCCCGTGTGGCATTGCAGCGCTGGCCTCATAAGGAGCAAAATGCCAGATGATGAAGCATGACACCGACATGGGTGTATGAGGGCATCACTTCCTAATTAGGAAGATCCCCTCCACATTATCCCCCATCCAAGCATCCTCTTACTAGCATTCCTGTTTTCCTCTCTTCTTGATAGTGAAAAGTACCCCATCAATGTTATTAGACTTAATGACCCCCTTTAGGAGCATAGGTACTGAACCATTATTGTGCTTGTAGTCACCCTCTCATTTTAGATCAGTCAATTGAAGATTAAACATGTACTATGCTGGCGGCCATAGAACAATAGCATGTAGGGACTGAGTGACCATACTCCTTAAGTTTTTTGCCTGTTTTCAACTTGTTTATAGTGCCCCACTCTCCCCTCCTAGCCTGTAGATGTGTACAAAATAAATTAAAGACAAAGACTTCATCAAAGTTCATAGGCAAAATTTAACATACTTGTACACAGGGAACTAAAGGCGAAGCCACCTAGGGTTCAATTTGCAGAAATCCAATGTGGTCTTTTATAATATAAACCACAAAGGGTATGCTAAATACATATTCAATAAACATACAGTTACAAGGAGATTACAAGGATATTTTCTCAGAATTATGAACAAATACGTCATGCGTTGCTGGCCAGACAGGGCACTATTGCACAAATATTAGGCCTATAACCAATCAGAGAAGAAAGGTGGTAAATGCCAGTAATGTGATACAAGATGAGCATCATGTGATTGCCACAGGCCAGCTGCTTGAGCATCAAAAGACAGTTTCTGCACAATACCAGTCTGAATGCTTTGTGTCCCAAGTGTTGTTTTCTGAGCAAGCCTTGCGTAAATGCTGTTGATGAACAAAAGAGCACACATTCTGCAGACCTCTTGTAATCATTAAGTATCAGAGAGCTGACCAGGCTGTTGGAATTAGAGGATAATCCAAAATGGCTTCCGGATCCCCACCCTTTGATAATCAACTATGCATCCCACACTTCCTATTTCCTTTCCTCTATTTCTATTCCTTATTCCTTCTGTCCTGCATGTAGTGGAGGTGCAGTTCGGGTGTGCTGTGCATAGAAGTTCTTCCTGGCATCTACAAAAATTAGTGGGTCATCTTGGGTGTTCTTTATGCACCAAAGTACAATCACTGTTTCCTGCACCCTTAAACTTGTTACCCCCCAGTCCTCCGCTCTCCTCCCCTGGGGATTCCGAGTCCTGAGGTAATATCCAGTGTTTCCCTTTTCCCTGCTATTCTGGTCATATCCATACAATGAGCTATATCGGTGCATTGTGCTCATGTCCTTGACAGTCCAATGTCCTAAATGAAGATATCCCACCCTTCCTTGAGCACGCTATTTCTATAACTATGTTGTGCCAGGCGAGGAGTATAATCCTGACCATAATTTAAGCCACATATAAGGGCACAGATATTATAACATCACTCAATTTGTTCTTGGCACCAAATGGCATACAAGTATTTTTAGTCCTGAATATTATGTCTGACATATTGGCTGTTTATCTCAGGTAACAATCACAATCGCTGTGTTGCACTATCTGTGGTACCCCCTGGCCCATTCTTGTCTCTTATAAAATTGTGACACCTGTTGATCGTTATTCATGGGATTTGTCTATCATGACAAGCCCGAAATATTGAGGTTATCCATGTGTATGTATATGTAGAAAGGAATTTTTGTCCCTTAGCACCAGTAATCAAGGATGCATAGCTCGGCCACCATCTGCTGGTCTAACGTTAAATTCAAGGTACTCAAATCCTGTTCATAGCTCTTAAGTTATGAATTCCACACTATTCTGTTATTTGTGGCAGTGCATGTCAGACATGTAACGGGGCTGTCATGTGTAAGTCCTTTCTTCACAGCATTAGTTGGTGGCGGTGGTGTCCTGTATTACCCAGCAAGTTACTATCTACTAGGTACTGTTGGAGCAGGTGTGCAAAAATCTTGTATCACACAATACATGTAACTAGGCATCACTTTTCATTTCTTATTCAATATAGTACTTTTCCCTCAAAGCATGTTGTACTTTTCTATTCTTGGTCGTATTTCCAAATCAGTGGTAAAAGTTCAAAGCCTTAATGTCATTCAGTTATCCTAGTAGATGGTCTGTAGATTAAATCAGCAGGCACTGAGAGGTACAGTAGCACAAACATTTCTTTAGTACCCATAGCCACTTATTGGCAGGCCTTGCAGAGATGCCAGTTATTGGTGTGTCAAAAAATTGCAAAAGAAACCTTTAACCTTATCAATCTCTTATACTCTATTTATTACACCGGAGGTCACGAGAACAATAGGTAATCTAAACCGAAGGTGAGACAATCTAGAATGGACGCTCCAACAGAATCATTCAGCCAGAACCACAGACCATGAAGGTGATGAATACTTGTAACTACCTAGCAGCTCGCTTCTATTGAGGTGGGCACCAGCAACTTGGTGACCAAACACGATGAAGTGAAAATCAATACTCTGCGTCCGTGGTAACCCCTTTGTATGGCATCAGAGGTTTACCAGCACTTACTGGCCACAGGGTACTTTTGAGGAATAGGGCCCGCCTCCACCTCCAGGCCCTCAGCAGTGTACAGACCAAGAAGTCGTCTTAGCGCCCACTTGGTGCTTGGGTGGAGTGAAGGTTGTACCGGCGTGGTGTTGGTAAAAATGCAGGTGGTGCCATTGACGCCTAGTATTCTTGCTTTTGTTCTGATGCTTTCTCTGTGTGAGAACCGAGGGTCCAGGAGATCAGCCCCTCACACTCGACAGATGTCAGTTGGCCAGAGGAACATCTGGACAGGCAGTGACATCTAATTTCGGCAGGGGTCGTCCAATCTCCAGGTTGGAGATCATAACCAGTTGGTATTGTTCAGTCAGGAATGGCCTTCAGTGCCTGATGATGAGGCAAAAGCTACTGAAAGCAGAGCAATGGACATGCGTTCTGAGATGTTCACAGGCCAACCAGAACACCACTCTGTGTGCACTCAGTTTGGTCACTCTTTACACTCTTTCAAACAAATAGTAGTTTATCAATCCAGAACAGCTTAGTGGATGCACACATTGTTTATGTTCTGTCTTTTCTCTGTACACGGGCACAGTGCAACTTTGCCTTTTATCACTTCAGTGTAAGAAGATGGAAACAAATACTTGTAAAAATGGAAAATACTGAGCCAGCGGTCTTAATACGTATCTCAGTCTCTTAGCAAATTAGTCCTGTAACTCCTACACTTTGTGCACACCTGATCCCACAGCCCATTGCACTATGTGTGCAGTATAAATAAGTGTAGTCATCAATGCATTCAACATGGAGTATCACTTCTCCTTGAACACTTTCTTTCTACTATTTGAAGGCACTACAAGACCAATAGTTGTCCAGCAATCTATCACACATTAAGGGAACAAATGTGAGCAGTGCACATCATGTCTGTATGGTATAGGGAATTCCCAAGAGTATATACATTTAAATCGCTTCTGAAGTCTAAATGAATAGAGATTCCCTCCTGGGGTCATGGCCGCATCACCTTGAAAGGACATAATATCTAAACATAACATTCATTCGTACAAGGAAATAAACATTTCCTAATGGATGCTTGATGAAAAAAGTGTAACATAAACCTTTTGTACTTATTCTGGATAAGGAGACGAAGAGACATGTTTCAAAACAAATTGTCCATCAATGTGCAAAACCCAAAACATGAAAAGTGCATAATTTCAGTCTCAGAAACAGAGAATAGAAGGAAACTTAGTGATTGAACGAATAGTTTCTGTCCCTCCCCCCGGTATAAGAAATGTTCACAAACCCTACCAAACTCTACACTAAGCAAAAACAATGGAAAACCCAATTTAATCATGGATGCAAGTAGGATGACAGCATCATGTCGAAAAAACGGTCTAGTTCAATGTTAGATGTCTCCACTTATCTTTTATTATATTAAAAGCCTTTTAAATCTGTAACTCACATTTAATCCTGTAAATATATAAATAAGAAGCATAATTAATCATCAATGCACACTGTGCCTTTTGCATCTGAGTACACTTCATCAAGTTCAAGTTTCAAGTTTATTTATTTTATGTTTTGGCTCTCGTCGAGGGCCACATAAAAAGACATACAACAAGTTCAAAACAACAACAAATTCAAACATAATATTCCATACACATATGTTATACAAGTCCATGAATCATCCGTTAACAAAAGTACGACAAAAGGCTGACACAAATTAAGTTAAATAACGTATTAATAAATATCTAAAAATCCTTTAAAAAATTTAAAAATGTAGAAGCAGAACATTTCATTTAAGGGCGAGTATAAAGATTGTAAAAAGATATTTACATTGGATATACCTAAGCGGATGCAAATTGGTTTTAGCCATTTAAGGCGCAAAGTGCGGAGTGCAGGGCAAATCAGCAAAACGTGCATACGATCCTGTATACTTGAATTACAAAGATTGCACATTTTAGATGTTCCATACCATTTAGATAGAAGTACATTTAATGGTAATAGGTCATGACGAAGGAGGAACCACAACCTTCTAATGCCATGGGGTATATTCCATAAGACATAGGCTTGGGCTTTCTTGGCAACATATGAGTTAAGGAGAAGATCACAACCCCCTTTTCCTTGTATTTCATTCTTATCTATTAGAAAGCATAGTTCCCAAGATGCCTGTTTTAACAGGATTTTTAGTTGCGATTGAGAGTGCAGGAACAAAGTACTTTCATCTAGCTTCAGAAGAGTCACCGCTCTTCTAAAATTCTTTACAAGCTGTGAAAACTCTTTAAAGTTGCCTAGTAATTCACTTTTAAGTAGGGCTCTCATCGTCTCCGGTTCTGCTCTGGCAAGAGAGGCCACCCATCGTACCAGAGCACATAATCCCTGCACCCAACTGCTCCTTAGCCCAAACTCAAGTCTGCAAGCTGCCAAAGAGCAATTGGTGTTTAGTGAAGACAAGGATCTTAAGAGTTTCCCTTCAGTTTTATGGCAGAAATCCCAGAGTTTTAACTCAACGAGTTCGATACCATAAAGAAGGGTAGCGGGGATCTTAGCCCTATATACCTCAAGCATACAAGAAAAATGTCTTTTACCGGTCGCTGAGTATAGTGAATTTATGCCTTTACCATGTGCGAGGGCTTTTCGAGAACAATGATCAATATGGGGCCTCTCGCTCAGGTTAGCCGCGATGATTTTTCCCAAAAAGGTGTAAGTTTTGACTACCTCCAGCTTTTGTCCGCCAATGTTCCCACCCAAAATTTTCCGAACGGCACTTCTTTTCCCCCCCTATGCACATGATTTTACTTTTAGATATATTAATCCTCATAGAGTGGGAAACTGCAAAGGCATGGAGTGCTTGCAACCTATTTGCTAAACCTTTAGGTGTTAAATCCAAAACAAGAATATCGTCGGCGTACATCAGGCAGGAGATGGAGGCCCCCCTATCACTGGAGCAATGCCCTCACAGACAGATACGGCTGCAGGTAGATCCTGCGTATATAGGGAGAACAACAGAGGCGCCAAAAGGCAGCCCTGTTTCAGGCCGTTTAGAGAAGGGATACGATCGGAAAGGCCCCTTTCTCCCCCCTGCAACACCCTACACCAGGTTTCCGTATGTAATGTGCGAACAAGTTCCAACAAGTATGGGGGTACTCCAAGAGATGATAATTTTCTCCACAGCGTTCTACGATCCACTCTATCGAACGCTGTGGAGAAATCAATGAAGGCTGCATACACAAATCCCCCTCTCACTTGCGTATACTTGTCCGATATCACATGAAGGGTAGTCAAATTATCTAGAGTGCCGTGCTCCCTACGGAATCCCGTTTGTTCGAGTGGTAAAATATTATTCTCATCCGCCCAGTCGGAAAGTAGATTTAAAAGACACTTCGCAAAGATCTTATCGACTGAGTCGAGGAGAGCAATCAGACGATAATTACTAGGGATATCCCTTGCGCCCTTCTTAAAGATAAGGACCAAGATACTACCCCTCCAGGATGCTGGTACCTTCTTTGAATCAAAACAGGATTTGAATAAAGGATAAAGAATTTTACTCCAGAGGAAGGGCTCCTGCTTCAGGACCGTCATGGGGAGTTCGTCCGGGCCCATTGCGCCAGACGAACGCATGTTCTTTATGGCCGCAGCTATTGTTTCCTCTGATGGATACTTAATTTCTCCTTCAGAAAATAAATCAGGGAAGCTAGTATCCATTAAAGTACCATACCCCCCATAGAGATCCCAGATATAGGTAGACCAAACATCTTCGGCAATAGGGATTGGACAAGGAGTTAATCTATTGCCACATCCCTTCCCGATTATGGACCAAAATTCGCGGATCTTGCCATGCACTACTGCTTCCCTTAGGTTGATCCATACTAAATCTTTCTTTTCCTTTTTTAGTTTCGGTTTTAATCTCACTCTCTTTCTTTTTAACCTCAATAGTTCTTTTTCCCGTTCCCCAGATCTACTTAAAAATTGAGCTCGGACTAATTTATTTATTTCTTTGTTCAGTGTGCACAAGGCACTAGGCATGTATACCCGCTTCGGGGGACAGCTAGCCTTTTTTACGTCCAGGATGATGTTCCGCATGAAGTTTTCAAAGCTAGCAATTTCCGAACCATACCAAGCATTCAGGTCTGCTATAGTTTTACATAGAATAGTATGCACCCCAGAAATTACAGATGGGTTCCAAAAACATCTACCAGAGGATGCATGGAAGGCTGTGTCTTTACTATTAATAGACCATGATGCCGTACTAGGAGGTTTTAGGGAAATAGTCAGGAGTATTATATTGTGATCACTCAATGTCGTGGGAACTATCATCAAATCCAGGATACGCGGGAACATGTTATAGTCCGAGATCGCATAATCAATTATAGAGGGCTTACAGTGAGATTTATGCGTAAATTTCGCAGGTACGTCAGAGGGGAATCTCCCATTTAAGATAAGCCCCTCGACTGCCGAAAGTTCCTCCAGAAGAATCTTCCCTCTTTTACTAGTTATTATTTTGTCTGGGAAAAGGGATTGTGGAATAAAATGCGCCTCTTCTTTGGCTTTATTTCTAAAAAGGTTCATACTGGAGTTAGATATTTTACAATTTAAATCACCCACAAGTATGACTTCTGGAGAAGGTGATATTTTTTTAATCTGGCCAATATATTGAAAAACCTGCTTCAACACGCCATTAAAACACTCTTCCGGAGGGATATAAACATTAATAATTATAACAGACGACATCTTTGGGAGGGTGGGAAGATTTGCTATAGTTATGGCTTGGAAAAGGTTACTTGGGTCAGTATACTGAGAGAATTTCCAGTTCAATTTGTTTGATAACATGCACGCGATACCCCCCTTAGCATGCACTTTCTTGGAAGCAACCGCCGGGACCTCCAACACAAAGTAGTCATTTCTAGCATCAATTCTATTAGTACACCAAGTTTCTTGAATACAAATCACGTTTGCACCCAACGTGAATAGAAACTCGAATTTCTCTGGACTACTGTGTATCCCGGCAGCGTTCCATGAGATGATTTTCAATTGATTGTTAAAGGTGCTGAAACAATTTGGGATTATCTGTAGATTTGGATGATAGAGCATTATGCAGCCAGTTCCACCGATTAGAATCCTCTATTTGCGAGGAATTCTGAATCAGTGGAGGTGGTTTAACCTGGGAAACCAAACGTTTCCCTTTTGCAACCCAGATCTTTATATCTTTAAATGGTGAAGCAACCCCAATTTGTCTATCATCCTTTTGGGGCATCCTATTGGAAGTGTCTTTATATCCAAAATTCACTATCGGTAAGACATCGATACCTGTGCATTGGAAACTCTCTGCCTGTTGCAAAACCAAATTTACAATTATTTTAGAATAAAATTTGACCCTTATGCTCGAAACACTGTTTCCCCCTAGCAAAGAGACCAGCTCAATGTCGCTTGATTGAATGCGGTGTAACTTATCCATTTCACTAAAGCGTTTGAGTAGCCATGTTCTATTTAGTGGTAAGTCAACATCAAATAGCGGAAGAAAATCCAACACATAAGTGTCCACATAAGATGTAGCCTCTTTTCGCTCAAGAGTGGGGAGTAACGGCTCCCCTGTCCCAGCTGTAAAAGTAAAGGGAGAGGCCAGTGGATTAAGTAGCTCAGATTTAACCGGGTTAGCACTCCTTAAATCCGATTCAAGGGAAGATTTTAAGCCCAAGCCGTCCTTTTGTGTTAAATCCTCCCTAATCATGGGTAGAGAGTTTCCAGGAGACTCTGAGGCACGATAGGGAGGACTGGCTTTCAAAATCACCCTTGCGGTAGATGGAATAGGTTCAGTGGCTTTATCTTCCTTATCAGTTAGGATTATAGAGTCTTGAAAAATTATCCGCCTCTGTCTTTTCTTCTTATACTTACGCACCAGTTTCCTTTTATATCCTTTATATTTTTTGTGTTTTCCATTTTTTTCCCTTCCTTCTTGATTGACCTCGGAAATGGCTTTTTTATTTTCCGAGCAGAAGATTGGAAAGAGTTCTTGTGGTACTTGACAGTCAGGGCTAGGCATAATTTCTTCCGCTATCCCCAGATCCGCCTTCATGATACAATTGGGTGCAGCAGTTACAGACGAACCCTTAGCAATATTATCGTGTAGTGCAACTAGCACTGGTTCAGGGACCTTTATCTTGGTACACTTCATATAACTAAAACATCAACTAAAACACGTTAATGAACATAATATTACCAAGTCAAGTCAAATTAGCTTTATTCGATAGCCAGTATCATAAAAGCATTCTGCATTCAAATATTATAATATGAGTGTACATTTAAAAGTTACATTAGGTTAAAACACAATAAAATCTTGCTATTCAAGCAAATTTAATAAATAAACGACTCTTTTTAAAAGAATAAAAATATATATGTTACTAATACATATGGCTCATAATTACTCATTTGATCGCTAGTTGTGTGAGGAACACAATCCTATGCCTAATCTTACTCCAATAACCATAAGTTGTATTCTACTTGTTGGGCTTTCTTACTTAGCACTTTTGTTCGAACAATCCAGGCACAGCCCAGAAACTTAGCAACTCCACATACAAACAGAGGCATAGATGAATCAGTTCTTAGAATATGTAGGGCAACTAGATCATTTGTAGTACCTAATTGACTGCATATGGGCTTGAGCCATTTGGCCCTAGCCTGTTTATAAGCAGGGCAGGCAAATAGTAGTGGAGCTACAGTTTCTTGCTGAGCGTCACAGCAAGGGCAGTTTGGTAAAGTGCGTTTTGGTGAGTCCCATTTGGCAGATATACTATTTAACGCTAAAGACCCAAACTAAACTGCATATACAGTGCCCTGACTCTAGGTGTTCTAATAAAGTCTAAATATGGTTCAAAGGATCTGGCCAATTTATGTTGCAGAAACTCCTTGGTTAATTTCCCGAGCTTTGGATTGCATAAATCCTGTTGGTTGACCCAGTACCAATAGATCCTTTTAAGCTCATTCTTGGGCGGTGGAAGCTGGTTTACCCAGGCTTCGCCTAGACCCAGGTTTAACAACATATTCCTTAGGTCCCTGAGCCATTTGACCCTTTTATTGGTATCTAGTGTAATGAGCTCAGTAAGATCAGTCGCATAACTGATGAGTTCTGGGGTGGGCCTTATTCTTGCCCAAAATAATAGGGGGTGGAGTTTAGCCATGTCGCTAAAGGAGCGTCTGCTCATGTCAAAGAATAGAGGCTTAAGTGGTGTGCTAATAGAGAGACATACGAGGTCTCTAAAGAATGTATTTTCTGATCTACTGATCTCATCGTTTTTTTCAAAACCCCAGAGTTCTGCACCATACATTGCTGAGCTCACAGCCTTTCCTTCGTAGACTGCAATGGCTGGGGCTACCAGTCTGGTTGAAGATCAGCAGTGGTCTTTACCAATAGCTCCGGCCACCCGCTTTTGATTGAGTAACATTTTGTCCAAGTGGGACCGCCTTTGCATATTATCGGAAAGCCTGATACCCAGATTGTCAAATGTGTGGACTCTCTCTAATAAAGATCCATCTAGAGTAAGTCTGTTTCTAAAGCGTTTTCCTGGGTTAAAAGCCACAAACTTTGTCTTAGAATTATTTATTGTTTGGCCCTTAGGCTGCAAAATAGTTGGAAGCCGCTGAGAAGTTTCTGTAATCCTACTGGGGTTTTCGATGTAAGGAGAGTATAGTCGGCAAAGAGGAGGGTTGGTAGTTTTTCTCCTGCCAGGGTTGGGGCATCAGTTGGATATTCTCTCAAAAAACGAACCACTCCATTCACATAAAGTGAAAAGAGGGTAGGAGCCAACACACATCCCTGGCGGACCCTCCTGTTAACCGGTATCCTCTCTATAGTTTGCCCCTGCTCCCCCCATCTGACTCAGGCATAATTATCCTCATGGAACTGTATTAAAAGGTTTAAGATATAGGGAGGGATGCCCATTTCTTGGAGCACTATGTTACTACACACTGTCCATTCTCTCTAGCTCTAAAAATGCATTTTAGCGCACCCCACTCACAATCTGCGCCTATAGAAGAATATTGTCTGCAAGCCAGTTGTCCCTAAAAAGGAAAATATTCATATGCACACTCACGCATATACATGTATAAAGTTTGTCCTTTCTCATATTGGTGCTAATTTGTGAAAGGTTTTCACAAGTCAGTATCTCTAGTTCTACTTGTTGTATTCCTATAGTTCTGGTATACCTTTAATCATTTAATGAATACTTCATTTATGAAACTTGTTTAGTGTTTTCCTCGTGTTGTGTTACCATTATAGTACTAGTTGTGTGCCACATAAATACATTACAAGCTATCAAGGGTTAACCTCAGGTTAGTTTTTGTGCCTTGTTGTTATTCACCCTGACAAGTATTGCCGTTATTGCCTTAGTGGCGCTTCCACCCCATCCTGTAAAGCACACATGCATAAAAGGTGCAGAGTACAGTTCAGTGATACTACTTGCACCTTGGAAGGTACTGCATGGAGAAAACTGTGCCTGCAATAAAGGTAATGTAGAGAAATCCAGTTTACAGTATATATTCTTATTCACAGTCTCTTATACACATTTAGGGATGATCACAAAGGTAATTGATTGCTGCCTTACAGGCAGTATTAGCAAGGCTTGTTGACAAATCTTGAATAAAATATAGAACCCCAAATGAGAGCAAAATTGGTCCTTGTGTGAAAGAACTTTCATTTTTTCAATGAAGTGAAATATATTGGATACGGACGGTATGCCCTCCTGAGAAATATAATAAGCCAAACATTTTGCTTCTTTAGCTAAAAACGTTCATTTTTCCATTTGGATAGTCAATGCTCTATCTTAAAAAAATCATTTTGTATTTGTTTACTATTTCTTACTCATTATCCTTTACTATTTCTTGAAAGACATTTTCATGGTCACTGGAGGCGTGCGGGGGAAGTCAGTGTTGTGCGGTCCATTGTAAGCTATTCCTACGGCCCTCAGGTGGCTCCTGTATCGTTGTACCCTCTGCTGTTGTATCTTGTACTGTATGCTTCACAGATGTGCATATTTCCCACATCCGTTCACGTCACCCCCTATACAGTGGTACTCATTTTGTGCTGTATTCAACATACCAACAGTTATTTCATGAGGCTCCATATGAACAAAAGCCAATCTGTGACAGCAAAAATGGTGTATTCACTAAAACAGTGTGCCATAGCTGTGCTGTTCTTTCATGAAACATACTGGGACATTGCTCTTACCCATAACATCAAAAGGTGCCTTATAAAGGGCAGATCTCTAGTGACATTACTATGGGTTCAGAACTCCTAAACTGAAAAACACACAATCTCTTTTGAAAGAGAGAGAGATATAACTTAAAAAAAGCGCCATCAATGTGACTAACCACCACCTTATTGCATATTGAGTGCATAGTCAATATGAATAATATTGGTGCACCATGATGAATCTTCTTTTATTTCTCAATTACAAAGCCTTTTTCTACTTTTCATCTCTTCCCCAACAAATGCACTAACATCACTTACTTCATATCCCTCCCTTGTGTTCCTTTCCCAAAAGTCCCTAGTGCACAAGGCAATCTCCTACTTGAACAAATAATCCTATACTCCACCCACGTTATCCTGGCTCAATTACACATGCAAGTATTTTCGTTCTCATGAACACATTTAAGGCAAGGGACAGATGTATCAATTTTCTGTTTTGTGAGTCCTTAATTGCGATTTTTAGCGAATCGCAATTACGGAATCGCAAAATGGTATGTATGTACATTTCTGCAAATAATTAGCGATTTCCTAAAAATTGCTAATAATTCTGAGAATATTTAGCGAATTCTTATTTTGCGAAAATCGCAAATTAAGAAATCGCGAAAAACGTGAAAGTGCAATGCTGGAACAGGCTGATGACATCACACCCAGGAAGTTGGAGTGATTGCCTCCACCTGCTTGCCTGAGCCACACCCAGTGGCAATTGGAACACTGTTGGGAGGCAGAGCAGACCTGTTTGGAGTGCAATGGAGTCACAGAACACACAGGAGGAAATGTCTGGAGACAAGAGGAAAAGGAAGCAAAAATTTACAGAAAAGGAACAAGAAATCCTCATAGAAGATATGGTGTGTAGCCATGAGTTGCTTTTTGGAAAGAAATCATTAAAAGTTCCTGAAGCAAGGAAGAGAAAAATTTGGTTGGAGATCCAGGAAAAAGTAAATTCTGTTGGAGTTACCAATCGAACCATTGATGAAATTAAAAAAAGATGGTATGACATGCGTCAAAGATCCAAAGAGAGGGTTGCTGAAAGGATCAAGGAGGCAAATAAAACTGCTGGTGGTATATCAACATCAGACCAACCAACACCCCATGAGGAACTAATTGAAACAACCCTGCTTCCAGAGAGTGTGAGTGGAGTGGCTAACATTGATAGCTCTGACCCTACGCCAACAGCACAAGGTAAGATACATGCAAAGCAGTGTATTAAATGTTTGAAATGAATGTGTGTGTGTCCTGTGCAAGTTCTCAGTGTGAGGAATGTAGTAGTCCAGTGAGACTGTGGAACATGTAGGACACAATGCATCATGGGATTTGTAGTGCAATCATAATTATTTTGACATTTCCATCATAGGAACACATGACATAATTGAGAATTAATTATGATGGTAGAAATTTAGTATAGTGATAGTGAATTTTTCAATAAAAAAACGTTATTTGTTAGAAAACGCACATACAAAAACATACTCATATGTCTCACTCTACATCCACAGAACAATCAAGGGAATCCAGGGAGCTTGAGGGTGATGAATCACCTCCCGGTGTCACATCTGATACTGAAGGCGGAGGCACTGATGCCACTGCCCTTACTCAAATTGTGCGCAGAAAGCGCAGGCATGTAGCTCCTCTGCCACCATTGGAAGAAGACGAGAATGCAGATGGAGGTACAGTACACAGTGAGCCTGACACAGTGTGCCCTCGTGACTCACAAGACCAACCCCAAAGTCAAAGGAGTACACGGTCAAACAATTTGCAGACATGTAGGAGCAGCAGTGGGAAAATGGAAGCAGGCTCAGTTTTTGCTAGTCTTGAGCAGGATTTGCTTTGCGTGCAGCGCCTGCAACATAAGGCCCTCAGATCAATCAATAGTCAGCTTTTAAGATTGAACAGAAATCAAGAAGGCATGGCTACATCAATTGATAAACTGTGTCTGACCCTGGAACGTACGGAGAATGCACGCAACAAAGCATGCACATATCAGGATGCAAGGCTATACAAAAGCAATCAACCGGCTACTGTCACAAGCAACTTCACTAGGCGCAGCATTAACATGCAGTGTGAAATGAGCGAATGCACCCATAAAATGGCAAACAGCTTGGACAGAGTGACCTCTGCTGTAGAAATTTTGCAAACCTCCAACTCTGGCGCAAGCGCTCTCAGTGTCTCAGCTGACAGTGAGGACACCTCCAGTTGGAGCAGTAGGAACCCCATACTAACTATTCACTACAACCACAGGAACATCCTGCTTCAAGCCGCCAGCGCAAGAAGTGACAGTTTAAAGTACAATTCATTGAGCATTACTGCATTGTGGAACATGGCTCCATGTTACATTTGTGTTTCTTTTCATTTACTTTCTTCTAAAATTTACATTTTGCAAACTGCACTATGGTTTGTGTGTTGTGAATAAAAACAACACTTGCATAAAAAGTATATCTGTAGTTTTGCTTGTCTTACCTAAAAGTAATTCTGTGTAATCTCAGACCGTCTCTGACGGCCAGCCACAGCTTCTACTCCTGCTGCAGCCCTTCTACGTGGAGGTATGTCATCATCATCAGATGTGTCAGACTCACTCACTTCAATGTCTGTGCCTTTGCGCATGGCCATGTTATGCAGCATTGCACAGCTAGTTACAATTTTACAACAGGTTTCAGGACTGTACTGCAAAGCGCCTCCACTTTTGTGTATGCATCTGAAACGACTTTTCAAAATGCCAAATGTGCGTTCAATGACCCCACGTGTTGACCGGTGTGCCCTGTTGTACTGTCTTTCTCTTGCAGTTGCAGGGTTCAAGTATGGCGTTAGGATGAAGTCACGGACTGAATAGACACTATCACCTGCATGGATGGAAAAAAAAATAACTATGTTCCATTGTCAAAAAATGGATGGATGGATGTTTGCATGAGTGTGATTTACCTAGCAGGTATCCCTCTCCAAACTGTCCAGCACTCAGACGTCTATGAATTCCGCTATGTCTGAAGATAAAGTAATCATGTGTGCTGCCTGGGTACTTTGACACTATGTCATTGATGATATATTTACATTGCACACAATCTGGATGTTGAGAGAGTGGTAGCTTTTCCTATTACGAAATACATATTCTGTGGCTGCTGGTGGAGTGATGGCAATATGAGTTCCATCAATGCATCCAATCACATGTGGAAAGCGCGCAATTTGATAGAATTCCAACTTGGTTTCCTGTGTGGCTTGTTGGGTGTTTGAGAAGTAGATGTGATGTTGAAGCCTTTTCAGGATTGCATCCAGGAACACATGAAAAAAGCGTGATAGGGCACTTTGTGACACCCCACCAACCTCTGCAATTACGCTTTGAAAAGACGATGAAGCCTAAAGGTGCAGTGAGCACAATACCTGCACATGAGTTGGAATTGATTGAGTTCTGCATGTTGGATGCTCCAAAAATGGTTTCAATTCATTAAGAGGTCCATAATGGTGTGTGGATGAAGTCTGTATTTGTCATAAATGTCCTCTTGAGTCTGCTGGAACAGCGTGATGCGTAATCTGAAGATCCTCTCCTGTCTCTGTCTCCTCTGTGCAAGAGCTTGAATGCGCAGCCTCCTGGCTATCAGGTATGGTCCAGCCATTTTGGAAATCAATTCTGTGCATTCTGGGTGCCTTTTTAATTTTTTTTAAGGTTACCACATGAATGTACTTGGTGTTAATTGCGAATTCTAATTTTGCGATTTTTTCATACATCCAGTTGCGATTTCTTATGCTGCGATTTCTTGTTTGCAATTTTCGCAAAACAAAAAACATGCTAAATAAGGAATCGCTATTAAATTCTCAGAAATCCACTTATCGCAAATTTAAAAAATCGCAATATTTACGAGTGGGCATAAGTGGTCATAATTGTACAACACAGGCATTTGCATTTGTTAGATGTATATAACTAACCCAGCAATTACATAATGAGGCGCAGTTAAGCCCAAGGGGGAAGAATTGTTCACCATGTATATCTGGTTTATGAAACATAATATGGACAATTTGAATTAATTGTCAGAGTCCACTGGGGCGTGATTCAGTAATGTTATTAATTTACAAACTTGAATTTCCGATGAGGAACTTTGTACTTTGAGTTAAGCCTTGAATGTTTTTGCTAATATTTTTAAATGCACCATTCACACAGATTACGGATTTATTAATGCATGCAGTACATTGTTGACTTTATTTTTACATTTAAAGATGGCCGCCACACCGTGGTTCGATACTCATCTGTGAAGTCCTACTTTTATGTTTATTATTTGAGCACTTTAAAAAACATGAATGTATGAACTGATGTTACCCGTGACCAAGGTGAGGCTGCACCGAAACGCGTCGGGCATTTTTGACATCCTTGTTTAAATAAACTTTCACGCTGATGAATCTGGGCTCGAGCAGACTTCTTTTTGTGTAAAAGTCGGTGCAACGAAAATATATATATATATATATATTTTTTTTTTTTTATTACGCTTGAAAAGGAACTGCTCTATGGATACTGATTTCCATAAAGCAAAATGTGAGGCCAAGAACAGGTTCCTCATCAGGGGATATTCCAATAGCATACTAAATCAAGCGTTATCAGAAGTATCTACAGTAAACAGGAGGGATCTCTTGATACCAAAAGAAGTGCCCAAAACAAAAGATGATGTGAGAATGATCACCCGATTTAATACGAGATCGGGCGATATAGTCCATGTCTTGAAAAAACAATGGCACATTCTTAAAACTGACAGCGTTCTTAAGAAACATCTAACGGAACAACCTTTGGTAACTTACCAACGCTGTCAATCATTATCAGATCACCTTGTCCACAGCCATTTCTCAGCTAAAACAACAAAACCAGCGACCATGTCCAACTTAAAAGGGTTTTTATCCCTGCCTCCACTGCAAAGCCTTCAAAGAGAGTAGGAAAACTTTGGAGTATCCGAATAGAACTGGAGAAGGTAGACCCAACAGAAAATTAACTAAACTGCTAAATTGCAACTCTGAATTTACCATCTATTGCCTAGAATGCCCTTGTAAGAAGAGATACATAGGGAGCACCATCAACCCCACTAAACTCAGGATTTTAGAACATATGCGGGCGGTTAACAACAAAGATAAATCTTACCCGGTAGCCCGCCATTTCTCTGAGTGCCATCAGAGCAATAGAGATCTGTTTAGATTTTATTGCATAGATCAAGTCGAAAGATGTGAACGTGGGGGAAACAGGGAAAAGGCACTTAGAATCCTGGAGTTGAGATACATAATTGAATTAAAAACTATGACTCCTTGGGGTTTGAACAATGACGAGGAACTGTGGGTTCACCTCTAGAAGAGAAATGCATGGGACCATATATAAGGTACTGAAAACATCAGCATTCCAAAGTAAAAAACAATGAAAAAAGAAACTCCCTATGTACTTAGTAATGTGAACAGCCCGCCATTGTTTAGAAACAAATGAATAACAATGAATACATGCCTATACAGGGCTACAAAACAGAACAGACACGGGGCAATTAATTTTGGAGGATAGAGTTTATCAAAAAATAGATTCACTGGGAATATATCCCTCAAATAGCGAACATGAAAGCTAATTAATAGATATTATACTTCATACACTGCCCTGTCAAAGTCCACTGATATTGTTTCAATTTGATGTGTAAAGCTAATGATGAAATGTTTGTCAGTCAATATGTTTTTAATGAGCACTAAAGCACTTTATATGGAACTGCGCCTTATTTTAAAAGTTGAATGTTCTGTAAAATTAGACACTATAGTATGGCCGCCACGTTGGCGATTGAATACCTCATTTATGTCAATGATTTATGTAATGGCCAATCACTTTAAAACGGCGCGTTCTCTCACAGAAAAACTGACACTGACGAAGCTAGAGTAGCGAAACGCGTCTGTCAGGGGTGACGGGGGGTTCGCAAATAAAGATTTTCTAACCAGATTCCAGTGTGCGCGCCTTTTCTAAACTTGGACAAGTTGGAATGTTGTGAATATATATATATATTCACTGAAAAAACCATAGGTTTCACACCAGTTATAGTTAGGAATTAGCATTTAAAAAACCTATTAAATTCACTGAAAAAACCATAGGTTTCACACCAGTTATAGTTAGGAATTAGCATTTAAAAAACCTATTAAATTCACTGAAAAAACCATAGGTTTCACACCAGTTATAGTTAGCTGGAAATTTTACTGATATAAAACCATTGAAATTCCCATGTTATAGTTAGTCGGACTCACTATAACTTGCGCGTGCAATGCACTGCTGATGACGTCACATATTACATCATTCATGACATGGTCAGTGACATCACTGATGACACCATCCTTGTGACATAGTGACAGACCTCCTTTCACTGTAATGTAACTCTTGAAACACATATTCAAAAATAGAAACTGAAATTTTAAAAAAAGCAGATACCCATATCAGTTACAACAAGTAATTCAGTAATTCCACCATCTATATACACATCAACTCATACATATACTCACTCATCATATGAAATGATACACCTATACATCCTGTTACACACCAACAATCATCGAGAAGTTACTCACAGACATACTCACACGTGCAAATAAACTATTGAACATCCATTTATTTGAATATAGAGTTATACACACACTTCCACCTTACTTCTATTGAAAATTACACATATTTATTCTCTTAAACAATCATTTATAGAAACACATACTTATTTAAACAGGAACTCTTTCAATCTCTCACTCTCACATAAACTCACTTATATACATCAATATTCACATATACTAGATTAAAACATATGTCGTTATTGATAAAGACACTAGTGAGACAGTCATTCACTCACTAACACACACATATACACACTCATCCACCCATACAGTCCTGCACATATGCTGTCTTCAAAACACATACAAACAGAGAGTCAGTCACTCATGCATCTATGTGCTAAGTAATACCCCCACCAAACCATATAGACACTCATACTGATACTAAGAGAAACATCTAATAACCCATATACATACGCATGTAGCTACTTACCAACACATGTAGCCACTTATACACAAAGTGAAACACTAATATATATATTTAAATATTTAAACATTACTCACTAATATTTATTTTTCAGAAAGACACATATTCACTGGATGGTGTCATCAGTGTCATGAGTGATGTCACTGACCATGTCATGAATGATGTAATATGTGACGTCATCAGCAGTGCATTGCACGCGCAAGTTATAGTGAGTCCGACTAACTATAACGTGGGAATTTCAATGGTTTTATATCAGTAAAATTTCCAGCTAACTATAACTGGTGTGAAACCTATGGTTTTTTCAGTGAATTTAATAGGTTTTTTAAATGCTAATTCCTAACTATAACTGGTGTGAAACCTATGTTTTTTTCAGTGAATTTAATAGGTTTTTTAAATGCTAATTCCTAACTATAACTGGTGTGAAACCTTTGGTTTTTTCAGTGAATTTCATAGGTTTTTTAAATGCTAATTTGTAACTTTTTATAGGGCTTCATACCTATGTACTTTTTAGTGAATTTCTGTGCTTATTTTTTCACAAATGTCTTTAGCTGAGAAAGGTATGTTTTTCTTAAAATGAACACTATAATGTATATTAAGATAATATTTTACTTTTTTTTTATATTTGACTCTGGGGCGCTCCCGGTGCGCGTACCGGTGAACGCTTCGGTGCGCGTACCGTCAGCGCACCAACAAAAAAAAAGAAAAAAAAAACTTAATGAAGGAGTGACCATAAGGAATGGGGACAGAGAGAGTGGTGTTAAGAGAAAGAGAGCTAAAGGGAGGAACACAGAGGGACTGTGTAATAGATAGTAAGACAGATAAAAAGTGTAAGAGGAAGTAAGTGAGAAAAGAAAAATGAATAAGGAAGCAAAAGAAGAGAAGAAATAGGAAGAAGACTAAAGCAGAGGTTCTGGGAGAATGTAAATGGATGATGAAAGTAAAAGGAAGGACAGTTAAGTATGGGGATTCACTGAAAAAACCATAGGTTTCACATTCAAAACGTTTATCTTTTTCTAACTTTTTTCACTATTTTTCACCAAAGTACGCTTTCTGGAACGCTTAACGGTGCGCGTACCAGGCGCTCCCCCCGCGGAAAATGAAAGAATTTTTTTTTTTTAAACCTTTATGAGCCTCCTAAGCCCCCCTCAGAAAACCTAGAGGGTCAAGAAGTCTCTACCGTGTCCCCTTCTACCCATACCGAACATTGTTTACCCTCCATCTTGCGTCTCGATTGTACCGAAACACAAAATGGAGGACTCCCGTAACGCTGCCGGTGCGCGTAAAGGAGCGCGCACCAGTAAGCGGTCGATAAAAAAAGGTGGGAAAGCAATTTACAAAAAAACCACTAGAGACACTTTCATCAAATATAGAATAGGCCCTACTACATAGCAGTCCCTACCATTTACCCAAATTTGAAGGAATTCCATTGAGAAAATTATGCTGTAGGCCTGACTAAATATCCTGAGGTAAATTACATGACAAAAACACATATGAAATGTTAGAATTTACAACCAATTAAAAACTTTCTTTCATTTTCTACGATTATTTCCTGACGTTTCATTGGTTAAGTACAAGAATATAAATAAAAGAAGAGAGGGAAACACAGCCATTTTGACTACTGCTTCCAGAAGTACATTTGAGAACAAATTACACTGACAACTTCAACTGATTTCTCCAAGGTAAATTGTTATTATGGAAGTATATTGTACACTTTAAGTTAATTTCTGAAAAAATATTCTGTTAGTTATATACTATCCCTCTGTAAAAATTATAGATAGAGATAGACTTCTCTGTAATAGTTATGGATTGAGTTAGGCTTCTCTGGTATACAGTACCCTAACTCTACTAATATAGTTAATTTGTATGCAATTTTCAGAAAGAAAATGGAAGGAGAAAATCAAGGAAATGTTACTTCTATCAAAATAAAGGTGGAAAAACCAGAAGACCAAAAAGATGAAGTAGATTTCATGGATGACTCTTTGGATGAACAGTTAATAGAATGTTTGGAAGAAATGGAATCATGTACTTATAATTATGAGGAAATTCCGGACAATATTATGTTAGAAATTTTATTAAATTATGAAAAAGAATCAGAGGAATAAATTTATATTTAATAATTTCAAATTGTTTGAGACAATATTCATGTTTATATGTAATTCATAAAGTATTACCAAAAATGTTTAAAATATAAAGTGAGACTTATAGTATACTGTTCAACTATTTTTCTGTTACATAGTAAGTTTACTCATAGTTACTACCTTTCTCCCACTATATTATCTCATATGAATATTTTACACCTCATTTTCATAAGGGAGCAGGATAGACTACTCATGATCCCCTAGAAATTCTCAGGGAGTGCTTAAAAGATCTGTTTCTCCTTTACAGACAGACTTTGTTATGAATTCCATATACCACAAAAAATACAATAACAACATGCAAGATGTCTACAAAGAAGATGGTGAACATTAAATTTAAGTCTCTTCATTAGTACCTACATGTAGGTACTTACATAAAATAAAAAAATTAAAAAAAAACAATTAATAAACATACAATTTTTTGAAGTGATTATTTTTCCATAGTACCCTCCTCGATACGCTCCCCGGTGCGCGTACCAGGCGCTTCCCCCGCGAAAATCGAAAAAAAAAAAAAGGTGAGACCCCGCGGGGCCCTTTAATGGCCCCCACATCAAACCTAGGGGTACAGGGGGTGTCTACTCTGCCCCCTTATGGTCATTTCCCCCTTTGTTTTGGCCACCTCTCGTGTCTCGATCCTACCGAGACACAAGATGGCGGCCGCTCCGGACTGTTTAGAATGTTTACAGACAACTGAGAGCCAATCAGCTTTCTGCGCGCAAGTCGCGTGGCGCGCCTGGAGCGCTCTCCGGTGCGCGCACCGGAGAGCGCCTATAGATATATATATTTTTTTGAACCTAAATTACTCAAAATCCACTGGAGCACATATCTGGAGACATAGCAAAGGCACATCGGGCTACCAGTCCCTACAATTTTGCCAAGTTTGGTGGAAATCCATTCAGCCGTTCGGGCTAAAAGTGAAATCGACCGCCCTATGGAAATTAACATGGGGAAAACGCGTTTTGGGACCCCCCTTTTATCTCGGCCCCCGCTTGACGAATCCCCCCCAAACTTTCAAGGAAGGACCGGAGCTCGACGAGGCCATTTTCAGGAAATTTTCAGGCAGATTCGTCAACCGGTGCCAAAGTTATTCCAAATAGAATTTTCAGATTTAACATTGAAAAAAATCCTAACTATAACTACCTACTGGCGACCGCCAGTAGGTAATATATATATATATATATATATATATATATATATATATATATATATATATATATGTATATATATATATATATATATATATATATATATATATATATATATATATATATATATATATATATATATATATATATATATATATTTCTTTCCTCTGCTTGCAGACAGCAGCCGCTCACCAGAACAGCGGGTGCGTCGTCGACTCGGATCTCGCAAGCCCGATCCGTCGCAAGAACACCACACTCCTTTCAAATCAGGGAAATGACGACGGCGTGTCCCGAAAGTAGTTTTTTTAGATTATTTTAATCGGCAACGTATTTGCCAATTCAGATAATCTTAAAAAAACTACTTTCAGGACACAGCGTCGTCATTTCCTTGATTTGAAAGGAGTGTGGTGTTCTCACACACACACACACACATATATATATATATATATATATATTCAATGAAAAAACCATAGGTTATAGACCATATATAGTTAGGGATTTGCATTTACAAAACCTTATTTTACTCGCATAAAACCATTGAAATTCCATATATAGTTAGTTGCGCTAACTATATATCGCGCACCCGCAATCCACTGCTGATGATGTCACATATTACATCATTCATGACATGGTCAGTGACATCACTGATGACATCACTGATGACAACTCAAATGACATCCCTGACAACATCACAGATGACATCATTCATGTGTTAATACGATGAACCTCTACAGACTCTGATATAACCTTAGATACACTCAGTGAAAACAGACACTCACAGATTGTCACTCATCCATGGAGTTACTCATACACCTAGACAGTCATGCAAAGAATCAATCACACCTCCAATTCCTCAACTATACAGTTATACACACCTTACTTATTCAAACATATACTAACACATATTTACTCTCTTATACAATCCCTGATACAAGTTCACAATGATCAATACAGCCACTCACACATTCACTGGCTCTTATGCACAGTTATTTATATATGTCAACTCTCACATGTACTGTGTTTTAAATATGTACTTACTTTGACATGTAGCACTGAGATATCCATTCACTCACCAATACACTCATGCACACAGTCAACCGCCCATACAGCTGTTTCCACATGCACTTTTGAACCCATACATCTAGTGTATCAACTGCTCACACATCTATGCACAGAGTCATACACCTCCCACCCACCCACACACACACTCAGTCTCCCATACAAATACTTGGGCAACCAATCAATAATCCATATAGTTACTCATATAGCTACTGATCAACACATGCAGCAGTTTACAGAACAACAGACATAATGATGCACAAATTAAGACAGTTTAGTCACTAACCCATGCACTCAGTGAGACACATTTAATCACTCACTCATACAGTCAGTCATGCACCTACTAAATCCTTCATCCAGACACTTATACATCCACTCATTCTTCAATATGTAAGACATATTTTAACTTCACAGAAACATACAGTCACTGGATGTTGTCATCAGTGATGTCATCAGTGATGTCACTGACCATGTCATGAATGATGTAATATGTGACATCATCAGCAGTGGATTGCGGGTGCGCGATATATAGTTAGCGCAACTAACTATATATGGAATTTCAATGGTTTTATGCGAGTAAAATAAGGTTTTGTAAATGCAAATCCCTAACTATATATGGTCTATAACCTATGGTTTTTTCATTGAATTTCAATGGTTTTTTAAATGCAAATTTCTAACTATATATGGTCTATAACCTATGGTTTTTTCTGTGAATTTCATTGGTTTTTTAAAAGCTAACATCTGTAGCTGTAAAATGTATTCTTCTTTAAATCCCAAAATATATTTAGATGTTTATTGATAATTTTTTTTTTAATATTTTTTTTCTTCGCTTCTAGTTCGCGAACCGGGAAGCTTTCCGTTAGCTCATCTTGATGCCGCGATCTAGTCCGCGAACCGGTCAACGTTACGTTAGCGGAACTGTGACGCGTCGCGGAAGCGCGACGTATCACGTTATCGCGTAATGCGTCTAATGACGCGCCGCGTTAGCGCTCCCGGAAGTGCTCCGGACCGCGAACCGGAAGCGATCTGGGACGCGGCGCGCGCCGCGTAACGTAAGCGGAACAGGTCATGTGACTTGTTTATCAAACTTTTCATTGGTTCATTTCACTTTTGGTTTCCAAATGATGTATGACTAGGTCATGTGACCTAAAAATAACACTTTTCATTGGTTCAGAACTTTTGCTTTCCCCAAATCATGTAAACCCCTCCTTATTTCCTCACTCTGACTTTCATCTTGGTGAGAGAAAGACCATTTAGCTAGAATTGAACAATGGCTTCTGTACTTGCTGCAGCTGGTGGAACCCCACCACCACCTCCACCTCCTCATAAGAAGAGAGGACCACCTAGTCAATTTATCACTAACAGAGAGGAGGAAGAGGAGGAAGAAGAAGAAGAGGACAGAGAGGAACAACAATTTGTCCAAGAGTTGCCCCGGGTTTCAAAGCGAAAAACAAGTTTCATCTGGCAGTTTTTCTCCATCCCTCCTGGATCAAAGAAGGTGAATGCTAAATATGCCACCTGCCTCATCTGTGATTACAGATTGTCGAGAGGCACAGATAAGAAATACAGTATGGGCAACTATACGATGCATCGACACATGAGCAGGTGGCATCCCTTAAACTACAGCCGGGCTGAGTTAAGGGATCTTCAAGACAATCCCACGACAACTCCTGTGGCCAGATCTACCTCCACAATGTCTTTGACGGGAAGAGAGGCACAAGAAACTGTGCCAAACATTCAACCCAACTTCCAGCATATGAAGTTAACTTGTATATACTGTGGTGGTATGCTGTCGTATGGCAACATGAGCGTCAACCTGATGAACATGGCGTTCGAAAATCATAAATGCCCTAATGCACCCAAGAAGTAATTTTTTTTTTTGCTCCAGTTGAGCCGTTTTCAATGCCTGTTTTTTGTTGTCTCCCCTCCATAAAAAACACAAAAAAAACATAAAACAGTTCTAAAAATACAAAAAAATCAAAAAATGTTCAAAAAAATAAATAAAAATAAAACAACAAAAACAAAAAAAAACAGTTCTTTTCAGAACTACCTCCCCTTTCAAACAAAATTGCTAGAATGTTTATCACTCTGGCAAGCTCTATTTCTTTTGGTTCGCTTCAAGTTCGCTGACCGGTTCGCGAACTTTAAGCGAACTAAAAAAATATTTTTTTAAAAAAAAGAAGAGTTAGTATAAGGGAAGTAAACAGAGAATAATGTAAAAAGAAAGACAGCTATAGAGAAACCAACACAGAAAAAGTTATTGCGGACAATGATGACTCAGATTTCATGGATGAATCACGGGACCATGAATTAGTTCAATGTGTAGAATCAGTGGATCATTTACTTCATTATGATGACGGTCAAATGTTTGAACTTATGTTCACTGAACAAGAACACATATCAGACAGTCAAATGCTAGACGTTGTATTAAATTTCGAAAAACAATCCGAAAAATAAAATTGTATGTAATATTAAAAAATTGTTTGAGTCTTTAATCATTTTTATATGTAATTCATAAACTAGTTAAATGTTAGAAATGTTATTAAATTTTGAAACACAATCACAACAATAAAAAATTGCTTAAAAAATAAAAAAATTAAAAAATAATCAACAAAACCAACAAATAATTAACATACAGTATTAGAAAAGTCTTTCATTCTTTTATCCATAAAGTTCGCTGCCCAGAACGCTTTCCGGTTCGCGAACTTGGCGCTTACCACGCAAAAAAAAAATTTTTTTTTTTTTTTTTTTGGACCCTCCTAGGCCCTTTTAAAACCTCCACATAAAACCTAGGGGGTCAACGAGGATCTACTATGCCCCCTTATGGTAATTTCCCCCTTTGTTTTGGCCTCCTCTTGTCTCTCGATCCTACCGAGAGACAAGATGGCGGCCGCTCCGGACTGTTTAGAATGTTGACAGACACCGGAGGGCCAATCAGCTTCGCATCGCAAAGTTCCGATACGCGAAAGGTTCGCTAACCGGATCGCTGCCCGGAGCGCTGTTACAGATATATATCTTGATTTAAACGTTAATTTCTCAAAATCCACTGAAGCACATATATTGAGACCTAGCAAAGGCACATCGGGCTAACAGTCCCTACAATTTTGCCAAGTTTCGTGAAAATCCATTCAGCCGTTCGGGCTAAAAGTGAGTCCAACCGCCCTATGGAAAACTCAATGCAAAAAACGCGTTTTGGGACCCCCCTTTTTTCTCAGCCCCCCCTTGACGAAACCCCACCAAATTTTCAGGGGCTGCTCAGAAACAAAATGTGCCATTTTCCTGAAAATTTCAGCCAATTCCGTCCACAAACGCAAAAGTTATTAGGCATAGAATTTTCAGAAATCCCATAGGGAAAAAATCCTAACTATATATACCTACTGGCGACCGCCAGTAGGTAATATATATATATATATATATATATATATATATATATATATATATATATATATGAATATCCATGCGTCCACAGTGTATGGACAATCATACAAACCTCAAATCTTAAGAATATCTAGATATTTATTATTCATCAGCATTCATTTGCATTCTCCACTGTGGCTCCACTCCTGGTTTTTCAGCTTACCAGCTAACTGGTCGGTTGCTGTTCGCCTCTGCCACCGCCGCACGCCGCAAGACAAGACCATGAGAAGACAGCCCGAAGATATACGCCACACCGCCGGTTATAGAGAGCCGCGTGTGCGGGTGGCACACGGTGCAGGCGGCACGCTGGCAGCAGCAAGAGGCGGGAGCGGAGGGAGGCTGAAGTACTCGCCACGACTCCTGCATGGTTCCTGTGGTTTTCATGGTGGTTCCCATGTGGTGAGAGCTCTGCCGCTCCTGCCTGCCTGCTCTCTGCCGCTGTTGCCGCTGCTCCTGCCACAATTGCCAATGTTAGACCTGTTCACAACTCCTGCACCGCCTTGCTTCCCCTGCATGTTGCCACCTGTAAGTGGCGGTGGGGGTAGAGCGGGGGAGAGAGTTGGGGTGTACACACAGCATACTGAAGTGAGGAGCGACTGCGTTGGAGGAGCTGGCGGTGGGCAGCGGCTGTCCTGGTTGGTTCTGGTTTGTCCTGCCTTGTCCCTACAAGAGAGGTGCGTGCGTCAGAAATTGCGAGATGCGCTGTGAGAAACCGCAAATCGCGGCAACCGTGAGAGAGCCGCGGGGACCCGAGAGCACTGTGGAAAAGAAAGCCCCAAAATCTAGGATCCTACTCCATCCTGCTGAGACCACAGGAGCCAGGTCTGTACTCCTCTTCCACCCTTGCTTGTTGCCTGGTCTGCCTTACGCCTGTATGCCTGCATACCCGCCCAACTAAAACCAACTAAAACCTGCCCACCTCCTTTTCCAGCTCACCTCAACTCAATTGTGCAGGGATAAACTACTGGGTCACACTGAAAACAGCTTCCTGGGTCTTCGTGACTCCGTGCGGCCCCGTATGAGAAGCGTTGTGACTGGGGCGGGGCGCTGAGTGAGGAGGGGGAACAGCACTTTGATCTGCTCACAGCTTGGCCTAATTTCTTTATACCCTGCTCACCCTGCTACTCGGCTACCCTGCTAATCTGCTAAATCTGCTAACCTGTTAACCTGTTAACCTGGCAACCTGTTAACCGCTGACTGATCTAAGCAGCATCAGTCAGTCACCAACAATAACAGCAGTAAACTGGCAAGACCTTGACAGGCCCTGTTGATCCCAGTTGATCCCTGACGAGCTCTACCAGGTAGAGCCCTCCTCCACCCATCTGGTCTTTGCCTCTGAGAAAAGCTGAGCAGTCAGCAAACCAATAAATCAACCTAACACTTGCAACCTAACACTTGTAACTGTACCTGTACTTGCATTCGCACCTGCAGTAATCACCCTCCCACCGGGACAGTTATGAGGTTAGGAAGGGTAAGAAGGCCCATTACAAAGCTGTCACAGAAACGGAAAAGAATGGAAGCCGCAGGGGAAGATCATGGCACTACGCCAGCTCTAGAAAAAGATACAACGGAAAAACCACCACAAAGGGTATGGAAAGTACCAGTATAAGTAACTGTAAAGACGTCAATACCAGCTTACCCGCTGACTCAAAAGTTAGAAATAAAATCAGCCCAGTAGACTTAAAAGAGCCAAAAAACGTAAACCAGTCTAACACAGCATCCAGGAGGGACAAAAGAGAAAGAATAGATGAACTAATAAGTATAGAAGGACAGCCCCAAAGGAAGATCCTAAGTACTTACCAGCCAAAAATATACACTAAATTCACCTTCTTAAAAGACCCAAGCAAAGCAATCTTTTCTACCAATTACTTTGTTGAGGGTCTACAACCCCCACTGCAACCTGGGGGAATAGAAACGTCCTTGTCCCAAACAACAGGAAGGACAGTGAAAATACTGAAAACAGTTGCAGAAATACACACGGAGAAAAGCCTATGGCGATAGCCACAAACCACTTAAACATCAAACCGGGGGACAGAACACAAGGAGGACGGACTTCAGAATTGACTGTGGGAGTCAGCAATCCAGTAAGCCCGGAAAGCAAATTGTCTGTAAGTTTAGAAGACCGGATAAAACACCTACGGTGTGGGGTATGTGAGCAAGAGGTTCACTAAATCAGTAAGAAGCCCAGAAAACTCATCAGAGCACCAGGGATTCTATGACCAGAGAGACCAGTTAATTTCCTCTCCTCAACAGCATTTATTGAACGATCAGGAAGGAGGGATTACAACACCCCTGCCAAAAAGTGGTTCTCCATACAAACCAATGAACGCACTATCAGATACTCCGACAGCGCAGAAACAGCAGGGGGGAACAGACCAAATCAACTTCTCCCAGAACCGTCTACAAGAGAATTTGTGCACCACAGACAATGATATGACCTTCTTAGCGTCACAGGAATGGGAGGATCTAGTAGGATCATACAACTTTAAAACCTACTATCAACAAGTCCACGGAAGAACTAAACAAGCTACAAAGTGAGGGGAGCAGAGGGCCCTCAGACATTTTTTGGGTAACTTTACTAAACACCATTCAGCTATCTGCAACAGCACTGCAGTATCAATCTGACAAACTAGACATGCAGTTAACCGTACATCACAGGCTTGCCAAATTTACCTCTGGAATAGACAGGAAACCTAAGGACCTTAATAGCATCATAAAAAGGGAAAAGAAGCAGAAAAACTGTCACAAATAATAAGAAGCGATTGCATCTGCACCCCAGTAATTGATAAGCTGGTCACACTACCAACAATATTAGGAAGCCTTATAGCAGATCTAAAATCAAACACAATGTTGCATCCCATAACGGAGGCCAAGCCTGGAAAAACAGGCCCTAGCGAAAAAGCAACAGGAGCTGACAATTACGCAGCCCACTCTTTTCAAAGATGGTTACTGGTTTCCAAATCTTAAACATACTCCAGAAGACCCCCTCTCAAACAACTCAACTGATGATTGGGCAGGTGAAGAGACACTTGTAAATGCACGTGCCCGCCGCAAACAAAAAAGGAAGGGTAGGAAAAGAAAAACAACAGGAGCAAGCCATATTGAAGAAAACGACTCAGCAGAAGCCAATGGGGACAAAGAGCAAACAATGGAAATCTCAATGAACAACCAAGATAATAAGACATCACCCTTTGATACTAGACAGAAAGCTACAAGGAGCCTAAAAACACTTGAAAAATCAACGTCGACTGCATCTATGAAGTTAACAGTTGAACAGACATTACTGAAGAATAGTAGCTCAGTAACAAATATGCAGCAATATAAAACAACCGAACTGGAAAGCAGCGCACAGAGCAGAGGAAGGAGACCGGCAGAAAATCTGCCTGTTGAAAACACCCAGGCTACAGAAGAGTTCATAGAGGAGCCCTAAAGAATTACCACAGAAACCGCAGAAATTGTAAGCAACAACCTACCCCCTAGCAGAGTTAGACATAACATGGCAACTACGTTTCAGGATATTCTGCCAATGGTAATCGCATATAGAAGGAACAATCCGGCCATAGAGCAGGTGATAGAGGAGCACAGTGGAGCAAGCAAAGCAATCCAAGAAGCCACAAACAATAATCAATTCCCACACAAGATCAAACAAAGAGAAGAAAACACAGGCCAGCTAAACCACATCATTGCTTCTAAGGAGACAGATGTCATTCCATTCATCCCAGAATACAAAACGAGAGGTAGAGGGCACACCCTCAATAGGGGGAATATACTACGACTGATCCATACAATTAAAGAACTGAAACATATCAATACCACAGAATTACTTACAATTGAATTTCAAACCTCATCACATTTTGGAGGAAACTAACAAATTTGCACAGTGGAGGATAAAGCTGAAACCAGGATAAAGACCAGCTCACCCCACACCCCTCCTTGAAGAAAGAAATAAGTATCGCTTAGTAACAGCAAAGTCAATCTTAATGGGCGCTTAGTCACTCGCCAAGGTCCAACGGCACTCTCTCATATACACAAAACGTAAGAATGCAACAATCGGATTCTAGCTGGGCAAACACGCGGTGAGCAATCACAATGGGGGATATGAAGTGATAAAAGGCACTCAGCAAAAGCTGAAGCAACAAAAACCAGAATAACCATCTGGAATATTAATAGTCTGACAAACAAGCTGGAGCATCCGGACACATCGAACTACTTAAAATCATTCGATCTGATTTTACTCCAAGAAACCTGGGAAGAGAATGAGATAGCCATAGTAGGATACACAACACAAACCCATCCAGCATCCAGAGGCTTGAAATTTGGACATTGTTCAGTTGGCCTGATGACATATGCCTCAATTTCAATCATAGGAAAAATGGATTAGATCAAGGCAAAAATAACTCCCCTAAGTGCCATATGGGCAACAATCATAACAATCAAAATCCAACAGGTGGATCAATCACTACTCATAATCAATACATATCTACATCCGAACCATAGACTAAAGGGGTCAAAAGAACTTGTCAACAAACTGGTAAGTATCATGGAAGAGAGGGAAGTGGAGAATCTCATTCTGGTGAGCGATTTCAATCTTTACCTCTTTGGAAAAACATCAGAAGATGAAATAGCACAGGAACTCAATATAGCGTAGGGAATACCAAGTTAAGCCCCAGCAATCCCAAACAAAGAAACAAAATGCTCAATTCAATTATTGAAAGATCTAGAGCAGTTAAACCTGAGGATATTGAAGGGCCGAATTCAAAGAGGACATCCTGCCGGCACTAACATACTTCTCCTCAACCACTTATGTGGAGAAGTGTGGCTCAATGATTAGAGCCGCAGACCCTGATGCAGAGGCCTATCCCGGGACCAGGGTTCAATTCCCTGCCTCGGCGGGTCTTGGGCTCAAAATTCCACGGACCTGATAATTCTGGCCTCGGTGCCTATTCCAATCATAGAGTCCCACTCTGCAACTCTGGGCAATAGCTTGCTTAATCTCCACAACGGCCCCCACAATGCTAAGGATGCCTGGCCTCCACCTTGGGGGTGCCCAGGAGTGGACTTCTCACAGGGAAAACCACAGCGGTATTCGTACAAGCGCCTTGAGACCCTTGCGGGTGAGTAGTGCGCTATACAAGTATCAATTTACATTTACTTTCTCTTACCTCGATTTCACCCTGGTAACTCTTCCACTGTTTGACATCATAAGTTAATTTAGAATGGGTGAAAATGGACAAACCGACCACCTACCACAAGAAATGAAACTAAGTGCAAACAGTGGAAAATACATGGAAACAAGGGAAAGAGCTGGAACAGAGTGCACTGCAAACTTCAGAGGGATAAAATGTAATGTTAATACCATTAAAGAACTATCAACCAACACAAAGTTAATGATTCAACAAAGAAACAGCTTGATAAAAAACTCAAAGGAGGCTTGGTAATGGACCTCGGAACAACATAAGCTACATTACCAAAAATTCCCAAAGGGAACAAACCAGGCTTCCTACAAGGCAAGGTAACCTCATTTGAGATGAAAAATCTGAAACGAAAAATAAACCGAACCCTAAGACAGCTTCATAAAAGAGCACACGATGATGACCTACAAAAGGAGTTACAAAAACTTAAGACATTGCAAAAAAAGAGGATCTGGGATAAGAAAAGGCAAATGAATGAAAATAATGCATGATTCAAAATTGAGGAACTGTGCCAAGTTCTGGAAGACAATTCATAGCCTTCAACGGCCTGGTAACAATGGAGTAAATTTACACATATCAGAATCTGACTGGGAGCATTACCTATCCAATCCTTTCAACGAGGGGGGGACTCAGCTAGAGGAATATCAAAAATAATCGAGAATAATTCATGTGACAACAACACAGGAAGAAACAAACATGTAAAATGGGAAGGCATCACCCAGGTTGAGACCCCAACCGAATAAGCTAACCGTGAGGAGGAAGGAACAACAAGCTCAAAAACGACTTGAAGCTGGAGGGAAAAGAATGATGAAATAACAGCAACAAGAATAAAGCCACAAATATCAAAAGGAAAAGCAGATGGAGCTCCAGGTCCCAACAGAATCTCTCCAATAGTTTTCAAACATGAAGCTGATTTTTGGAGTACAACATTGGTACCAGTCTTTAAGGGAATCAAGGAAACAGCGAAATGTCCATTGTCCTGAACAGGTTCAATAATAAGCCCAATTTATAAGCAAGGCGATAGGAGTAATCCTAGCAACAATCGACTTATTGCCCTAATTGACACTGAGGCAAAGTATTACGTGTGGCTGCTCCTGGAGGAATTAATATTGTAGGCTACCTTAAAACATATCATTCCCGCAAACCAAACAGGTTTTTGTAGATGATCCTATTGATAGAAGCGGCGAAAACAGCAAAGAGCTCGCTATTGCTGTTTCATAGACTATAGCGCTGCGTTCGATCATGCAGAACGTGCCAAACTATGGAAAAAACTGGATAAGTGGGGAATACCAAGACCTCTCCTGGAAACGCTGATTCAACTGCACACTAACACATGGGTCAAAATCAAGCTGGGATCAGGGACGCACCTCTCAAGGCGAATTAATACCACCAAAGGCCTAAAACAAGAGTGCGTTCCTGCCCCCATGCTGTTCGACCTTTTTCTAGCAGACCTGCCAAGGGGACCGGACAAAACCAAATCTCATGCCCCACGGCTGAGAAAAATCTTGTTATCAAATCTTTTATATGTAGACGACTTGGTTTTAATAAGCCGGTCACCAATTGGACTCCAAAACCTTCTAGAAACTACCGATATATGTTCACAGCATAATGCACTAAAGAATCACTTAAATAAATCAAAAGTAATGACAGTGAACTATAATAGGACAATGAAACCCTCATGGTTCCTGGATGGGCAGAGACTAGACCGTGTAACCAACTACAAGTATCTTGGGGTAATATTGGACTGCAGAGGTTCGTTTTAACCTCAAGTAGAGGCTATGCGTCGGAAGGGCACCACATTTTACTTCTCAATGAAGCTCCTGATGAAAATCCTCCGTGATCGAACACTGGATCCTCTCTTACAAGTGATCAGAGCAGGACTGCGGCCTATGATCACATATGGGGTTGAAC
This sequence comes from Lissotriton vulgaris, assembly GCF_964263255.1. Taxonomy (NCBI): domain Eukaryota; kingdom Metazoa; phylum Chordata; class Amphibia; order Caudata; family Salamandridae; genus Lissotriton; species Lissotriton vulgaris. The sequence goes on from NC_141689.1 coordinate 1,478,352,728, forward strand.
CAATGTTAGGGAAGGATGCGTTAGCTGTAGACAAAATATTCACTAGAACATACAGAGCATGTTTTCAGCTGCCTATGTGTCGCCCGCCCAAATACGCCTTGAATTCGGCCTTTAGAGACAAACTGTGGAGAGAAGAGGTGCGTACATAAAAAGTTGGCATAAAATCAGAGGCGCAGAACAAGGATCTCCTTTGGGCAGAGCTGTCAACCCGAGAAAAATCACCTGTTAAGAAGTACCTATCAGAATCACTGGAGAATCTCGAACTAACAAACCTCTAGGAGACATCCGCAGATAATAAGAGCTTTAAAAAGATAGTGACAAAAGTAACTAAAATTGTATCAGTAATAGAAGAGACGGAAATTCTGGCCAAGAGGGCTTATGGTTGGACAGTATTGAATGATTATAAAACACTTAAACCACAAGCATATCTGAACATGGGACTACCACGGAAGACAAAAGCAAACTTCTTAAAATTACGCTTCGGTATTCTACCAATCCTTCCTCACATGGCACCCTGGAAAAGGAGAGAAGGAGAACAGTCCTGCTGCCTCTGTGGTATACGTAAAGAGGACTTAACACACATAATCTGTATTTGCCCAAACTTGGTGGCCATAAGGCGTGCCTTACTACGATTAAAATGGAACGAAAATGGAGTAAGAAGCTGCAGGAAAGCTGTGAAGCTGTGTGTTTAAATCCAGAGAAAACTCAACCTTCCTGCTTATTAACAAACTAGTTTGACATAGTGGCTAGCATACTCAAAGGCTTATAGAATGGTGCAGGAAGTATAGCACGCAGCTAAGACACTTTTGTTAATCACAGAGGCAGCCCGTCTAGATTCAGGTCAGCTAAAATCAAGATAAGTACTCTGAAGCACAAGCACTTTATTATCCTTGAAATGGATTGTACAGATAAAGAAATTGTGTTCGATACGATTTTTAACTTAAGAGTTAATCACTTTTATCTGTAATTGTACAAAGACAAGGATGTACATGATTTTACCTTCAACGTTTAATGTTTTGTCTTTTTATATTGAGAGTTTTAATTACCTGTACAATAAATTCAAATTCAAATTCACATTTTCCACTGTGACGGAAATATACTTAAACCAACCGAACTATCCTTTGTCTCCTGTGAACATATAATACCTATTATTTCTAGTCATGGGATATTGTGATCATCTGGCGCTTTTACATCTGGAACTCTGGCCAAAGTTTGTGGTAGGCCAGCATAAGCAGCCTAAATAAAAACATGGAAGTTAAACTCTGATGACATATCTAATATGAAAACATTTGTTTTTATTCTGTTATCATTATGTCGATGATATATCATTCTGTGCTGTATAAATTGTCAAAATCAGATTTTTCATTTTAATGGGAAAATTGGTGTCTCTGGTCCCTCAGGCAGATCATTATCGTGCCAAAAGACAGTAGAAACATGAGGTGGAGATATTACAAATGTCAATGCATCCTAACAGTCGCGAGTCTGTCGGGATTGATTCTTGGTATGGGCTACAGACACACACTCTATTAGTCCTTGACCCTCTGACACTAAACCACAGGCCTGTAAGATTGTTCAATGCAGTCTAGTGTTTGGGAGGGCGGAGCTAGAAACAGGAACAGGAGGAGCCGGGACCGGCTAGTGGGCAGTTAGAGTAGGGACAGGGACACAGAAGGAGGCACATAATAAAGCTCCTATAAAGATATACCTTTGTTTGTCATTATTGATCCAAGATACGACAACTGGCGACGAGGGTGGGATTGGTGTGTCTACCACCCACAGAACCCTACAGGAGTGTCCCGTCCCGAGCAGAGCAAGAAAAGAAGAAGGGCTCCTGTGAGAATCGAGAGGCCAGTAGCGGGTGACCCTGTTCCCCAGTCAGGCGACTGTGTGGAGCCCAAAAGGAGCCGAAACAACAAGCGCTGGGGCGTTTGAGAAGAGAAGCACTCGATCGCGCCAAAAACGCGACTCACGTCTGATGCGTCCAAGTCGGCACGCGCTGAAAGAGCAGAGGTCGGGAGCCAACTCCCACTCTGCCCGTCACCTCAAGTTGTAAAGAATTGCCCCCTGCTAGTTGGCACTGCCCCAAGAAGGCCTGCTGACCAGTGCCATTGAGCGTTGCACAAACGGAGCTCTAGTGGCACATGACATCGGGATCTCACCCCCGATGCATGAGATTCTGCAAGGTGTTGCCGAGTGAGTGCGGGACCCGAAGAAGCAAGGTGGGAGCCCACCCCAACCTTACCTGAACGTGGTAGCTGTAGCACAGGTGTGGAGATCTGGGAAGTGCTGCCACTGAGACCAGCTGCCGGTGAGTCCTGTTTGAATTGATCCGGGTGAATGGACTGTGAGGAAGTCTCGTGGGAACCGAGACTTCAATGACGGCGGCCATTTTGAAGTCAGCAGGCAATAAAGACAGTTCCCTGTGGAAAACAGAGGCGGCCATTTTGAAGTCAGGCAGGGCTAGGAAAAGCAACAAGCACAAGTCGGTGCAAGTGTGAATTGGATAGCAAACCCGAGTCAAGGCAAGAATAAAATAGAAACAAACAAGCACGAGCCAATGCAAAGGTGACAAACAAGTACAAGCAAGAAGTGGCAAAAGGCCAAACAAGCGTTGGCGAACAAAACGAGAGGCAAGCAAACAAGCCTAAACAAGCACAAGAAGTGAATCAAACAAGTAAACAAGCAATATAAAAAAATTTGATGAAACAAGCATAAGCAAATGCAAAAGACAACGGTGGCACAAACCGAAGAGGGCAGAATTGCAGAAGACCCAGAAGAAGGCAGTACCAGAAACAAGCGAAGATCGCACTAAATGTAAACAAGTACGAGTATACGAAACATGAAGTGAAAGGAGCAAAGGGCCAATGAACACAGCAAACACTGGCAAGTGCAAGGTATGCACTAAAAACAAGCACAAGCCCGGACAAACCTCGAATACGACAAACACAAGCAAAGGCAAGTGCCAAAGTAAACGTTCAGCACCTTGTGAAGACAAACAATTCAAAAATAACAGAGGCTAATAAAATAAATGATCCACAAGTATGAGCAGATGAATGTCCAGGAAGCCTTCCCTCACCAACGAAGTGATTGAAGGACCCGTACTGGTCCAGGAGAGATACATGAACGAACAAGATGTCAAATGTGCCAGGCACCATCGCGGAAGAATCATCAACTACCTGCAGGTAGCACGCAACACCAAAGAAAGCGGGAATTCGCAGAGCTACGAGTCATGCATGGTGCAGCTGAATGGTGGCCATTTGACCTCAGGAGATCCAAGCTTCAAGTTCAAGTTCAAGAATTTGTATAGCGCACTACTCACCCAGAGGGTCTCAAGGCGCTTGGGGAGGGGGTTCATTATTTATCGAATAGTCAGGTTTTAAGTTCTTTTCTGAAGGAGATGTGGTTTTGTGTGAGGCGGAGGTGAGTGGGGAGTGAGTTCCAGGTCTTGGGCGCCAAGTATGAGAAGGATCTACCTCCTATGGTGGATCTTTGGATACGCGGGACTGCGGCGAGGCCTTGATTGGAGGATCTTAGTTGGCGGTTGGGTGTATAGAAGGATAGTCGAGGCATTCAGGTCCTATTTTGTAGAGGGCCTTGTGTGCGTGGGTGAGGAGACAGAAAGTTATTCTCTTGTTGACGGGAAGCCAGTGGAGGTCTTTCAGGTGGCCGGTAATGTGATCTTGGCGAGGGATGTCCAAAATGAGTCTCGCCGATGCGTTTCGGATGCGTTGGAGTTTTTTCTGTAGTTTGGCTGAAATTCCGGCGTAGAGGGTGTTTCCGTAGTCAAGCCGACTCGTAACCAGTGCGTGGGTGACAGTCTTTCTTGTCTCGGTGGGGATCCAATGGAAGATTATTTTGAGCATACGAAGTACGTTGAAGCATGAGGATGAGATGGCGTTGACTTGTCTGGTCCTCGAGAGGGAGGAGTCTAGGATGAAGCCTAGGTTACGAGCGTGGTCTGTGGGTATGGGTGCAGAGCCCAGATCCGAAGGCCACCATGAGTCGTCCCAGGCAGAGGGGGATGATCCGAGGATGAGCACTTCCGTTTTGTCTGAGTTAAGTTTTAGGCGGCTGTTTTTCATCCATATGGCTACATCTTTCATGCCTTCGTGGAGATTGGTTTTGGCGGTGTTGGGGTCATTGGTGAGGGAGAGGATCAGCTGGGTGTCGTCCGCGTAGGAGATGATGTTGAGGTTGTGTTGGCGCGCAATGGAAGCGAGTGGACTCATGTAAACGTTGAAGAGGGTGGGATTAAGAGATGATCCTTGTGGTACACCGCAGATGACTTCAGTGGCCTCTGATTTGAATGGGGGGAGGCGGACTCTCTGGGTTCTTCCGGCGAGGAACGAGATGATCCAGTCCAAGGCTTTACCTTTTATGCCGATGTTGCTGAGGCGTTGTATGAGGGTGCTGTGACAGACAGTGTCGAAGGCGGCGGAGAGGTCGAGTAGAATGAGGGCCACTGTTTCTCTGTTTTCCAGTAGTGTTCAGATGTCGTCTGTTGCTGCGATGAGGGCAGTTTCGGTGCTGTGTTTGGCTCGAAAGCCGGATTGTGAGGGATCGAGGGAGTTGTTGGATTCCAGGAAGGCGGCGAGTTGGCTATTGACGGCTTTCTCAATGACTTTGGCCGGGAATGGGAGGAGGGATATGGGGCGGTAGTTTTTAAGTTCAGAGGGGTCTGCTGTGGGTTTCTTCAGGAGGGCGCTGACTTTGGCGTGTTTCCAACTTTCTGGGAAGGTAGCAGAGTTGAAGGAGCAGTTGATGACATCACGGAGATGGGGTGCGATGATGGAGTCTGCTTTGTTGTAGATGTGGTGGGGACATGGGTCGGTTGGCGAGCCAGAGTGGATGGAGGTCATTAGGCGGGTGGTGTCTTCAGTGGTGATTGGGTTCCAGGCGTTGAGGTAGTTGGAGGGTGGTTTAGGTTCTGAGGTGGGTGGGGAGGATTGTTCGTTGGAACTGTTTTTGAAGCTGTTATGTATGTCAGCAATTTTGTTGTAGAAGAAGGAGGATAACGAGTCGCAGAGTTCTTGGGAGGGAGTGATGTCGTTTGAGGCTGTGGCGGGGTTGGTGAATTCTTTGACGATGTTGAATAGTTCCTTGCTATTATGTGCGTTGTTATCGAGTCGGTTCTTGAATGCTGATTCCTTGGTGGATCAAATCAGCTGGTGGTGTTTGCGGGTGGCTGATTTGAAGGTGGTCATGTTGTCGGTGGTTGGGTTTTTTCTCCATGTTTTCTTGAGAGTACGGCATAGCTTCTTGGATTTCTTAAGGTCATCGTTGAACCAGGGGGCCTTTTTGTTGTCTTGTTTGGTGTGATGGTTTTTCATGGGTGCTAAATCGTCAGCGCTGTGAGTGATCCATTGTTTGAAAATGATGGCAGCTTGGTTTGGGTCCGAGGAGAGGGCGGGTGGGTTCTGGTTGAGTGATGTGAGGAGTTGGTCGGTGGTGATTTTGTTCCATTTTCTCCGGGGGATAGGTTGTGGGGGGTTATGGGTCGAGGTGGTTTTGTAGCTGAAGTGAACACAACAGTGGTCTGTCCAATGGAGAGCTGTGGTGTGATCGAAGGAGATGTGTTTGCTGGAGGTGAAGATTGGGTTGAGCGTATGTCCGGCTATATGGGTGGGGGTGTCAATAAGTTGTTTGAGACCAAAATTGGCCAGGTTGTCCAGAAGGGTGGTGGTGTTGCTGTCGTTTTTCTTTTCCAGGTGGAAGTTGAGGTCTACCAGTAGGATGTAGTTCTCGGATGCGAGGGCATGTGGACTGATGAAGTCAGTGATGTCTTCGCTGAATTGTTACGGGTTCCTGGTGGTCTGTAGATGAGGGTGCCTTTAAGTGTGGTCCTGGGGTCGGTGTGGATCTGGAAGTGGAGGTGTTCGGCAGTTGCAAGGATATCGTCGGAGCTGGTCGTGATTTTGATGGTGTTCTTATGGACGATGGCGATGCCTCCTCCTGTTTGGTTGGTGCGGTCTTTTCGGACGATCTTGTAATTGTCAGGGATGGCAATGGCGATGTCGGGTGCTGATGATTCGTTCATCCAGGTTTCTGTAAGGAAGGCGATGTCCGGTGAAGCAGAGTCGAGTAGGTCCCAGAGTTCAGTGGCGTGTCTGTGATTCGAGCGGGTGTTCAGCAGGATGCACTTCAGGTGATTAGAGTCAGAACTGTGTTTGGAGTTAGTTGATTTGGTGTGGGTCTTGATGCAGTTGAACTTGCAGGAGTGGCAGGTGAAGGGGCCGTGGGTACGTCCTGGGGCAGCCTCGTAGCATTGTGCTGTGCGACCGGGGTTAAGGGCTAAGAGGGTGGCAGTGTCGTACGTTATGCGGGATGAGTGCTGTTTGCGAAGACCAGGGGGTCTGGCGCTGGGCGCGGTCCAGGCGCGGACGGGCGTAGACGGGCTTACCTTTGGCGCACCTTCGGCGCGCCTTGGGCGCGTCCGCTGCGCATGAACGCTGCACGCAAGCTCATCTGTCATATGTGGAAAGTGGAAGGGGAGGGTCGAGGGGGGGTCAGCTGGGAGGCGGGAGCGGGGTGGAGCTCAGGGCAGGGAGGCACAGCCACAACAACCAAAATGGCCGCAAGCAATATTGATTGAGGATTGGGGCACACTCGTAAATAGCGCTATGCAGACGGTAATGGCGCCGGCACAATCAGGCACGAATCTGCAGGCAGCACAGCACAGATACTTGTTATTGTTAAAGCGCACCTTGGCAGTCAAGCGCTACGATCAATTTTAAAAACAGTGATAATTAATGATAAACAAGTCGAGGCAGTCTAGCGCTACGAGCTATGTGCGATAATTAATTAATCTGCTTAAAGCGAGCAAGGCGAGTTGAGCACTTAGCAGTCTGGCGGTGGGCGTTGCGATACCAGGCGATGCAGGGAGCAGCAGGGAGCAGCGTGTGGAGCGACCTCTTCTGCTGGGAGCAGGGCGGTCACAGCGTTAAGACGGTACAGTGAGATAAACAGTATCCGTGGGAGGGGGGGTCATCTGGGAGGCGGGAGCGGGGTGGAGCTCAGGGCAGGAAGGCACAGCCACAACAACCAAAATGGCCGCAAGCAATATTGATTGAGGATTGGGGCACACTCGTAAATAGCGCTATGCAGACGGTAATGGCGCCGGCACAATCAGGCACGAATCTGCAGGCAGCACAGCACAGATACTTGTTACTGTTAAAGCGCACCTTGGCAGTCAAGCGCTACGATCAATTTTAAAAACAGTGATAATTAATGATAAACAAGGCGAGGCAGTCTAGCGCTACGAGCTATGTGCGATAATTAATTAATCAGCTTAAAGCGAGCAAGGCGAGTTGAGCACTTAGCAGTCTGGCGGTGGGCGTTGCAATACCAGGCGATGCAGGGAGCAGCAGGGAGCAGCGTGTGGAGCGACCTCTTCTGCTGGGAGCAGGGCGGTCACAGCGTTAAGACGGTACAGTGAGGTAAACAGTATCCGTGGGAGGGGGTGGTCAGCTGGGAGGCGGGAGCGGGGTGGAGCTCAGGGCAGGGAGGCACAGCCACAACAACCAAAATGGCCGCAAGCAATATTGATTGAGAATTGGGGCACACTCGTAAATAGCGCTATGCAGACGGTAATGGCGCCGGCACAATCAGGCACGAATCTGCAGGCAGCACAGCACAGATACTTGTTATTGTTAAAGCGCACCTTGGCAGTCAAGCGCGACGATCAATTTTAAAAACAGTGATAATTAATGATAAACAAGGCGAGGCAGTCTAGCGCTACGAGCTATGTGCGATAATTAATTAATCTGCTTAAAGCGAGCAAGGCGAGTTGAGCACTTAGCAGTCTGGCGGTGGGCGTTGCGATACCAGGCGATGCAGGGAGCAGCAGGGAGCAGCGTGTGGAGCGACCTCTTCTGCTGGGAGCAGGGCTATCTTAACTCACTGAAGCGTACTGAGATAGTCGTGCCAGGGGCAGACAACACACAATAGTCATCTGGGAGCGGCGAATTTTACCAAATTCAAAGGAAACGACCAAACAAAGACTAGCAGCTGAGGAGGGTCAGCAAAAGAAGACAGGAAGAAGGAAACAGTCCTGAGACATTGTCATGCCAGCACATTCCACCATCATGTCGGTGAGAGAAGAAACACATACATGTAGCCCCTGCTTTGGAGTGCCACCCCCAGTGACACAGACCGGCAACCAGAGCCTGGGTCCCAAATGGAACCGGTGGTTGGAATCGCTGGATGCATTTCTTGACATAACCGGACAGCGAAGAGATAGCAAACGTCTACTGCTACTACTTCAATTGGTGGGTCATGAAGGCCGACGCCTAATCAGAAACTTTTCAGCAAAGGATACAGGGACATATAGAAAACTCAAAAAGACGATACGTGCTCATTTCACCACAAAAGAAGATGTAGATCATGAACGCATCGTCTTCAATGCAGCACGGCGGGAACCAGGGGAATCATTATCAAACTTCATAACGAGGCTACAGAAGTTGGTACGATACTGTCAATTCAATACACTCACAAATGAGGAAGCGATTCGTCTCCGGGCAATTGAGAGCTGTTCAAAACCAGATGCACAGCGCAAGATACTTCGGAGGCAACTCTCGCTAAAAGAGATCATCAGGAGGGCTGAAGCTGGAGAGCGAACCAAAGTGAGAGAATTGTCAAGAGAATTGCATGTCAACGCAAGAGAAGAAAATAAGCGAAAGGAGACATCCCTCATGGCAGAGCATAAAACCCAAAGAGACAGCCAAAACCAGAAAGAGGGAGGGCGAAGACAGACTCAAAACAAGACAGCAGGAGAAACAAAGTGACATGAAATACCTTGAGACAACAACACGAAGACAAAAGACTGGAATGGTCCAGGATCATGACAGCCCCACCGACATAACCTCAGAGAGTCATTCAACCTCAAAGAGTCACTCAACAAATAGTACAAACTATTCTGAGGAAGAGTCAAGTAGGACAGACCACATGGATGGAACCGATGACAGCCTGCTCAACAATTATGAAGGACAGACGAGCTACAGAACAACAGACCTGTCACGTCAACTCTGGGAGCCGATACACAAGCACACCCGACCAATCTACGGTTCACCGATTTTTATAGACGAGTCAGAAGAAGCATACAGCCGAGGGAAACACCACCCCCAGGACACAGACAACAGAGCCCCCAACAAGCGAGAGAAAGAAAGAAACGCCATAAGACTGGGTGATTCACTCAAACACCCGAAAATGATAGGCAAGCCCTCTCAGGACAACCGTGACAATGAGGGAACTGAGAAGAGACAAGTCACATCATACGAGAGGGGCAGCGACAAAAAGCCTTGGGATCGAACAAAAGAAATAAACGCTTGGTTTTCAGACAATCTCTCCACGGCAACTGCGTGGGAGAAATGTCAAGAGACATACCCCAAGAAATGTCCCAAAGACAGTTCTGACTCTAAAAGCAGCTCGTCACAGTCTACCCATTCTAGAAGTGTATCAGGCAAAACACACTTGAAAGAAGGGTCCCGAAGGAAATCAGCAAGAGACTTCCCTGATTCAGAAGACATGTCAGTACGATCACTCGGATCAACGGAATCAAGTTCAAGACAAACCCCATGGCATCGATCACTTGAACGGACATTGAACTCAGAGAATGTTCCACCCGTCCAAAGCAACACATCTCACGTCGATGGTTCGGAACAATCGTTCACCCTGTCAAGCAACTTGTCCTGTCTGTTGCAGTCATATCCGGATCTGAGGAAGGTACCGTCACGCCTAACGGGGTTTGAGAGGTTGACCCCAAGGGTTTTCAGAAAAGAGACAATCATATGGGACATTATACACTGGTGTGGGAAAAGACCGTCTCCTCACTCCGTCAAAAAGACAATGTGTGTTGGCAAAAATGGATCCGCATCACGAAGACAAGAGGGGATGGGAACGGTACTTGCTCATGCTCCAGTACTCAAAGCGTTCAACATTCACAAACACGAGTGGGAGCAGATGGGACAAATAGAGCCCGCAAATGAGTCCCAAAACCGAACCAGGACACTCAGTGCAGACAATGTCTTATCAGGCAATGCCCTATCGTCCAATACGCAGGGCTGGGAACACAAGAGCATTGATGCCCCTGACCGAATGGATAAAAGAAGTGAAACCACAAGCGGATGCCTGGAAAAACAAGTGTCACAATGGAAAACAGACTGCCACTACCGTGCTGAGATATCAGTAGTCCCACAGCAAAAGGAAAGCATGACAACTGTGGAATCTGAGAACAAGCAGTTCATGGACAATGTCTCACATTTTCAAGAATGCGCTCCTGTGGTCAAAGATGTTTGTGTTAAGACACCAGCAAGATCGACCAAAGACAGGCCCCTCACTGATTCGACCTTACTGATGCTTGAAGACCGGACTGAATCTGAACTCATGCATGGGGACACCTTCCTGTGGCACAAACAGACTGTCTGCCGACTCTTGAGGTTGAGGGGATAAGTGCGAACTTGGTAGAAGTTAATTTCATTTTGTTAAGAAAGGGGGAGATGTAACATTGTTCAATGCAGTCTAGTGTTTGGGAAGGTGGAGCTAGAAACAGGAACAGGAGGAGCCGGGACCGGCTAGTGGGCAGTTAGAGTAGGGACAGGGACACAGAAGGAGGCACATAATAAACCTCCTATAAAGATATACCTTTGTCTGGCATTATTGATCCAAGATACGACAAGGCCAACTGCGCCAAATTGGGAAACTGCTTCAACAGAGAAGCGGTAATATAGTCAATGGAAATCCTATTTTATTGCCGTATTTCAACATCATGTGTTGCGTGCTGTGCAGAGAGATAAATCCGCTCTTCACCTGTAGCATCCCCCAATTCTTGCGGTAGTGATTAATCCTCCAAAACCTTAATTATTTCATTGGGCATTGACTCATGCTCCTCCATCATTGCTCACCCATCCTCTCTATCTAAGTCTAGAAACCGTTCCTCACACTTCCTCTCTAATACGTTATCAGGTGCTCTTGTGGCTCAGGGGCTATGTCAGTAACTTGTGGTGGAGAAGCCCCGCTACAGTGTTCTGACTGGCACAAATGACCAGGCTATTTACACTTGAAGCAAGTGCTATCTAATGGGACCTGGAGTGCTGTTTTTTTTCCTCTAGATAGGCCTCTGCCCCTTCATTTACCCAGTTTTCTTGTAATTGGATTATTGTTAGTGCCACCAACATTTTCCAAACTCTTGCTATCCTAATCCATTTCCTTATTCTTATTTGTCTGTGGATACTCCTGCCACAGTGCAAGTAACCTTGAGCCATGCACACAATGCCCTTGAGCAAAATCTATGGTTTCCTGTATAAGGGATGGTATGTCATCGTTATTGAGGCACGTGGGTTGGTGTCTCCTCTCCCCCTCCATTTTAGAGATACAATTGCTGCCCTACTGCATTATAAACTGTTCATGCACTCTAGACAGAAGGGACCTCATTTATGAGGCCGTGCGTCACTTTTACGCCGCTGGTGCGTCACTTTTTGTGAAGCACCAACAGCGTAAAAAATGTGCCTTGTTGCACCATATTTACAAAGTGACGCATCTAGGTAGATGCATCACTTTGTAAACCCTTGCGCTACATTATACCTGCGCCAGGTATAATGTATGCGGGGGGGGCATTCTGATGCAAGACAGTGTCATAGAAGTGACGCAGTGAAATCTTTAAGATTTCACTGCGCCACTTCTAGGACACAAATGCGTCAATTTCTTACGCCTGCCTCACAGCAGGCGTAAGATTGACGCAGGTCCTTTCACATGGGGCTTGCCCCATGTGAAAGGACACATTGCTGGAGTTGCGTCACTTTTGTGACACACTCCATCAATGCGTCATTTTTGCACCATACAGATACGTCAGAAATACTGACGTATGTGTAACTCCTTGCGCCATGATGCGTCATACTGTAAATATGACGCATCATTGGTCTCGCAAGGAGGGCGCAGTGAAAAATGACGCATCGCTGTTTTCAGCAGGGATGCGTCACTTTTCATAAATGAGGCCCACGGAGGGGGCAACACATTCACAGACACATATCATGTGCGATCAGCCATGCACAATGTTATTAGTGAAAGCAAAAAAAAAAAACATTCTGGCCATTTCATCAATCAGAAAACAAGACTGCTGCTACTAGTTCACCATGAAGCACCCACAAGTGGGAGAATGCAAAGAGAAGTGGTGAACCCTGCATTCACTCACACATTCATCCACGTACAAATAAGCAAAGAATTCTCCCACAGAGCAATGGGAGAAAAGGGGTCACTGGATGCACACAGAAAAATTCACAAGCACAGCAAAACAAAGAAACGATATATACCACATCGCAATCCAATCCTGAAAGACATAATCTACAGCTAAAAAAACAGTAAACAACACCTTAAATCTCTTGTCATTAATCTTGCCTGGCATTAGAGGTTAATCCATAATGGCTTCCACAACATTTCCAGAGAAACAAATCGTTTGGCACCCCAGACCACAGCACTCACGATGCTCTCAGGGATCGTGGTAGCAGGTCACCCCCTTTCATTCTCTCACTCCACCTTGTCCACAATCATCAGGAAAGAGATACGAAGAAAGTATATATTTATTTGAAATATTGTGCTCTAATATGTAGTAACTGTGCCACAACTAACAAACAAATACAGGTCAGTAACATCATAAGCATGATTAGGAAACCAAACACAATAAAAATCTCTCTCATATTATCTGAGAGATTTTGTATTATAGATAATAGATCTCTGGGCTTCATGGCAGACCCCATGCCTTACAATTTGTTTCAAGTAAGTATGTGCCTGATAAGCCATTCTTCAACATTTCATGCATATATCAAAACAATATTAATTTCAACAAATATTCATAACATTATATAATTTTCAAAAAATCTTCATCCGTAGAATCCATTACATTCTTGTTTTGCCCTGTGCATTTCGAGAAGAAAGTCCCTTCCTCAAGGGCTTGTATGTGAAAATAAATTCAAAAACATATTTCTGTCAAACCAAAACTTCATATCCAAGTATGGACAATAGCCATCACTAGTTTAAAACGTCAGTACCTCCCCAATCTGTCTCCCCATGTTAGTATCACCATAGTGAACAGCCCAGTAAATGATCAATCCATTTATGAAGACATTTTTAATTAGTGGTATTCAATAAATGTTATTTGTATACAAGGTCAAAATTGAAAATTAAATGCATTCTGCAGTGCGCACTAGGATTCAGGCACACACTTACTTGAAACACATTGTAATCATTCTAACAGGAAACAGGCAGCTCCCTGGCCGGGTGCAGCACACATAAATTGTGATTAGTTGTTTTGAGAATTGGTATATTCAGGCAAAACAAGGTGTGCAGCACTTTCACATTTTTCAAGACCCCATACCTTAGCATACATAGATAGATGTTCTACATCCCAGCTGACTCAGCTCTTTTGTCTCAGGACCTTTGGTCTGTCTGCAAGTCTCTGCTCTGTGTGTGCCTAGAATGACATGTCCCGGGTTATATGACAAAATGTGTGTTCCCAAAAACAGCAGCTGGGTGTCTATATTATGTCTAGGTGTTAGTGTTCGAAGACAGAGAATAATAAAAAGCGTGTTGTTTGAGTGCTGCCTAGGCTGTGCAGACTAGATCCCATGAAATGCACAAAATACAACTACATGTGCTGACTATATGTGAAAATAAAATATCGCACAAAAGCAAGCGTGCACTTTGGTAACATGTGCAAAGCAAAAGCGGCCTACAACGTGATTACTTAGGCTAACATAGGGAACCACAACAATGTCCATGCAGGAAACACAAAACACTACCACTCAAGATTCAGCATATTCTATTCCTATTATCACAAATACATTCATATGTCAAAGGATCTGCCCACCAGCGTCACTTCCGCATGATCTATATTTTTTTGTGAAATGGCTTGTCTATGCTCTTATATATTACAAAGGCTTCTATCCCTGACATAGTTATGCACCACCTCTAGATGCTAGCCTCTTAAAATCCAGTTGACCTTTTTGCAATGTTTCCAAAACACTACTGCCAAAAATAAAGTCCTCATTATATTTAAATTCCACTGGTTGAATAATTTAATCCATTAGGCAATAAAATCTGCGCAGGAAATGGTTACAAATTGTTCCATCTCTCAGCCCAGGCTGTAATGAAAACATACTAAAACATAGATTTTCTTGCCCATTCAGTCATGTCCTTTTGAAGATCTGGTTGACAGATGGATTGAAATGTCCAGAAGCACGTTGTGTGTCCATGAAGTGACAGGGCCACTAGGATCTCAACAGATGACTGGAATTCTTAGGGACCCTAACCAGTTTCACTTCAAAGGCAGCCTAGGAAAAGGCCCTCAGAAGTCTTTTCTAATCTTATATTGTGTTTGCAATGTAATAAGCAGCACCAGCAACTACAAAATGCCAAATTGTCAATAGGCAATAGTGACAATTGTAGACCTCATTTGCTTTGGATTAGCGACAGGAAAATGATCCTCTGACTTGTGGTGATGATGGACATTGGGCCATATGTATGAAGGCAATTTTGCGATCGCAAACACCGAAATTCGCAGAATTTTGGCATTTGCTATCGCAAAATTGCTAAGTGGTATGTATGTAAGCAATACAGCCTTGCAAAATAAGAAATCGCAAATTTACGATGCCCTATTTTGTGATTGCATTTAAGGAATCGCAAATTGCGATTTCTTTGAAAAATCCACTTTTTTCCTTTTTTCAAGGTGCCATGTGGCACACATACATGCCCTTAGGGCATGTATGTGTGCCACATGGGCACTCATGCACATTTCAGGGGTGCAACAGGGTGTCCTTTTGACACCCTGGCACCCTTGAAATTGCATTCTCAATTTGCGATTCTCTAATTGCGAATCACAAATTGAGAATGTCTTCGCATTCATTCCTAAGGGCCTCTAGGCCCATAGGAATGAATGGGGAGGTATTCCTTAATTGAGAATTGCAATTTGCGATTCGCAATTAAGGAATATGTAGGATACGCAAAATTATTTGCAAATCTTACATACATACCATTTTGCGATTCTCAAATAATGATTCCCTAAAAATCGCTATTTGAGAATCGCAAAATGTAACTTTCATACATATGGCCCTTTGTCTCTTACTTGGCTTATTTGTTTCAATTGCTCAAGTATCCACCAGGCATTTCAGGGAGTTAAGTACGGCTGCTGTGTGAAACGGACATGCAGCCTGACAGTATGACCTGACTACTTATATACTAAGGCTACAAATTCTTGTTTCTGACACATTGCACCCAACCTTCCCATATTTCTTTGGACACTACTTAACTTTGAATCCCACTAAAATTTCCACACAGGAAGATTCAAAATCCACTGACTTTCAAATGTTCCCTAAATGGATTAATTTTTTGTTCTAAGTTTTGAGAGCGCAGCTGCCAAACAGATTTATTGCTAACAGTATAGCTAGAATGAACTTTATGTTTGCCCCTTTTAGACATTGGTTTCCTTAACCAGCCTCTTTCAACCGTTGGCTTGAGACTTTGTCAATCATGTCTTTGTTCAGCTCAGTGGAGTATTCAACTATTTCCTACTGCTGTTTGGGTTTATCTTTTAACCTCCACTCCAGTGCATGTATTGAATGTCATGAGGAACTACTTTAAAACTATAGCCTCCTCTCTTTGCTGCTGCTGGCTCACTCCTGTTTGTCTTGCTCTAAAGTGCTAATGATGTATGTATTAGCACTTCAAAACCAGATCTATTGACCTTACTTATTCTTGTTGCATTTTACTACAATGCCAACTTCCACCATTTCATTAGCTAGGACTCCTTTATTTCAAATGCCCTGACTGCGTTTATCAGCCAGAGACCTCACTCAAATCTTTAACCCACTTCTGAAAGCTTGACGCCTTAGAAACTCACTCCAAGTGCCCTAGTATTCTGGATTCAGGCTCAAATCTGTTGTTTAAAAAGTGATGCAATCTTGAAGCAAAATTTATTCCAGGATTTACTGAACCATGCAAAGCCCGATTTGCATGGCATAGTGTAAAAATACCACAATGGAGTGCGAAGTGCTGCCTTGCATTACTTTGCATCAAGAGGTGCTCATTGCTGGAGTGCAAGCATTCCCATGCATCCACCCATGGATTTTTACACAAAACCAGCTTTACTAAAATCAGTAAACCTGGGTTTGTGCCAAAATGGTGTGCCTACCTGAAAAGTGTATACTCCTCCTTGTATCCTCTTTCCATGCATGCTGCTTTCTGTAACACACATAGAATGAAGGAAATGCCTCCCTCTAAGGATAGTTTTAGTGTGGAAAGGTACTCTTCCTGCTTAAAAACAATCCTTCCAGTAACACAAGCAACTTTACACCATGGCCCAAATGTGCCTGCATTGGTGCTAAGATGCCTTAAGAGTACCAGCACTATGAGACAGCTGAGGTGTGCAATATCTCAGTAAATATGGCATATTTCTGCTCTCTTCCTTTCACACAACTCAGTGCTGCAAGTTTCCTTACTGTGTTGTGTTGCTTTGCAGTGCATTGCGTGAAAGGTTAGTAAACTGCCCCTCAGTTTGAAGCAAGGGTCAGGAGAAATTTCCATTATGCCAGTGAAGTTTTGACAATGGTAGAGAGCCACTGGGACCATATTATATCCCAATTGTGCAAAGGGGGCCTGCCAGTGGAAGCAGGTGATGGTTTCCTTCACTATCATTGTGAATTGGTGTTGTCAAAAGACAGGAATGCAGCCCATTGGCATATTGATCAATATTGGAAAAAAGTGGACCTCCTTAGGGGTATGGTAATCAGTTTTAATAGCGCTCTATAAGCTGCAGACATCGGTGATATGAATTCTATAATAGTTGATTCCTTCCCAACGATGCTGTAATAGATAAAATTGTTGTGGTCACATCCAGCTGAGAAACTGCACCCAAGATTGATGAAACTACAAAATAATGGCTGGTTTGACCCAGAGTACCTTGTTGTTATACAATAGGGTTTTAAATGTATTCATTTTTCAGTGTATCTATAAACTACATGAAGTGATATTTCGGCAGCTCAGAATGGTGTACAAAAGCTTTTATCTCCAACACTGGGAAAAGTTATACATGTGGGTTGGATTGTCATATTGGTCCAAATTAATAAATGGTAAAAGTCATTTCAAGCAGCTATATACCAGCTTATGACCTGATAATAACATAGCTGCAGTGAACAGCAAGGGGTGTGTTGGTGAAAAAGGGCTATATTGGTCCTAGACCCTGGGGTAGAAAAAGCTATACTCAGTATGAAAAATAACAAAGCACATTGCCCAGATCTAATCCCTCCTGAATTATATTGTGTAGAGTCCAAAGTATAGTTTTGGATACTTACCCAGGTACTTATTGCTGTTTTTCAAGAGAAATGGTTATGAACCTCATCGCTATCCAAGATACTGGTGCCTATCCACAAAAAAAGGAGCAGACACAGACCTGCTAATTAACTCATGTTTTCTCTTTTGGATAAAAAATAAGGCACGGGAAGATCCTTAGCAAGATACTATATAGCAGATTACAGGACTAGTTGAACAAAAAAATATATTCAGGGATGCCCAGGCCAGCTTTTGGCCCAAGATCAGCATGATGGATCAATATATTGGCCTACATCTTATTGTGTTTAAGTACAGGGTAGTCAGGAACAGTACACTGTGGCTGATCTTCATGGCCGTGAAGTTGGCCTTTGATTAAATCAATCAAGTAAAGCTATGGTTATCTATGCATAGGATGGACATTGATACTGTCATTGTGAGTTCTATTATCAATTTACAATAGGGCCAGGGTCTGCTATGGGCTCCTAGGTGAGTGTAGAGTCCCCTACCAGATCGATCAAAGCATCAGGCATGGCTATTTCATGGCACGGCACCTTTTTTCCTGAATGGCGTAGTGGAACATCTGTAAACAGCTAATGTAGACATATCTACCATGGCAGAGAGTACGGTGCCAGCTCATCTTTTTGCAAACAAAGCTGTGTTGTGAGTAACCATTGTAACAGTCTCACATAAATTACTTGAAACTTTTTTGGATTATTGTACTGAGAAGGACCTAATTATAAATTCCTCAAAGACAGAGGTAATGCTTATCGGGTTGTGTCAACCCCTTAGAAGAAAATGTAGGGTCTATGGTTTTCCGTTGGAGTGGTCCCCCAGTACCGTTGCCAGGTGATCTGCTTTGAGGAACAGATAACATGGAGAGCACAGATAGGCAAGGCTATTATAAGTCGGTTGGAAGGCGGGTTATTGGGAGTGATAGGTAGGCACCTAACACAAGCAACCAGGCTACCAACATGGTACTAGGTTCTAAATAGGGTCTCTAGAAATGAGTCCCTTGCTCAACCCTGTGTAGCTGACACAGAGCAATAAGTCTTAACTCCAGAGACAGGTATGTAAAGCATTTAAAAACACAAATAAAGTAAATAAGTTAGACATAAGTAATGTGCTATAAAAATTGAACACTGATTTATAAAATAGGAAATATTTTTATCTTTAAAATGACACCAAGACCATAAAAATACAATGTAGGGAACTGGAGATAGGAATTATTAAAGAATAAACACTTTCCAGTGCCTAGAAACCAATAGTGCTTCTTCTGGACACCTGGTCGCACTTGACCAGGACAAAGTCAAAGTTTGAGGCTGACCTCAATGGAGCACTGCTCAGATACCACATGCGGTAGGCATTGATAAACCTTCGGACTAATAAACGTTGCTGGAACTTTTTCACTGAGGGCCCTCACTGCACTCCTCCATTCCGGATTTGGTGAGGCTCTGCCAGCTTGACTTTCAGGGAGTTCCCAGTCACAATGTGGAAATCAAACCTCCGGAGCTCTTCAGCATGACAAGCCTGGAATCTGGGCCGGGACGTGGTTGGAGGTGGCCAGCTTGGCTCTTGTGAGTGGGTGAGCCACCTCCTGGAGCTTTTTCAAAAGAGTTTCTCAAACTTCTGGAGGTCCTTCCAGAAGGTCTCCCGGTGGGTTTCAAGTGCACAAAACACAAATTCAAGGGACTGAAATCTCCTAGATGGTCCTTGGCAGGCCTGGACTTCACTTCCCACAATGTACTTGGTCAACCCCTTCACACTCCACAGGACGCACACCAGGAGGGAGACACTGGCTGGAGAAGGGTCAGTTACGCTCTGTTAGCCTGTAGCTGTGGGGAGTCCACTCCTTACTCCTTCTTGAAGAAAGGCAAAGTCCTCAGAGCTGTAGTCCTAAATAGTGCAGCACATGCAGTCTTCACCAGGCAGGTCCTTTAGTGCAGATCAGGATTCCAGCAGGATAAGCCTCCTTCTTCTTGTGGTTTCAGGTCTCACATATTTAATCTCAGCTTATGGGTATTGGGGCACCCCTGAGCAATGGGATGCAGGGAGACACCCAGGCGCATGACCACTTTTTCCAAAGTGTGGCATCTTCTTTTCACAGAACGCAAAGTTCCTCAATAATCCATCATAGCTGAAATATGGGCAGAAAGAGCTAAGTAAACTAACTCTCAGTGTGGCTCATTTCCATATATATCCTCCCCTGAAAATCAGCACATTTCTTCCTTAAGCCTGGTAACTGGCTGGAGCAAAGAGGGCATGGGATAGGTAGGCCTGGCATTCCCTTCCTGTCCTATCCTCCTTTGAAACATCATGCTTTATGGCCCCTCTGCATTCCCCTGGTATTCCTGTGTAGCTGCAGAGTACTCTCCAGCAGATAGCCTCTCGGTTCATTGACTAAATATTGAGGGACATAATATGAAATGCCCAAAATATCGACTCCAAAATGTTGAAGTACAGAATATAGAATCCCTATCTACAAACAGGTAAGTACTAAAATATCAAATCCACAATACAGATTGTTAAAATATAGGTAACTAAAATATCGATTTTTTAAAATGTATTAAAAATATTATAAAAGTAATTAAACATTAAAAACAATTAAATTAAACATATTTGAAATAATGTAAAAAAGCTTAAAATGTAAAAATAATGAATGTAATGTAAAAAAATGTAGAGATTTTGTTGGATAGTGAGAGGGTAAAAATTACTATTCCCACTCCAGTGAGTGCAACAGTAGGGAAAATGGATAGTGTAGGGGTAAAAATTATTAATCCCACTCCAAAGAGTGCAATAGTAGGGAAAGTGTTGGACAGCGGGAGGGTAAACATTACTATTCCCACTGCAAAGAGTGCAACAGTAGGGAAAGCATTGGATAGCGGAAGGGTAAAAATAACTATTTCCACTCCAGAGAGTGCAACATTAGGGAAAGCGTTGGATAGCGTAGGGGTAATAATTATTATTCACACTTCAGTGAGTGCAACAGTAGGGTAAACTTTGGATAGCTTAGGAGTAAAAATTACTATTCCCACTCCAAAGAGTGCAATGGTAGGGAATGTGTTGAATAGCGGGAGGGTAAAAATTACTATTCCCACTCCAGAGAGTGCAACAGTAGGGAAAGCGTTGGATAGCGGAAGGGTAAAAATTACTATACCCACTTCAGTGATTGCAACAGTAGGGAAAGCGTTGGATAGAGTAGGGGTAAAAATTACTATTCCCACTCAAGTGAGTGCAACAGTAGGAAAAAACGTTGGATAGCATAGGGATAAAAAATACTATTCACACTCCAAAGAGTGCAACAGTAGAGAAAGCGATGGGTAGCGGGAGGGTAAAAATTGCTATTCCCACTCCAGTGAGTGCAACAGTAGGGAATGCATTGGATAGCATTGGGGTAAAATTACTATTCCCACTCCAGTGAGTGCAACAGTCGGGAAAACGTTGTATAGCATAGGGGTAAAAATTACAATTCCTGCTCCAAAGAGTGCAACAGTAGGGACAGCGTTGGATAGCGGAAGGGTAAAAATTACTATTCCCACTTCAGAGAGTGCAACAGTAGGGAAAGCGTTGGATAGCGGGAGAGTAAAAATTACTATTCCCACTCCAGAGAGTGCAACAGTAGGGAAAGCGTTGGATAGCGGGAGGGTAAAAATGACTATTCCCACTTCTGAGAGTGCAACAGTAGGGAAAGTAATGATTTAATATTAAAATAAGATTACATTAATTATAAATATCAATAAAAAATTAATTTAAAATAATTACCAACCAATAAAAATTAATTACCAATAAAACAAATAATTACCAATTAATAAAAATGAATTGCCAATTCATAATTAATTATTAATTTAGTACCAATACACATAAATACAAATAAATATGTACTTTATTACAATTAAATTACTTCCCACCCCATTCCCCTATAAACCAACAACCCGCTCCAAATAATAAATAATACAATTAACATAAATATCAATTAATCAATTAATAAAAAATAATTACCAATTAATAAAAAATAATTACCACTTAATACAAATTAATTACCAAATAATTCAAATAATTACCAATTAATAATTAATTATCAATCAATTAATGAATAATACTTTTAAATAAAAATGTATATTTAATTTACTATAATTAAATTACTTCCCACCGTATTCCCCTATAAACTCACAACCCGCTACAGAATTAAATTACGCAAAAATTTAATTACATAACATTCATTACTTTAAAAAGAATTAAACATACATTACAAAAATTAATAAATATTTTTAACACATATACTACCATACATAACACTAAAAAAAATTGATATTATAGAAATCGATATTTTAAATTCGATATTAAGGAAATCGATATTTCCTTCCCCAAGTTCGATATTCTGACTAACTATATTTTGGTGATTCAATATTCTGTCCTATGTATATTTTGGAGTTGATATTCTAGCCTGTCTCTATATTTTGGATTCTATATTTTGGGCGTTCACCAGCCTCTCCCCTGGATAGCCACTTATCACCTAATCAAGGCAGCCTTTCTAAGCCTGTTAGAACTGACAAATCAGGGAAAAAGGCAGGAAGGCTAGATTTTGGCTTACAGACAAGAAAGTGTTATTACTTCTTTTCTGTATAAGTTAGGATAAATTCAACAAGACTAATCTGTTGGATTTATCAATTCCCTTCTGTTAAGTCTTTGAATGATGGGGGCGTGGCTTATGCATCCGACCAAGATGACGGTGATCTGCTGAACTCTGTCTATTCACGGAGCGACGGACCTAATTTGAGACCCATCGCTCTCAAAGCTTGTCTCCTACAGCGCATTGCTCTGGCAAGCTTTTGAATTAACGGGAGACTAAATGTACCCGTTTTTCATCACTTTTCGTCGCAGTGAAGTTTTCTTCTCATTCACGAGCGGCGCCATTTTGAGCAGTGCGTTGCTCCTGCTACTATTCTCCTCAGATTCCTCATGTGACTAACGATATCTGGGTGAGCTTCTCTTCACTTCTCACCTTTTTCACCATTCTACATGCATTTCTGTCTCCTGCCATGGTTTTATTTCAAAACAGTGCTACTGTGCTTTACTTCTATGGTTTTCTTCAAACCTCCAATTCCACTTGGTCCTATGGAGCCCTCAATACTGTCATGACGTAAGGAATTAATTAGAATAATTAAGCACCTACTCGTGGAGGTTGTGTTCTTTTGGTGCCCACAGTACATGTGATTTGTCACCTTCATATATTTCTACACAGTCCTATTGTGCCTCAGTAGCATAAATCGTAGTAGATCAATTCTGCCTATACTTCTTCTTGTGCCTGTTCCTGAGGTGTAGTAAGTGTGTTTATATCTGCGGTGAGGTGGTATTTCACTAACGCTTTCTTATACTTTTATGGGAAGATTCTCTACTATTAAAAAGCCATCTCAATGTCAGGCACGCATCATTGAAATGTCTAGCGACTCGCTTTGCCTCTCCATGGCATCCTCCTCTGGTACCAAGCCTAAAAGAGTCAAGAATGACCCTCCATCTCCGATTCAGTCATCTTAAATCCTGGTCCTGGATAGAATTTTTAACAAACTATGTACACTCAAACCATTCATGAGTACCACCAAAGAAAAACTGCAGTTGATTGAGGATCAATGGGTCAACATGGAAGGCAAAATCACCAAAATGGAACAGCGTGTGGGCCATCTCCAGCACATGATGACTAAAATTACTCTGTTGGAACAAGAAATCCTAAAGCTTAAGATTCACACCGAAGATCTTGAAAATCATAACAGAAGGAACAATCTGCGTATTTATGGTTTACCGAGAATATGGAAGGCCTTGATCTGCTTTCCTTCTTGACATTTTTTTTACCTGAACTCTTAGGTCTTCAATCTTCTTCTCCTCTAAACATCCAAAGAGCACATCGGCTTGGTCGCCACCCAGCCTCATTCCACCAGATTGTGTGGTATATTAATTCTCTTCTTAGAATTCACCGACGTAATGCACATACTGAAGAGTGCCAGAAAGAAATGTCGTCTTGTTTGGTCTGGACATAACATCTTTATTTCTCAGGATCTTTCTAATGTAACCAATGCTAGACGTAAGGAATTTTAGGCACTACGTCCTCACATGAGATCGCTGAATATCCGCTACGGCATATTACATCCCTGTCTCTGAAAAATTACCTACGAAGGTGTCTCTCGCTCATTTGAAGATCCGACCAAATTAAAGCTGTTCCTGCAAACCATCAGCAGGACACCTATGGACACAAATATGTAATGTTCCTAAATTGTTACAGTGCAGTTATTAACTTCCTTTGTTTCTAGTTTTATTCCCTAGTTCTGTTTTTCAATTACAGGTTACGTGGCCGAAATGCTCTTCGTTTATCATTGTCTTTTTTTCCTCTACTGTTGTTCTTGATTTTGAGTGTTGACATGCCTGTTTCTCTTCTCATTCTCTTTTTCTTTCAGATCTGGCTTCATGTTCTTGATCTGTCTCCTCTTTTTGCTATCTTCCTTATTCCTTTCTCATCCCCTTTTGCTATTCCCTATCTTCTCCATTCCCTTCTCTACTCCCTTTTTCCTTTCTTTATAACTCCAGAAGGGTCCTTCTGTTTCAATTTTCCTAGTTTTTTTCAATTCTCTTATATCGCTACATTTTTAACAAACAGCAGTTCTTCATTTTCATTTATATTTTTGCAGTATGACTTTAATGTTCCTGTATCCTTGTCTTTATGCTGCAACATGTTTAATGTTGTGTCGTGAAACATCTGTGGTCTTGGTCATCCTGTTCAGCATCAAAAGGTACTTTCTCATTGATCAAAACGTAATTGTCAAATAGCTTTTTTACAAGAAACTCATTGCAATTACATTGAATAACTCAAACTCAAATGCCAATGGGTGAGCCAAGTTGTTTTTTCACCTGCTTTGAACAGTAAGGGAGGTGTTGCCATTCTATGTCACAAATCCTTAAAGCTTCAAATGTTATGCACTGAATGTTACGCAAGTGGACGATGAATAAGACTTAATGCCAAGGTATATAATGAACATGTTACCTTCTTTAACAGCTATGGACCGTTCAAATCTTATCCAGACTTTTGGCATATGATCTATTTAAAACTGTCCTCTCCTAATAATCCCAATAATATTGTTGCTGGAGATTTTAACAGTTGGCTAGACCCTTTTTCTGAGAGGAATCAAATTGGAAATTTAAACCTGGTAAATCTCATACAGCATTTCAGTTCGTTATTGGCTCTCGTCCACTCTATGATTTATGGAAGACAAGTAATCCTGATAAATATGAGTTTACATTTTTTTCTAATGTTCATCAAACCATGTCACGTATTGATTATATTTTGGTTTCAAAGTCTCTACTCCCCTCTATCTAATATTCTGAAATTGGGTCTATTTTTATTTCTGACCATGCCCCTGTCTTTGCCTCATTTGATTTGTCCTTTACTACTTCAAGCATGACTGATGGTGATTCAATAACTCCCTATTATCTGACCAAACTTACTTTTCAGAGGCTACCTCCTTTGTAAATTAATTTTTCAAGTTTAACAAGCCTAGTGATACTTCTATCCACAATAACTGTGATTGCTTTAAATCCTCTTTCAGAGCCTTCCATATTGCCATACAATGCCAGGATGAAAAAATTACTGAACTCCCAATACCTATCTAGTTTCCAACATATCAAAACTCTTGAAGACGCCTACTTTACGTCCAATTGCCCTACACACCTTCAGGATCTTATCAAGGCAAAATCCGATTTAAATAAACTAGCTACTAACGATGCATGTATTATTTTACTTAAAATAAAGTCCAAGTATCATGGAGGTCAAATCAAAGCGGGTAGAAAGCTAGCAAATAACTTAAGTTGAAAGTAAAAATGGAAAGGAAAACCATTGGTCCTATTTAGAATACCCTTACTAATAATAATAATTTACTACATTCTGACTCAGACATTGTTAATGCTTTCCAGTCCTCCTACAACTAACTATATATGAATGATACTCATCCTTCTGAAAACAATCATTTTTTTATGATCTCGCTTCTCCTCCCTCCATATCGGATGTCGTGACTCTCCTTGAAAAGGATATCTCGCTGCAGGAGATTTTGAATGCCATTAAAACTTTAAAAAGACCTAAGGCCCCTTGTTTTGACAGCTTTTCTATTGAACGTATCTCCTCTTTTTCATCCACTTGTGCTCCTTATTTACTTGTGCTTTTCTCCTCTTTTATATCAAAATCCAAACCTGAAGGCTCCTTTTTAGATACTCCGATTGTAATAAATCCCAAACCTGATAAAGATCATACCCTATGTCAAAATTATCGCCCACACTAATTATTTAACTATGACTGTAAATTGTTTGCAAAGATCCTAGGGCCCGATTCACAGAATGAACTTAAGACTAAATCCTAAACTTACTACTATTTGGTATTCACAGAAGGCACTTACTACTTTCGGGATTCACAGAGTGAACTTACTATTTTAGGGATTCACAGAATGAACTTACTACTTTCGGTATTCACAGAATAGATTTAAGACTACTAACTTTACGTCCACACTCGGGCGGTATATTCCGGCCCGGAGGCGGAGTTTCTGGCTTGGGGCGGAGCTTACGGCCCGGAGGTGGAGCTTCCGGACCGGAGGCGGAGCTTGCGGCTTGGAGGCGGAGCTTCCGGCTCGGAGGTGGGTATTTAGCCATGGCTGAAATCTCCACCTCAGGGCCGGAAGCTCTGCCTCCAAGCCGGAAGCTCCGCCTCTGGCCCGGAAGCTCCACCTCCGGGCCGTAAGCTCCGCCCCTAAGCCGGAAACTCCGCCTCCGGGCCAGAATTTACAGCCTTAAATAAGCAGTATGAAGATTCACCAATACCTTGCTGGATTACTTTTGAATGCTCCTTTTTACATGAATTCTCTTTTAATGACATTTGTTTTATGTCCAATTGCACTTTTATTTCCAAGTATTCTATTTTAAAATATTCTCAACACTTGTTGCACTCCTTATTCACTGATGGTTCTAACTTTTATCAAGCCTGATTGCCTCTTCCATCTGGCACAATAAATTCATTAAGTTACGCCATAAATCTTTCTACTTCAAACACTGGAAAGAGAATAATATTGTTTGTGTTCACCAACTGGTATATCATAATTCTGTCATGCCCTTCACTCCTTCACTGCATTACAAGAACGTTATAACTTACCCTTATCGTATATCTCCCAATACTCACAATTACACTTGAACTTCAATCATTCCTGTTATCCAAAGAATTTCCTGATGACTCCACTCCATTTACCGCCGAGACCCCTTTGTACAATATCTCCTCTGACTCTTGCCCCAAAGCTTCATTTATATACAAACTTTTAGCTACCCCTATAATTGACAGCAAAAATCATCAGTCAAACAAGCTTGGGAACAAGACCTCCTGGTAACCCACTTTTAAAAATGAAGGCACAACTTTTTTACCACTTGTGGAGCTGCTAACATTACTCAATCCCTATTTTTCCTACACAATAGAGTGGTTAGTTGACCCATTTTTATTCATAAGATTACTCCCTCTTCCTCCCCCCTTTGTTGATCTTGTCTTTCCTCTGATGGAACACTATTACATTTAATTTACTACTGCCCAAATGTTTTTAAATTCTGGAATTCCATTTGGTCTACGTCCTCTCAGATATTTCAATGTCTTATTCCATTATCAATTCAAAATGTTTTTCTTGGATCCATGTCTGATGATTTCTATGACATCTCTTTAAAGCTAAAATTGTTCGATCTTTTTTTTGCTCTTGCCTTTAAAGTTATTTTAACTTGCTGGAAAGATAATTCTAAAGTCCTTGAATGGTGTGCGCAGGGAAAAGTAATGTCCAGGAATTCGCTCCAGAATTTTTCAAAATTTCTTCATTGACAAAAACGGTTAACAGACAGATGGGAATTTTCAGCCAACGCATTTCGTTCTCATGGAGAACTTCATCAGGGCATCTCAGGGAACCTGAGGAAACCTTACGGATTTCAGCAATGCGCCTGAAATGCTGAACTTGGACACGAATAATCTCCCCAATATTTTCCGTATATTGCGTCAAATTAGATTAATTGCACATCACCGTAAGAAGACTATCCTTTGGATTGTTGCAGAAAGTCTGTGATTCTGATTATATTTGGAGTCCCTTTGCTATTTGGATTGGAGATTACTTCGCCATCCAAGTCAATTCCAGTTTGGTTTCTCCTAAATTAAATCATTTTCAACTCGGATATTCGGTTGCTCAAGAGGGGTATTTCCCTGAGATGCCCTGATGAAGTTCTCCGTGAGAACGAAACGCGTTGGCTGAAAATCCCTGTCTTTCTGTGAACTGTTTTTGTCAATAAAGACATTTTGAAAAATTCTGGAGGAAATTCCTGGACATTACTTTTCCCTGCGCACACCATTCAAGGACTATTCTTTAATCTGGGAAACAGTGGCACCATTTGGCTGTTGGTGTCTGATTCAATCTTGATAAAATAGGAAACTGGTATAGAGGTGCAGGTAGGGTAGGCCACCGTCTAGTGTTTTTCCCTTGTTGCAGATTATTCTAAAGTATGCACATTAACATGGTGGAATCTTATCTCTAATGAGCATAGAATTTCTACTCTTTCAGAGATAACGTTATCTCAGAAAATCAAATCCGATTTACTCTGGCTTCCTTTACTTCTTTCTTATCTTCCCACCCTTCTTCAAACTAATCACTCTTTACTACCTTCCACCTCCTT
Organism: Lissotriton vulgaris; assembly: GCF_964263255.1. Lineage (NCBI taxonomy): Eukaryota > Metazoa > Chordata > Amphibia > Caudata > Salamandridae > Lissotriton > Lissotriton vulgaris. The sequence continues at coordinate 1,478,380,754 of NC_141689.1, forward strand.
TCTCCTTTTCTCTTCCTTTCATTCCCCCTCTTTCCTTTCACAATGTTTATTTTAAAAATGATATGTATATATTATTACTTGATTTGAGATTTCCGTTTAATTCTTATTCATTCATTTTAATGCATAAGGTTGTTTCTTTTTATATCTTTTAGGCATTTAGTTAAGATTATTTTTTAACATTGTAGCATCTGTGAACATGATGTCTTTATTATGCTAATTCTACACCTTATGCTAAATGTAACTTTGTTACTCTCTTTTTATATCAATAAAAACTATTTAACTAAAAAAATAAAAAGTCTTTAATTATATTTCTATACTTTCCAAGCAATAATTGTTCATCCATAAAATATTGCCTTGATAGCCTATGAGGTCAAGTATCTTCAATGGGGAAAATGAAATGTGCAATTTCTTCCTCACCAGGGTTTATAAAACCTCCTTTATAAGCTCTTGCTCATTATTACAGGACTACCAGCCGCTGGAACACCTATGGTAGACATGGGGGTTTCTAGAATGCAAAAACAATTCACAGTGCCGTCAGCACCAAAGTCAACTTTGTAGTGAATCGACTAAACTGGGGAAAAATTAAATGAGCAGCTTTCACTCACCATGGTTTATAAAACATTGTTTATAGGGACCATGCTTGTAGTTACATGAATCCCTCACCCCTAGAACACCTAGGGGTGACCTTGGGGTCACCCACAATGTAAAAATAAGGTAGATTACCACTTTTAAAATGTCCATACCACCAAAGTTGAGTTTGCAGTGAATTGTACTTTTAAAAGCAGTGCTGTAACACAGGACTGCTTATAAAATGACCTTATGAAGGCAGGCCGTGCAGATATGCAAGTGTAACAAAGACTACTGGCCTCTAAATTGCCATGCCCTGTTATATACTATAATAATAGTAATAATCTTTATTTGGCAGTAATTTCAGCAATAAAAGAAACATGAATAAAAAGCAGTAACAAATTCATTTAAAACGACGTCACAGTATGTGCAAAATTGCTTGATATTAGGGCAGCTCTAAGAAAGTTCATTACAACAAAAAGCGTGCGGACATTAGGCAGAAGTTACAAATACAATAGAGCTACATAAGCGTGCCTAAACCATATTTCTTTTAGAAATGTTTTATATACTATGGGCTTTAAGTAGCTTTTATCCCCTTACCCTATTATCGTCTAGGGACTTATGGGGTAGGTCATGTCAATTATAAGTGTACCTCAGTGCATGTGTTTGTGTTTAACATAGCACTGGTGCTGTGCCTGGTTACAGGTCCCAGGGCAAAGTCAGAGTCAGCTACTACCAGTGTCAGTCAGTAAAGAAAAAATGGGGGGTGAACAGGCAAAAAAGGTGACTTTCTAACAAAGTCTATTACATATCTCTAGGGCAATCCTCTCTCTAAAATGTAAGTTGGATGGTCAGTGCCTGAGTGCGATATTGTGGGTATATGAGCAAAAGGCTGTTACTGCTGCACTATATGGGGATCAGTAATGGGGATATGGTAAACAAAAAAAACGTTACGTCGTAGAAAGCAATTTTCTTAGGTCCTTCTTGAGCTTAGGAACCAGACACCCATTGCTGTCCTTCTACCATGAACTGGGCATGTCCACTACTGCAGCGCAGGCAGGCTTCAAACTCATATTATACTGGATGCACATGCAGTAATTCATGTGCATCGATTTACTTAAAATCAAATCAAGAAATAGTTGTCCATACAGTCGGGGTGGAAACTGGATGAATTATGTAAAACATTCACTAATTTGGTTTCAGACAGATCACTTTTGGAAGGAGACAGATCACATTGTTCCTGGCCCAACTTGAACTTGTCAAAAGGCAGTATTTGCCCAATATCTAAAAGGATCTTGAAACCAAGGTGCAAGATGGAGGTCTAGTGGCAAAATATCATGCTGATATGCGGTCTCCTGGGTTTGGAAAGTGCTTAGATGGGTTATATGTAGAGCTGAACCTCTCCCTATACTTAAGATTTAGAATAGGGACTCCTCCCACTGAGGTGCAGGAGGAAATCCAAAGGTGAGTGTAGTAAAGAGGAAACGTAGTGGGTAGTTGAAATACTTTTATTGTCAACTAGAAACCTTCAGATGCCGTCAGCTTGTCAACACGGGGCTCGGCTGCTATGTCAACATTCGATAGCAGGCGCCGAGGTGTCAGAATGGACTATACCAATGTGTTGGTTAGGAAAGGGGGGAACAGGGAAAGGGCTAGAGGAACATACCAAGTTACAACACATCATCCTCCCTAGGGGAAGAGAAGAGAGGGGAAGGGGGAAAAAGAAGGAACCGGAAGGACCGGGGTGGAAGAAAGAAGGCGAACACCCCACCCATAATCCTGGCCCATGGTCTTTCGCAGAAGACCCTAAATAACTCAATATGCTTTGTGTTCACATTACATATCAGGATCTCATTATGTATTGTTTGTGCCAGTGAGGAGGGATCCTAGGTCTATCACTCTTCCTGTCTTGTCGGACCCCTCCATTGATGTCTCCACCCTCCATTCTTCTTGAGCCTGACCTAGCTTCATCCCCCCTGTGGGCACCACCCGATCATGGCTCCATAATCTTCTTTCCTCCATGACCACTGTGTTCTTTTTTGGCGTTCTGATGGTGCTGGAGGCATAAAACTTGTCACCCCCTTTTCTTAGTCTCTCCGGTTTCCTGACGTAGACATTTTGTCCTCGCTGGAACTCTCTCTCCTTGACTCCCTACTTCTTGTCGTACCATTCCTTGTATTTCCATTGATTGGTTTCGATCCTCCTCTTGATCTCTTTAGGATCGGTCTCTTCTATTTGCTTTCTTCCCATCAAATTGGGGGTCAGCTTCGTTCCAGCTTTCCTCCCTCTCAGTAACTCGAATGGTGTGCATCCAGTAGTAGACTTTGGCGTGGTGTGATATGCCCATAGCATGTCTCTTATTGCTTCTTCGATGTTTTCCCCAGCCTGATTGGCCAACTGCATGCACTCTTTCAACATGCGGTTTACTCTTTCCACCTTGCCATTTGCTTTGGGGCAATACAGTGGCGTGATATATGGGCTATGGAGCAGTCTTTCAGAAATTCCTTCATCTCTTCAGAGATCAGCTGCACGCCATTGTCCGTTACCAGTGTTAAAGGGATTCCTTCTCTCGAGAACACTTCTTTCAGGAACTCAATGATCGACTTTGTGTTCACGGTATGGACAATCTTGCAGGTTATCCAGCTTGAATAGTAATCCACCAGAACCAGCAGGTACCAATCCTGGGGCCCCTTGCCATGGATGGGCCCGGCTATGTCAAAGCCTAACTTGTCCCATGGAACCTCGGGAACTTCCACCAGTGACAATGGTGCTCGTCTAGTGACTTTTGACTTGTCACTCAGGCTGCATGCGTAGCAGTCCCGCACTTTGTCTTCCATCTCATTGTCCATTGCTGGAAACCAGTAGTCCATACGTAGTCTAGCTTTGCTCAAACTGCGGCCCAGGTGTCCTTCGTGCGCTAGTTCCACGATCTGGCTCCTCAAAGCCTCTGGTGGGACCAGCTTCCCGGACTTGAGTATGAAATTTCCTTCTACTGATAGATCTTCCCTCACATTCCAGTACGGTTGGATTTCGGTCTCCATGTCTTTGCACTTCTTTGGCCATCCTGTGAGGATATGTTTCTTCACCTTCTTCAGTACTTCATCTTGTTCCATCTGGGTTATCCATGCACTCTTTTCAACTGCAGCTAAACTCACCTCCAGGATTGAGTCACCATTCAACTCTTCGTCCTCCTCTCCTCCTGCTGGTGCTCTAGATAAAAAATCTGCCACCCTATTTTGTTGCCCTGGGATGTAAGTCACTCTGAAATTATAAGCTTGCAGTCCCACAGCCCATTTAGCTATGTGGGGCGTCATGCTTTCCATGTCTTTCTTAGTAAAAAGTGAGACCAGAGGTTTATGGTCAGTCTGTACTTCAAATGGAATACCCCAGATGAAAAACTTGTAGTGACGGATGGCCCAATAGACCACAAGTGCCTCTTTTTCGATGGTCGAATAGTTTGCTTCTGATGAAGTGAGGGTTCTTGATGCAAATGCTACAACTTTGACTTTACTCCCCTCTCTTTGCGCTAATGTCGCCCCGATTCCTCTGTTGCTGGCATCAGTCGAGATGATGGTGGCTCCATTCGGGTCGAATTTCCCTATAAACGGGGCTTCAATGATTGCCCTCTTTATGCTCTTCATGGACATCTCTTGTTCCTTCTCCCAAGCAAAGACACTATCTTTCTTGATCAAATCTCTTAGTGGCTGCGACACCATGGCAAAGTCCTTGATAAATTTAGCCATGTACTCAGCAAGACCTAAGAACGACAGTATGTCCTCTTTGCTCTTGGGTGTGGGAGCGTCTCTCACTGCTCTGACCAAGTCGTACTTAGGCTTGATGCCTTCCTCCGATAAGGTGTGTCCAAGGTAGTCCACCGAGCTTACTCCTAGTTTGCACTTGCTAGGTTTGGTGGTGAATCCAACCTCTTTCAACTTCTCTAACACCTTCTTTGCCATCTCATTGTGTTCTCCATCGCTACCCCCAAAGATCAGAATGTCGTCTTGGAAACAGATCGTGTTTTCGCAGTCTTTCAGCACATGTTGCATGACTCTTTGGAAGGCCGCGCCCGCTGACGCCAAACCAAATGGCATTCGCAGAAACTTAAAATTGCCAAAAGGGGTGGTGAATGCCGTTAGAATTTGCGAATCAGGATGTAGCTTGATTTGGTAATATGCAGAGGACAGGTCTAATACACTAAAATACTTGGCCCCCCGGATCGTGCTCAACATTTCACTGATGCGGGGAAGGGGAAACCTGTCCACCAGGATGTTTGCATTTAGGTCCCTCAGGTCCACACAGAGTCTTATGCTGTTCCCTCCGTCTTTTGCCCTGATCACTATCGGAGCCAACCATGCTGAACTCTCAATTTCAGTGATAACTCCATGACTAACCAATCTTTGAAGTTCCTGCTGGAGGGGTTCTCTCATGCGCAATGGTATGGATCTGGTCTTGTGCACTACGGGTACTGCCCCCTCCTTTAGAATAATCCTGTGCATATAGTTTTTAAATACTCCCAACCTTTCGCTAAATACTTCCTTAAACTCCTCGGTGAGGTCCCACGCTATGCCTACCGGGTTAGCCCAATAGGGTCGAGCTACTAGTGGATACATACACTTTCCCCACTGTGTGCCTGTCCTTAAATGAGATTCTCATCGTCACCATGCCCTCTAATGGGATTCTTCCCTTGTTGTACCCCTTGGGACTGATATCAGCTTGCATCATTTTGACAGGATGGTTAGCAAATTTATCCTCAAACACACTTTTGTCTACCAATGTGTAGGGTGAACATGAATCAGCATACATACTGAACTTTACACCATCAAGTAAAACATCACATTTGGGATAGATGTCATCACTATTTTCATCCTCTTCCCCCACTTGGAAAATATAAGATTTCTCCCCCACTTCTTCCTGGGGAGACTCCTCTATGGCATGTACCGCTTTGCTGGGTGCCTTACACACCTTGGAGTAGTGCCCCCACCTGTTACACTTTCTACATTGTACATTTCTCGCGGGGCACTTCCAATTGTTGGCCAAGTGATTGGGACTACAACATTTAAAACACACCATAGCACTGGTCTTTCTGCGAACCATCTTTTTACTCTTGTCCCCTACTTTACAAATGGTTTCTCCCTCAGTGTGGGTCTTGTTTTCTGCCCTCTCTTTGCTTGTCCCCTCCTGTGGTTTCATTTCCCTCATACACCGCGCGGTGTGTTCTAGACCCTTAGCTATATTGATGTCTTCCTCTAAGTTAGGGTTCTTGGTGAGTAATTCCTCTTGTGTTTTGGTATCATTGGTGCATCTCACGAGTTGGTCTCTAATCAACGAGTCTGTGAGTTGCCCAAATTCACATGTGGTTGATAAACCTCTCAACACTGCTATGTAAGCACTAACCCTCTCCTCACTCTTCTGCCCCCTCTTAAAAAACTTATGTCTTTCCATCACCACATTTATTTTCTCTTTGAAGTGCGACTCCAACTCCCTTAATGTGCTCTCATAGACGTTGATGCCCTCCACTACTTCCTCTTGATCATCCTCCACCAACCTCCCTGTGATATCTTCATAAATTTTCCTCCCATGTGTGCCTAAATTGTGGAGAAGTATGTGTTGTTTCCGTATATTTGAATAATTGCTACCTCCTATGGCAATAAGATACGATTTAAATATGCCTTCCCACCTCTTCCAGGGAATAACTGGTTCCCCTAATTCATTCAGGAAAGGTGGAGGCTGACTCATACCTGCGCCAGCCATTGCCATGAACTACCTAAGAGTTCCTAATTCACCTTTCAAAGAAGAGAAAGTGGAGGAATGATAGCTGGAATTTGAAGGGGTGTACTCCGGGTAAAGTTTCCTCTGTAAACAGACCAGTAACTAAAATGTTCCCCTCCAAAACACAGTTTCCTACATTAAGATAAGATTTCATTAAGACCCAATGTTGTTTCGAAAGTCCCCTTTCTTTTACTATTGATTTTAGTCAGAGTAACCATTGGAGGGCGAGCCTCCTCCCCTGTTGGCGGGAACTTCCTGTGGAGGAGTCTCTTTGGACGAAGTTCCTGTCAGGACGGAGCTGATTGAGGAAAAGATGACCCTGGGACAGCTGCTGAGTTAGGTACGTTAAACTGACTCCTTATTTCTTTACATGGAAAAGTTTTTCCTGGGTCCCTGACAGAATGCTGTGGCCGCTCGGTAAGGGAAAGGGCGTCGGAGTAACCTCAATTCCTTCGCCTTGAAGCCTGTTGATAATCGCGCTTGCCCTGCGCAGCTGTTTCCACCAACGTGACGTGTCTCCAGTGCGAGCGCTGACAACCGATCTGTGCGCCATGAGGTGACAGAGGCGCAGCGCATATGTTAAAAAGTCAGCCAATTGTTAGGTAATCTTTCCCTTTCTCGCCACTCTATTACGCCATAAATGCGCCGCCTCAGTTCGTATTAATATTTTCCTCGACGCTACTTCAATAAACGACAAAACAACCCCTGTGCCCGACCTGACACACGAGTAAACCTCCTTCCACACCGATCTTTTTGTGCTTTCATGCAGCTTCCTGTAATGGACTCGCCAATTCTCGAGTCAACACATACACGGTAATTTTCTTCACAGAGTTCAAATACAGTCAGATTATTCACGAGTCAGACCTCGGCAGTAATGTCACTTAGCTCACATCTGCTGATCACCGTGGACTCCGTGATTCTTCTTTTGACAAGTAATTAATTCACTCCAGGGGAACGGCATCCACTGTCCCTGGCACAGTCTCCTCACCTCATCGCCATAAAATGTAGTAAAGAGGAAACGTAGTGGGTAGTTGAAATACTTTTATTGTCAAGTAGAAACCTTCAGATGCCGTCAGCTTGTCAACACTGGGCTCGGCTGCTATGTCAACATTCGATAGCAGGCGCCGAGCTGTCAGAATGGACTATACCAATGTGTTGGGGAGGAAAGGGGGGAACAGGGAAAGGGCTAGAGGAACATACCAAGTTACAACAGTGAGCATTTATTGTGACTGGTTGGTAGGCGCCATAGATAGATAGATGGCCGTGCTGCACCAGTTGGCCTCTGGTTCCCTCCAACCAACAACCGCCTGAGTCGGCGGAGTCACACAGCCAGGCCACTCCAAATCCCTCACAACGATCATGGTTTAGGACATTGCAGCGTATTTGAATGTGACTTGCCAGAAGCGTCAACTCATACCCAGACAACCTTGCACTCGTCAGATGTTGGGTTTTCGTACGATTCAAGAGAGTGTCAACTGCATGCGGAACCATCACCGTAAGCATATTATCCATGACCAATCCTGCAGATTGTCGGATGGACACCGCAGCTGCCGCTGTTGCTCTCAAACAACTCGGCAATGCTCTAGCTACTGGGTCCATGGTCGAGGAAAAATATGCGCATGGACGCTGCTTACCACCAAATTGTTGCATCAAGACACTCAACGCACAACCTTCCCTCTCGTGAACGTATAGTGTAAACGGCTTACTGTAGTCAGGAGTACCTAACACAGGGGCCGAACACAACGCATAACGCAGTTCAGAAAAACTTTTCTGACATTCTTCCGTCCATGGTAAAGGAGTTGGAACATCCTTGCACGTAAGAGCCACCAATGGTTTCGCTAGCAATGAAAAATTTGGAATCCATTGCCTGCAGTATGACGTGATACCTAAAAAGGCACGCACATCTCTCTGAGTTGTTGGCACAGTCATTCGAGCAATCGCTGCAATTCTCTCTGGGGTCAACCGTCTTCCCTCCTTTGACAATAAGTGACCTAGATAGGTTACTTCTTGGCAACAATATTGCAGTTTAGAAGGTGACACCTTGTGATGCAAGTCACAGAGATGTTGCAACAACGACACCGTAGCAATTTTGCAAATGTCCTGAGTGTCCGCAGCCACCAATAAGTCATCGACATATTGGATCAAGGCCGCACCGGCCGGCAACTCAAACGCATCAAGTTGGCTCTTCAAGGCTTGGCTGTATATCGATGGGCTCTCACAGTAGCCCTGGGGAGCGCGTTTAAACCTAAAGCTGCGGCCACCGAGAGAGAAACCGAAAAGGTCCCTACTCTCCTCAGCAATCGGAATGCTAAAGAAAGCATTCTTCAGATCGATCACCGAGAACCAGGACGCAGATGCTGGAATCAGAGTCAGTAAAGCCGTAATGTCGGGCACCACAGGGAACTGAGGAATCACAATTTTATTCACCTCCCGTAAATCGATGACAAAACGATAAACAGGAGGCTTAGATGGATCAGTGCGTTTCAGAATGGGTAGCACAGGGCTATTACACACGTTTCCCCGAGTCTCCTCGATAACATCTTTTTCGATCAAATCGTAGATGATCGCTAACAGCGCTCGTTCACCATCAAGGGAGATACGATACTGGGGAATACGCGGCAAACGCACTTTAGATTTCAAGTAAACAACATAAGGGGAGATGTCAAGCAGGCCCACGTCATTGGGACCTGTTGCCCACAAAGATGCAGGAAGAGAACTCAATTCCGGTGGAAGCTTATCGATGGACAAATACATAGGAGAGATAACTCTCTCACCCACTGTAAGTTTTACTCCCGCAGGAGAACAATACAAAGTCGCATACAAACGTTTCAGCAAATCCAGGCCCAAAAGATTTTCACCACAACCAGTAGTCAAAATCAAAGGAGCTTGCAGCTCACGAGGCCCAATTGTGAGGGGCAAAGGGCGTGAAACCGGATTGCTAACAGGGGCACCAGAGAATCCAACAGAAACATTTGTTAAGCCAGACAAAGGTGCGCCAGGGAGTTTCGAATGCATGATGGAACTTTTCGCTGCACCAGTGTCCAACAGAAAAGGCTCAACTACGCCCGAGGTGGCAACTGCGACGTAAGGCCCTCTCTGATCAACCGAAACTGATACTACTCCCTCTCCTTGTCTATGGCTGTCCTAGTAATTACCATCGTCAGTACCCTGATCGACGTAATAATCATCCACATTGTACTGTGCGGATCTACCTGATGATGATCCACGCTGATCGAAACAATTATTAGAATCAGAGGAATTATTAGAACGATCATTTTGAACACCGCGACCTCTACCTCGTGAAGCCTGTTGAGGACCACTACGGCCTCCTCTAGATGAATTACCACTATTTTGATCACGCAAAACTGGACAATCGAATTTCAAATGACCCTCACCCCTACAATAGGCACACTGATTGTACCCAAGCATAGATCTCTGCGAAGAAGAGTCATTCCGTGATTGTGACCTATTTGTCCGAGACTGCGATCGATTCCGCTGCTGCGAATCATTCTGATTCGAACGCGGAGGATACGCTTGTTGCAACAACACTTTTGTTTTGAGCTCTTTCGTCTTTTTGTCCGCACGATCATTCTCCTCTTTCTCTCTATTCTCATAATATTGGGCCGTAGCCAATATCTGAGCAGAAGTAGAAACAGCCCACGCACTCTCTGAATTCTTTAATTTGTTGCTTAGGTCCGGCAACAAATTTGACACGAATTTGTCCACGAACAACCTCTGACCTCCCTCAGTACCCATATCTTGACCACTGTGATCAATGAATGCCTCCTCAAATCTTGTAAAGAAATCAGAGACACTCTCATCCTTCTTTTGCTTGCAAGCGGACAATTTGTCCCAGTTGACTTTCATAGCTGGCATAAGCGTTTTCATAAGAGTGATTATTCTCTGAGGAAGATTGGCAATCAACTGTTTGGGCTTAGCCCCACCAACTTGCAAGGCATCCGTGGCACTAAGTGCAGCCCAGTCACCACCTAATTCTGCTGCATGATCTTCCTGACGAATCTTTGCCCATACCGGTTGCGGTACGACATTGCCGAACAGCATATCGATGTCGGCAAGGTTCATTATCGTAGCATCCACTAGCTGCGACAATTCTTTATAGTACCCTGCAGGATTTTTGCGTGGGTCAGGCAAAGATTGCTTCACCTGTAAAACTTCCGATCGCTTCCACGGAAGATGTATCCACACTCTCTTGAAGTGTGGCAGGACCGCAGGATTACCACCAGGATTACCTGGCATCCATACTGGTGGGACTTCGCGCATGGGAAACTGACCAGGCGCTGCTGTTAGTTCCTCAGTTTCATCTTTAAACAATGCTCGAGGCATTATAGCAGGACGAAAAGATAGCAACTGCTTGACCGCACGTCGAGCATTGCTACCCACCATTATTCCGCTCGCAAACTGAAGCTGAAGGTCAGTTAGAGCAGCCAATACATCGTCAGCCGCATCAACTAATATCTGATCACGTAAGAGCTTGCACATTTCTTCAAAGACGAATCTTTGTGTCGGCTCATTGAATTGAGAAAACGTATCGACAACCACACGTGGAGGATTCCTAAGGGGATATCTAATCCAATTTGTTGCCATATTATATAGCGTGTCACGTTCCCGACCACCAGGAAGCTGACTTCGTCTTTGGTGAGCATCAGAACCAGCGGACCCAAGAATCGGTCCAAGAGAAGTGAAGAAGTTCGCAGCAACAGAAGGGACACGACGTCGAGCAGATGGGGTAGAAGAGTAAAGCAAAGGGGTAACAAGAGAAGTGCCAGAAACAGAAGGGACAGCAGGGGTAACCACAACAGTAGAAGTAGCGGGAACAGGAGTATGAGAAGGTATAGACGGAGGAGCAGTAGGAACAGGAGCAGGTAGAGGAACAGGAGCAGGTTGAGGAACAGGAAGAACCACAGGGACTGTGGTATCCTGCGCATATGGAGGTGGCGATTTCAGCAAATAAGACAACAAAGGGTCCTCTACTGCTTCCTCTCCCTTCTTATCCGTACCCGTCGGTAAAGCGGGGTAACACTTATCGACTGCCATGCGCTGCAATCTATGAAAAACTTCCTTTTCCTTCTCCTCCTTGTCTCGCTGAAATTGCTCTGCATTTCTCATCGTTGTAACGATACCTTCTCTCTTATTAAGTTTAAGCTGCTTGATTTCTTTCTGCTTGGCTTCTTTACGCCACAACCGAAAGGAATTAAACATGGCCGGCCTTGCTTTTCTTTGGAACAATTTAGCTTCAAGATTATCTAAAATCGGGGCCTCAAAACTACCATGAGGTGGCCAACTAAGGACACCGTCTTTTTTGGTGTAGCGAACCCAACACTCATTGAATGTAATTGGACCCAAACCATGTCGACTATATAATTCGTAAGTTGGAGTTCCAACCGGAGGTATCGGACACGAGTCCTCCAGCCGGGAATCTACACCACAACCTCTGAAGCAACTGAACAAAGTACTACGGCCAGGCATCGTGCACACTAACCGAGTTTCACAAACGTCAAGGGTTATAGGATTATAATGTCCCTGCAAAAGTGCAAAAAAAAACCTCGGTTTTTGGCGACTGCAGACGTCAAATAGTACAACGAAGAACAAATTACCAAGAACCACAAATGCAATGGAACCATGCAACAACTAAGCACCCACAACAACAAAGGACTCTGGGAGCGACCCACAAATACTTAACTCAAAGCTCAATGGCGTCACCAGGAAGGCCCGTCAATCGTCTCGCTGTACCAAGGTCTACGCCAGGCGCCAAAACAGGTCTACAGTCAGGGCAGCAGTCCGTCGCAGCCGTCAGGAGGCGGGGATCTTCGCGGGAAAAGTCGTCGGGCCACTTGTTTCGACAACAGGATCGATGAAGCGGGGTGCACCTTCCCTCGGAGATTTCACACGAAGTTCCTCACGATCGTCGGGCTTTGGACCGGTACCGCTGATGCAGCCCCACATTGGGCGCCAACTGAAGGACTGGGTTTTTCTAAGACCCAGCGGTGCCAGGGATAACACCTAAAACCTTCGTGGGTAACCTGTTCCGGCGTACAAATGACAGAGACACGGGACACTTCCTTCGGCGTCAAAGATTCGAGGTTTATTACTGCAGGGAACACAGAAGTCACAAGAAGTACAACACGTGTAGGTTCTAGGAGACTGCTTCAAATTGTATCTGTGGATCGCTCTTTTTATGCAGTTTTCAGTCATAGGATAACATGATGGACAAAAGATTACAACCTGGTTCCCACAGTAAATGTCATAGGGGGTCGCTTTCATGTATTCAGGGTCCGGAACATAATTACAGTAGCATTCGGCAGTTCCCAACTGTAAAAGTACATCTTCCCACCATTAGTACATTCCGTTCGACTGTAAACGAATCAAGGAAGAGACAGAAACAGGTGCAGAGGAAGACGAAGATAGCGAGCAGATCGAAGAGAGTGTAAAAGGGGTGGTATCAGGAAACACGATTTGCAGGGATCAAAGGAGACGTGCCTAATGAATGCACAACTAAGACAATAGACCGGCACGGCAAGATGAGCCTCGAGCGGGGCCATCTGCCTTACAGTGTCATCCCCCTCATCATAAAGACACCCTCAAAGGAACGCGTGTCTCCCGCAAGAGTTTGGGAATCCCAGGGTCACGAAGCGGACAGCGTCCGTTCGCTGACTACTTGAGGGCAAGAAACAAAATGGATGCCGTATCTAAAATGGAACCCGTGGGTTCAGATGAAGAAACCCACGAAACAAACGAACGGTTTAGGCTAGCACAGCGAAAATGCGCACACCCACTAAACTCGTCATTTGCAGATACCAGACTCGACCATATTCGGGCGAGTCGAAAACACCACTTACAATTGCCACGGAACCTCACTGGGTTCTCATCTAAGTAGCGTGTCTGCCCTGGTCCTGTTGGTGGAATTGTGGGATGTCCATGGGCTGTTGTAGGGCGTCGGTGTCGAAGGTAGGGTGGTCCTCTCCGGCATGCCTGATGAGTTATCTGGCCTGCTCTACTGGAGGTGGTGTATGTCCCTTTGCAATGTGAAGGGGAGATGCATGTTTACATTGTGTTCACATGTATGTAGGCACATTGTTCTTGTTTACATGCAGACTGTATGACAATGCACATTGTGACTGTTTTGGAGGTGTAAGATTTCGATGCGGGAGAGTGTACATTTTGACTACATGACGGATGTGAGGTTGTACACGTACATTTCCAGTTCACAGTTTCCAAATCTGTCAGATGTAGTAGGACTGTTTCTGCACATGTGCGGAGTCAGTTGTGTCCTCTGTTCTGCAGTGTCGGGGTTGCACAGTGTACCACATTGTCGTCAATGTGGATGTGCTGTTCTTGCTATGTGTGTGTGTTCCAGTGTGCCACGGGGATGAGGGACATGACCCAGGGTCATTGTCGGTGTGCAGTGTGCTACCCAGTGTGCTACCCATCATTGAACATGTGTGCCATTGTGCCCATGTCCCTCCAGTCCCTGGTTGTTACTTACCGTGTTGATGTTGTATCAGGTCCTCTGGAGCTGTGTCCGGACTCCCAGCTCCTAGCACCGTCTCCACACTGTTGACTGTGGCCCTCGTTTCCTCCAGCTCCTCCTGTGGTGCAGGACTCCCACCTTCTGTCACTGTTCCAGTCTTTCTGCTGGCAGCGCCTTTGTGCCTGGTTTATATTTTCACATCATGCCAGCGCCTCTTGGCATCCTCCATTGGCCTCCTCGACACTCCGACTGCATTCCTGGTGGTCTAACTGTGGGTCAGTTGATGGTTGTGTTCTGTCAACTCCGTGACGCTGATCTTGTTTTGCTGCGGGCTGCACCCTGTCTTCCTATCCCTCTGATCATTGGCCTTCCCCAACTCAGTTGTTCCTTGCTGGTGGTCTGTGGGGCTTGTGGGATTTGCGTAGGCCTCTGCGCTCGGTCAGGGTGCATCCATTCCGCGATGCACTGTGGATTGTTTCTGGCGTGTTGTTTTTATAGCTGTAATAGTGCATTTTCCCGCCAGACACGTGGGATTTGCAGGCCTGTCGCTGGTTTTCGCTGCTTTTTGTACGGTGATTGACCTCATTGCAGGATATTTTGGGTTCGCATTTTTGCGGCACGGCGTTGATTTTAACACGGTCAGTTGACGCGTTGCCTGGAGGCTATCGCATGGGGCCGCTGTGTTGAGAATGCTTCGTTATCACGGCGCAATTTTCCAGCAATAGACTGTGATGTTGGAAGTTGTGTTAAGTTACTTTTGCGATGGTTATCACACGTTCTTGAGAATATGGTCCTCTGCAGCATTGGGTCCACAATTAACTCTCAAAACAGTAGGGGCGTATTTTGTCCCCTTCTGCCAAAAAAACCTCCATCTGGCATTATTTTTTCATTCTAATACTTTAGGAACCTTCGTCCTCACAGTCATCCTACCATGTTTCTTCTGTCCACCCACGTCCTTTTCTGGCATTGTAAAATTCCAATTATGATCCGAATGGCAGAAAAACTGACGCTTTCTCCATCGATAATTACACTCACTTAAACCATTGCAATTGTATAGTTTGGCGTTGCAGCTGTATGTCACGACTAATTGTCCAAAGCTGTGGCTTGCATTGCATTATAAATTCGTACTGACCATGTGGAGAAAATGCTTAAAATAGAACATTGCTGGCAGCATCTGTTGTGGTACGTTGAAAATAAGTAAATATTTGTGCAATAGGCATAGCTGTTAATGACAATTTATTTTTAAATAAAACGCTTCATAGCGCAGATTTTAATTAGTACGTGCGTTCTGTGGCAACGTGCCTGTCATGAGTGACTTTTCCCCTCAGGTCCCATTATAATCTATAAACCGTTTGTTTCACTGTCAGAGAGTACATTAGTCAATGGAACATCAGCTGATGACTTGCAATGACCTCCACCCAAAAGTTCAAGATATAAACAGCATGTGTTTGGCCCAGGAGTCTGTTAGACGGAGAGAACAGTACCAGGAGGCTGTCAGCCTTAGCAGTTAATGAAGTGACATGACAAGGCCGCCTGGGGAAGGCGAGGATGTCTGTGCGTCTTGGTACGTCACAGATCTTCGGTTACAGTACATTTTAGAGTCAGGTTCATCTGCGGCTGCACTTTGCTACTTTTTCGCGTTCCGCCAGTCTTTTATCTCGTACGCAAATTGGGGTATACTAGCAAGAACCTCGTTAAAATTATCGCCGTTTTAGCGGCAGGAAACTGCCGCTAAAACGGCGATAATTTTAACGAGGTTCTTGCTAATATGCCTCTTAATTTTTAGGCAGGGGTCTACAACCTAGGTCGGGGTGGGTTGGATCCCTGACAGATGTTTTGATACCCACATACGATAGATGTACATTCATTGCAAATCATAAGAACTAATGCACAGAGAGGTTTTTATGAAAACCTGGCATAAATCCGGCCTTCTGGGTCTACCTATGTTGAGCATCCTTTTCTAATGGGTTCCAGAATCCCAGAGGATTCTCAGCTCGGCCTGTATCAAAGAACATGCCAATTAAATGAAGCCTGCATCTGCTTTTCTCCATGCAACACTTTTCCTTGGAACCACCTTAAACAATAACACAGTGTTTATTATTTGCTCTGCGCTTGTCTCAAATAGGATGGGGTTGTCCATTTTTTACATATTCTCTTTACCATTATTTATCCATGATTATTTCTTCGAGTTAAGAAATAAAAAAAAAACACAAACTATTAGTGACAACTCTGAATTCATCTTAAGAAGTCCAAAAATCTATTTAAGGTGAAAGAAACTCCCCCTGGAAACATACTGAAACCACTTTGGAACTAAAGTAGGTCAAACTACAATTGGTTGCATTAGCAAAATTGCCTGGGGGAGCAGCAAGCATGTGTGCCCACCTTTTGCACCACTGGGGCACTTGGTATTAGAAAAAGGGCCACCAAGGCTTGTGCAGCCCTCTTCTGTAATACAGATCACGCCAGCACTATATCTGAGCCATTGCAGTTTTCATGGGGGCGTTCCCTCATTTTCATGGGGTTGTGGCCACTGGCAAATAATAGAATATTTTGCCTTTGTACACGTGCCATATTACAGTTGTTGGACAGTGACAGAGAGGATGTGAGGAGGCTCCCTGACAGTGCACCGCATAGAGGCGGTGCACAGCCAATGTGTTCCTCTGAGGATGTTTCTTGGAAAGGGGTAATGGTGGTCCTACTGAGCCTCCAGATCTCCCCCTGTAGGATGGTGCAATCACTCATGGCATCTGTCTGCAGAGAAATCTCTACGCTTCTTTAAATAGCAGAAGAGGATTCCTCCCTCCTCCATAGTTAAAGTCGGGAGTCCTGCTTCGAACAACTGTTTCGCCTTTCACAAATGCACTGGGGCAGATTTACGTTTCCTGGCGCATCCTCGCTAATCAGCAGGGATGCGCCAGGAAACTTGCGATACGCATCTCAGTACTTGTGCCACCACCGATGCACCGCATTTACAATGCAGCGCATCATGGCGCAAGGAAATGCAGATGAGTGTCGCATCTGCTGCCGCAACGTTGGCGCAGTGGTGGAGTTGTGTCGCAGGTGCAATGCAACTCCAGCACTGTGCCAACCCTGCCCATGTTTAACATGGTGCATCAAGCCTTACACCTGCTTCAAGCAGGCGCAAGGTTTTGACGCATCAGGGTCAGAAAAGTGACTGAGTGAAATCTTGTGGGTTTCGCTCAGCCACTTTTCGCCAGAACGCTCACATGAAACCTGACGCAGGTTTCATGTGGCGCAGGGCTTTACAACGTGACACATGTCCTTAAATGCGTCATGTTGTAAATACCCAGCATCATGGTGCTGGCTTTACACTGCTGCTGCGTCACAGAAGTGACAACAGCTATGTAAAAGTGGCACCAGGGACTTTTAATTCTGCCCCACTGTTCCTAGTGCAGGCGCAGGGTCGTGACTGCCCTGGCAATAGTGCATTCATTGGGAAAAGGCACACTGACCCAGTCTGCATTGCAGCACACCCAGTTAAAAAGTGTGCCAAAGCACAGACCAGTGTATACAGGGACACAACGGCACTTTAGGGTCAATTGTAAAGAATGTGAATATTTAAATGGCATATGAATTGTAAACTATGGACATGAGTCACATAGTAATTTTACCATAAGTACCACAAACACCATTGAAGAAGTAATTCATACGTATATTGTCAATGATAATGAATCTGCGAAAAACAAACTACAATCGGAAGTAAGTGACGGCGCAGTGCTCAAGGGATAATTATGTGCAACTTAGTTCTAGTCTTAGCCCAGACGGTTGTTTAGCAGTCTAAGGGAATGATGTCTGTGAAAAGTGAGGTGAAAGACTGACAACTATTAGTCAGTGGCGTCTGCTAGGGGATGGGGGTGTGGGAAGGTGGGGTTTGGAAATAAAAAAATAAAACATCTGCTGGTCGCCCTCGCCAGCCGCTGCATCTGCTGAAGCAGGAACAGAAAGCACCCAGGTTGCAGACTCCCCTGACCAATCACAACGCTGCTGATTGTAGTTTGTGATTTGTCCGAGTGCCGTTGTTCGGCGCTCAGAGAGGAAGTGGAAGCCTGGGTATGTTCTCCACGCAGGCTTTAATGCAGCCTGGGTGGTGAACAAGCTAAGTGTGCATGACTGTTTGGCCGGCCCGAGACGGCTGGCCAAACAATCATGTGCACTTTAGGTGCAGCAGCAGCCACTCCTCCTCCCTGAGACATGGGGTGCCCAGCCCGCCCTAACCTGACAGCAGCTAAAATACAAAAAAGAAACTGATAATAACGCTCCGTCAATATCATTTTATTTTTTCCTTTGCACTGTTTGAAAGCAGTGAGGTGATGCTCCCCCACCTTAGTGGAGGAGCCACCACTGCTATTAGTCCAGGACACAAGGAAAGAACCTGTATCATTGACGAATACATCCCAGCAAAGACCAGGGCAGTACTCTCTTTCTGTAATATGGGACCTGATCCAGTGAAACAACCCTTCTCATCAATAGTGCAATTAATGGCCATTAATAATACCAATGATGATTAGCTTTTTAGAGCTAGTTTCTCTGAGGTACTGCTGTTAGTGTAGCTACTAATAGCAGGTACCAATCTTAATCAACAAACAAGATGTATGGACATGATATCTGAAGCAATTGGTGAACATAAAATATTTTGTCAAGTCCTACTAAACACTTCTCTGTTTATGCATGTAGTTGACAGCCACAATACAATGAAAAACTCAATATTAAGTTTTCACAATCAAATTTATTTACAAACTACCAAACAAGTATCTATCTTGGACTTCCTATGCCTGACCATCTACTTCAATTCTTTCTCCCAATGATGTGGTGAAGCCAGGTGCCAAATGTTTATTCTATTTTTTTGGTTGATTTCTACAGCACATTGTAGCCAAACAGGAGTCTTCACAACCAAAGAAGAAGGCTGTGAGACCAAGCCTCTACATTTTAATGGAAATCTGGGGAACCAGAGGAGAATAGTAAGCCCTTTAGTTTTATCAGCAGAGCAAAACTTATCTTAATAGGAAAAGAGTCCCATGTCCTTGGAGATTTAACTGACAAAGCTTGGTTCATCATTTTAATGTTTTGTTAACACTGAGGGCCTGTTTCACAAGGGAAAACTTGAGCCCCCTAGCACCAGTCAACGATAGCAGTAAGAAGCTATGTCCCATATCTGCATTACTCTATTGTGCAGCCTAGCTGCGCATGTTCTGCTGTGACCGCATACATATTTAGCACGTTTTGATTTTTCTGGGAAGATTAAAAATGCTGTATAACTCAATACCCGCTAGAAATGATCTTTAGCGCCTGTTATGAGTCATTATTGATTGTAGTTGTATCAACTCCATTGACCAGACCATCTAACTGTAGGCACTGCCAATTCTGAAGTTTTTCTATTTTGCTGGATTTTGACCTACAGGTACCCAGATGAGAGAAGGGCTAGATAGTAGTTTTGTGCATGAGTGTTTCTGAATCAGTCTGCCTTGATCCCTCTATTGTTTCTGGCCCTCCTTCCTGAATAGGGAATGCTAAGTTTTTATTATGGTCAGATGCCTGTATTCATTAAGTCCTTTGGCCATAATTTCAAACGGTATGAGTAACTGATGTGCCTTGTGTTCTCCTTCAGCACTTTCATTGCAGGAAATCAGGTCCGGACTAGGAACCGAAATCTGCCCTGGCAAACTGCTGGGCCGGCCCCCGGGTGGGTGGCTGGGTTTGTGGCCGAGCTGTTTGCTAGGGCAGGTTTTGGGAAATGTTGTTACTGGGAGCCAATATTGTCGGCCCAGGTAACAAAAACGACTCCCAGGGCCCAAAACCGGCCCACCCTGGCGGTCTCCTGGGGAAACGCCCGGTACCTGTTACCGCCAGTCCGGCTCTGCAGGAATCCCAGTAATGGGCATATCCACCAGGTTCCAGAAACATATTGCAGCTCTCCCAGCAATGCATTCAGATCTGCCCAGGCCCACCATCTCGGATGACTAAAGAGTATTTTCCATAAGCAACCTCCTCACAATTTGTTAGGTCCTTTGACACAATGGGGACAGGGCTATTAGGAAAGGAGGTTTACTTTCAGCTATCAGTGTCCCCCTCAGATGCAAAGAGACGAAAGAGATCATCAATTAGACCTCAGAAGGCTGCAAAACAAAGAATGTTATGTCTCTACACCTACAAAGTCATGTGAGTCCAACATAACAAATCATATATCCAAGTGTAAGGAGAAAAAGGAGGGTTTATATAGCTAATGAAGCGGAGTGGGAAAGAATGACCTAGGTGGAGGCTTGCAAAGCTTCCTTGCATCATGACTGTCTCCACTCATCTTACAGCTCACACAAAATTCATTCTGGCCTAGATTGAGCAGATTGCCTAATAATTTGTAATATTTAAAAAAACAAAACAAGCTGAGGAGGCCATGGTGCTGGAACAATTTTTAGAATGTGTGTGGGGGGGGGGTCTACCATCAATTGTACATCACAAAACTAATAGGGATTCAGGAAAAGTAATACAAAGACCAAGTGACACCAATGAGCTATGCCTATTCAGCAGGGAATGGTAAAGGTGTAGTATGTGGCTGGTGTTGCATTTAGAAGCACACTGCCATAATTATAATTCTAAAGCATGCTATGGACAGCATATTTCCGTTCATATGACCCCTAAATGTGCACCCACATACAGTTTTATTGATAAAACTATATAGAACAGAAAGGAAAATGTTTGTAAATTAGTTTTCAGTGAATATCTGTCATTTGCACACCACCAAGTACAGTGTCTTGATTTGTTTCCAGCCTATTAAAATCATTGTTTCCATCACACGTCAGAATTAGAAAAAAAAAACTTCAGTTGTGCTTTCCTAACTGTTTCTTTATTTTAAAATATTTGTATAGTTCATTTACAGGGATTTAAAGTTGTTGTGCATTAGAAGACAATGTCATCCTGTATCAGAGTTCCCTTTAAATAATCCACACACTTTGCAGTGAGAGAAAGAATATTAAAAACAAGTCTTTGTGTAAACCCCTTCCATGCGCAGGATGGCCTGGAGCCGTCCTGCGTCATGGTGCTCATGTGCACAGGATGTCTCCCGGCTGTCCTCGCATGTGCCTGCACCAGAGGGATTTCCTTTTCCCCCTGAAAGCCTTGGGTGCTGTTACAAAACAACCTGGTTTTGCAAGGGGGGTCACCTGGGGTTTTGGCCCCGGACTTGGCAACCTTCTTGTGAAACCTATAAAACCCACACATTTTTGAAAACTAGACTCCGGGGGAGTCAGGCGAGGTAAGTGATTTTTTCAGCTAAATTTGAGGTTTTCAGGGGATTCTGGGTAGGAAAACGTTGTGGGACCCACGCAAGCTGTACCTCGCTGAACTCCCCTGGGAGTCTAGTTTTCAAAAATTTGTAGGGTGGTAGTTTCCCAAAATGGCGGCTGAGCCCGAGACCAAAAACCCAGGTGACCACGCTTGCAAAACCAGGTTGTTTTGTGATAGGTAATTTTGATGTCTCCTCAATACATTTTGGGCCCTTGACTGTCCCAGGTACTTGACCCACCCACGCAAGTGAGGTAACATTTTTATCAGGAGACCTGGGGGAACGTTGGGTGGTTGGAAATTTGTGGATCCATGCAGATTCCAGAACTTTCACAAAGAAATTTGAGAAAAATTAGATTCTTACAGCTAAATTTAAGGTTTGCAGTGGATTCTGGGTGGGAAAACATTGGAGGTCCCACACAAACCATACCTTGCCTGACTCCCATGGGTGTCTAGTTTTCTGAAATGTGTGCATTTGGTACGTTTCCTAAGATGGCCGCCGAGCCCGGGGCCAAAAACCCAGGTGACACCCTTGTGAAACCCGGTTGTTTTGTGATAGTTAATTTTGACGTCTCTTCAATACTTTTTGGGCCCTTGCCTCTCGCAGGTACTTGAGAAAACCACAAAAGTGCCTAACCACCTAGATTTGTACCCAAAGTTCAGAAAGGTCGAAAACACTGTTTGTCTAAATCTAAATTTATTTTTTAAGGTTTTTCAAAAAGACATTTACATAGCAAAAAAGACACATATATATCCACATATTTACACAATTTTTTCACTAATATACAATGAAATTTACACACAAATAAATGACATTTACAAAGATAGCTTTAAATCAATAAAGTGTCCACATCCTACGCATCCTACATAAAACACAAAACTATTAGACAAGACTGTACATCATATAATCATGTGCCTTGAAAAATGGCATTGCAATCAGTTCAAAATCAAAGGAGTTAAGTCAATCTATGACGACTATTTGGACCAGCATTTGCTGGTTTGGAATTAGAAATAACCAAAAGTCCTCCTTAATACATGCCGCCACGGTTCGATTCCAGGGCAAAGTTCCTGGGATCTCTTCGGGGCGTTGTCAATGTATCAAAGCATTTCAGAGGGTGGTAGCTGAAAAATCATTCGAGTGCTTCCACGGATATCGTCACGTGGAAGGACCTTAGAAGTCTTCCTTCACTATTCCATAATTGCCTCCATATTGGGTTGCAAGTAAGGGGACCAACCTTTATTCTTCTTATTATTGAAAAAAGCGACTCGCTAATTGTGCGTGGAAATCCCCGACTTCGTGTTCAAAGGTTTCCGAATGTTATCTTCCAACAAGATTGGAACTCAAATATCAGGTGGTGTGCCTGGTGTGCTTCACAGGTTTTTTTTCAAGTGTCAGTGTCAAAAACCCAGGTGACTCCCTTTGCAAAACCAGGTTGTATTGTGATAAGTCATTTTAAAGCTTCCTCAATACGCTTTGAGCCCTTGCCTGTCGCGGGTACTTGACCCACCCATGCGAGTGAGGTACCATTTTTATCGAGAGACCTAGGGGAATGCTGGGTGGATCCACGCAGATTCCAGACTTTCCCACACAGAAATCTGAGAAAAAAGTGATTTTTTCAGCTAAAATTGAGGTTTGCAGTGGATTCTGGATAGGAAAACTTTGGGGGACCAACGCAAGCTATACCTCACTGGACTCCCCCGGGAGTCTAGTTTTTAAAAATGTACAGGTGTGCAAGGTTTCCATAGAGCTAGGGTTCAAAATCTACAGCTGGGCACTTTGCAAAAAAAAGGGTCAGTTTTCACTATGAAAATGTGGTGTGTCCACGTTGCATTTTGGGCCGTTTCCTATTGCGGCCACAAGGCCTACCCATACAAGTGAGGTATTATTTTTTGGGAAAGACATTGGGGAATTCGGGGTGGGTGGAATTTTGTGGATCCACGCAGATTCCAGAACTTGGCACCACAGAAATGTGAGGAAAATGTGCTTTTTTTACATAGTTTGAGGTTTGCAAGGGATTCTGGGTAACAGAACCCTGGTGAGAGCCAGACAAGTCACCCCATCTGGATTTCCCTGGGTATCTACTTTCCAAAAATGGAACAGTTTGCTAGGTTTTTCTAGGTGCCGGCAGAGCTAGGGTTAAAAATCTACAGCTAGGCAGTTAGCAAAAAATGGGTAGGTTTTCACTCTGAAAATGCGGTGTGTCCATGTTGTATTTTGGGCCGTTTCCTGTAGCGGCCACAAGGCCTACCCACACAGGTGAGGTATTATTTTTCTCAGAAGACTTTGGGGAATGTGGGGTGGGCGGAATTTTGTGGATCCTCGCAGATTCTAGAACTTTCCACCACAGAAATGTGGGGAAAATGTGTTTTTTAATAAAGTTTGAGTGACAACACAATTACTATTCTAATGCTGCTGGGGCGTTACTTTGGGGAATGTGTTGTAAAGGATTATGCGATCTAATGACGTCTGTTGTAATGGATTTTGCATTGTAAAACATTTGTTGTAATGACACACGTTGTAACGTGTGCGTTGTAAACGATGTTTACCATCCATTTTCACTGTAAAAATGTGGTGTGTCCACGTTGCATTTTGGGCCATTTTCCTGTCGAGGCCACTAGGCCTACCCACACAAGTGAGATACCATTTTTCTTGGAAGATTTTGGGAAATGCGGGGTGGCTGGAATGTTGTGGATCCACGTAGATTCCAGAACTTTCCACCACAAAAATATGAGAAGAATTTGTTTTTTTAATAAAGTTTGAGGTTTGGAAGGGATTCTGGGTAAGAGAACGTGGCGAGAGCCAGTCAAGTCACCCCATCCTAGATTTCTCTAGGTGTCTAGTATTCAAAAATGTATCGGTTGCTTGGTTTCCCTAGGTGCCGGCAGAGCTAGGGTTAAAAATTTACAGCTAGGCACTTCGCAAAAAAAGGGTCCGTTTTCACTGTGAAAATGTGTCCATGTTGCGTTTTGGGCCGTTTCCTATCACAGCCACTAGGCCTACCCACACAAGTGAGGTACCACTTTTCTTGGAAGACTATGTGGAATGTGGGGTGGGTGGAATTTTGTGGATCCACACATATTCCAGAACTTTCACCTCAGAAATTTGAGGAAAATGTGTTTTTGTTTTAAAGGGTTTGATGTTTGCAAGGGATTTAGGCAGGGCCGTACTAGCCATAGTGGGCACCGGGCATTTCCCTGGTAGGCCGCTAGGGTGGGAGCCGGTTTTGGCCCCCTGGAGGCTGTTTTTGTTACCGGGGGTAGGCAATATCGGCCGCCAGTAAAAAATTGCCTGAAGCCGGCCATCGCAAACTGCTCAGCTGCATTCCCCCTCACCCCAGGGGGGCCAGATGAGCAGTTTGCCAGGGCTGATTTCTGTTCCGAGTCCGGCCCTGGATTCCGGGTAACAGACCCTGGTGAGAGCCAGACAAGTCACACCATCCTGGATTCCCCTGGGTGTGTAGCTATAAAAAAATTATAGGTGTGTTAGGTTTCCCAGGGTGCCGGCAGAGCTAGGGTTCAAAATCCACAGCTAGGCACGGTGCTAAAAAAAGGGCCAATTTTCACGGTAAAAATAAAGTGTTTAGACGTTTTGTTTTGGGCCGTTTCCTGTCACGGTCACTAGCCCTACCCACACAAGTGAGGTACCATTTTTATTGGGAGACTTAGGGTAACACAGAATTGTAGGGCAACTGGTATTACCTATTGACTTTCGATGCATTTCTGCCTTCTAAATGAAATACAATGTGTAAAAAAGAAGTCACTTTGAAAAATGTCCTATAATCCTCATGCTAGTATGGATACTTACAATTTCGGAAATGTGCAAATAGCTTCTGTTTCTAAACTCTATATTTTGTTCCAATTTCAGAAATATATAGGTGTCTTTCATCCCGATTTTTCATTGTATATGTTTTCCCAAATTAATTCCTATATACCTGGTACATAATAAAAAAAACATTGCAAGACACTGCTCAGTTATTGGCTCTGGGTTCGTCAGGTTCTTGGTGAACCTGCAAGTCATATATATCTCCACAACCGAAATGGTCCAGCAGATGTAACAGTATAT
Source organism: Lissotriton vulgaris (assembly GCF_964263255.1). NCBI lineage: Eukaryota > Metazoa > Chordata > Amphibia > Caudata > Salamandridae > Lissotriton > Lissotriton vulgaris. Next base: position 1,478,405,938 of record NC_141689.1, read on the forward strand.
TGTTTTCAAATATCTGTCTTAATTAGAAGAAGTTACAGGTAACAACGTTGCCACAATGGCCTGCTATTTTAACTCATTTTTAATTTTTCCTATTTCAACTGTTAGTTTCCATAAAGAAACCTAGAAGGATCTACACAAATGACCCCTTGCTGAATTCAGAATTACATCTACTTTTTAAAAATGTATAGATTTCCAGGATCCAATATTGTTTTCATACCCATTTCTACCATTCACTGGAAGAAGGTTAAAAGCACAAAACATTGCAAAAATAGGTTATGTCCCAGTAAAATGCCAAAGCGGTGTAAAAAAGTTTGATTTTCTGACAAAAGTCTGTCAGTCCATGAAAGCTAGGAATATAGTGATTTTAGACTCTTTCATTTTGCAGCATTTTTTCCATTTTTCCCCCAAAAACCAAAATGTAGGTGTATTTTGGCTAATTTCTGGTCCCCTCTAGGAGAATCCACAAACACTGGGTACCTTAGAATCCCCATGATGTTGGAAGAAAATGACACAAACTTGGCGTGGATACCTTCTATGGTCAAACAGTTACAGGGGACTAAGCGCGAACTAACTCAAATAGCCAAAAAAAGGCTTAGCATGGGGAGGGGAGACCTAGCAGTGAAGGAGTTAAAAGAATAAGCAGTAGTTTGTTACACTGACATTTGACCTGTCCTTGAACAAATAGCAAGCAGACAAGATAAAAACTAAATTTAAAATTATCTTTAATGTTCCTTCACCTTTAGAAATTCAGTGTGGTGTTTTGGGGGTGCTGCAGTACCCCCCTGCACCCTTCCTTTGAGCACCTATGAGAGTAGGGAGGAAGCAACCAGTCACAATAATTGCAGGTGAGGAGCTCACAGCAAGCAATTAAAGATAATATGTTGCGGAAGGTCACACATGCTTTATGACCTAGCTTAGTAAACAGCAGTGGAGCAAGATAACACAAGTTGATTGGGCATAATCTACGGACACAGGATGCAGCTGGTAAAAGGCAACCTCCCTTATATGTGCCAGCCATAAAAGCACCCACACAAAATTAAGATGGTAGGTCAAGAGGGACTGATAGGAGCCCCATGCAATCACACCAAAATTTACTCAAACTGATGAAGAATGTGAAAAATGGAGGGGCAGATTTGTAATCCACTCAAGGACAAGATAGACTGTTGAAATTTTATAGTGAGGGTCACAAGGAAGTTGGAATTGGTATAGAGGAAATTTCACGTGTGTACCTTAACAAATCCAGTAACCAACATACTGATTCAAAATAAACAAAAGACAATATTTACCAATGTACCCAAAACCAAGCATCAAAATCCCAGAGATACACTCCAAAAAAAAGTTGTCTTCAGGCCTTGATTCAATCAGGATATATACAGAAATAAACAAGTGCAGTGTACACAAAATGGCCTTGAAGGTATAATTGTTCATGGCAATGTCTAATCAATGCTCAACAATCACATTGGCAAATTGTTTTGGCCAATTATTAGACGATAGGAAGAAATCATTTCGGGCCTGTTGAAAATTTGGCGGCTAGGGTACTTTGTTGCAACTTTGATGCTCAACCAGGCACTCAAAGGAGTCTAATTCATTCCCTTTCACAGATCAGGCCTTTTTTCCCCTTATCTTAAAATTGTACCCTCTAGTTTTTAAAATAAAGACACTAAACAAAATGTTATGCTTAAAAACTCACACACGTCATCCTAAAAGTAATTATTCCTATTAAGACAACATTCATTTCTCTCCATTGCTAATATAAATCCGCAACTCAGGGTACTGTCTAAGTCCAAAGCAACAATAAAAATTAACTACCTCTTTTTGGGCATCAAAGAAAGAGTCAGTGCTATAGAACTGTTAGAGGGTTAGGGGCATTTTGAACCTCACTGTGCTGAGGTTTTTCCTCGCTAATCATATTTATAGTTTTAATACAGAAGATGAGGCACATTACATGAGCCTCCAGTCTTGACATAAAATCCAGGAAACCCTGAAACACTGCCACATAGCTCTCTGATGCAGAAAAGAACACTTTAATAAAAGAACATTATGGGAAAATCTTTAAATTGTTCAACATTTGCTGAGATGAACATGCACTCAGCTGCTTTTCTGGCATTTTTGGGGACACAAAGAGGCCCATTAGGATGTCAGGTGGATCGCCACCGCCATGCAGGCGGTGGCGATCCGCCCGACATCCGTCGCCGGCCGCCACCCATTTCCCCCCGCCATATTACAATGGCGGGAGGACCGCGGCGGACGTAAACACTGTCCGCCGCTTTTCCGCCCCGGTCGACTTGCGTCCGGGGCGGAAAAGGGTTCATATGGCTGGCGGTGTCTTTCAGACACCGCCAGCCATATTAGGATGGCCAGGATAAGATGCCTTTCCATGGCGCCAATGCTGCCACGGAAAGGCATGCGGTCTTGACTTTGGGGGCCTCCTGTGGGCCCCCATGGTGAAGGTGAGGGGGTGCACATGGGGGTACCTGTGGTACCCCCCTGCACTTGCATACGCAATGCGGCAGGCACTGCGCGGTGCCTGCCGCTTTGTGTATGCAAATGCATCACAAGCATTTATAGCATTGTGGCCGGTGCTGGTGTGAAAACCGCCAGTCGCAATGTTATAAATGCATGATGCGCCTGCCACTGTGGCGGGCGCATCATAATATGCGAGGCGGGACTGCCGCACAGCTTGCTGGCTGTCCCGTTTTCCACATGGATGGCAGGCGGGCAAAGTCCGCCCGCCATCCTGATGGGGGCCAAAGTGTCCTATCTCGAGATGGATTCAGAAAAAAAGAGGAGAGATGGATTGACCCTGGTATGCATTATAACAAAGCAGTTCTTGTTGTGAGAAAGCTGTCTCTTTCCAGGCTTAAAAATAATATCATTTGATAAAGAAAATGATGAGGAAGAATGGCAACAGGCTAGGATTTTACTCATACAATATATACTGACAGTGATCATTAGAAGCAACATTTTATCGTCTGCAATAAAAAAGTCAATTTTTTAAGCAATGATTTAACCTTACCTTGCAAGTTTATATTATTTGACTTTATTGATTGTATTTATGTATTTCTAAGGTAATGTCTCATGAAAATAATATCCATAATATAATGAAGCAGGGTCTAGTTTTACCATATAGTGCCCCAGGCCCATTCTGTCCACACCTGAAGCATAAGAGTCATAATTGTCCCTGCCAGCCCATAGACAGGGCTGTGCTAACATTGTCCACACTGTAGGAGTGTGGGCCAACTGAGACTTTCCACAGCTTTGGAAACTAAAATAGCGACAGGGCTAAAAAAGAAACGATAGCCTTATAAGGAGCTTCCAACTTAAAGCTTCTGAGAGGTGACCCAAAGTGTTTTTGATAAAAAGGTCAAACTTTTGTTATGTTCTGCAGTCAATCATTTGCCAAAGTTACATCTTGTGTACAAATGTTCCTCATTTCAAATGTATAAAAGGACTTCTTACTCTCAAGTTTGTTGACCACCTCGTATAGTGAACCTTTGAGTCACGACGCGTGGTGCTCTCGGTTAAGCCTTTATTTAGCATCTTCATTTGAGGTTGTTATGCTTCATTGTAAATTGATGTTAATTTTTTCTCTCTGTCCCTCTCTTTTTCTTTGGATTGCCGTGATTTTAAACGTACTATATTGCATGTTTTTGTTCCTGATCTGTGATGAGTCTTTGACATGTGTTACTTGCTACAATGCTCGGTGTTATCTCTGATTAAGTAATGTGTCATTGACATTTTATTGTGCAAATATTTTGAATAAATGGTGCTACTCTTGATTCAGTTCCTTCATCTCACGTGTGTCTTGTTATTTTAGATGGGAATAGACAACAGGAGTATAACTCGTAGACCAGAGTGAGATCTGGGTGTACATATGTAAAAAACAACAATATCTCAATTGGATTCACTTGAGTAACAGAAATGTTTGCATGTACAGGACATTACAAAAGATCTGGACATGAATGGAAGAGAGACTTGGAATTTCAGTTAGTTTTAGAAGCGCATATAGCATTCTATATTTAGGGACATATTTAAGCAAAACAATCTAAGAACCAATTTAAGATGTAAGCACTGGAGGCATATCATGCGTTTGGCAACCCAAGGGGGCTTTGTACACTATGTGATAGTGAGACAAAAGGTGACGGCGCGAGTGACATATGGGTGAAAAACAGCGAAGGACGCAAAATGTCAAAAATGAAAAACACAATATATACAAAGTTGTTGGTTCCTTTGTCGTGAATGGGTATTCGCAATTAGTTTGGGAACCAAAGAAGTTACTGCGCCATGAGTCGCTCTGTATTGCGGATCGACGGAGTTTCGATCCTATTGAGTTAGGATCTTCATCAGGACCGGATTGCCGATTGACGATGGTGCTGTAAGGAAATGAAGGGCTAGGTAAGGAGTAGGGAAGGATGTGGGGTACGCGATGCCCGGGCAAAGGAGGAGACAGGAGAAGCAGGGGGGTTTGACTGGGAGATATAGGAAGGGCGCCAGGTGGGCTCAGGGCAGTAGGTGGACGGGGGCACTGTCTGGTGGTCAATAGACTGGGGTGGGTGCCCAAGCTATGTGGATTCAAGGGTGGGGCCGGAGACCAGTGGTGACTATTGGGAGAACCAAGGTGAGCTTGGATAGTGTGGAGCCCGATGGACAGAGGAAGGGGTGACACACGGGGAAAGGGAGGCAGGACGGGAAAGGGTAAGGAAACCGAGAGAACAAAGAGTTACTCATTAAAACAGTGTGCTATTCAAGAGACGGAGCCCAGTTTTGGTGGGGAAGTAGGAATAGTTGTGAATTAGATGTCCGTAGGCTTAATCCGTAGGTGGTGGCTGAATGAAGGAGGAAAGGGGAATTAATGAGAGGCCAAGGGGAGGAGGGAGAGAGTGGCGGGAGGCAGCGGAGCGAGCCATTTACATGGTGGTAAAGGCACAATAACGCACCCCCGTTGTGGCCGGGCAAAGAAAGGACTTATGGACACGGTCAAAAGGAGGTCCGGTGGCTGGATCCAATGCTTGGGTATGCTCGAGGAGTCCTAGGGAGGGTGAAAGGCAAGGGGGTAATCAGTGGTGGGCTGGAGTGGAGGAGGGACCAAGGGGAAGGATCAGGCACATTTGGACACTTAAGTGTGATAGCACAGGAATGGAGCCCTGTTCTAGCTACGATGGTAATGGTGGGAAAATTAAAGGGGCGGGTCCAGCAATCCACTGCCTGAGTCCCGGTTAAAAAACCTGGAGAGCGGGAGAGAGAAAAGAGAGGGTTGGCGGTCCGGTAGGAGGCCAGTACATCCGTGTGTAAGGAAAAAACAGGCGGTACCCAGGGGAGTAGCGGGCTTACCATGGAGGAGGCGCCTGAATACTGTCAAGGTCCGGTGTTCATGGAGCGGTCGTGTGATCTGCTTAGTAGACCTCGATCCACAACCATGCTGGAGTACGAAGGGATTCAGAAAAGGGGGTGGTGATGGACAGAGTATCTGAATTAAACCGAACACTCATACCCAGTCAACAGATCAGGGCTTGATCCATCACCGTTTTTTAGCTCACTACACCATCCCAGCTCAGAACCTGGCTACATGCAAATTAGTCTGTCCCTGTCCCAGTGCATCAAGGGAACAGGGCAGACCAAACTACCAAGCCAATTCTTATACTGGGAAGGAAACAAGCTTCCGGGGACCGGTTTCTGGCATTACAGCCGTCTTCGGCCCGGCTTGCTTGAGTACGAAGGGGCCACAAGAAACCGGAACATTTGTTTCCGGGGTGGGCGGGGCCTGGTGACGCGAGAGCTGTGTCGTAGAAGGGGCTGGAACCAGGATAGTAAAGGTGGAAGTGGGCGAATCAAAGGACGGGGGCAATATGACTGTATGTGAGGCATGATTGCCCAAGAGTGCCGGGTGACAGGCAACAACCGTGCACAAAAGGTCAAGGACCTATATATTGACATTTGTTAACATTTATAAATTCATAAGCACAAAATTGGAGGGAAGGAACATTGACAAAATATAAAATTGCAGCTGACTGAATTAGTCAGTATATAACAATCAGTATTGGAGGTACATTGTATGAAAGCATAACTCTGCTTGAGTAAGATGGTAAGAATGTTGGGAGTTACATGGGTTTGGCATAATAAGAGTGGGTTGATCCAAAAGGCTAAAGGATAGCGATCTTTGGCCGATCAGGCACATTCAAGGTACAGTGCGGGTGTGCCAGGAGGAGACGGTATGGCCAAGGTAGGAGCGTAGATACCCAAGGGGTAAAGTATAAGGATGTTTCTGAGTATCTGATGGCATTAGAAGGTGGGTGTTGCTTCCCAGCGGAGTTGTGTAGGAGTGATATTCAGAGATGGTTTGTAGGGACAGGAGAGAACAAAATGGGCCCGTGGGTGTTTAAATATGTATGGTACTGTTCCATTCGTCAAGTGTGTTTAATCTCTGGTTCACCGAGTTACAAGTAGTTATCCACTTGCACTCTCTGCAGTTCAGGAAGCTTTGGAGATTTCCCCCTCGTATGGGAAGAGTAGGCTGCTCAATCACTTGCAAAATCATATCGAGTTCTGTATGGTTTTTCTCAACATAGTGTGAGACAAGGGTATTCAGGCGTCTCCTCCATGGTAAGCCCGCTAATCCCCTAGGTTCTGCCCGTTTTTTCCTTACACACGGATGTACTGGCCTCCTACCGGACCGCCAACCCTCTCTTTTCTCTCTCCTGCTCTTCAGGTTTCTTAACCGGGAGTCAGGCAGTGGATCGCTGGACCCTGCCCCTTTCATTTTCCCACCATTACCATCATAGCCAGAACGGGGCTCTGTTCCTGTGCTATCACACATAAGTGTCCAAATGCACCTGATTCTTCCCCTTGGTCCTCCCTCTGCTCCAGCCCACCACTGATTACCCCCTTGCCTTTCACCCTCTCCAGGACTCCTTGAGCATACCCAAGCATTGGATCCAGCCAGGAGACCTCCTTTTGATCGTCTCCATAATTCCTTTCTTTCCCAGGACACAACGGGGCTCTGTTCTTGTGCCTTTACCACCATGTAAGTGGCTCATGGCGCTGCCTCCCGCCACTCTCTCCCTCCTCCCCTGGGCCTTGCATTAATTCCCCTTTCCTCCTTCATTCAGCCACCACCTACGGATTAAGCCTCCGGACATCTGATTCACTACTATTCCTACTTCCCGACCAGAACGTGGTTCCGTCTCTGGAACAGCATACTGTTTTATTGAGTAGCTTTTTGTTCTCCCAGTTCCCTTACCCTTTCCCGTCCTTCCTCCCTTTCCCCGTGTGTCACCCCTTCCTCTGTCCATCCAGGCACTGCACTATTCAAGCTCACCCTGGTTCTCCCAATAGTCCCCACTGGTCTCCAGCCCCACCTGAGACTCCACATAGATTGCAAACCCACCCCAGTCTATTGACCGCCAGACAGTGCCCCCTTCCACCTACTGCCCTGAGCCCACCTGGTGCCCTTCCTACCTCTCCCAGCCAACCCCCCTCCCTTCTTCTCCCATCTCCTCCTTCGCCCGCGCATCGCGTACCCCACATCCCTACCCACCCCTTACCTATCCCTTCATTTCCTTACAGCACCATCGTCAATCGGCAACCCGGTCCTGATGAAGATCCTAGCTCAATAGGATCGAAACGCCATCAACCCGCAATACAGTGCGACTCATGGCGCAGTACCTTCTTTGGTCCCAAACTAATTGCGAATACCCATTCACTAAAAAGGAACCAACAACTTTGTATATGTTGTGTATTTCATTTTTGTCATTTTGCGTCCTTCGCTATTTTTCACCAATATGTCACTCGCGCCGTCACCGTTTGTCTCACTATCACATAGCGCACAAAGCCCCCTTGGGTTGCCAAACGCATTATATGCTTCCAGTGCTGACATCTTAAACTGTTTTTTTGATTGTTTTGCTTAAATAGGTCCCTAAATATACGATGCTATATGCACTTCTAAAACCAACTGAAATTCCTAGTCTCTCTTTCTTCCATGAAGTTTGAAAAAGGTCTATAGCTAAGTTAGAAAGCAACGATAAGTAAACTAAATAAATAACCAAAGAGCAATTGAAAGTTCCCACATTGACACGACTAATCACCAAATTGATAGAAAGATTCTTACACTTTTATTAGTCAAAAATACATGTTTTGTAATTTTTTTGGTTACATGTCATAATGTTAGACTTTATAGGAATAATCGATTATTTACACAACAGCATCATAAAAATTAATAAAAAACATGACAGACATAGACAATGCATTAGACAAGAAAGACGATGGAGGCAATGCGGTAGATTAGTGCTCTAATGTACATACCAATGAATATATGGTGAGATGCATCACTTGTAAATGCATACGGTCCAATAACCGTCGAGTAGTAAGTATCATCAAATTGGGACGTGGGCCTCCATGATAAAGGCCAACAGTAGAAAGCCTAATGATAAAAAATTCTGATGAGTACAAGGTCACGCATCGTCCGATATCAACAAAAAAGCAAAATGCGGAATGATCCACATAGAGGCTATTGGAGGCTAGGGCATAATTAAAGGCATCCTGCCTCGAAAAGATATAATGAAGTCTAAAGGGAAGGGGGGGGTCTATGACTACAACCATGTAGAAAAAATAAAAATATATAAACAGGCCCTGGGTAAGGGTCAAGTAAACAAAAAACAACAAATCTCGGGCCTGGATTGAATGGGAGCCCCTGGGGGGAGTACCTGTATGTAACGCAAGGTAAACAATGCTGAGCAAAAGAAAAAGAACAAGGCAGACGGGCCACATACCGCAGAGAGCTAGCGGCGCGAGGCTAGAATCCAAAAGTCGTAAAAATTGTGCTCGCTTCGGCAGCACATAATCTAAAAAGTCGTAAAAATTAAGTGGTGTGCACGCATGCACGCGGCGAGGCAATAGTGAAGTAAAGGAAGGGAAGACACAGGGGAGGAGAACATGATCGGTGAGCTGACCACCATAGGCCACGAGTATATGACAAATATGTGAAAAGCGTAGTTGCGATCAAAGTCTAAAAACGTACAAAATATAACTACACTAGCCAGGCCAGGACAAGACAAAGCTGCATATGTCAACGTAAATAGTTATTAAAGCATACTGAGTAAAGACAGGATACGAGCGCGATTTAGAAACGGTCATTACCCCCTGGGAAAACTACAATTGCCCCAAGCTACTCTAGGATTGAATTAAATTAGTATTAAACAGAGTGCCACACCACCACACTTGCTCAAAACTACAATCGCAACATAGTATCAGTGCATTCCTGTGAGCTCACCTACCGTAGCGGTCTCTGGGTGTCGGCACTTCTGAGAGTGAAGAGAATTATGTCGTTGGCTCCTTAGATCTAGAAACCAAAACACGCAAAAATATGAAGTAAAAAAGGCGCAAAGAAGACAGACTGAATGGGTCCTGGGCCAAGTTCTAGTATCTTCGGCGTGCGGTCCCGACCTGCGTTCCAGTAAACATCACAGCTGTTGGTAGACTTCAGGCCTCCCGTGAACGCTAGCTAAGCAACTAGTTTGTGGTCGGAGCTACCACGGAAATGGAAAAGGTACTATCTGTCAACAGAAATGTCTATAACACCCATTAGAAAAGCGTAAGATACAGCCGACGTATGGTGGTAAATGAATAAATAGAGTACAGACTGACATGATGATTAGCTGCCCGCCGGTAGGCCAAGGTGGGACAGTGTGTATCCGCTCGGCTCAGCGTCGGAATAGAAATCAAATACAGGGTGCATTGTTAACATATAAAAAAGGTACTACGGAGGAGTAGTATGTAAAAATCGGACAAAGTATTCTCCATTCTCTTCCTCTTTTGAAGTGTCCAAATAACTCACATGAGGTGCGTGACAGCATAGAAATGCTAATGAGGTGTAGTAGAGAGGGCAAGGAAAAGCGTATACCTTGCCCAGGCATCATTCATTGAGATAAAAATATCTAATGTGTGTCCTGGAACTATCGACCAAGGGAATTGAAGGTGTCTCCCACAAGGAAACGTCAAAAAGAATGTGTATGTCGCTCTCCTGCGCCTCCAACCGACTGTATAGATGCAGAAGGGTCCCAGAAAGCACGAATGAAGGCAGAGTATGGGATGGAAGGAATGCCATGAACTACCATGAGAACATAGTCATCCGAATTCCGGGTAGGTGGGAAGGAAGCAAGATGCGAGTCCACACATTGTAATATTATTGTCATTATTGTCAGTAATGAATGTGGTTTGTCACTATAAACCTTGCATAGAACTTATGTATGTCATATATGTTCTTTTTCTAGCCCTGGCGAAGTTCACTCCATGAACGAAACGCGTTGGCTGATGTTTGTTTTCTTTTCATTTGGATATATTTAAATAAAGATGATACCTACCAAGACACTGATCACGTTTCATTATTTAAAGCTACTTTACCTTGGTAGTGCACCGCTCTATTGCTTCTTCAAGTTTGTCTCCTGATCAGGCGGTTGCATCCTTCAATGGCAGATGTAGGAGCAGATTGTGCATACCTTTCATCCAATTGATATCTAGACTTTACTTTGGGCGACTATTCTGAGGCCAGTGCGGCACTTGGAGTCCGCCGTTGGATCTTTGTTTCTATTACTACTATAACTCCTCTTGGAGCAAACCTCAGGGCAGGTGCTGGGTAGTGGCTGGGAGATCATTTATTATTCTAACTCGGCTGGGGCATACGCCAGGGCAGGTACTGGACAGTGACTGGGGACTAAAAAACGATTCTAACTCTGGCAGGAACATACCTCACGGCAGGTGCAGGGCAGTAATTGAGGGCACATTTTGTTTTCTAACTCTGCTGGGAACATTCCTCAGGGCAGGGGCTAGACAGTGACTGGGGTCTAATTTACAATTCTAACTTCACCAGAGGCATACGTCAGAGCAAGGGGTTGACAGTGACTGGGAGTAATTTGCAATTGTAAATCCACTGGGGCCATACATATGGGCAGGTGCTGGCAAGTGACGGAGGGCTAAATAACTATTCTAACTCCTCTGGGGAATACCTCTGGGCAGGTGATGGACAGAGGAAAATCAAAAACACCCCAAAAAAACATTTTCTATCTGCTTTTTTCACACAGCTCAACCGAAAGTTTAAACAAAGAAAAAACCCAAGAAATCTGCACATAGCAGCACAACATCCTCACAATCAACTGTGTTAGAAATAATTGAAGCAAAAGGAAATAGCAACCGCAAAGTAAAGCAGCAGAATGGAAAATATATCAATCAATCAATCACTGCATTTGTAAAGCGCGCTACTCACCCGGGAGGGTCTCAAGGCGCTGGGGGAGAGGGGTAAGTTACTGCTCGAACAGCCAGGTCTTAAGCTGCTTCCTGAAGGAGAGATGGTCTTGTGTTCGCCGAAGGTGGGTAGGGAGGGAGTTCCAAGTCTTGGCTGCCAGGTAGGAGAAGGATATTCCTCCGGTGGTGGCTCTGCGGATGCGTGGTACGGTGGCGAGTGCGTGGCTGGTCGATCGTAGCTGGCGGGTGGGCGTGTAGAAGGTCATGCGGTTGTTGAGGTACTTGGGGCCCAGGTCGTAGAGAGCCTTGTGTGCATGGGTGAGAAGTCTGAACGTGATTCTCTTGCTGACGGGGAGCCAGAGCAGATCTCTCAGGTGTCCGGTGATGTGGCTGTGACGGGGGATGTCCTGGATGAGTAGTGCGGAGGCGTTCTGGATGTGTTGTAGTCTTTTTTGAAGTTTGGCTGTGGTTCCGGTGTAGAGGGTGTTCCCGTAGTCCAGTCGGCTGGTGACGAGTGCCTGGGTGACGGTCTTCCTGGTTTCAGTGGGGATCCATCTGAAGATCTTGCGGAGCATGCGCAGGGTGTTGAAGCACGAGGATGAGACGGCGTTGACTTGTCTGGTCATTGACAGGGAGGAGTCCAGGATGAAGCCCAGATTGCGTGCGTGGTCCGTTGGTTTGGGAGCGGTGCCCAGGGCCGGGGGCCACCAGGAGTCGTCCCAGGCGGAGGGTGATGGCCCCAGGATGAGGACTTCCGTTTTGTCTGAGTTCAGTTTAAGGCGGCTGTTCCTCATCCAGTCGGCGACGTCTTTCATCCCTTCGTGTAGGTTGGCTCTGGCGGTGGTGGGGTTGTTGGTGAGGGAGAGGATGAGCTGGGTGTTGTCGGCGTAGGAGATGATGTTGAGGTTGTGTTGGCGTGCGATGGCTGCGAGGGGGCTCATGTAGACTTTGAAGAGGGTTGGACTGAATGAAGATCCTTGTGGTACGCCGCAGATGACTTCGGTGGCCTCGGATCTGAACGGAGAGAGGCGGACTCTCTGGGTTCTTCCGGTGAGGAACGAGATGATCCACTCCAGCGCTTTCTCTCGGATTCCGATGTTGCTGAGGCGCTTCACTAGGGTGCGGTGGCAGACAGTGTTGAATGCCGCAGAGAGGTCCAGGAGGATGAGGGCCGCTGTTTCCCCGTTGTCGATCAGGGTTCTGATGTCGTCGGTGGCTGCGATTAGGGCGGTCTCGGTGCTGTGGTTGGCCCGAAACCCGGACTGCGAGGGGTCGAGGGATCCGTTCGTCTCGAAGAAGGCGGCAAGCTGTTTGTTGACAGTCTTCTCGATAACTTTGGCCGGAAAAGGAAGGAGCGAGATGGGACGGTAGTTCTTGAGGTCGGTGGGGTCCGCCGTTGGTTTCTTCAGGAGGGCGGTCAGCTCGGTGTGCTTCCAGCTCTCCGGGAAAGTGGCGGTGTGGAAGGAGGAGTTGATGGTGTCTCGGAGATGGGGTGCGATGATGGCGTCGGCTTTGTTGAAGACGTGGTGTGGGCACGGGTCGGTTGGTGATCCGGAGTGGATGGAGTTCATCGTGCGGGTTGTGTCTTCGGTGCTGATCGGGGTCCAGTTGCAGAGGGTGGTGGTGGCATGCGTTGGTTCGGTGGTAGGGTGCGTGGTCTGTGCGTCGAAGCTGTTGTGTATGTCGGCGATCTTGCGGTGGAAGAGCGAGGCGAGTGAGATGCAGAGGTCTTGCGAGGGAGTGATGTCGTTGTTTCCGGCGCTGGGGTTGGAGAACTCTTTGACGATGCTGAAGAGTTTCTTGCTGTCGTGGGTGATGTTGTCCAGGTAATAAATAACATATTTACATTTTGCTCTTCACAAACAGAAAGCTTCCAACAATAAAAACCCAGCATCGTGTGAAGTCTCGTCCAAGGCCAGAACTCCAACATTGAAAATCTCAAATTATTTGGACAGGCCATACTTAAGGTTAATAGGCCTGAGATTGATTTTCTCCTTGTTTAACAAAATAGAAATGTCCTAGGTGAAACAGGTAACAAACAAAACAACTGTACTTTCCCATAGGGCATCTAATCTATTTACTTTCTTCACATGGAGCCAAAACTAAAGCCCCCTTTTGGATTTTTTCTTTGCAAGCACAATACAGAACCAAGAATATTGTCTTCAGCTCAGCATGCGATCTATGGAAAGTAGAGAAGAAGCATAGACTCCTAAAGTATGATGGCTACCTTTATTGTAAGGATAGGTTAACTGAGTCCTGGAGTCATTGGAAGTGTGTGCAGTATTTTTCATCCCATTGCAGAGGCAGAGCGATTACTCTAGGTGACACTGTTGAAAGTACCTCCGAGCATAACTTATCTGCCTCTGCAATGGAGATTGAGGTATGAGAAAATATGCAACAGATATAATTCCCTCAACCTCCAATTAACACTGTAGCTCAGTTTTAAGAGAGGCATCACAAAACATTCCCATGCATGCAGCCAGTAGTATCCCCTCAATACCCAACCTTAGAAGGATGCTCCAGAGACAAAACCAGGCAAGTAATCCCCAAAGAGTAACCCCTCAAACCTATTCAGACATTAACATTCCCCCTGAACTTACTACTATTACTTTCAGTGATGAAACTTTCGTATTGCATGATAACAAAAACCCTCAGAAAAGAATACTAGCATTTAGCACAACCCATACCTGGTAGCCCTTGAGTATAGTGATATTTGGATGATGGATGTGATTTTTTAGTCTATACCTCATTCATTTGCCCAAATATACACTATTCATACTAAAATAAATAAACCAACAGTCTCATCAGTGTACAGCTTACTCCCTGACAAGCAATCTTCAACATACTTTGAACTTTTAACAGTGATTAAAACTAAAACAATGAATAAAAGTCCTAGAAAAGTGAAAATTACTTTGAATGGACAATGATTAACATCATTTGTAAAATTTACCCCAGTGCCCAAATTAAAGGATGTTTTACACTTTTCACAGGCATATTGGTGTGAACATTTAAAAAACATCCTTGGTTGAGAATGACATGTCAAAATTGAAATTGCAATTTGTATTAAAAAAAAACTAACAGTGTTATGCTTCGTGCCTCCTAAATGTGTGGACGAGTTCCACACATCAATTATTAAATCTCACTACTTTACACACAATGAAGACAAATTGGCCCAACTACTACATTATTTTGAGGAAACATGGATTGGCCATCTAAGCAGGTTGGGTCACAGAAGGAAGTCAAGATTTCACATTGACCGGTGGAACTGTTACGTGACCTGCTTAGAGGGAAGTAAAAAGACTAACAATTGCACAGAGGGATGGCACAACTCCTTCAATAACTCTACTGGCAATTGTTTTTATTTTTTTGTTATTTAATTCATGCTCACTATAGAAGGTATTACATCAGGGCATGTTGAATATCATGGTACATACATGATATATTGCAGAAGACAACAATGCAAAGCAGAGCATCAATCAGAACTGTAGGGGCACTTTTAGGAGCCATCAACAAGATAAAAATCCCTCACCTGCCCTTCCCCAACCTTTGAAATCAGGGTCCTTCCCTCACTGAAACAGACCCTATCAGAACCCCTTGTAGGCCTGCATTGCTCCCAATATTTTCTCCCACTTCCTTGGGCAGCCATGGCTTTGATAGACCACCTTTTCTGCTCTCAGGCACCAGTCTAGGTCTGTTTACTAGTTAAATTTACTAGAAGGATCTGCCAAACCCATGCTCTCGGAATGTTCCATTTGGCCTCCCCCGCTGCCAGCTCCAACCATATACTTGAATATTTGGGGCTAGTTTCCACCCCTGAGATCATTAGCAAGAGTCACTTTGCATCCATGAGAATCCAAGGTCAGCACCCAGTGCATTCCCGCGTGACCCCTCTGCATTAGGCTTGTATTTCTGGTCACTCGCAGAGAATGTGAAAAAGGTTCCTTCCCCACCAGATCCCAGCAGACACAGTGATGTGGACAAACTCCAAATTTTTGCTAGCCTGGTCCAGGGGTAATAGAAGTGATGAAGAATTCAGAGCTGAACTAGGTGAAATCAAACTTGTATGGCAACCTCACAGGGTCTTTGCACAGCCTCCTGCCAATCATCATTGTCTAAGTCACTGAGATCCACTGCCCATGCCTCCCACAGTGCCACCAATGGATCGCATGAGTTTTTTCACCAGTTTTTGATATATGGTGGATATAGCCTTGTCAAGGAAATGTTCAGTTAGTAGACGGTCCTCCAGGGGAGAAGCATCTGACAGGTGCTCTCCCTCTCGTAGGTGTCGTCTAAGGACATGTCCCAACTGAAGATATTTGTACCTCTCTGTTTCATGCAACTCAAATTCTTGGCTTGGGATTTAGAATGTAATGTAGGCCTGATCACACCAAATATTTCCCAGAAGTTCTATCAACAGAAACTCCCATTTTGGAAAACACCGTAGCCAACTTACCTCATGGAGCAAGTCGCTGTACCATAAAAGTGTCCTGTTCGTTATTTGCCATCTCCAGCCCAAGAATCCTGTGGCCTCTCGCCATGCCCTGACCACGTCTGTGCATATTAGTTCAACCCCTTCTCTCTCTTCTGATAGAGTGCCTTATGACTCCTTCGCCCCCTCGCCTGCCTACCAACTCTATATGCTGGTTGCTGATGATCTGCAAAGACCCATTTGTTTATTACAAGCAGTTGAGTCAGCCAGTAATATTTAGTAATGTCTAGGGCTAATCAACCCTCATAGACCCCCCGTTGAAACTTCGTTAGCACTATGCACAGTGTCCCAACCTGGCACAACAATGTGGTGTATTTTGGAGCACATAGATCAACAGCGGAATCGTCATCATTTTATATAACACCGCCTTACCCACCAAGGAGAGTGGAAGCATGCCCCTGTGTTTTATGTTCCTTTTCAATCTTTCGAACTGGGGAAGGAGATTTTTATTTAAAAAATCCTGGGGGTCTCTGGTAATATGGCCCCAAGATATTGAAAGCTACCCACACACAGTGGCACCAGACAAGATCGAAGGAGTGTCACCTTACCTCCCGCCAGTGGGACGATCAATGACTTTTATCAATTAATGTGGTATCCTGAATAGCTACCAAAATGGTCAATTTTGTTTAGTATGATAGTGATGGAAAAAGTTGGATTAGTCATATACAGCATTAAGGGCCAGATGTAGGTAGCCCAATACTGGTCGGTAATGGCCGAAATTACCGAATTTCAGCCGTAACCAACCGGTATTAGGCTATTGAGATGTAGGTGGCTACATTTCAGATTTGGTAATTTACCGAATCAGTAGTTTAAGGAATCAGTAAATTACTGATTCCTTAAAATACCGAATCAGTAAATTACCGAATCTGGAATGTAGGGAGCACTCAAATGAGTGCATTTCATGGTTAAGGATTCGGTATTTACCACCAAATAAAAGTTGTCGGTAAATATCAAAAACCTTTGAAAAAGCTAATTTGTGCCTTTTTCAAAAGTGCCATGTAGCAGCCATACATGCACCCATGGACTATTCAGGGGTGCAACAGGGTGTCAATGTGCCACCCTGCCACCCTTGAATGTGTTCCCCCATTACCGAATCGGTAAATACCGATTCGGTAATTCCTATTCATTCCTATGGGCCTCCAGGTCCATAGCAATGAATGGGAATTACCGATTCGGTATTTACCGAATATTACTGATTCAGTAAACTTTACTGAATACTTACCTACATACCATTTACTGATTCTAAAATACCGAATTGGTAAAATTCGGTATTTTAGAATCTGTAAATGGAACTTACCTACATCTGGCCTATATCATCAGCGTATAAAGATATACCCTTCTCCCAGTCTCCATCGAAGCTCACTCCCTTGAGCAATGGCTTTGCCGGATCCAGGCGGCAAGTGGCTAAAGGGCCAGGGCAAAGATCATGTGGCGCAGGGGCATCCCTGCATAGTACCCCTCTGCAGGTAGAAGAAGCAGGAAACTGCTCAGTTGACCAGCACCCTCGCTAGCAGCTTTTCATATGAAAGCCAGACCCAGCCACAGAACTTTGTCACAAAGTGAAACCTTGACTGGGAGGCAAACAGATAACTCCTTTGAATGTTGTTGAAAGCCATCCTTGCATCTAACGACATTCCCACTGATGTACCAACGTCCCAGCTTCCTGTCATATGTATCACCCCAAAGAGATGGCACAAATGTAATTGAGTACTCCTGTGAGGCATAAAGCCCAATTGGTCCGGATGTATAAGTGATGCTATTACTGAGCGTAACCTGGATGCCAACATTTTTGCCAGTACTTTAACTTCTGCGTTAAGCAGGGATATATCCTGTATGACCCTCACTCCATTGGAGGCTTACCCTTCTTATGTATGACCACTGTCAAAACAGTCCTCTTTTCCGGTGACAAACACTCCTCCCTCCATGCCCCATAGAACATGGCTAGATTATGTGACACCATCATGTCAATAATGGCTTTGAACAGTTCTATCAGCAGGCCATTAGGCCCAAATGCCTTATCCGATTTGAGGTCTCAAATCAGTGTCACAAGCTCCTACTCAGTTAGGTCAGCCTTCAATGCCTCACTGTCCTCCCTAGTAAGCGCCGTCAAGGGCAAATCGCGCAAGAGGTCTGAGCAGTCAGCCTGAGACCAAGACCTAGGGGATCTATAAAGTTCCTCATAATACTCAGTAAATGTGTCTGAGATGGCAAAGCCAGCCATCTAAGCGTGGCTGATTGCTCCCTTATCTCTAAGATCTTAGGACTAATCTCTGTCTTTTTTCTCTAGGCAAGCTAAGAGCTTGTTTGCTTTGCCCCCAATGTCATGTAGGAAACGCTGTGTAGGCAACGCATGGTTTTGACCATGTGCTCCGCTAGGGCTCCAGATCATGATGCCGGAGGCATAGTTAATGTTTTAGCTCTGCCTCCTCCTAAAATTATCACCCTGCCCTCCAGTTGCATATTCTCCTCCTCAATTGCAGAGCAAGCAAATCTGTGTTCTTTTTCACTCCCTCAATCAATGCCTGAGCCTGACTCCACAGAACTGCCTTGAAAGCTTCCCACAGTATACAAGCTGACACCACTTACCCAACATTCTCTGTGAAGTACTGCTCCACACCCTTTTTAAGTTTTCCTTTAATGCCTTTATCTTTTAAATACCATAGATCTATTGTTTGGGGTAGGGGAAAGTTCCTGGTAGGGCCTTCTAATGCCACTCCAACCGGTGAATGATCCTAAATGCCATGTGGATAGGGCTTGGCTGCCCTGAAACTACCGGCACTTCCCAGGTGGGTGCAAAGATAATCCAGCCAAGAGAAGCTATCATGGGCTGGGGAGAAGTATGTGTAGTGTCTGAGTTGCATGTGGTGTAATCGAAAAACGGTCTATCATTCCTTGGGCCTTCAAGAAGGGCCCCAAGGAACCCTGCTTGAGTAGTGGGGGCTCACTCATTTGCCTGTCCAAATATTAGTCCATTACTGCAGTCATATCACCTCCCAGGACCCAGATCACTTCCGACACATCCAGCAGCAAAGCACTCACCTCTGGGAAAGTAGCCATGTGGAGACGTGGCTAGACATACAATGAGAAAATATTAAGGGTGAACCCTCCCATACTCCAGATATAGTACAAAGCGCCCCCGGGGTCCTGCCACTTCCGGTGGACTATGAAGGGAATCAACTTTTTAAGTAAGATCCCAACTCCTCTGGAATCCATTGTGTACCCAGCATGAGCAATCTGTTTATATCTGAACCTGTTTGGAACTCTGTACTGGCTGTGTGTTTCCTGGAGCAGGATGCGGTCTGGAGAGTGCCTTCACAAATACTGTAGCACTAATGTCCACTTTATCTTGTTCCCCAGACCATTATCATTCCAGGTCCATATATTCAACCCATTTGTAGCACCATCAGCCATTGATGATAAGTCGGTCCCTCCCAGGTCCCCTGTTCCTCCACAGTCCACACAACACTACTATTCCCCTACCACGGATCAACTGTCCCCAGAACATTCGTACCCTCTGCAGATGAGCAAGCAAATCTGTATAAATAACACAACAATAAGCAAAGTGAATAAGCATAATCCAACATATTTGCCCCTACACAGGAATGATTGCTGGTTAAACAACTGCATATGACACTAAGATTTAAATCGTAAAACCCCCAACTCCAGCCTCCCTGCATCCCTGCATTGTGAGCTCAAAACTGCCTACCACACCAACTTGCAGAGTGCCTATCACCCCAAGTGTAACAGTTGAATACATGGGTGGGTTACATCGCCACCTATGTGCTTAAATGGCTGGATGCCCTCCCATTAAAATCTTCATCTCATAGAGTGCCTTAAATGTCCAGTGTCAGCCTCCCAAAGAGACAACACCCCAGGTTGAGCCAAGTCTCGTCTTTATTCCTTTCAATCACTTGGTCAATACCAGTTCCACGCTGGTTGCATCTCAAACATGGTAATCAGGCCATTATAACCTCCCCAACCATAAGACATTAGGCCCACTCTCCTCCCGGATTATGCTCCCATGTCTGAATCAGATGCATGATGGTGCCGCTGATCCAGGGAGGCCCTATGATCCACATTTTGATCGGAATCTTGACGCGCAGTCTTTGCTCCTGCCCGCCGCACCACATGCCTTCAATCCAGCTCCACGCTTACCCAGGGAAGTTGAAGTGCCTTCTAAAATAACACAAGGCTTAGCCGGGTAGACCATCATGTATTTAATCTCCTTTTCTCTCAATGCTCGTTTGAATCCTTCAAAACTCCATCTTTTTCTCTGCACCTGTATGGCGATTCCGGAAAGAGTCATATGGTCGCGTTATG
Source organism: Lissotriton vulgaris (assembly GCF_964263255.1). Lineage (NCBI taxonomy): Eukaryota > Metazoa > Chordata > Amphibia > Caudata > Salamandridae > Lissotriton > Lissotriton vulgaris. The sequence goes on from NC_141689.1 coordinate 1,478,425,979, forward strand.
AACAAGTAGGTCTCCAAGCAATTGAGCTGCTTGAAGGATTGCATCCCAGTCCATGTAGTTGAAAATTCGTACAATAAAAGTGTGTGGGGTTGCACCTGGCTTTGGTCCGGGGCGCAATGCCTGGAGGGCCCTCTCACTCGAGAAGAACCTAGGCAAGCGCTTGGGGCGAAGGGTATTGAAAATCAGGTCTTTCCTAAAAAGATCAACGCTGGGCCCCTCCCCCCCCTCTGGAACCCCCACCACTCGAATATTGTTTCTCCTGGATGGTCTTTCCTGATCCTCCAGCTTAGCCTGAATTGTGGGATTTTGCTTAGTCAGGGCTTGGACTTGGTCCTCAAGTCTCTTCATCGTGGACTGCAGACCGCCAGTCTCGGATTCAGTTGTCTTCCCCTTTTCAGAAATATGGCTAAAGTCTGCCCACAGCAGGATGACATCTGTAGTGACAGCATCTAATTTTGGCTCTATCATCTTCTGGAGTGCTTGGCTTGTGGCCATTATTTCTCTAAGTCAGGGCACCGCGGTAGATTGATCTGGCTGGCCAGTTGTAGTGTCACCCCCAGTCACACCCTGTGGGTTTCCACCTGTGGGAGGCATCACTACAGTGTACTTGTCGATGTTATTTAACTGCATAGGTTTAGGCCCACGACTCTGGACCATGTCCCTTTCTTCCTCTCCAGTAGTTTCCTTCTGCTGTGCAGTGCCCCATGACAGGCATTTGTAAAACTATCAACCTTCCTATGGGCAGCAGGGACGAGGAACACTGAATGGACTGCCACATCTATTTGAGCCCACAGTAACAGTCCTAAGCCAATGGGCAAGGCAAACCTACAGAGTGCCCCAGGTCCCTTCTGCACCAGCCAGAGCATGCTTCAGTCTTCAGCCCTGCACCTTAAAGTCAGTGCCCATACTGTCTTGCAGCAGCCCTCAGTAGGCCAGGGGCCATTGCTCATGCACCTCCAAAACAAGAACCGGGTCAAACCTCATTCTTCGACGGCTGATGGCACTCTGCATTCTTATTGTGTTGCCCTAGGGGATATAAATCCCCAGGCACTAAAGGGGCCTTCACAGCCATAGAGCAGTGAAGTCCTTATTTCACTGGTCCCCGGTCACAGCAGAGGGCATCACTGCATCTCCTCTCTCTGGAGATCAGCAGTCATCCTCCCACTCGAACGAAGGGTCCGGTCCAGGCCCCCACTGAAGTCTGCCCTACCTCCAGGTTCCTCACCCAGTCCAGAACTCACCTGCGGCCAATCTCACTTGCTGCTACCACTGTGCGGCTTCCTTGCAGCTGCTTGTCTGGCACTGGAAACAAGTTCTCACCAAGGACTCCGGCAGGGAGGCTCCCTTCATTGTCGAGGGGCACAGTGTGGCAGTTGCATTCACCAACTCTGCCACAATGCCTCCTGATCCCGCTACTGGCAGATGTTAGGTCTCCTTCCTGCACCAAAATCTGCAGCAAATCACGCACTGGCTCAATGCAGACCCGGCACAGATGTTTACCTCACCACTGTCCAGATTATGGTGGATGGAAAAGGAGTTAAGCTGCGGCAGCTACGGAGTTGTCTTAATGTGCGCCCATCGTGGTTGGCGGTTAGCCATTCCCCCCCACTACTGGCAATCATCACCCAAACCTATATCATATCTTGGAAATTTTGAAAAAGTAGCAATGTTTCTAGAAAATCAGAATTACACAATCTTTTACAGGTTGTATGAACCCCCAGGTTTCACAAAAAGTAAAAAAAATGTCAGAAAGGCTATTGGTAAAAGGATTTTTCCTTGATGGGTGCATCAGATTACTTGGACAGTGTAAGAAACTCCAATAGGAATCCATCCACGATCTTACATCTGAGTCCAACATCACCGAGATGTCTCTCCGGCTTCAAATTTCAAAGTGGTTTAAAACACATCACAAAAAATGGAAAATGTTTTCATTACAAATAGGTTTGAAAAAGTATTCACTATTTCTTTATTAACTTTTTTAAAGCTATATTGAAAAAATCCAGCTGTCCCAACGTGGGCATAAGAATGCATCATTCACAGGAATGAAAAAAGTGGTAAAAACACCAAAAAATATACACTACTGTACTCACTAGCATCTAACTACTCCCCCACTGTCCTTCCAGTAAAGTTAGCCACCTATATACATTTAAATGTATATAAAATTGTACCTACCTGACTGCAGCTCTTCCTTGCTTCGTATCTTGAACGCAAAGCTCTATCGACTGTAGAAATAGACGCTTAACCGCAACCATCATGGTTGAAGGTAAAATCTAAAGAAAGACAATTTCTTCCATTGAAGTTAATCGGAAAGCGTGGGAAATACTTAAAAAAAAAATTAAAAATGTAATGGGGTATCTTTCACAGATTTTTTAAAATGTTTTAATAAAACATTTTATTCAAAACTTGTGCTTTTGTCTTTGTAAATTAAATTATAAAAAATGTTTTAAAATTGTAGGAGTGATAAGTATACATATCCATTTATTCTCAGATATTAAAATTCATACCAGAATATCAATACCTTTGCCCACCCAATACCCCCATATCCTTTGCATCCTATACCTAAAGGTTTGTGTTGCAATGCAATATACATATTTTGATAATTAATATATTAAAATAGATTTTCAAGTGTTGCAATTAATACTGTAGTATTATTACATTTCCCTGTCCAATTCCCATATTTTAATAATTAATATTATCAAATATAAATATATTACAATTAATTCTCAGGTATTACAGTAATAGCTAAGAATTAATATACTTGCCCACCCAATACCTCTATATCCTTTTCATCTTGTGTCTAAAAGTTGGTGTTACAATGCAATATCCATATTGTAATAATTAAAATTAATATACTAAATGTATTCAAAAAAATTCTCAAGTATTACAATTAATACCTGAGTATAAATACACATCCCCATCCAATACCCCACAATCCCTTACATCCTGTGCCTAAAATTTGGTGTTAAAAATAATTATCCATATTTTAATTATTAGTATTATTATGTATAAATATATCAAAATTAATTCTCAGGTATTAAAATAATAGCTGAGTTTTAATGCACTTCCCCACCCAGTAACCCTATATCCCTAGCATCCTCTGCCTAAAAGTTGGTGTTACAATGCAATGTCCATATTTTAATACTTAATATAAATATATTAAAATCAATTCTCAAATATTACAATTAATACCTACTGATTCATGCACTTCCCCATCCAATACCTCTATATACCTTGCATCCATTGCCTAACATTTGGTGTTACTATTAAATAGCCATATTTTGGTAATTAATATAAATATATATAAATATATTAAAATTTATCATCTGTATTAATTAATACCTGAATATTAATCCACTTCCCCACACAATACCCTTCTATCCCTTGCATCCTGCGCCTAAAAGTTATTGTTAAAATTAAATTACGATATTTTTAAATAATATAACAGTATATAAAAAGTAATACTTGGGTATTAAAATAAGTACCCGAGTATTGATACCCTTTCCTGCCCATTACCTTAATATCCATTGCAACACGTGCCTAAATATTAGCATTACAATTATATAACCATATTAAAATAATTTATAATATGTGTTTACATTATAGAAATATCAGTACTCAAGTATTATGCTGAAAATGTATGCCTACACCACACAAAAATCTACCAATATACTTACCCATATTCTTACACATATAATGCATGGTAATGGCATGCATGGTAATGACACTTGTTGTTAAGGCATATGCATAGTAATGGCATGCGGTAAAGTCGCATGCGTGGTAATGACTTTGGGGCTAATTACGATGTTTAGCGGATGCTGTCTCGGATAAGGGTTTGTGTAATGACTTTGGGGCTTATTACAATTTTGGGCGGATGCTGTCTCGGATAAGGGTTCGACCGACCTCCGGTCGGCGGTACCAACCACCTAATTATGATGCGAACCCACATGGTATGGTCGCATACTCACATTTCCCTATGGGAGCATGTGTGATGGCTGTGAACTAGCCACAGCACAAGCTCCTATAGGGAAATGGGAGGCTGTGTTCATCTTGGCACTGCACGGTACAGGGATCAGCAAGGGGGCACCTAGACCCCCTCGGCGCCCAACGGGAGGCCGCAAACAGAAGGGGGCCCTCCTAAGGGGCCCCAAACTTGCTTTCCATGTCAGAATCCAACCGGAATGACTGGCCGGTTTCACTTCCGACCGCCTAAATTGTAATTAGGCTGTTGAAGTGAAACCGACGATCTCTGTTGCAATCGGTCCCTTTGTGGTAAAGGCATTTTGTGGTCTAGACTTCGTGGCAAAGGATGTTTCCTTTATGTAGAGACAGGACACAGCCTATTCAAGTGTAAGTGGGGTTGGGTACAGCTCCCCTCTCCCATCCTCCCAGTGATGGCCCATCCAGTCAGACCTAAGCTCCCCATTGTGGGTGGCTGTTTAGGAGAAATACACAAAGCCCAACTGTCAACTACACTCAGTTATGTGACCCAGAGAGAACAAACAGGCACCGAATGGCTAAGGTGGCTGGGCCATACTGTGACCACAATAACCGCCAGGGATCATAGATCCCTGGCGGTAGTGATGCAGTCTTGAGACTGCAATATGCAGCGGCCCACAAAGCATATTACGAGTTTCCTCACCGCCAGACTTTTCATGGCGTTGCAACCACCTTGAAAAGTCTGGTGGTGAGGAAACAAAGGAGACACTACATGGCCTCCTGGTGCCTCACACCATGTGAATGCACACACTCTGTTTGCATGCACACCAGTACCTACACAGCATGGACTGCAGCAGTCCATGCAACCCAGTTACTGTTTTGACATTGCTAATGCGGCCCCTAGTTTATAGGCACCACGCTGGGAACGCCAAAGAACCGTCCTCCAGTCAGGAGAAAACTCCTGATCTGGTGGGCAGTATGTACATGGGTTTGGCTGTGCGGGAGCAGGGTAGTCCTTCTCCGCTCCCGCACCGCCCAACTCATAATAAGGCCCCAAGGTAAAAAAAATGCCAACTTTCTAAAAGTGGCATTTTCAAAGTTGTTATTTAAAATGTGACTCTATCATAAGTTAGGATTTTTCAATACACCAAACATGAATTGGTTACTTGTTCCCATTTGAAAATTGCACTTACAAAATGTAATAAGGTAACTCCAATGTTATTCAATTGTAGAGGTAGCCCATGCAGCAGTGAAAAACTAATTTAAGACTTTTTTTCACCCAAGGGAATGTAAAACTCATGCCCATCTTTTTGAAACACACTGCACCCTGTCCTTTAGGCTGTCCAGGGCCTACCCGAGGGGTGACTTACTTGAAGGTTTGGGCCTGGGAAAAGGTTTATCCTGGCAACTTAAAACTGCACACTCATGCTACAATGAGAGACCTGAGACATGTTTATAAAAAAGTGCATTTAAGTGAGCTGCACAATCAATGCTGCAGGCCCACTAGTAGCAAGTAATTTACAGGCCCTGGGCACAAGTAGTGCAACTTTACTTGAGACTTACAAGTAAATTAAATGGATGTATGATGTTACAACGTGATAATTTAGATCGTGGTACATTACATTGCTGTTTTTACAATGCAATTTGTTGCAACCACTTACGCTGTAGGGCGCTGGACTTAGCAGGAGTATGATTTACTATTCCAACTCCAGCCTACGTACAAAAGGGAAGGTGTTGAAATAGTCAACACTATTCCTTAGTCTAGAGCGCCCTCCAGTGTAAGTCGTGGTAACGACTTGCATTGTAAAAGCAGCGATTTAAATGAATTCCGGTGTTTTGACCGTGTTGTTAAGGTCGTTTCCCAAACTAAATATGCATTTGGGTATAAGCCAATTCTAGCATTTTTTAGGGAGAGAGCACAAGCACTTTAGCACTGTTTAGCAGCAGTAAAGTGTGCAGAGTCCTGAGGCCAACACAAGCAAAGTCAGCAAAACAAGAGATCTGAAGCAAAATATTAGGGGGGAAGTCACAGCAAGGATGCCAGATCGCACGTACTAATTACAAACACATTTCAAAATGCAATATAAACAGAGGTAAAATCCATATAAAAAACAAATACCTTTCAAATTTGAATCCAAGTATGTTTCAAATTCCAGGTACAAAAAATAATAATTCAGCGAATTATCAAAATAAACCGTAGTAGTTCTGCCGGGTTACTATCACCAAGTTCATTAAAATGTTTTTTGAAAACCTGAGCTTTTAGTAATAATTTTAGATGTTTTACTTTTCAAATAACTAAGTTAAAACAAAGGTATAAAATACGGTTATATAAGCACCTAATCAAAACTTTCTGCTAATTGGGGTTCTCGTGTGAGAACACTCGTGTCAGGAATGCTCATACAAATGCATAGGAACATAATCAGTGAGTTGAGAAACGCAACTATTTGTCAAGCGGCAGACCCTCGCCTCCCTCGTGGCATTGGTACGTTCTGCGTAGGCCCTGCATTCATCATACGTACCACGTTCATTTTTAATTGCCACCATACCAAGGAGCACAAAACTCATTTTTGCAACGCAACCTTAAACAATTTGTAAATTCGCTTCACCTCTCTAATTGCTTTGCTGCCTTGGAAGTGGCAAATAAGGTAGGGTAAAATTATCTCCACGACTAATGCACAGATCATTAAAAGCACCTGGCAACAAGGTATTGCTTCGTGTGTCGGCCTATCCACTGAATTACTTTTTCACTGCGGTACTTCAAAATAGTCTTAGTATGTTATCATGCGGAGTTCTTTCATAAAATCTAGGGGTTGAATAGTTTCTTAATTTTCCCTCTAAATTAGTTATAGTCACCTCACACAACGGGCCACCGATTTTCATTTTTTTTAAAGGTTTTACATTTCAGGTATAGTTTTCAATGGTTTCTTGTCTTAAAATAGTTGGGTTGGAAAAAGGAAATTATCCCTTGAAAGGTAGACCCTGCATGGTTGAACACCCTTGGAGCCTTTAGAAATTGCCTTCATAGTTAAAACATACATGTTTGTTATATGCATTTCTTTATCTTGCTCTGCAGACCTTGAACTGCATAGAATGTGATCTTCAACCTCTGGCGCAGTGGAGCCTAGGGATGCATTTGGGCCAGATGCACTAGTGGGTAGATGCATCAACGTTTTCATTTGCGATTACTTATTTGCGAAAAATAAGGAATCGCAAATAAGGAATCGCAAATGGCAATGCATCATTAATTTCACAATTTAATTGCGATTCGGTAAAAATTGCAATTTTTACCGAATCGCAAATATTTTGCGAATTCCAAATTGCGATTTCGCAATTCCCATTGATTCCTATGGGCCAAAAGGCCCATAGGAATCAATGGGAATTGCGAATTCGCAAATTGGAATTCGCAAAATGTTAATGCATTCCATGGGTGCAGGGGGGGGTCCAAAGGAACCCCCCTGTACCCCTAAAATGTATTTTAAAGTGCATGTTACACACACACATGTCCTAAGGACATGTGTGTCTGTAACATGACAGTGTTTTAAAATGCATCTTTGGGCATTTTGACACATTTTTGCAAATTACCACGAGGTTCAATTTCGTGGTAATTTGCACTCCCTAATTGCGAAATCGCAATTTTAAAAATAATCATGCATTGCTTTTAAGGAATCGCAAATTTGCGATTTCTTAAAAGCAATCGCATTTTTGGAATTCGCTAAAAATAGCAATTTTCCAAAAATGCTTGATGCATCCCAGAAACCTATTTAGGAAGTGCAAACGGCCGAATTTTGCGATTCGCACCGTTTGCACTTCCTAAATAGGTTGATGCATCTAGGCATAGGGGGCCACATTCATCAATCTAGGATTTTGCATTTCCTAAATAGCGAAAATTAAGGAATCGCTATTTAGGAATTGCAAAATCCTATGCATCAAGAAATCCTCATTTTTTTAGGATTTCTTACATTTCGGAATTTGCGATTCCTTAATTGCGAATCGCAATTAAGGAATGGCATTACATTGATTCCTATGAGCCTAAAGCCCATAGGAATCAATGCCGTTTTGCATTTCTTTTTTTAGGAAATCGCAATTTGTTGATGCATTGCAAGGGTGCAGAGGGGGGTCCAAAGGACCCCCCCTGCACCCCTGAAATGTATTTTAAAGTGCATGTTTCACACACACATGTCCTAAGGACATGTGTGTCTGTAACATTACACTTTTCAAAATGCACTTTTGTGCTTTTTGAAACAATTTCGCAATTTAACACGAGGGTCAACCTCGTGTTAATTTGCACTTCCTATTTCAAAATTCGCATTTTTTTAAAAAATGATGCATTGCATTTAAGGAATCGCACAAATGCGATTCCTTAAATGCATTCGCATTTTTAGGAAATGCAAAAAAAAAACGAATTTTGAGAAAATGTTTCATGCATCCCAAAAATGTATTTAGGAAGTGCAAACGGCCGGATTTACCGATTCGCACCGTTTGCACTTCCTAAATAGGTTGATGCATGTGCCCCAGGATCTTTCTGGGCCCAAAAAGCAGTCGCAATTTGCATTTCTACTTTTTGTGACCAGAAACCTTTTCTGTGAAGAAACAACAAATAAGTTAGTTTACAAAATAAGGTTGCATTCTGCCTACCTAATTAGTATTCAAAAATACGGTGGCAAATCTCCCTCCGATTGGTCACCATCACAGTGATGGTAGCCTGTAAGGGAAAGCAGAACAATGAGACTGTTTTTAAAATAAAAAAATAAGTTTTTCTTTTAAGCTGCCCCATTTTCTCAAAGGAAATGCGGAACACCCAAAGTAACACCCATGGAAAGCTCTTTCACCCAAAGTGCTGTGTGAAAAGGGACAGAATTTACAAGGACATGAAAAGTCATGCAGGGTGGTTTCACGTGTCCTTGTAAATATGCACACTGCACTGCTGGTGCATCAGAAAAAGTGACGTATCGACGGCACATGGGGCTTGTAAATAATCCCCTTAGTACATTTCACCCTTTGACTGAAGTTTGGTTGGAAAAAAAAAAGAACTGGAGTAGGGTATGTTTTGAATGTGGTGGTTCAGGGGAGATGGTCGCAGAACCGATGACTCTCTTACTGAAGCTATGTGATTGCAGGCGTTTCCTCTTTCATGGATTTGAGGTCAGAGAGAATGCGTTAGGCTTCAGCAGCGGCCTGAAAGATCATGGATACGTATATCATTTAATTGGACCCTGAATTGTAAAGGTAGGGTTGCAAAGAAGTTTTCCCAATGCACTTTAGTTCAGTGATAATTCTGCCTTCTGAATTTGTAAAAGATATTGACTGGGTCTCCTTCCATTCCTCTTGGAGGAAAAGCTCACAGCAGTCTAGCCATTAAAATATGAGAGTTTATAAGGAAGTGTTACAGATTGTCTCAAAATTAGGAGTGTTTATATTTGTACAAACAATTCATGAGGCTACATAAAATGGGTGCCATTTATTTATATATATTTACATTGTTCCATGTAAAATGCTTCCATGTCCCTTGAAGTGTGGCTGCATTACAAAAACAGATGGATGAATAAACAGACTCATCAAAAAGGACATCATTTTTTTCATGGCTCCTTCATTTCTTTCTGCCTGGCTTTGCTGGTTTCGGGACATTGCTCTATATCACTTTTAAACAGTAGTATAATATTTGTGCTTTCCCTTTAAAAACATTTAGCATTGGGTTATCGAATTGGCTTATTTAACTTTCCTGTAAGGGAAGTGTAAACGATACAGCTAATGCACCAATGGCATAGCAGTTTTATGTTATGTGGGCTGAATTCTACATTTATGAACCTCCACATACATGACAGAAATATGGCATGGATGGCTGCACTTTATAAGCACTGCAAAGACACCTCAAAAGAAAAAGTGATTTTGCCATGTAGCAAGAACTATTTTTATAACTAAAGGTCACGCTTGAAGTGTGCCTTGCAAGCCAACAGGGCAAAGTGGTACCCTACTAGTGGAAGAAAGTGTGCCTCACAGTTGTTTAATATCCAAAAGCTTTTTTCACTTTCTACGCTAAGCTATATTCTTCATGATTAGGCCTAGTTATAATTAAATCTATTTACTTGTATCATAGCTTTGGAAAATTCTGGAAATATTATTGACAATTAGTTTACACAAAAAATCTAACTTCATGGTGAAAGTAGATTTTTATTTCTTTGGTTGAAAAGTTACTTTAAAAAATGTGCTTTGTGCTACTGGAGCCAAACTGGCTTAGAACCAGTTTTGCTAGTCATCTCACCTCCAAATGCCAAATAAACATTCTTAGCTGGAGTAAATGTCCCATGTCTCCAGAAGACTGTTCTAGGCCTCTGGGTCTTTGAAAGTAGGGGTACTATTGATTACTAGTCATTTCATGAAAATTGGCTTTTTAGGAGGAGGACATAGTGTACACATTTCTTCTTTTGACTTGGATATTCCAATTGGGTCTGACAGGATCTTTTTCCATTCATTCACAGAACCCTCTTATGCTGATTACCATCAGCCCCAGCACTGGCAAACAGCTCTTGATCTTGACAACAGAGGGATGAAACTTCATTCAATGCTTCATTTGAGCCGGACTTTAACAGTGGGGGCGACTGGCACTTATATTTGCTGACCAGCATTATTTTTCTGCATCAGATACTGGGTGAAGCCTCAAAAGCATGGAACATTGGGTAACCGAGCAATGTCAGGCCGCAGAGTGAGAGGAATCTCTTGAGTAGTAGAATTTCTACTTCCATCCCGAAAGTGTGGGTGACGGGTTACGTCTAGTCACGGGAGGGAGAGAGTTCCAGATTTGTGGATCCATTCCAGAGCAGGATCACTTGTAGGTTTTCTGTTCGTTAAATGTTTGTGGCTTAAGAAGTAGGACGCTGGTGCTTTTAGAGGTCCTTGCCCACCAGATAGGGTCAATTTCTGGGTTAATTAAGAAGGTCAGTAGCAGTCGGTGGAGGGAGTTCCTTGGGACGGTGAGGCGAGGCGGGGGAGGGGCAGGGTGGGGGGTAGTAAACACCGGAATATGGATGAATGGATGTATGTAAACATTTAAATAAATAAAACAAATTTTGTTACGTGTGCTGCATTGCATTTTGCTGAAGCAACACCATTTCGAAGGGGGGGGGGGACAAATTGGTTATGGTCCTGGCTAGGCGCCTGTGGGCACGAGCTGCCAAAGCACACATAGCTAACTTCCAGATTGGCGATGGCACGCGGGCTACTACTGAGGAGGCTAAATGCTATGCCATCCATACATATTACTCGGCACTCTATGCCGAAGCCACACCACCTCCGGGCCGGGACAAGCCATTCTGGACGAATGCACCTGGACCCCAATCAGTCAATACCACACTCAGCAGCAGGAGGAATCACTAATCAGAGAGGGGCTTGCGAGTGCTCTGAAGGATCTACCCCTCGGAAAAACAACCGGGCCCGGACGGCCTTCCCCTGTCCTTCTATCGCCTCTTCTTGACACAGCTCCAGACACACCTATTGCATCTTTTTAAATCCTTTACCATCACTGCTGGACCGCCCCCTCTATGTGACTGGTGGAGATTGCCCTCATTCCCAAACCGGGCAAGGACTCCACTCTCTGTTCATCATTTCACCCCATAGCCCTTTTGAATACAGACCTTACAATATACACAAAAATATTGGCTAAGCGACTTGATCCCGATTTACCCAGCCTTATCGAACCTGACCGGGTTGGCTTCATCTGGCATCGCCAGGGAGAGGATAATGTGCGTCGTATTGCACACCTCGTAGGGAAGGCCCACCATTGGAACATACCTGCATGTTTACTATCGCTCAACACGGAAAAAGCATTCGACCGAGTGGATTAGACATTTCGTCAGGCTGTCCCACACAAAATCGGGCTGGACCTGCTAATGATAGCCTGGATCATGGCCCCTTATTTCTCCCTGCAGGCTCGGGTGCGGGGTAATGGTCAACTCACAAATCCCATCTCCAGACATAGAGGCACGTGGCATGGATGCCCTCTTTCCCCCCTATTGTTCGTCCTTGTGGTGGAACCTGTGGTCGTGATGATCTGACAAGCCCTGATGTCCATGGCATCCCCCTCGGAGGACAACAACACAAAGTGGCTCTCTTTGCGGACGACCTGATTCTCACGCTTTCCGCCCACACACCACTCTCCCGGCACTTCTCTCTTTGCTGCGGTCCTTTGAATTGGCATCTGGTCTCAAGATTAAACAAGAGAAGTCTTGGGCGCTGAACCTTTTGATCCCGAGGGAGGAGATTCTTACACTTCAGTCCCTCATCCCTTACCAGTGGGCTACTAGTTCCATTCGCTACCTGGGACACCAATTGACTCCCTTACTTGCTACGTGGTCCCAAACCAACTGGCGGGATTTCAGGAGGGCGGTTTTGGAGGATCTGGAGTTTGGAAGCCTCTTACCTTCTCCTGACTGGGCTGCCTGAACACCATCAAAATGTTGGTTCTTCCGAAAATTTTATAACAGTTTCAATGTCTCCCTACCCCTATCCCGCAGCATCAGATCAAAAGTCTTCAAGGCGAAATCCCAAATTTCATTTGGGGCAGAAGTAGACCGTGATTCTCCAACAAAATTCTTATGCTTCCACGGGACAGGAGTGGGCTTGCATGTCCCAACTTAATAGAGTACTACTGGGCCTCCCACCTTCGCTTAATCTCTGAGTGGACAGCGTGGTAGAGCGAGAAGGTCTGGCTCGATATGGACAGGGCGGTAAGTGGACAATCCATTTGGGAACTCCCCTGGCATCCCGGATCTCACGCTCCCGTAGTGCCTACATTGCTCTTCCTACCATGATGGTACTGGACATTTGGGACAAAGTGGCCATCCATAAGGGACTCACTACTTTTCCATCCCCCACACCCCCATCACTGGAAATTCGCTCTTCCCGCCGACTGTTAACCCCCAGGTATTCTCTGACTGGCTGGAGGGTGGGTGTAGAACCATCCGGGATCTGTTCCTAGTCAATACATTCAAAACCTTTGCTCACTGCAAGGAAGAGTTCCAACTCTCGGAGGGAGCCAGGCTACAATACGTACAGCTCTGTCACTGGGTATCCACGTCTTCTTTAACGCAGGCCCCCACACAAGCGTTCACCCCTTTTGAATGCTTAGTACGCTCCTTTGATGATTCTAAGGGACTCATCTCCTGGAATACCAGGTTTTACGCAAAAATAACAGTTGATGGACAGAATGCAGAACAATGTCATACATTTACCCCAGTACAGAGATCTGGGCCTAAATCATCGTTTTTTTGCACTCCACACCACCCCAGTTCAGTCATGACCATATGCAAATCAGCCTTGACCCTGTGCCTCATGGGAACAGTCTAACCCGAACTGCCAAGCCATGTCTTTCCTGGACCGGAATCAAGCATCCTAGGACCGGTTTCTGGCTATCAGCCGTCTTCAGCCAGGATAGCTTGACTCCAGTGGTGTGGCGAGCGTGGGACTCACGTCTGAGCATCCCCATCCCACTCGGGGTGACAAATGTAAGCATGGGTGAATTTTGCGAATCTGGCGTTCGCGAATTTGCGTATTTGCGAACTCGCAATCCGCAAAATCAGTGAATTCTCGTCAATTTGTTTTTTTTTTGTGTTTGCAAGGGTTTCTGCCAGTTTGCGAGGGTTTTGTACCAGTTCGCAATTGCGAACTTACTTGTCGTCTCGCAACGGTCGCGACTATGTTGTTTCTACGTCTGGTTCATCATCACAGGTTCACAGCACCCTATGTTTCACCACTGCCACCCTCTGTTTAACCCATGCCACCCTCTGGTACATCAATGCCACCCTCTGGTTCATCACTGTAGATTATGGGGGGGAAAAGCAAGCACACCAGCCCTGCTTCAACTGACATGAATTAATTTGGGGTTGATTTATTAATGTGTCACTGTTTTAAAATTCCAGTCTGGCACCTGCTTCCTTATCTGTAATTTGCTTTCTGTTGCAGTGCAATTTTTTTTCCAGGACCTTTGTGGCCTACTTGTAGCTATTCTATGAGCCTGCTGTGAGGGTCAGAGCAGGGTCATAGAATAGTTGCAAGTAGGCAACTGAACTCTGGAGGGGCCCCTCAGGAAGCACTACAGGGAATGGTTACTAATGATGAGTTTGAACTTTTGCACCTGCTGAGTGCTTTCAGTTTTGCAAAACTCGTTTTTCTGCAATTTCGCGGGATTCGCGGAGCGCAAACTTGCGCGAGATCGAATTCGGAAGCCTCGAATTTGTGCGAATATGCAATTTGTTTTTTTGCGGCGTGTTAGTTCGCAAGGTTTTGTACGTTTTAACGAGCCGCTTGTAGCGCAACGGCGCGAAGTTACCCTCACGGTCGTTCACGGGCACGGCCATCTTGTTTTCATGACGTATTTTCGTTTCCGGGAGCGATGTGTAATCTCGCAAAGTGTGCGGCTCGCTAGTACAATTTCGCGTGTGATCGCAAGGAAAATTTCGCGCGAACTTACCCACGCGGTCGTAAACGGGCGCGGCCATCTTGTTTCTCATTCATTGCTATGGTTCTGGGCATGCTTTTTGTATCCTCTCTGAATCTCTGCCATCCTTTGCTTGTTTGAAGTTTTTTTTGGATCTATTTTACTTATTATCTATCCCTCTATTTTTCTAGCTCTATATTTTTGTGTTTTCTGCTACTTTTGGTTAATTTTAAACTACTTTTTTAAACTCTTTTCTTTTCTTCTTCCCTATTCTATTTCTTCTTTTTTATTTAGCTTCCTTTCTGCCCAGACCATGGTAAAGGGAGCCGGGAAGCATCCTGAGAAGGGGAAGGGTCCTGCACCCCGTGCCCGGCTCCCGTGCGGGCGTTTGAGGGGGGAGCAGGTCGCAGCCCCGGAGATCTTCAGCGCAGAGGAGGTGGCCGCACTAATTTCTTATGTTCATCGCCGCCTCCCCAGGACCATCTTGGCAGGCGGCAAGATCGCTAGCGGGTACGGGATCCAGGAGCGCCGGAAGCGGTGGGAGAAGGTGTGCCGGGCCATGTACCAACACTCTCGGGTCTGGCGCACCTACAACCAGGCCACCCACCATTGGACGGATCTCCTGGACCGGGAACGCGATCTGCTCGACCTGCTCGGCCTTGAGATCCCCGGGCTTGGTGAGAAGTAGTAGCTATTTCTTTACTACTCTGTTTTCTCCTGCTCTGTGTGTTATTATATTGCAATTTTTTGTTTCTTACCAAGAGCATTAATGCTGCTGATTATATTGTAGGTAAATTATATTTCAAAATCTTCTGTGCATTTCAGGTGCACTGCTCTCCTTCTCAGTAGCGTTGCTACTATGCTTATTTGTTTTCGATTTTGTATTCATTTCATTGGCCTGTGAAATTATGTATGAGTGTAGTTTAAAGAACTGCGTAATGCTAGACAGTAAGGGTCAGATTTTTAATTACCGGCGCATCCCTGCAAAGTAGCAGGGATGCGCCAGTAATTGTGCGCCACGCCACCACCACCCCTGGTGCGCCGTATTTACAATGCGGCGCACCATGGGCCCAAAACGTCACCAAAGCGTAACGCATCTGTGCCGTAAAGGCGGTGCATTGCTGGAGTTGCGTCACAATGATGGCGCAGCTCCAGCAATGCTCTGGGGTGCCCTATCTCCCCATTGCTGCGTCAAGCCGTACGTCTGCTTCAAGCAGGCGCAGGGTTTGAGTCATGCATCATTGTCCTCAAAGTGACTGATTGAAATCTTGTAGATTTCCCTCAGCCACTTTTAGGATGCGTTCCTGCGCAGGAACGCCCTCCCTTGCACCGGAACGCCCCCTGATGGCGCAGGGCTTTACAACATGATGCATCTCCCATATGCGTCACGTTGTTAATATACGCCGCACCATAGCGCCTCTTTTGCTCTGCTGCTGCGTCACAAAAGTCACGCAACAATGGAGCAAAAGAGCCGCAAGGGGCTTCTAAATCAGCCCCTACAGACTCAAGTCCTGTCCTTCCTTTGTACACATGGCGATAAGAAGAAATAGTGGTGGTGGATTGATAGTTTGAGTATTTTAATGGCTGGTTAATGTAGTAGGAAACTTTTTAGTGTTGTCGCTGATCTGCAATCACGATGGACTTTGTCTGTCACTTCGCGTGCTGCGGACTGCTGCCTGCCAGTCCTAGGCGAGCCTTTTTAGTAGTTTGTTTAGTGAGTTACATAAGAACTTTCCAAGTCGACGGTCCGCAAATCAAGCAATACTAATAATGTAGTAGACGACATGAGATCGGTCAATATATCCCTTGGAATAGTTGTCTATTTGCTATTTCGTCAAAATATTTTGTTATTGTTCTTTTGAAATGTTTGATTTGGTTGACAAATATCATCCATGTTGTCTGGTCTTTCTTTCTTTCATGTTGTACATCAGCTCCCCCCAGGGGCAAGAGGGCATTGGAGGAGTCTGCTGCTGCTGCTGAACAGGATCGGTCAGGCGAGGGCTCCTTTGCTGGCCCCGGTAAGTTTTAATTTTAATATAGTGTACCTATTTTTTCCTAGCGTTCCTCATTGAATTTTTTCTAAACCGTCTTTGATCTTCTTGTAGACTGTATCTAAATTCTTATCCTGCCTCGACTATGACTCCCTTTGGTATTACTAGATTATTCTTATTAGTCTGTCTGTGTAGCTAAGTAAGATTACACATTTGGCTATTCCATTGGCCCCCACTATTCTAGTCAGCAATAGCTCTATGCAATGAGTACAGTCCTCTGGGATTGTCCATAATGTCTTTTCAAGTCTTCTAAATGTTTATCCTTTGACATTTGCCAACAATAAAAAGGTGAATGACCACCAAGAAAAAATAAGATACTACTTTACTTTTGGTTTGGATAGGAGGACAATCCATTCTACTACTGTTGCAGGGACAAATCTGCACAAACAGAACTATGGACACTAAATAGTGCATTGTTTATCAATTATAATAGGCGCAGGTAGACTTTCCACATACCTCAGTGATATTAGACTTTGAAGAACCCCCAATCTCCTTACTAACCAGATAGTGTGGCAGAGTCATTTAGCTCCCGAATTCATTGATGATTGATCCCCAATGATGATTATCCAACGCAGGACAAGAGTACCGAGTCAGAGACCAGAAGTATCAGAGGCACAGGCTCATGCTTGCAAATTGCAAAACCTTTTGCTCATTCACTCATGACCAAAAACCACAGAGTCTATTTAAGTTTTAAAGCTTTATTAAAAGTAAAAATATTTATTTAAATCAAGCTTGTCATAAAACAGAAATGGTTGATTAAAAATGGAAAAGTGCTAATAGTGATTTATTTCACACATTTATTGTGTGCGAGCCGAGCCCTCACCTGGTTTGAACTTTAATTTTTCTTTTTGGTGATGAATCGTTTGTCCCTCTGTCCTAGTGGTGATGATGATGATTTTTTCTTACAAGTGAAGCTTCTGTCTTTTATGAGAAAAATGGTGCATGTTAAAAAGCAAGCATTCATCAGTTGTGCCAAAAAGTACAGCAAGACAAGACCATTCACTGGAAAATTTTACTTTAGAGTAGACAGTCACAAATTATTAGATTGGTTTCTGTATTCACATTTCTTCATTCCTAGACAAACTTCTAGTGAGTGGTGTATGTCTATGAAATCTAACATTCTTAAATGTACTTTGTAGGTAGAACATCTGGTGCTGGGCCCAGCGCGGAGGTGGAGGAGGAATGCTCTGGGGAGGAGGCGGTGCAAGTGCCGGACCAAACTGCTGTACCGGTTGCCACAGCAGTGGCGGGCAGTGGTAAGCTCTTATATTCCTTACTTATTGAGATTGCAGACTGCATAGTGTGTTGCTCCCCGTGAGAAAACGTAAGGTTTGTCCAGATGAGAGACATGAAGAAGAATGATTGACATTTAGGGGCCTATTATGATGGCGGACGGACCTGAGTCCGTCCCCCACCATAGAGTAGGAGGGACCGTTCACAGGGGCAGTGGCGGTCCCTCCATGGTAATTAGGATGTGACCGCCACCCTGGCGGTCACATCCTGTATTTTTATCATTGCGGCGGGTGCTGCTTGAAGCAGCACCCGCCGCAATGATAAAAATGTAAGTTGTGCATTTGCATGCACAAAGCGGCAGGCACCGCGTGGTGCCTGCCGCTTTGTGCAGGCAAATGCAGGGGGGTACCATAGGTACCCCCCATGTGCACCCTCCACCCCCCCTTCACCTCTGGGGGCCCGCAACGGGCCCCCAAACAAAAATCCATATGCCTTTGCACGTCGGAAATGCCGCCGTGTAAAGGCATGTGTTCCTCCAGACATCCTAATATGGCTGGCGGTGTCTGATAGACACCGCCAGCCATGTTAGTGCTTTTCCGCCGCGGACGGGAGGCGACCGCGGTAGAAAAAAGCTGCGGACTGAAAAACGATCCCCCTGCCATCCTAATCTGGCGGGGGGTCTTTTTCAGTCCGCTGTGGATTTCCCGCATCCTCCGGGCCGGCGGTGGATTCCGCCGGCCCTGGGGATGCGGGAAATCCGCAATCCTAATCTGCCCCATAGTTTGAATGGATGGATGCCTGGATCATGGCACTATCTGACTCTTAGATAGCATATGTGTATCTAGAGAGAGTAGACGGTCACTGGATGAACTAAGTGTTACTTTGAAGAGCATGTAACACCGCACCCGCACGTCCGTCCCAGTGTAGGAAAGGCAAGGAAAAGAAGTTTTATTTTGTCCGAATACTACCATGTATAGTAGCAGTAGTTTGTATTGCAAGCACAGCATATATCCGGCTATTACGATGGCCACTAACTACCTCTGTTATTAAGTTTAGTAGAACTTGGTCATTCATGTGTGGATGTATCACTGTTCACTCAATAAAAAGCAAAGCACCTAAAGTCATCCCATATGTAAGTAAATACATGCCATGTGCAGTGATAGATAATCAGATCATTTATCTTCTTCATTTTCCTTTTCTAGTATTCATTGGCACTGTAGGGTGAAACTTAAATTAATTAAGTAGTAGCCCTTGTAACAGTGTATTCTCAGTGCCACCCGTAATAGAAAAGTAAGAGCATCACCACCTGTATGTACTGGACTGGTACAGTAACGCAAGTCTGTCTCACTCATCATGGCGGGCGTCTGTTTTCCTCGGGTGCAAGTTGACTGCGCTGGCATTATGCCGGCTTGCAGAAGTTAACGTACCAATTTTGCTAAACAAGAGAGAAGAAGAAGAATAAGACTGGTTTACTGTCATAGTCGACTCTAATGGAGTGAGTCCATAGTGCTCGTAGAATTGATTCCTTAAACTCCCACTAATGTTAGAGCAAGGGTGAAGAAGTGGGAGGTTAGATAGATACTGGCCACAATAGTTATGTACTGCACTTGCAAGTTGCTAGTTCTACTGTGACACAACTTTCTGCTGAATCATTTTTTGTTAATCTTAAAGAGCATTGGTTACAGACTGAGGGGCATATTATCAAGGGGGTTTATCTCCGCTTTTTTGGCTTTAAAAGCCAAGAAAGCGGAGATAAAATGATCTCCCTATTACCAAGCTGTCGCTAACACCAGTTAGTGACAGCTAATAGGAGATAGCGACCATCTTGGGCCTTGCTTTGCATGTCAGTGATATTTATCACTAATGACATGCAAAGTGGGCGTGCCAAGATGTTAGTGACTGGAAACAGTCCCTAACATCGCTATCTCCTATTACCAACTTTTGGAGATATTCGCGCTAAGCGTGAATATCTCCAAAAGCTAACACCTGCCCTGAGCAGTTCTTAGCCATGTTATCCAATGGGAGGTGGATAACATGGCTAACAGCATTTGCTCGATAATGCATGAATATCGCTGACTTTTCAGCGATATTCATGCATTTCGGCCGTTTTTTATCGCATTTGCGATAAACCTTGTTACTAGCAAGGTTTATCTGCGATAAAAATCGCCGATGTGCGGCGATAATTTTTGTCTCTAAACAAGTTAGAGACAAAAATTATCGCTAGTTGTTGGTAATATGCCCCTATGTCTTTCTTTCTTCATATAGATGCTCCTTCCAAACCAACCCGGAAGGAGCTGGCTAGACGGGCCCGGCAACGGAGGCTGGAGGCCATTGTCGCTGAATATCGGCGGCTAGTGGCCCAGGAGGAGGGGGACACGCAGTCTACCACAACATCTACCGGGACAGCTGCATCCTCCTCCGCGCTCCCTGGGTCACCCAGACGGCGCAGGTCTCCAGCGGTACAGAGCTGGGGTACCACAGCCACCCGCCATCGCCGAGCAAAGAAATCAGCTGCCCCCCCACAGCAGTTGCAAGAAACGTATGCACCGCCTTTCCCTGAGGGTTTTCTACCTCGAGCAGGAGCTGCTCAACACCAAAACCCTGCTCGAGACCCTCGGCAAGAAGCATTCCGACCTGGCCCGGAAATTCAACAGCAGCAGCCAGCTGTAGGAGGAGACTGTCCCTTGCCCCTTTTTTAAAGACTTCTGGGGGGTGGGAATTGGGAGTTGGGTTTTTTCACTTTTTTTGGAATTTTCTCGGACATTGGTTGGGGTTAGGGAGTGGGGGTGGGTTGGGTCTTGTGGGAGATTATTTTTGTCAGGGATATAAATATATTTTAAACTTATCTTAGCATACGTGTTTTTTTTACTGCTTTTGAGGCTGGTGGGTGGGGGTTTAACAGTAACTTTGTTTTGGTGACACTTAAGTGGCATCTTGATTCAAGTTGTGTAATTAATTGCCCAAATGTTTTCAAAACTAAGTGCCTCTCACAGAGTAAGTGAATTCAATAGTCCTAGGACTTTACTAGTACTAGCGTCAGTCTCTCGTCTCTCCTAATACTCCATTATACTTCCTCCCCCCAAACGCTTATCTTACCTGTAATTTGTGTTTGGAAATAGGGCTAGGCACAGGGCTGGCTGCACGTCAAATGGCGATATGGCAATCCTGGGCGGTTGAAATGTCATCATTGCGTTGGTACTAGTGGTGTTACACAGTGGCAGTTGCAGCATCTGAAAAAAAAGAAAATGAAACCTTGTTTGTCCTTACCGTAGCATTAGATCGGTACGAGAGAGAATATAGCAGGTGACAGTACACTAGAACAGTGCCACAATGTAGCCTAACAAATGGTAAAGTATTGAAAGTATAACTGGTACTTGTGTTGAATTTCTTTGACATTGGCTACTACTACAAGAAATAGTACTGAAGCTGAGTAAGTCTAGAATATATCCTCGGATTCCTTCACCAGCCTGTTGCTATGACCTTATCCTCCCCAGCAAGTGTGTGGAATTATTGCTGTCATTTAGTCACACATCAATCAAAACCACACAGCCCGGGGGAAGAGGGTTAGGGTTTGGAAAATGGATGGGAATGTTTTTTTTTTGGGTAAGTTTTGTTGAGGGAAGAAAAAAAAAGCAAAGCATGGACAAACAATAATTGAAGATAGAGAAATCTTTGGGTACAAAGCTATCCATAAATCTTTTAAGTGACATAAAGGAAGTGCATGCACTACTGCATGCATTGTTACTGAAAAGTAAGTAGCACTTTCGACAACCGTGAATGACAGAATGCGACAGTACAGGGCTGCAGCGTTTTCACTTGCCTATCTCTGCACTCAAAGAAACACTTCTTACATTAAATTAGGTTTAAAAAATAACCGAAGTAAAACCTATAGAATGGCTGTAGGGATCAATTTAAAAGCAGAGAGAGATCCAAGAAATGCAGAGCCACACTAATAGAAGTTCAGAGCGATAACATTACTTAAAAAATAATTTAAAAAGAATGGTTACAATATCTGTATGTTGTTGTAGTTGTCCTGTTGTATTTGGTAAGTAAGTTGCACGCATCAAACCATTCCTCTTATTAGCGGCACTCCTCCATTCCAGCTGACGCTTCGTCCATCAATGTTGGTGACCAGAAGACACCCTGTCCACTGCCTGCCTGGCGGATGCTGAATTGCGGCTCGCTAATGTGAAGCCTGACTTCATCCTTTTTTTCCCATTGCACAGACTGAAACCCGGCCTGTAATTATTGATGGAAAAACAGGAAGGGATATTAGAACACCACTGATAAATAAATATAAGGTATGTACGCTGTGTAGTGCAAAAAGTCACACTTTGAGTTTCCTAATAGACAGTACAATATTTTTGAAAATGCGTACTCTGTCTGAGTCTCCTTTTGAAGGATAAATAAGTATGGGCAAATTAATTTAGCGGATCTTTCCCCTCAAGCTAGGTGTACTGTAAACTGTGTTTTAGAACAAAATTAGACCTTCCCAGCAGTGCTCCCACCCAGACCCTTACTAAAGCCTGTCGCAAAAATGTAGAAGACCCCCAATCAGATCTCAAAAAACGAGGCCTAGTAGAAAACTGGTAATAAAACGTACTTTGAAAGTAAAAGTAGGCCCAAATCCCCCTCTACCCACCGTGGATTGTATTCAAACCACTTGCAAGCAAGCAAAAGTACCCATACCCAGCATCGCTCCAAGACTCGCAAACCCCCCCACAAACAGCCCCCCACCCTAACACATGCAATACAAATACTGCTAACCCTAACGAGCCCTAAGTTAAGAATAGTGGTAAACGCTTTCTTTAACTATGCCAAATCCCCCCTTTCCCACCATGGATTTTCTTCAAATCACTTGCAACCAAAATTACACATTCCCACGAGTGCTCTAAGACCCCAGAACTCAGTTGCAAAAATCTAGAACACCCCGAAACACATGCAATCCTGCTGCTAGGGCTAACCCTAACGAACCCTAAGTTACAAAAAGTGCCAAAAGGCTTTTCCGCATGGATTTTCTCCAAACCAGTTTTACCCGGTATTAGACCTTCCCAGCAATGCCCCAAGACCCGCCAACCCACCCGCAAAAAAACACAACACCCCCAAAAAGCCAAAAAGGAAAATCTCATACTTACAATATTTATCGGCCTTCGGTCCAAACGCGCTGTGCAGCTAGGTCATAACTCTCGTTTTCCACCACTGATTTCTTGAAAAGCAAATGCAATCAAAATTAGACTGTCCCAGCAGTGCTCCCAGACCCCAAAACCCACCCACAAACACCCGGAACCGCCCCAAAGAGCACCTCGAAGACAAGCAAGTCAGCAAAAACGCAAAAAAAAATTCGCCTTCGATTTAGTCCAAACCACTTTTATCCGGTATTAGAGCTTCCCAGCAATGGCCCCAGAGCCGTCAACCCAGGCGAAAACTAGTAGAAGACCCCCAAACAGCCAAAAAGCAAAAGTACAAAAATGGGGACTTAGTCATTTTCATGACAATTTCCAAAATCACTCCGCACGCGCTCTGCAGCTAGGCCCTAACTCCCCTCTGCCACCATGAATTTGTTCAAACCTCTTGCAATCAAAAGTATCAATAGCCAGCAGTGCTCCTAGACCCCGAAACCCACCCACAAACACCAGGAAGCCCCCCAAACAGGCCCCCGAAAACGCTACATTGAGCGAAATGTCAGAAATAGCAAAAACTTTTTCCTCATGGATTTTGTCCAAACCACTTATATCCGGTATTAGACCTTCCCAGCAAAGCCCCAAGACCCGCCAACCCACCCGCAAAAAAGCACAACAACCCCAAACAGCCAAAAAGGAATATCTCATGCTTACAATATTTATCGGCCTTCGGTCCAAACGCGCTGTGCAGCTAGGTCATAACTCCTGTTTTCCACCCCGGATTTCCTGAAAAGCAAATGCAATCAAAATTAGACTGTCCCAGTAGTGCTCCACGGCCCCAAAACCCACCCACAAACACCCGGAACCCCCCAAAGAGCACCTCAAAGGCAAGCAAGTCAGCAAAAACGCAAAAAAATGTTCGCCTCCGATTTGGTCCAAACCACTTTTATCCGGTATTAGAGCTTCCCAGCAATGCCCCAAGACCCGCCAACTCACCCGCAAAGAAGTAGAACACCCTCACAAGTGCAGAGTCTTTCTTCATTGGGCGTAATCCAGCCCTCTGCTTTGAGGGAAATAGGAGTCTGGAGGAGGAGGATAGAGGAGCATGTTCTTGTGAACTTGTGAACCTGAGGAATGCAGACTGTGGCACCTTCAATCAATAAGCAAACAAGTGAAGACAGTTCTGCTGATGGGCTTGTTTTTGTGATTAGGTGATTAAAGTTTTAATTATATTATCTGTGCAAAATAAAGAAAGACAGACACACAGGAATAAAAGTGAATAAGGACGAAAAGAAAGTTATTGATTCATTGGCTCATTTTCAGGGCTCGGTGTCAGGGAATAAGAATAAGAGTTCGTCCTCATACTATGCAAATTCAGGCAGGAGTAGGTCAGTGTCATCTAACAGAGAAGAAATTCCCTCAACTAAGTTGCTGTCCTCCTCGTCTTCATCCGGCGTGTGTTCTCGTACTTTGTAATCTGGTGGTATGAGGTGCTGATTCATCTTGATTATTGTTAACCTCTCCACATTTTTGGGCGAGAGGCGGGTCCGTTTGGAAGTTACAATGCCACCAGCAGCACTGAAAACATGTTCAGAAGTGGGCAAGACAAGTAGTTTATAGCCAGGTTGGAGATCTGTGCCCACAATTCTTTTTTCCCATGCCAATACTCCAATGGGTCAGCATTAACATAGACCTCTGTTGAGTCATTCAAATAGTCCTGCACCATCGACTCAAGGTTCTCCAAGGTTCCTCCACTTTGCTTACTTTTTGCTGGGACCTTTTGAGAACCAAACCCAAGCTGAGTTAGCCAATCCTCTTCTTCACCCAATGGTACTGTTGTGTCTGGTGCAGATGATCCGGTTGCCGGTGTCTTTAACGGCTGAGAGGTCACTTGTGCCACAGCCACAGGTGCAGAAGTGGATTCTTTTGACTGGGGATGGCCTGCTGATGCTGATGTACTGCCTTTTCCTTCAATTTGCTGCCGTTCTCTTTCAAACCTCATGGCTGACAAGGCTAGCCAACGTTTGTACTTTGTAACATCTTCATCATCAAAAGGAAAGAATGCTCGGCCTGCCAGCACCTTTTTGTAGCGTGGATCTGAGGAAATATAAATTTTATGGTCAAGTTGTGTTCCCTAGCGTGTACCCCACCGTCTCCATGTACCAGCTTAAAGTGCATGTAACTTCCCTCTTGTGCCAGCTATGAAGACGCAAATACATTTGCGTCCAACGTTAACATGTCCTCTTTCAGACCCACCCTGAATGGGTTGAATAGTCCGTTCCTAAGTATGCTATGCCAACGTCTTTTTGTAGTGTACTTTACACGTTTTTCTGCTCTGGCAAGGTAGGCCCTGAATTTCTACCATCGAGCCTTTTTTCTGGCTTCTGACTCTGAAAGCCTCAGCCCAGGCTGCCTCTGTACCCGTGAACTCTGACTTACTTCCAGCGCGGCTCCCCGCGCTTAGCTCAGCCTGCTGCCTGCCAAGACTGACTACAACCTTCGAATTATCTGTCCGCTCCTCGAAAATACATTCCTGCCTACTAGTTTCAGTAAACATTCCCCAGCTGCAAAGCCAAAGGGCCGGCCTGTCTCCGTGCAAGTAATTCATAGCCTCTGTTACCATGCTCCCATGGAAGGCCCATGCCCCCACGCTTCTCATGCAGACACTCAGGCGCTTATACACGCACTCACAGTCAGTATAGAATAGCTTCTGCCCCAGAGACCTTTCCGTTCAGATAATATGGTTCCCAAACATCAGATATTAGATATGATAGAAGTACAAGTTGATCTGACATGCCAGACTTCTGTCTCTTTCCGTCAGTGTAAATGTCAAGTCCCCTGCACCCTCCAGTTTCACGTCAATCACACGTCATGCAGCTGCGCGCGCATCCAAGTCTCTGATTTCTGCTGACATTGCAACATTTCTGTTTAGTGCCACCCCCATGTGACACCTACCTATGACGTTTCTAGCACACGCCTCTAGTTCACGCCTAGTTTACGCCTTCTGATTACGTACCACTAACACGTGGATGCTGTTATCTTGTCTTCTCTCAGCTGTTACGCCTACTATATTGCTTTCTATGGTGTAAATTAAGTATATAAGCTATGTATTGTCAATAAAATGTAGCATATGCTCTCTATCCCTTCCTGGACCCTGTGTGGTGCCAGGAACCTGATATCCAGTTCCGGAACAATTCCTTTTTAAGGAATAAAACCCCTAAGAACTCTAACACCACGGACTCTGTTTTCTTTCATTCCGATTGAGTTATTATTGATTAAGTACTTACCTGCATAGAAATTAAGATGGTAAATTAAATATTTACAACATTTTGGCACCCGAATAGGGACCCCTCCCCCACCTCACGCGCCGGTTGGTGCGTTGCAAGCTCTGTCCCCTGCCATCAGTTAGAAGGAAACTACGCGTACCGGCAGGATTTCCTGCATCTCCCTCTGGCCCACGGAGGTGACGAAGACTGCGATCAGTACCCAGACGAGGCGGTGAGGAGTGCGGAGGATCCCGACCAGAGCCTAGCCGAAAGAAGCAAGGTCCGAGGTGTCAAGAGGCCCACCAGTTTGCCGAAGTTTTCCAAAGTTTTCCGAAGTTTTCCGAAGTATCCACGAGTCGAGTCGAGTCCAGTCGAGTTTTCCGAGGCCTTCTGTTTTCCGTGCTTCCCGGTGAGTACCATTGCTGGGACGTATCAAGACGGGTTTGGGTACACAAGTCCGGTCTGCACTGTTTTTAGACAGTGTATCTGTGCTGTTTAGCAGTACATCCGTTATTTCAAGTTTCTGCACTGTTTTTAGACAGTGTATCTGTGCTGTTTAGCAATACATCCGATGTAGGGGGTAGTCATATATGTCTTAAATGTTTTTTCATGTGATTAATGTCGTGGTATGAATGTGACTGTTTTAATGTGCATTATTGTGTTCTTGTATAACTAGCTGTATTCAGTATTAAGTAGCAAGGATCGAGCATTCAGTACCAAGTAAACAAGATGCCGTTTTTCAACAAGTTAAAGCAGATAGGAACTAGGAAAGGGATACTAGAGGAAGAAATTCCTATCCCCCCTAAAGACACTCCAGGAAATTTTATGTACCATAAGCATGGCTTAGATGCCATATTATATCTAGATTTATGGGCCGATTATACTAAACATCTAGACGAAAGACACAGATGGCCTGTCACAGGAACATGGGATGCCGAGTGCATCATGAAGGAGAGGAAGCACTATGGAAAAAGAAAGCCAGACAATCTCAGAAAGACGCCATAGAGTTTTGGCGTAAGGAATCACATAAGCGTGCTGAAAAAGCACTACGTAGAGAAGACAGACTTAAAGAATCAGATAAAGCTCAAGAAAACAAATTAGTTACTGAAGGGATTCGAGTAAAATTAGAGCAAGTAGACCGTGCACGAAACAATCTCGTAAACGGTATGTATCTCGCGGCCGAGGGTTCGCCTGAGGCCATTTCAGAAATACCGAAAAATCTGCCGCCACCATTGGTCCCAACTAAAGTAAATCACAGAACTACTAAAGACATATTCCTGAATTCCTATCTAGAGGATGTAGCACCCGCTTACACCAATCTGCCTGTCCGCGCCCTGCCTAACGACAGGGACGGGGGTGGTAACCCGCCCCAAGATCATATTCCGCCAGTACCACAACAGATTCCTCCTGTTCCACCACCTCCACCACTTCCCGCACCTAAAGTTGATCTACCGAAACCACGTCTACCTGACCCTACTAAAAGACAAATTCAAGTACAGATACAGACTCCACAGAGAGATAATGTTCAAACTTCCGCCTCAGGAGGTGCGATGGGGGGTCTTCGGACCCCGCCATTAACACACAGAGTAAACCTTAGGGATATGCAGAGTCCTCTCACGTTCAAATCACCCCGTCTCGACATACTCAAAGAAAACCTTTCAGTTTGCAGATATGATCCAGTACCCGGCAAAGACAATAGAATGATGATGGCATCACTACGGTTAAGATCTGCTACTGATTCCCTGCTGTTATTTGCAGGAATGAAGGAGCGCCTAGATAGAATATATCAGTTCATTCAGACTGGGAAAGACCCTGATAGTGTTAAGGATGCCATGGAGCATCAGAAAGTTGACATTCAAGCACAGATACTACGTTTTTTCATAAATTGCCTAATAAGAGAACGAGACAGGCCTGAGACAGATCAGGATGAATTAGATGCACTCAACAAGTGGGGCCAAAATATATCTGAAGGTAAACATGATAAGGGGACTTGCATAGCCAATATGTACAAGAAAATAAGAAAAGCTGTGATAGAAATACACGAAAAAGAGAAAGAAAAGGCTTCCTCCGAGGGGGAAGAAGAATCTGAAGAATCAGAAAAGACTACAGATACTATAGCGTATGTAGGTAAGGGAACTTACCTAAGGAAAGGTATTCGCCCAGAAAGCAAGAGAGTTTTTCTCTCTGCCTTAACCAATCCGAATTCTTCTGAACACCGGTTCCAGGAGACTGATAAAAGGCTTCGAGACCGAATAGGGTACCATGTACTAAATTCGATGGATGAACAAGAACTAGCCCGGTCAGCCATATTATGGGCTGACAATCCAGACATATACAATGATGACACCGTAGCACAGACATTCCTGAACCTTTCCCCAGACGAACAGAAATTAGCAGGTGTATACATGATGCAGCACCTCCTCACGTTATACAGAAACCAACATTCTGATCCAGGTCCCTTACACGAAACATTAGAAGCACTACTCATGGATAGATGGAGAGGTCTAAGTACCAAGTTAATACAAATAATTCTAGAACAACGACATAGATATAACACTTTCGTAAGCTCCGAATATGTTCCCGCTCCGCCCCCAGAAAGAAAAATGTATCATATGGAACGTCTGAGTGGCATTGAAAGTCAGAACCCCTTACGGGAAGTACATCCAGTAATGGGTGAAGATCATCACTTGAAACGTGTGTATGTACACACTCCTCTGACCAAGTTAGAACTGTTAGAAATGAAGAAACTAGTCCCGTGCCATGATAAAGACCCTGCGGGTTTTCACAGAGAGATTAAAGACATGTTACTGATGGGGGATTACACATATGAAGATATCATGAAAATGTTAAAGGTACTGCTGCCCACGGGCATCTACGAGAAACTAAAGGAAAAAGAATGGGAGGTGGGAGACAAAAAGATTGTATGGGCAGAAATAGAAGACGAAGAGAACAAACGTGTCCCAGGGGTAGGCCTTGGGGACAAAACTAAAGCATTACCAGGTTTAATAGTACAGGTTCTGCCAAGATTATTGACAACTAGAAAGGAAGACTGGGATGCAATCTCAGCATGTAAACAGAAACCCGACGAAGATACTAGTGATTTCTATTCAAGATTCGAGAAATGTTTTATTATTAATAGTGGTCTTAAACCAAGTAGCGAGTCGTACCCGCATCTTTTTGTATCGAAGTTAGTTGAGAATTCCCTGTTAGCAGTCAAAAATCGTGTATACAAGGTTGAGAGTACATGGCAAGCAAATACGCCATCACAGATGTTACAAATGTTACAATACCATCAGAACAGAATTAGAGAAGAACAGGATCAGGAACAGAAACGTATGAAAGACACGAAAATGAAAATGTTAGTAGCCCAATCAGTTCCAACCGACGGGCACAGAAAGGGTACGACCCAGACAGGTCACGCCGCAGCTCCCGTTAAAGGGACATGCAACTATTGCAAGCAGCCAGGTCACTACGTACATGAATGTCCAGTTCTGAAACATAACATATCCACAGGTAAAACTAAAGAGAGACCGCATCCACCAAGACAAGATCAGGCCCAGCAACAGACTTCACAGAACGTACAGCCCATGCAGAATACACAGCCTATGCATGCTTCATCTCATACAGCACAGACAGTAGCGGTATCACAGCCACAGCCCATTGCCACGACTCAACAAGTTTCCCAACAGATGTACCAGTATGCCCAATCTGCTTACCCCGATTACCAACGATATGCATGAAATAGCCTAGAGAGGGAATTGGGTTTGCCTCTTATTGAAATTCCTGTAGATCAAGAAGGTCCTTATGTACACAGTCAAGTATTGGGAAAAGACAGAAAATTTTTAATTGACACAGGGGCAAGCCGCACCACCATAAGCCATGACGAAGTCCCAGGGGCACCCCTCTCAGGCTCACAGAATGTTTCCCTTGGTTTTTCAGGACAGCCCATTGTAAATGAAGTATCAGAACCAGTCCCCCTGGCTGTGGGTCCGTTATCACGTGTTACAGACTTGTTACTTACGAAATCATGTCCAGAAAATCTGTTAGGAATAAAAACGTTGAAGGCTCTAGGAGCCATAATATGCTGTTCCCCGGAGGGAGTTAGACTCTTTCTGCGGGATTTCAAGGGTCATTACGTTTTACGGGAGTTTGATGTCAGATTGAAAAATGTACCAGATCACCTGTGGGCAAAAGGCCCAACTGATGTAGGTTGTATGCATATCACACCATACCGTGTTACACTCAAGACAGGAGTTGTATTACCACGAATCAGACAATACAAGTTACCACCTGATGCTGTAGTGGCTTTACTGGAAATCATTGAAGAGCTCATTGCCCAAGGAGTGGTCGTAGAGACCGACTCCAATATCTGTAATTCACCCATCATTCCAATTCTTAAACGTACTGATCCCAATGCACCGCCAGTATATCGGCTGGTGATTGATCTGCGAGAGCTGAATAAATGCATTGTACCACAGTACCCTGTGGTCCCTGATATCTCGTCCCTATTGACTGCTATTGATTCAGAAGCAACGTTCTTCACTGTAATTGACCTCAAGAACGCTTTCTTTAGTGTACCTATTGATCCAGAGAGCCAATATCTCTTCGGATTCAGTTTAAATGGACGAAGTTTCAAATTTTCCCGCGCACCTCAAGGATTCACAGAAAGCCCCAGCATTTATAGTCAAGCACTGAAAAGACAGCTAGATTGTATTCAAATGCCAGTTAACACCGCTTTACTGCAATACGTCGATGATCTGCTGATCACCGCACGAAGTGAGCCCGAATGTGAACAAGCATCACTGACAGTTTTACATTTTCTGGCCGACAAGGGACACAAGGTGTCTCCTTCGAAGCTACAATTCTGTGTTCAGCAAGTTGTGTACTTGGGTCACTTGCTGTCCAAAGTGGGGAGACAGCTCACTCCCGATCGCATTCAGTTAATTGTAAATATGCCACAACCCCAGACACAAAAGGAAGTGCGGGCCTTTATAGGCCTCACCTCGTACTGCAGACAATGGATTCCTCAATATGCATTTTTAGCCAAACCACTCATCCATTTAACGACACAGGAGGCAGCGACTTCGACTGTCCTCCCTTGGACTCAGGAACACACACAAGCCTTTGAGGAATTAAAGAAAGCATTATGTTGAGTACCAGTTTTAGCGACACCATGTTACAGCAAACCGTTTACACTTTTTGTCACAGAACGTGATGGTACAGCATTGTCTGTCCTCACTCAAGACCAAGCAGGTTCACATAAGCCTTGCGCTTATTTTTCAAGTACATTGGATTCAGTAGCCCAGGCACTCCCTGCGTGCTTAAAGTCTGTAGCAGCAACAGCATTAGCAATCAGACAGAGCGATTCAATTGTTTTAGGCCATCAGTTAACAGTACAAGTTCCACATTCTGTAGAGGTTCTTTTAAACAGAACCCAGACTCAGCACTTGACTATAGCACGACTGACAGGTTACGAATTAACGCTATTCCAGCCACACATAGAAATCAAACGCTGCAGCATTCTGAACCCTGCAACACTGTTACCTACAAGTATGACAAATCGAGCCCCGCATGATTGTATAGAGATCATTAATGCAGTGACAAAGCCTCGACGAGACTTAACAGATGTTCCACTGACAAATCCAGACCTGACACTTTATGTGGATGGTTCATGTATGAGAACAAGTACAGGAGAATTAGTGGCCGCGTATGCAGTGACCACTGAAACTGAAGTTAAAGAAACACATCGTATTGACACACTGTCTGCTCAAGCGGCAGAGCTCATCGCTCTGACCCGAGCCTGTATCATAGCCAAGAACAGAAATGTCAACATATACACTGATTCCCGTTATGCGTTCGGAGTTGTACACGACTTCGGAATGTTATGGCAAGAACGAGGTTTTCTGACCTCTCATGGCGCCAAGATCCAACATGGCCCCCTCATTCAAGCACTGTTAGAAGCAATACATCTGCCTTCAGGCATATCCGTCATGAAGTGTAAAGCACATACTAAAGTTACAGATTCTGTTTCCCAGGGTAACGACCTGGCAGACCAGACAGCAAAACATACAGCATTGACTCACACTCAGACAACTGATATGACAAAGACAATAGGACCAGCAAATTGTATGACAGTTAGGGATCCCACACTAGATGTTATCGATATTCAGACACATGCTACTGCTGATGAAATAAAGAAATGGATTGAACTAGGAGGGATCCAGACAGATCAAGGTTGGATGACGAAGGGAAAATCTACATGGTTTCTCCCTGACTCTATGGTTCAAGTCATGATCAATACAGCACATAGTCCAGCACATCTAGGAGAAAAAGCGATGTTAGACAGTTTGCAAAATCTTTGGAGCAATAAACACTTACGAGCAGCAGCAAAACAGAAAGTGCGTACTTGCATGATCTGTTGTCAGTTCAATCCAGGTAAAAGCGTCCCTGTAGAGCAAGGTGGATTTCATCCTCCCGATCACCCTTTTGAAGTCCTCCAGATGGATTATATCCAGATGGACCGTTGTCGAGGATTCAAATATGTCCTCGTAATTGTTTGTGCACTTTCCCGTTGGACCGAAGCATATCCAGTCCCAGATTATACTGCTCCGACCACTGCCAAGCAGCTGGTTCGTGAATTCTTCCCACGGTACGGCATGCCTCGTGTCGTGTACTCAGATAACGGTCAGCCATTCTCATCCGAATTAATGAAGCAAGTTTCCTTGCTGCTAGGATACCAGTGGAGATTCCATTGTGTTCGACATCCCGAAGCCGCAGGCCTTGTAGAGAGGCATAATCAGACGTTAAAGACTCGCCTTGGAAAAATATGTCAAGAGAAAGGGGTCGACTGGATAGTCGCCCTGCCAGTGGCACTGTTCTATATGAGAATGGTTGCCCATTTGAGATCAGGACTATCCCCGTACGAAGTGGTCTTTGGTAGACCACCGAATATGTGGGGGATGCCCATTCCTAAGAAAATTACTGATGTTGATTGCAATATGTTGACAGATTACCTTGCCTCCTTGATGTCTGCACTCCAATCATGTCGTTCACAGGTTGCCGCAGCCTTCCCTGACAACACTGATGTAAAGCCGCATGATGTCCGTCCAGGTGACCTGGTGTTAATAAGGAACTTTGACAGGAAAAGTCCGCTGGAGCCCCGCTGGAAAGCACCGAAGACCGTTCTACTTACTACAAGGACAGCGGTGAAAGTGGAGGGGAGAAAGGGGTGGATCCACACGAGCCATATCAAACTATGCAATGAACTGAAACAAGACCCAGGCTCGTCCACCCCTCCCAAAGACTGTATCGAGCCTAGTGACTTTAAAGTTTCCGACCGAGAGAAAACTCCCCAAGAAGAGTACAGATCAAAGCTCCGATCTAGCAAGTCAGACAGTTTAATTGTTTAAGTCCTCCCCTAGGTGAATCGGTTAAATAGTTTCTGACATGTATCCCCTAGATCGAGATAGAGAGAGAGAGAGACAATTCAAGAAACGTACATATTGCAAATCACTGCGTAGTCACTGTATAGTGACATTGTTAATCATGTTTTTTCTAAGCCTTCTGATCATAGTTGCAAGTATACTCCTTCCTATCTATTGCCCTATTTTCAAGCGTGAACAATCTGCTTACAATGTTTCTGCTGAACATTCTTTTAGTGAGTTACCTCCACATGAACTTTCTTACAGACTCGCGCTGCGCAACAACACATTCATTAGTATGCTACACCATTCCCATCAGACTAATAATGCTACAAACTGCTGGATATGTGGCCGACTCCCTCCCTACCAGAATTACAAGGGAGCTCTGCCCCTCTTTCCGTACCCGTTCACTCACAATGGCTCCTGTGGTGCATGGTTTAAAATAATTAATTCCTTAGATCCTGATATAGCTGTTTTCGAAGGGAACTGGGTTTGGGGAAACTTGAACTTAGTTCTGCTTAATGTCTGTTACCCTGATAAAGAGGGACTCCCCACTAGAATAGGAACTGATCTAGAAAATGAAGTATATGGATTAGGTAATTACACAATTAACCTTATGATTCTTACTGTTGAATCCGAAGATGCACCAGTTCTGCCCGCTATGTCAGTATTGCCAGTCACTGGTGAATTATGTGTCAGAAAGAAAGGTTCAGTACACTTAGGTCATAGTAAATGTACTACTGTGGTCGAATTCAGTGATCATGGTAAATCGTCCTTTAAAGCTATCAGTCATTCCTATTTTGTTTGTGGTCATACCGCATACATACGCTTACCTCCAGATTGGGATGGTACCTGTTATATTGCATTCCTTCTGCCACCTGTTTTTCTAGCTCCTCCTGATTATCACAGAAATACGAATCTAGTAAAGAATAGACTCAGAAGAGATCTCTCGCTTGTCGACTACACAGAAACGGCATGGGAACAATACACAGATTTTAATAAAGGATTCTTTTTCTTTTTAGGCCCTGTCCAAAATAGTAAACTAATACGCAGATTAACTAGAACACTTGAAGCAGTAGTGAATGAAACTGCCTCCGCCCTAGGTAACTTAACAGAAGAGCAGTCCGCCATACGGGTTGTTGTCCTTCAGAATCGTCTTGTTATTGACGTCATCTTGGCAGATAGAGGTGGAGCCTGTAAGGTCATCGGGTCAAGTTGCTGTGTTTTCATTCCAGAAAACGCGCCATCTGTATATAAAGCTATTACACGTCTTCATAAAATTGCAAATCTGATACATCAGAATCCAGGCACCTGGACTTGGTCCGGTTGGTTCTGGACAACGTTAACCGCTTGGGGATGGAAGATCCTATCCTTCCTAGGCATCGGCCTAGTCCTAGTATTCAGTTGCTGCCTGTGCTTACAGTGTGGGCCAGCGATTTGTGGACTGTGTGCCACATCATGTATTGAACATTCCAGTTTTCTTTCAAGACGTGAAAGAAAGAAAGATGAGCAAATGATGTTACAAGAACAAACTGATCGATTCATGAGGATCGATATATCATGAAGGGTCCGTAGGGAACAAGGAGGGAATGAGGAAATATAAATTTTATGGTCAAGTTGTGTTCCCTAGCGTGTACCCCACCGTCTCCATGTACCAGCTTAAAGTGCATGTAACTTCCCTCCTGTGCCAGCTATGAAGACGCAAATACATTTGCGTCCAACGTTAACATGTCCTCTTTCAGACCCACCCTGAATGGGTTGAATAGTCCGTTCCTAAGTATGCTATGCCAACGTCTTTTTGTAGTGTACTTTACACGTTTTTCTGCTCTGGCAAGGTAGGCCCTGAATTTCTACCATCGAGCCTTTTTTCTGGCTTCTGACTCTGAAAGCCTCAGCCCAGGCTGCCTCTGTACCCGTGAACTCTGACTTACTTCCAGCGCGGCTCCCCGCGCTTAGCTCAGCCTGCTGCCTGCCAAGACTGACTACAACCTTCGAATTATCTGTTCCGCTCCTCGAAAATACATTCCTGCCTACTAGTTTCAGTAAACATTCCCCAGCTGCAAAGCCAAAGGGCCGGCCTGTCTCCGTGCAAGTAATTCATAGCCTCTGTTACCATGCTCCCATGGAAGGCCCATGCCCCCACGCTTCTCATGCAGACACTCAGGCGCTTATACACGCACTCACAGTCAGTATAGAATAGCTTCTGCCCCAGAGACCTTTCCGTTCAGATAATATGGTTCCCAAACATCAGATATTAGATATGATAGAAGTACAAGTTGATCTGACATGCCAGACTTCTGTCTCTTTCCGTCAGTGTAAATGTCAAGTCCCCTGCACCCTCCAGTTTCACGTCAATCACACGTCATGCAGCTGCGCGGGCATCCAAGTCTCTGATTTCTGCTGACATTGCAACATTTCTGTTTAGTGCCACCCCCATGTGAAACCTACCTATGACGTTTCTAGCACACGCCTCTAGTTCACGCCTAGTTTACGCCTTCTGATTACGTACCACTAACACGTGGATGCTGTTATCTTGTCTTCTCTCAGCTGTTACGCCTACTATATTGCTTTCTATGGTGTAAATTAAGTATATAAGCTATGTATTGTCAATAAAATGTAGCATATGCTCTCTATCCCTTCCTGGACCCTGTGTGGTGCCAGGAACCTGATATCCAGTTCCGGAACAATTCCTTTTTAAGGAATAAAACCCCTAAGAACTCTAACACCACGGACTCTGTTTTCTTTCATTCCGATTGAGTTATTATTGATTAAGTACTTACCTGCATAGAAATTAAGATGGTAAATTAAATATTTACAACAGATCCAGAATAGTAGCACAAATGTAATGCTGTTCTGAGTGGATCATTTTAAGACGTTCATCGCCACGTAGGCGCTCTAATAATTTCTCCGCCAAAACAAAAGCGTCTTTCTTTTCTTTATCTTTTTGAAACATAGAAGACACCGCCTTCAGTTGGTGCTCCAGCATGCGCAACAATGGGATAGCTTTTCCCAAATTACAGTCCTCCCTGCTGACTGCACGCGTGAAGACCTCAAAAGGATGAAGCATGTCGGTCAGGCTTTTAACTAGCTTCCATTGCGCCGCATCTAGCCTCAGGTCCTTCTGAGCTGTACCCAGTGTTAAGAAATAGTGATAGAGTACCGTATACTGCTCATACAGACGCTCAAGCATGTAGAAGGTTGAGTTCCAACGTGTTGGCACCTCCTGGATGAGTGCTTTCACTGGGATTCGACGTTCATGTAGCAGGCTCCTCAGATGCTTCCGGGCCTTAAAAGAATGGCTGAAATGGTTGCACATTCTTCGGCAGGTGGCCACTAACTTGCACGCTGGACTGTCTTCATTTTTTAACAACCAGGTTTATACAGTGCGCCAAACACAGCACTCTGAAATAGTGACCCAGATCCATGGCCTTAACTACATTGGCCCATTATCCGTGGAAACATAACCAATCTGGCGTTTTTTTGGGGACAGCCAGTGAAAGACCTTTGTGTTAAACTCATTCAAAATGTTTTCTGCTGTATGACGTTTCTCCAAGCCAAACATGGCTAGTGTTGCATGTTTCCGAGCAGCTTTAAAAACTTGGTCCGGGTCAACACCTGCATTTAGCTTTGCTTTAACCCCTGAAAAAGAGACCCAGTGTGCAGTGATGCACATGTAATCAGCGCCTGCGCCACTGGTCCACATGTCTGTTGTCAGATGTATAGTGTGAACAGCACTCTTCTGCAAAGCTGCCCCAATCACCTGCAGCACATCTTCATGTAGTGCTGGAACCGCAACTCTGGCAAAATAGAACCGGCTAGGAACCTTCCATTTAGGGCTGAGCGC
Organism: Lissotriton vulgaris; assembly: GCF_964263255.1. Taxonomy (NCBI): domain Eukaryota; kingdom Metazoa; phylum Chordata; class Amphibia; order Caudata; family Salamandridae; genus Lissotriton; species Lissotriton vulgaris. Next base: position 1,478,463,279 of record NC_141689.1, read on the forward strand.
TGCCACTAATTCTAGAAAATCAACCCCTTCTACAAAAGAAAAAGGAAGAAGGTCCAGAGCTAGCATTTTAGCCAGCTTAGTGTTATACAGGCGCGTCAGTGGGTGGTTGCGATTATATGGCGCTTCTGAAAACAACATGGTTCTAATGTTGGCCTGGACCATGCTTTTACGGGATGATGATGATGATGACTTCTTCGACCCAGTTACGCTCGCTGATGAACTTTTTCGCATTGGTGTCTCACTCTCTCCCACACTCTTAGTGTGGCTCACAGGGGGTGTGCTGCTGGCAGGGGTACTGGGTGTAAGTGAAGTGTTTGACACTTCTTCCTCCTCGTCATCATCAGATGAAACATCAACCTTTCTTGACTTGCAATTCGGGCTTCCTTGATCTCCTTTAGGTGCGCAAACCATTGGACAGCGTTCTGTCGCTTAAGATGACCTCTCTGGCCTCCGGTACCATAGTTGGTACCAAACTTACCACGACTAACTGCAAGCTTACAAATGCTACAAATGGCGAAGTTTTCGTTTTTTGGGCAAACACTAAAGAAGTCCCAAACTGCGCACTTTAAATGTCTGTGGGGCCGGAGGAGGCGATACTGGTGGTGGTCATGCTGCTAATGTCAGATGAAGTGGAGAATGTGTATTGCCGAACTTTACTACGTGGTGCACTTTCACCACCACTAATTGAGGTCGAGGTGGATGGAGGTCCCTTCTGGCGAGGAAGAAATATGGCAGCGGTAGGTGGTGGTGTACTAGTTAACTCCAATGATTGTGCTGTTGCCATTGCCTCCTCGACGACAACATCATAACGCTCAGCAGCTTTTCGGGCTAGGGTCAAAATGTCTGTTTGCTGCATGCCCGCTGAGCCTGGAGTGACGTGTTTGATGACTGTGTCGTCGTCGTGAGAGTCTTCATCAACAGGAGTATACGCCACTTCTTGTTGAGCGTTATCATCACACTCCATAAGTACGAGACTTTCGGGGGCCTTCCTTTTACGCTTAGCTATCTTTGTCAGATCATGATGTGCCTCACTCTCAGACGGCAGTGATGGTTCCCAATTTTGATCCATATCATCAGGAGGTGGGCTTGAAGAAGATGTAGACACCACCCTTGATCTTTTCCTTGCTAGGGATGTGGAAGACAATGAATGATCATCAGGAGGAGTGGCTTCCTCAAATGATACCTCGGCTTGATTGTCGATTTCCTGATTTGCCCCTACTTCGGGAGGAACAACTATTGTGGGCACTTGTGACCCTCCATGCACCTCTGCTTGTGCATCTCCTTGCGCTGCCTCTCCTTCCACATGTACTTGGGCTTGTACTTGCACATGTGGGTGTTGTTGCGGCTGCGGTTGTTCAACACTCGTCAGATGAGTTACAACAACCTGTGTTGATTGAGGGACATTGCTGCTACTTTCTTGCGATGAGCCAACATCACTGGTCGATGGTGATTGAACAACTAGACTAAGTGCCTCTGCAGCACTCAAGGGATTGGACTTAAGTTGGAGTGGTGGTGGTGGCACTGAGCCCAATGGTGCGGGGGTGCTGCTCCCAGCTTGGTCCCCAGCAGATCCCGCTGCTGCTGCAGGCATACTTTTTTTTTTACTCCCAAAAAATGTGGCGGAGGGCACACCAGTCTCCTTGGTAACTTGCTTCTTCACCAAGAGTGCAGGGATCTGGGACCTGGGACAGAAGGCAAGATGGCCGACGCTGGATTGCTGTGAGCAGTCGCACTTTTTCCCCTCTCCAGCCTAAGGATGAAGTAGCAGGATATATAGAAGCTGGAATCCATGGATTTCCTAGTTCTTTTTGAATGGCACTGATATGGCTAGTACATGACGATCCTGAACTTTTGAGGACATATTATCCAGGGTTTATAGTAAAGCAGGTTTACTATTGCTACCGAGCTATCGACTGGCTAAAGAGAGGTGCCAAAAGCCTGATGAGTACGATTGGGCTTAGGATCAAAAGGAAAACCCTGATGCAGCAGGCTGAAGCACGAGAGATTGCAATGTCTACAAGAACGACCAAAAGTGAGAGGCAAGAGAAGCAGGAAAATCAAAGAGAAAAGGACAGGAAGATGCCGAGTGGGCCAAGCGGATTAACAGGGAATACGACGGGGGCGAGCAAAGCCACGCGTAATCCAGGTACCAATCCGGGTGCTATCCCTAAAACAGGGATCGTGATCGGAGGAAAAAAGAAATCTGACCAGAAAAGCAGTAATACAGATGAGCATTCTGGGGCAGCTACTCTTCGATCAACAAATCTCAGTAAACCCGGCAGACAGCAAGAAAAACAGAAAGGCAAGGATACACTGTTGCGGCAGCCTACCGTTACCGAAGCCTTCTCTCCGAGACCCCTTCAGCGCATAGATGTTTCACAAGGTCTCAGAGGCAGACGAAGGAGCGGTAGCGGTAGTAGCAGCGGGATCAGCGGCTCCATTGGTCCCGGGGAAAGCAGTGGAAAACCGGACGCTCAGGAGAGCGTCCTCGAGGACGCTGTCGACGCCGAAGGTGAGGTTGCTAGGCAACGCCATGATCGCGGACCCGGCAGCAAGCCAGAGCTGGGGGAAAAAGCTGCCGTTGACACAGCGGAGGCAGAGGTGCTTACACAACAAAAGAAAGGGCAGCAACCAGAGAAAGAAGGGAAGATGCTGCATCCAGAAGGTAATACTGACGTCCCTGAGGTCGGTGAAATTTTGAAAACTCAGGAAAGTCAAGGGCAGCCTTCGTTTGAATTCGGCAATGCAGATATGCTAGGTGCCTTGTTGGTGGTGGAAAACGAAATGAAACTAGCAAGTGCGGAGACCTTAAAAACATGGGGGAGCACCCTTAGCCTAGTGAGCAAAAATGGAGCTGGTGAAGGAATAGGTAAAGCCGAAGGTGGCTCTGTAGAGGAAGACTGTTTCTACTCATTGAATGAGGAGTCAGATCCTGAGCAAACGAGTACTGGAAGCTCAGAGGGGTGTACACACTCAGACTCGGACTCAAGTACTGATAAAGATACTACCCTAAAAAAGAAGTCCTTGAAGCTATCTAGGCAGCTTGCAGGGGGATTTGAGGGGGCCCAGAAGAAGCTATTATGGGATTACTCAGCGACATCACAGTCATATCAGGAATTGGATGATAATAACCCAGATCCCCCCCCAGCAGGCTCCGGTACAACACATCAGCTACCAGTTGAGCTCTTGTTTAATACCCTTAAGCAGATGCAAGCAGAGGCTAGAGCAGAAAGCCGTAGAGCAAGACAGGACGCTAAAAAAATTCAAAATACAATGAGGAAAATGAATAAACTGTATGATGATCTAGCTGAAAGAGTAACAGAGGCTGAAGAACGCACAGGCAAGCTGGAAGATGAGTTGGGCGACTTCAAATCTTTTAAGACAGATCAAGAAAAACTTTCGGAGGATTTCCAATGGAAGTTGGAAGATTTTGAAAATTGCCAAAGAAGAAACAACATTAGACTTTTGGGTGTGGCAGAAGGGATTGAGGGGCAGGACACAAGGCGCTTTGTGGTGAACATGTTAAAGGGGGCTTTCCCTGAGTCAGATTGGCAATGGGATAAAGAGGTGCAGCGAGCGCATAGATATCCCTTTACACTGAAGCAGGGGGCCAGAAAAGATGGTCAGGGCTCTTCGAGAAAGTCTGGAGAAGGGAACCGACACCGGACAACAGGACCTCCTTCAAACTTGCCACCCGGAAACACCACCAGCTGATCCGCGCCGCCAAGAAAACAGCATTCAAGGACCGGTTGGACAACAACGCACACAACTGCAAGGAACTCTTCAACATCGTCAAAGAGCTCTCCAACCCCAGCGCAGGAAACAACGACATCACCCCATCGCAAGACCTCTGCAACTCCCTCGCTTCATACTTCCACAACAAGATCGCGGACATACACAACAGCTTCAACAACCAACCAACGCACACCATGACCGAACAACCACCCCCCACCACCACCCTCCACGCCTGGACCCCGATCAGCACCGAAGCACCATCCGCACGATGAACTCCATCCACTCCGGATCACCGACCGACCCCTGCCCTCACCACGTCTTCAACAAGGCCGACGCTGTCATCGCACCCCACCTGCGAGACATCATCAACACATCCTTCGACACCACCATCTTCCCTGAGAGCTGGAAACACGCCAAACTCAGCGCTCTACTCAAGAAACCAACAGCGGACCCCACCGACCTCAAGAATTACCGCCCCATCTCGCTCCTCCCGTTTCCAGCCAAAGTCATCGAGAAGACCGTCAACAAGCAGATGGCCGATTTCCTCGAGACGAACGGATCCCTCGACCCCTTACAGTCCGGCTTCCGAGCCAACCACAGCACCGAGACCGCCCTCATCGCCGCCACCGATGACATCCGAGCCCTGATGGACAACGGAGAAACAGCGGCCCTCATCCTCCTAGACCTCTCCGCGGCATTCGACACGGTCTGCCACCGCACCCTAGTACGGCGCCTCAGCAGCGTCGGAATCCAGGACAAGGCGCTGGAATGGATCATCTCCTTCCTCGACGGAAAAACACAGAGAGTCCGCCTACCACCGTACAAGTCAGAGGCCACCGAAGTCATCTGCGGCGTCCCCCAAGGATCATCTCTGAGCCCCACCCTCTTCAACGTCTACATGAGCCCCCTCGCGGCCATCGTACGCAAACACAACCTCAGCATAATCTCCTACGCCGACGACACCCAGCTGATCCTCTCCCTGACCAACGACCCCGCCGCCGCCAGAGCCAACCTGCACGAAGGGATGAAAGAGGTAGCCGAGTGGATGACAACCAGCCGCCTGAAACTGAACTCGGACAAGACGGAAGTCCTCATCCTGGGCTCCTCTCCGTCCGCCTGGGATGACTCCTGGTGGCCTCCCGCCCTGGGCACCGCACCCAAACCGACAGACCATGCACGCAACCTGGGCTTCATCCTGGACTCCTCCCTCTCCATGACCAGGCAAGTCAACAACGTCTCCTCGGCGTGCTTCAACATCCTACGCATGCTACGGAAGATCTTCTGGTGGATCCCCACCGAGACCAGGAAGACCGTCACCCAGGCCCTCGTCACCAGCCGACTGGACTACGGCAACGCCCTCTACGCCGGTACCACCGCCAAGCTCCAGAAGAGACTCCAGCGGATCCAGAACGCCTCAGCCAGACTCATCCTCGACATCCCACGAACCAGCCACATCTCCGGACATCTGAGAGACCTTCACTGGCTCCCCGTCAACAAAAGAATCACCTTCCGCCTCCTCACCCACGCACACAAAGCCCTACACGACCAAGGCCCGAGCTACCTCAACAGCCGAGTCAACTTCTACGCTCCCAAACGCCACCTCCGATCAGCCAACCACGCCCTCGCCGCCGTCCCCCGCATCCGAAGAGCGACCACAGGAGGAAGGTCCTTCTCCTACCTGGCCGCCAAGACCTGGAACTCCCTCCCGACCGACCTGCGCCTGACCCAAGACCACCTCTCCTTCAGGAAGAAGCTGAAGACCTGGCTGTTCGAGCAGTAGCGGCTCCCCCCCCCCCCCCCAGCGCCTTGAGACCCTACGGGTATGTAGCGCGCTTTATAAGTGTCACTGATTGATTGATTGATTGATTTTCCTAGAGCAATCTTGATAAATGTAGGGAACTTCTTGCTGAGGGAAGACATTATCGCCAAAGCTAGACCAGATAGCAAGAGGGTATTTGAGGGTACTGCATTTTTTGCCAGGCCCGATTTTTGCCACGTGACAGTGGAGAGAAGGTGGAGGCTAAGACAGCTGATTGCACCACTTCAGGCATTAGGGTCAGAGGCATATCTCCTTTTTCCTGCTAAATTGAAAGTTGTTACAAAAGGGAAAATAAGAATGTTCAACTCTGAAATCAAAGCACAGCAGTTTATTGAAGAACTGAAGAATAGGAAGGGGGAGTGAGCTGCTGGTAAGGATATAATAGGTGGGTCTTCATAATAAGTAAATCTTTTTCAAGTGATAAGAGGAGCCATGGACTCAGCTAGTGATTAGAAGAGGCTGAGAGGGGAAGCGACTGACGCAATTCAAAAGCGGCCACACATAGGTCTTCTGACCTATTTGCCCGTAGAGGGGGGGGGACTGGGGGTGGGAGGGGGGGGACTGGGGGTGGGAGGGGTGGGAGCTGAGGAGACGGGAGAGAGGGGGGGGGAAAAGCACAAATGTACGGTACATATTATTTGATTCAGCACAGTTACACATTCTACAAATTTCAGAGTATATGGTATACAGAAAGATCAGGTTTTCATATAAGGAAATTGTGGCATTATGATGACGTGTAGGATTGCCTCAATTAATATCTGTGGTCTTAATTGTGTTAATAAGAGGTTGAGGGTGACAGCTTTGCTAAAATCTCTGAGATTGGATTTGGTATGTCTGCAAGAGACACATATTAAAGGTACAAGAGGTTATCTATTGGAACAACTTGGTTTTAGATTATTGGCCAATACTAAACAAGGGACAAAAACAAGAGGAGTAGCAGTTTTGGGTAAGACTAGGGAGATAAATGTCAAAAGAAAGAAAGAAGATCAGTGGGGAAGGTGGGTCATTCTCGAAATTTGCTTTAAAGGAAAGACCTTCACGCTGGTGTCAGTTTATGGCTCCACTGAGGATGACCCTGACGTTCTACAATATTTGGACATTGAATTAGCTCAATGGCCAGAGCCTATAGTATGTTGCGGAGACTTGAACATCCATGTACCAGATAGCTCTTGTTTGCAGGCGGGTGGGCAATATGGTGGCAGGAAGAAGAAAGTATATAAAGCTTTAGTAGATTTGGTTTCACATAATTCCCTGGTAGATCCTTGGATTAAATTACAACCACAGGTAGATGGTAGCACATTTTTTTCTGCCCCACATAGGACTTTGGTTAGGTTGGATTATTTTTTAATTTCTAGAACAATACTCCAGGAAGTTCAAATCGAGAAACAACCCCGGATAGTATCAGATCATAGCCCGTTGATTCTAACTTTTAAAATGGGACAGGATCAGAATATTAGGTCACAATGGACTTTTGAAAGATCACTACTAACAGATGAGGCATATAGAGGACATTTGGAAAAATTGATAAAATTTTATTGGGAAATTAATAGAGGATCTGCCCCTCCAGGAATCGTTTGGGACGCTTTTAAAGCAGGGGTAAGGGGGGAGACAGTTAGTTTTGTCCTAGCAAAACAGAAGAAAGAGAGGGCGAGATTGGAGGAAGTAAGATTGAGACTGATAAAGGAGGAAGAAGATCTTGCCTTGGCCTTAATACAGAATCTTCCAGTGGAATCACATCTGTTCAGAATTATAGCTGTGAAAGCAGAAGCAGTAGAAGGCATTGTAGAGAAAGAGGCAAAGAATTATCTGTCTAAAAAGGAGAACGCATATGAATTAAGTGAGAGGGTAGGACATATCTTGGCGGTCCGCACGAGACAGAGAATGGCTACTTCGGATATCAAAGAAATTAAGGATTGCCAGGGCAACATGGTAAGCGAGTCAGAACAGGTTAGAGAGGTATTTAGGAAGTATTACACAACCCTCTATACCCCAGAGAAGGAAGAGAGTATTATTGATATAGAGAGGTACCTCAGGGGAATTGAGACCTATAAATTGTCTGAAGACAGTAGAGAAGAACTTGAGATGGCAATACAATTAGACGAGTTTAACACCGCATTGAATAGCCTACCATCAGGCAAAGCTGCAGGGCCGGATCAGATTCCGGTGGAGTTTTATAAAGTATTTAAAGGTTTATTGATTAATGATATGTTTAACATTATGATTTCAGCACAAAAAGGTGATGGGGCTCCCCAATCTTGGGGAGGTGCAGACATTATTGTAATTTTAAAAAAGGGGAAGGACCCAAAAAACACAGGATCTTATAGGCCGATCACCTTGATGAACGCTGATGTCAAGGTTTATTCTAAAATATTAGCAACAAGGTTGTCAGGGGTCATTGAGAGTTTGGTAAGTCCTGTTCAACACGGATTCATACCTGGCAAAGGGACAACGCAGCATACCAGGACGGTTCTAACTATGTTCGATGCGGCAGGTAGCCTGGGAGACCCTATGGCAGCGCTTTTCTTAGACGCCGAGAAGGCATTTGATAGGGTCTCCTGGGAGTACTTATGGCAAACTATGAGGTGGTCTGGGATAGGCGAAGGGTTTATCAGGGCTATACAGGCGCTATATAAGGATCCTATAGCCAGAGTTAGAGTTAATCGAGGGTATTCGGCAGATGTTAATATAGGAAGGGGGACGAGACAGGGGTGCCCCTCATCCCCATTGTTGTTTGCCCTGTATTTAGAACCATTGCTCCATAGACTAGAAGGTAATCCTTTGATCACGCCAGTTAGGTTGAATGGTTGCGTAGTCAAATCTCTCGCTTACGCAGACGACGTAGCAATACTTACTCCCGACCCTCATATGTCAATTGGTGAAGTTGAACGGGAAGCGGAGTTATTTGGGCAAATCTCCGGTTATAGTCTTAATAAAGCAAAGACCCAGATAGTAGAGAATGTATATTCTAATTGTAATGATCCACGTGTTGTTACCTCGGCAGTCTATTTAGGGGTGGCTATCTCATCAGACCTCATCAGACCTGGATAATGTTGTGGGAAATAATATCGCCCCCCTATTGTCAAAGGTTAAAAATGATTTGGAAAGGCTCAACAATCTGCATTTGTCTCTGGTAGGAACTACAAATATTATCAAAATGTTAATTCTTCCCAAGTTCCTTTACTTTTTCAGAGCTATTCCCCTTTTTTTCGAGAATAAGTGGTTTAACTCACTAGAGATTATTCTGAATAAATTTATATGGGCACAGGGTAAGACCAGAAGGGCTTATAGATTTATGGCTTTACCGAGAGAAAAAGGGGGGCGGGGAGTGCCTGATTTTAGGATGTATTATGTTGCTGCTGCCCTGCAGTATATGCAGGGGTTAATTGGGGGAGGAGGAAAGACGCAAAAAGTTACAAGTATGTCTACAGAAATTTATATGGCTGTTTTGGGTGAAGACGATTTACAAACAGGGGGATATAATTCACGTTTTCGCCACCTGTCCACAACTATATACCTTGATTGAAAATATAGAACGATTTCTAATTAGATCATTGAAGCTACAAATAACCCTCACACCATCAATATTACTGTTGGGGATAGATCAGGTTGGGGGTATAGTACATAAAGGATTTATTTTTGTGGCTGCTGCAGTTTATAGATTGACTATAGCTAGAGCCTGGCTAGATAAAAATCCACCTATCATGCAAACGTGGTTGGCTAATTTATTGGCAGCTTATAATTTGGAGAAACCTATTTATTCCCGAAAAGGGATAAGAGGTAAAATGAGAGGATTAAAGATATGGGAACCTATAACTAGATGGAAAGAGAATATTGGGTCTCAGTAAGATTAAGGGCTGTTTTTTTTCCCTATTGCTTTTTGTACATATATCAAAATGAGTCGTTATTGCCGATCCTATGTTTTTTTTTTTCGCTTTTCTATTTACAGACTTCTTCCTGGCACTGGTGGTTCTCTTGAGTCTTGTGCACCTAAAAGCAATGGAAGACAGAGGAACATCAGTTCAGTTATACACCCCAAAATCTCGAAACCACATAAAAATCAGCACAATCCCATGCCATCCAAGCCCTCCATGATGTTTAAATTCAAGACACCCCACAGAAAGACTAGGCCCATGCACCACTCACTACCCCTGGGCCTACTGTATGAAAGCTAGGCAAAATGGGTGCAGGCCTGAGAACACTGCCTGCATTCAAAATGGCCCCTTGCCTCCCAGCACAGTCCCAGGGCCTGCCTGTACCAGCACTCAAAATGGCCCGCACCCACATGGCCTGTCCCCATGAACACCCCAAAAAAAAGAAAAACACTGAAAAATCAGCACAATCCCATGCCATCCATGCCCTACATGATGTTTAAATTCAAGACACCCCACTGAAAGACTAGGCCCATGCACCACTCACTACCCCTGGTCAAAAGGCCCCAACAACAGACCAAAAAATCGGAAAACACAGAAAAATCAGCACAATCCCATGCCATCCATGCCCTCCATGATGTTTAAATTCAAGACACCCCACAGAAAGACTAGGCCCATGCACCACTCTCTACCCCTGGTCAAAAGACCCCTACAACAGCCCAAAAATCGAAAAACACTGAAAAATCAGCACAATCCCATGCCATCCATGCCCTCCATGATGTTTAAATTCAAGACACCCCACAGAAAGACTAGGCCCATGCACCACTCACTACCCCTGGGCCTAATGTATGAAAGCTAGGCAAAATGGGTGCAGGCCTGAGAACACTGCCTGCATTCAAAATGGCCCCTTGCATCCCAGCACATGCCCATGGCCTGCCTGTACCAGCACTCAAAATGGCCCCCACCCACATGGCTTGTCCCCATGAACACCCCCGAAAATCGAAAAACACTGAAACATCAGCACAATCCCATGCCATCCATGCCCTACATGTTGTTTAAATTCAAGACACCCCACAGAAAGAATAGGCCCATGCACCACTCACTACCCCTGGTCAAAAGGCCCCAACAACAGCACAAAAAATCGAAAAACACAGAAATATCAGCACAATCCCATGCCATCCATGCCCTCCATGATGTTTAAATTCAAGACACCCCACAGAAAGACTAGGCCCATGCACCACTCACTACCCCTGGTCAAAAGGCCCCAACAACAGCCCAAAAATCGAAAAACACTGAAAAATCAGCACAATCCCATGCCATCCATGCCTTCCATGATGTTTAAATGCAACACATCCCACAGAAAGACTAGGCCCATGCACCACTCACTAACCCTGGGCCTAATGTATGAAAGCTAGGCAAAATGGGTGCAGGCCTGAGAACACTGCCTGCATTCAAAATGGCCCCTTGCCTCCCAGCAAATGCCCAGGGCCTGCCTGAACCAGCACTCAAAATAGCCCCACCCACATGGCCTGTCCCCATGAACACCCCAAAAAATCAAAAAACACTGAAAAATCAGCACAATCCCATGCCATCCATGCCCAACATGATGTTTAAATTCAAGACACCCCACAGAAATATTAGACCCATGCACCACTCACTAGCCCTGGTCAAAAGCCCCCAACAACAGCCCTAAAAATCGAAAACCACTGAAAAATCAGCACAATCCCATACCATCCATGCCCTCCATGATGTTTAAATTCAAGACACCCCACAGAAAGACTAGGCCCATGCACCACTCACTACCCCTGGTCAAAAGGCCCCAACAACAGCCCAATAAATCGAAAAACACTGAAAAATCAGCACAATCCCATGCTATCCATGCCCTCCATGATGTTTAAATTCAAGACACCCCGCAGAAAGACTAGGCCCATGCACCACTCACTACCCCTGGTAAAAAAGGCCCCTACAACAACCCAAAAATCGAAAAACACTGAAAAATCAGCACAATCCCATGCCATCCATATCCTCCATGATGTTTAAATTCAAGACACCCCACAGAAAGACTAGGCCCATGCACCACTCACTACCCCTGGGCCTAATGTATGAAAGCTAGGCAAAATGGGTGCAGGCCTGAGAACACTGCCTGAATTCAAAATGGCCCCTTGCCTCCCAGCACATGGCCAGGGCCTGCCTGTACCAGCACTCAAAATGGCCCCCACCCACATGGCCTGTCCCCATGAACACCCCCAAAAATAAAAAAAACACTGACAAATCAGCACAATCCCATGCCATCCATGCCCTCCATGATGTTTAAATTCAAGACACCCCACAGAAAGACTAGCCCCAAGCACCACTCACTACCCCTGGTCAAAAGGCCCAAACAACAGCCCAAAAATCGAAAAACACTGAAAAATAAGCACAATCCAATGCCATCCATGCCCTCCATGATGTTTAAATTCAAGATTCCCCACAGAAAGACTAGGCCCATGCACCACTCACTAACCCTGGGCCTAATGTATGAAAGCTAGGAAAAATGGGTGCAGGCCTGAGAACACTGCCTGCATTCAAAATAGCCCCTTGCCTCCCAGCAAATGCCCAGGGCCTGCCTGTACCAGCACTCAAAATAGCCCCCACCCACATGGCCTGTCCCCATGAACACCCCAAAAAATAAAAAAAACACTGAAAAATCAGCACAATCCCATGCCATCCATGCCCAACATGATGTTTAAATTCAAGACACCCCACAAAAAGATAGGCTCATGCACCACTCACTCCCCCTGGTCAAAAGGCCCCAACAACAGCCCTAAAAATCGAAAAACACTGAAAAATCAGCACAATCCCATGCCATCCATGCCATCCATGATGTTTAAATTCAAGACACCCCACAGAAAGACTAGGCCCATGCACCACTCACTACCCCTGGTCAAAAGGCCCCAACAACAGCCCAACAAATCGAAAAACACTGAAAAATCAGCACAATCCCATGCTATCCATGCCCTCCATGATGTTTAAATTCAAGACACCCCACAGAAAGACTAGGCCCATGCACCACTCACTACCCCCTGGGACTAATGTATGAAAGCTAGGCAAAATGGGTGCAGGCCTGAGAACACTGCCTGCATTCAAAATGGCCCCTTACCTCCCAGCACATTGCCAGGGCCTGCCTGTACCAGCACTCAAAATGGCCCCCACCCACATGGCCAGTCCCCATGAACACCCCAAAAAATCGAAAAACACAGAAAAATCTGCACAATCCCATGCCATCCATGCCCTCTATGATGTTTAAATTCAAGACACCCCACAGAAAGACTAGGCCCATGCACCACTCACTACCCCTGGGCCTAATGTATGAAAGCTAGGCAAAATGGGTGCAGGCCTGAGAACACTGCCTGCATTCAAAATGACCCCTTGCCTCCCAGCACATTCCCAGGGCCTGCCTGTACCAGCACTCAAAATAGCCCCCAACCCACATGGCCTGTCCCCATGAACACCCCAAAAAATCAAAAAACACTGAAAAATCAGCATAATCCCATGCCATCCATGCCCAACATTACGTTTAAATTCAAGACAACCCACAGAAAGACTAGGGCCATGCACCACTCACTACCCCTGGTCAAAAGGCCCCAACAACAGCCCTAAAAATCGAAAACCACTGAAAAATCAGCACAATCCCATGCCAACCATGCCCTCCATGATGTTTAAATTCAAGACACCCCACAGAAAGACTAGGCCCATGCACCACTCACTACCCCTGGTCAAAAGGCCCCAACAACAGCCCAACAAATCGAAAAACACTGAAAAATCAGCACAATCCCATGCCATCCATGCCCTCCATGATGTTTAAATTCAAGACACCCCACAGAAAGACTAGGCCCATGCACCACTCACTACCCCTGGTCAAAAGGCCCCAACAACAGCCCAAAAATAAAAAAAACTGAAAAATCAGCACAATCCCATGCCATCCATGCCCTCCATGATGTTTAAATTCAAGACACCCCACAGAAAGACTAGGCCCATGCACCACTCACTACCCCTGGTCAAAAGGCCCCAACAACAGCCCAAAAATCGAAAATTCCAAAATTGTTGTTGCAGCAACTGCAATGCCCCAAACAAACTTACTTGTGAAATTTCTAATCCAAAAGTGATCCAAAGAAAGTCAAAAAGGCCTCAAATCCAAATATCCAGCAGCATCCACAAAAAGTAATCCTTCCAGGTCAAGATCCGAATGAAAGTGACCAGCACATGAAGAAAGCACTGGGCGGAGCCTGCTGGACAGGAACAGGAAGTTGGAGACTGTGGGGCACTTCCTTCCTCCCACCCCCCCCCCCCCCTAAATGGACTCCTTGCAAAAAAAGTGCAGGCAAATGTCAACCTGAGGAGTTATTCTGATAAAAATCATCATTTTCAGAAGGTTTATGCTGCTTGCTGGTGGATTTCTTGTGCAGAATTGCAAATTCTGCATTTCGCGAGTGCGAGATTGTTGCTGCCCGCCGCATCTATGTGTTCGCAATTGCGAACTCTCGCGATGCCTGCTGTGCAAGGTGGCAAGCCGCGATTACGTAATCGCGGTCGCCAAACTCACATGGGATCCCGCAGCAAGATCCAAAATGGCGCAGCACTTGCAAAATATCGAGAAAAACAACTCGGCAAACGCTGAATGATGGTAAGTGAACGCCGCACGCCGCAATATTGTATCACCAAGAAAAAAAATCCGCTGCGTGCGAATTTGCGGATTTTGAGTAAATTTGCGAGAGTTCGCGGATTGCGAATTTACCGAAAATCTGCAAAATCCGCGAGCGGAACGGATTTTCCGCCCATGCTTAGACAAATGCAAAAATAACAGTTGATGGACAGAATGCAGGGAGGTTTTTGCAATTAACAGGTTTTACAACATCCCCCGCTTGCGACTCTTCATCCATATCAGCGCCAAGGGCAATCAACAGCTTCTTCTGAAATAGCTCCCACCCAATGGAACCGCCTGTGTCGGGATATCCCGAAGGTTTACTGCGACATCTCTCAAAGGATTAAGACGCACTGGTACTACACCCCCCTTTGACTGCACAAGATGTTCCCTACTTCCTCTCCCCTGTGCAGGAGATGTTCAAGCTCCCCGGGTGATTTTATCCGTGTATAGTTGGCCTGTTCACTCTTGACTCTATATTGGAAAGAATTTCTTAGCCATATCAAAATGGTGCTCGGCTTCCCCCGGCCTGAAACTCTAGTTACAATACTCCTAGGCCTTAAACCTGACAATCGTGGCGCACGTACTCGCAGCGATTGGCATATTGCCTTCCACATGTTAGGCACCGCTAAACAACTCATTGCCTTGTACTGGAAAACTCCCATTAACATCTGGTTCACGCGTTTGTGGCATACAGTGCCTATGGAATTGCATAACACACGCTTGCAGCCTCATAACACCCACTTCACCAAAATATGGTAGCCACTGGTCACCCACCTTTGTAAAATGGAACACATGCGTCTTCTGCCCCCGAGGCTCCTGGCTCTACGCCTCTTTGAGAACGCTGTGTATCCCCCGACAGATTATCTGCATAACCAGTCCGGCCTATCCCTCAACCACCACAGTTCGCCCTGAAGGGTGATCTGACTATTCTACGCCTTTGCTTATCCCCTCCTCCCCCACCCCTTCCCCTACTGCTCTTCGATATTGTTTCTGATCACTACTCTTGGACCTCACAATCAATTTGGCTTCTTCTCCCTGTCTCTTTCTATTTGCCTTTAACCCCGCTGTACTAGTCCCCTCTCTTTTTCTACTCTCTTCTGCTCTTTAAACTTCCCTCTCATTCAATCTTCCTCTATCTCTTTCTTCAGGTTTATCTCTTTTTTCCTATCCATGTTGACTTTGGGTTTTCTTGTTCTCCCTGCCTAGAGGCTCCTCATAATTGAACTCCTAAGCAGTGCCTCTTGTACTACACGGCCGGCCCATCATGGGTTGTAGGCGAATTGCTGTGTAACATCTGCACCGATAACAATTACCTGCACTTTACATATCCATTCTAAATTATGCAGCCGGCTCTAGACAGGGTTATAGGCGATACTCTGTGTACATGTAGACCTTTACTCTGGTTCTCCTTAGAAAAAAAACAGATTTAAAACAAAAAAATGGCTGGAGAGAGAGTGATACGCTTTTATTAAGGTGATCCTTCTGTCATTATTAAAACAAAGTGTATGGTGCTGCTTTAAGAGGTATTATGTCCTTGGTAGCTGGGTAACTATAAGTCCCTAGAGGGCATATGATCTGGTCAACATGTTTCGCACTTTAATGGTCTCAGGGGAAGATCCAGAGCGATTCGACAGGACAGAGTAAAACAGTTGTATCTACAGAGGCCTGAAAATTTTGGGTGCCCCTGGATAAATGAAGGGAGAAGAAATTCCCTTAGTACATAGGGTAAGATCCCATGAGATTAGTGAAGGTCACTTGAGAGGATTCTCTCTGTGCATCTGGGCTGTGTCCCCTGTGTGCCTCTCGCTGTCTCTGCCAGTCCTGACGAAGCGCCCTGGATTTTCCCCCTGAGACCATTATAACATGAAACATGTTGACCAGAACATTTGTCCACTAGGGACATATAGTTACCCAGCAACCAAGGGGCATAATACCCCTTAAAGCAGGACCATACACTTTAATGACAGAGGGATCACCTTAATAAAAATTAATCACTCTCCCTCCAGCCATTTTTTCATACACCTTCTAGGAGTTCACTGCCACTTACACCCACGCACCCATACAGCTTTATCAAAAGATCTCCGGAAAAAGAGACACTTCGGGTCCGAAGGACATTGCACCGCCGGCCCAACGAAGAGCAAAAGCCCAATGATCAATCAATCAATCAGGAGTTTGTTAAAGCGCGACTACTCACCCGTAAGGGTCTCAAGGCGCTAGGGGTGGGGGGGGGGTGGGGGGGTGCAGGTTCCATTCCATCAAGGAGGGGTCTGTCGAAGAGCCAGGTTTTGAGGTTTCTTGCGAAGATGGGGAGCGATGTTGTCTGTCTGAGGTGGAGCGGAAGGGCGTTCCATGCTTTGGCCGCGAGGAAGGAGAAGGAGCGGCCTCCCGATCTGGTCTTTCTGGTGCGGGGGACCACGGCGTAGGAAAGCTGGGCTGATCGTAGGGTCCTTTGGGGTGCGTGGAATTTGAGTCGGCTGTTCAGGTATGCTGGTCCGGTGCCGTGGAGGGCCTTGTGTGCGTGGGTGAGCATCTTAAAGGTGATTCTCGCCTCGACGGGGAGCCAGTGGAGTGTGCGCAGGTGCTGGGAGATGTGGCAGTGTTTTGGCAGGTTGAGGACCAGTCTTGCGGCGGTGTTCTGGATGTTCTGTAGCTTGCGGATGCAGTTTTTGTTTATTCCGGCGTAGAGTGCGTTGCCGTAGTCGAGTCTGCTGGTGACCAGGGCGTGAGTGACTGTCTTTCGGTGTTCGAGGGGGATCCATTTGAAGGTCTTACGAAGGAGGCGGAGGGTGTGGAAGCAGGAAGATGAGACAGAGTTGATCTGGCGGTCCATTTTGAGCTCGGAGTCCAGGATGATTCCCAGGTTGCGTGCGTGGTCTGTGGGGGTTGGCGGGTTTCCGAGGGCGGTGGGCCACCAGGTGTCGCTCCAGGCGTCGGGGTTTGGGCCCATGATGAGTACTTCTGTTTTGTTGGTGTTTAGTTGAAGGCAGCTGTTTTTCATCCATTTGGCGACGGCTTCCATGCCTTCTTGAAAGTTGCGTCTGGCGGTGTTGGGCTCGTTGGATAGGGAGAGGATGAGCTGGGTGTCGTCTGCATATGACACAATGTTGAGTCCGTAGGTTCTGACGATGGGGGCAAGTGGAGCCATGTAGACATTGAAGAGCGTCGGGCTAAGGGAGGAGCCCTGGGGGACTCCGCAGGTGATCGGTGTGGGGTCCGAGAGGAAAGGGGGGAGTCTGACCCGCTGCATCCAGCCGGAGAGGAAGGAGCAGATCCAGTCGAGGGCCTTGTCCTGGATTCCTGCATCGTAGAGTCTGCGTATTAGAGTGCGGTGGGAGACTGTGTCGAACGCCGCTGATAGGTCGAGGAGGATGAGGGCTACTGTTTCTCCTTTGTCCAGTAAGGTGCGGATGACGTCTGTTGCGGCGAGGAGGGCGGTTTCCGTACTGTGGTTTTTTCTGAAGCCGGATTGGGAGGACTCGAGGATGTTGTGTTCTTCAATGAATGTGGCGAGTTGGCTGTTGATGGCTTTCTCGATGACTTTCGCTGGGAACGGGAGCAGGGAGATGGGTCTGTAGTTTTTGAGGTCGGTGGGGTCCGCTGAGGGTTTCTTTAGGAGGGGGTTGACCTCGGCGTGTTTCCAGTCGTCGGGGAACGAGGCGGTCGCCAGGGAGCGGTTGATGGTTTGGCGGAGCATGGGTGCGATGGTGTTGGCGGCTCTGTTGAAGATGTGGTGGGGGCAGGGGTCCTTGGGGGCCCCTGAGTGGATTGACTTCATTGTCTTCAGTGTGTCTTCGGTGGTGAGGGCTGTCCAGTTATCAATCGCTGGTTTCCGGGTGTCGGGGTGGTTGGTGAGGGTTCAGTGTGTTGGTTGTCTTCGTCGAAGTTGTCGTAGATGCTCTTGATTTTGTGGTGGAAAAAGATGCTGAGTTTGTCGCAGAGGTCTTGTGAGGGAGGGATGTCGGTAGACTCGCTGGTGGGTTGGGCGAACTCCTTGATGATGCTGAAGAGTTCCTTGCTGTTGTGTGCGTGGGTGGAGATTCTGTCTTCAATCGCTTTTTTCCTCGTTTCTCTGATGAGTTGATGGTGGGCGTTGGTGGCGGCTCTGAAGTTGTTGTGGGCTTCTGTGGATTTGGTGTTTCTCCAGGCCTTTTCAAGGCGGCGGCATGTGCGCCTGGACTCTCGAAGTTCGGTGGTAAACCATCTGGCTTTCTTGGCACGGGTATTGTTTTTCTTGAGAGGGGCTATGGTGTTGGTGCTGTCCGAGATCCATCTATGCAGGGTTCGGGCTGCGGTGTTGGGGTCGTCGTTTTCCGCGAGGGTTGGGGTGGAGTTGTTGAGTGAGGAGGTGAGCTGGTCATCGGTGATTTTGGTCCAATTTCTTTGTGGAAGCAGGTGCTGGTGTCTGTGGATGGTGGGTGTTCTGAAGGTGAAGTGGACGCAACGATGGTCGGTCCATGGGAGTTTTGTGGTGTGGCTGAAGGTGATGGAGTTTCCTGTAGTGAATAGGGGGTCGAGGGTGTGTCCTGCTGAGTGCGTGGGCTCGGTCACGATCTGGCGGAGTCCAATGTTGTGGAGGTTGTCCAGGAGGGATGTGGTATTGGGGTCCAGTTGATTGTCGAGGTGGAAGTTGATGTCTCCCAGCAGGGTGTAGTTGGTGGATGCGATGGCCTGCGGGGAGATAATGTCCGTGATGGAGTTGGCGAAGGGTCTGCGGGGTCCAGGGGGTCGGTAGATGAGGGTTCCTCGGAGGGCGGCGGTGGGGCTGGCCAGTATCTTGAAGTGAAGGTGTTCCATCAGTTCTGTGGACTCGTCAGGGAGTGTGCTCAGGCGGAGGCTGGATTTGTGGACGATGGCGATTCCTCCTCCTGGGTGGATGGGGCGGTCCTTCCTGGAGATCTTGTATCCTTGGGGGATGGCGATGGCGATGTCCGGTCCTGAGGTGGGATGAAACATGACATCCTGCGGGGTGTGTGATGGCATCAATATGAGGACACACTGCCCCCCACAATTAGAGTAGCACACGACGAGAGTACCTCTTACTTCCCTTCTTTTTTTCTCTCTCTACTTAGGAACGGTGACTCCCTTTTGGTATAAGCTTAACTTCGGGAGCAAGGGTGAGCGGACCTTTTGAATAGCTCCTAGAGTCCCCTCTTTTGATGAATTGGATACTTTTGAAACAGTCCAGTATGGAGCCTTTGGTGAGTGAATCATTGGTAATCCTATTCCACAAAGAAAGTAGGATGTGAAAGAAGAGTTTGAAGGGGAGGGGGTCTTTGAAGTGGTTTGAGTATTTCAGAGAGAATAGAAGTTTATAGATGTCATGCTCATATAAGGTTTGGAAACATGCCCAGGAGGCATTGTTTTTGAGTGTGTGAGAATGGTGTCTGGTGTTTATGCCCATGCCAGACGGGATGGGATGTGGGGGGGGGGGGGTGTTTGTGTGGTAAGAACTTCAAAGCGTTCTGAATTTCAATGGTGATTAGCTTCATTTTCTCAGCAAAGAAAGAGGCAACATTTTCACAACTAGGAGGGGATTTGCATTTAGGGTAAAGAGCATTATGATTTTGGCTCACTTGGTTTTAAACAATTTTCAATTGTTTTTTGGTCGCTTGGTTGCTGTCTTGAGTTGATTTTGGAAAAATGTTGCTTTGGAGAGTCTGATGTGCCTATTGTCTGCATTTCAAATTTATTGTAGTAGTTTAAGGTTTGACAAAGAAGGGTGTGTCATCATGATCTTTCACCAAGCCTGAGGCAACATTGTTCCTCATTAAGGTTATGGATGAACCAAGGGTTGGATTTTATAACTGGGTCTCTCTTTAGCATTTTGGGGGCAATGATGTCCATGACTTCGACCATGCAGTTGAAGTAGTGATCAGAGAAACCCTGAGAGTCAACTATGGTGAGGGTTCAAAAAAAGGTACAAAAATTCTTTATTGTGTGATTAATTAAAATCTTTGCAATCGAAAACTCTTTCAAGATAGTCTGAGTTAAAATTAATCATGAATACAATTTAACATGGTATAAAATCGATAAAAATACATATGACATTCCATTTCCAAGCAAAGTTAAAAATACAGTGAACGAACCAGACATTCTAGATTAGCTGCTGTCGAAATCTGCTCGCCCTACCTTGAAGCATAAAGATGGTTTGCTCTATCAATACAATAATCTGCATACAAGTCTTAAGTCATAGTTTCAGAATTGTGCAGCTTATTCAAACTTCAAATAAAAGCCTAACTGATTGGATTGTCATTTCGTAGTTAAATGTAACCTAGTTTTTCTTTTTGCAGTATTCATAAATCGAACTAGCCTACATGCTAGCTGAGTGTCATTTCCATCAAAGCTGGCTATTAGTGCTTGCCTGCATGTTCGTATTCCTCTTTGGTTCCACAGTGGTTTTAATAGATGTCTTTGCTCATTCTTTAAGGCAGAGCAGCTGCACAGTATATGAAGAACGTCCTCTTTAAAATCTCCACAGGTTCGGCATTTTATGTTTGCTTCTGAACGTTCTTAAGGTGGCAGGTGCTCATTTACGGGCAGAATGCCCATCCTCAATTTCAAATAGGACTCCTTTGTTTTTCTTGAGAACCCTGTTCCCAAATAAGCTTGTGGCAGAGACTTTGTATAACTTTGAATAACACACCACCCATGGGCCCTCTTAGTCAGTGTGGCCTTATCTACCTCCAGAGATAGTAACTTGACTGTTTTATTTACTAGCTTCTTAAAGATTTTGTGAGGCCCATTGAGTTCCCAGAGATCTTGTAAAGCAAGAGATCTTATTGCTGTTCGGAGGTAGTTCTTTGCAGAACTGTCTTTTTTTCTTTCTAGCTCATTCCATAGGAATGAGTTCAGAGAGCCTTCCTCTGCTCCCCTTATCTTGTGCCAGCATTTGATATATGCTCTTTTTGAGCTAGTTGCTGTTTTTGGAGGCCAAACTCCAGCCTTAATTGTGCTGGCAAAGTGTACTGGGGAAGGTTAAATAATATTCGGATCGTTTTTGACATCACTTGGTCCAAGATCAACTCATCTCTTCCTTCATACTTTCGCTGCCATAAGTGATGGTTGGTAGCAGTTTTGCTTGGATCACTTCTAGTAAAGAAGTTAGACTCGGTCCTGCTAGTTTTTGCTTGAGATTTTTTAATGCTATTGCTAGTGTGATTCCTCTTGTTTTAATTAGTGCTTTTTTTTGCCTAACGCTCCCCTTCTGTCGAACATTATTCCCAGATATTTATACTCTTTGACCACCTCCAACTGTTGACCTTGCGGTTCCCATTTAGGATAGTGTTTATTGTCCTTCCCGTTGAGTATCATCACTCTCGATTTTTCTAAGTTAATTTTTAACCAGTTCTTGTCTGAGAAACCGCATGTAGCACTTATAAGATGTTGCAACCCATCTGGGGTTCTGCTTATCAGTATTAGATCGTCCGCATACAATAGATTTGACAGAGATAAACCTCCCAGGTTTGGGGCATGATGGTTACAGGTGTTAAGCTCTGACGAAAGGTCGGAAAGAAAGAGGTTGAACAAAGTAGGGGCAAGAAAGTATCCCTGCTTCACCCCCTTTGTGGTCCTTATTTTTCTTGATAAACAGTTGCCTGATCCTAATTTTATTTGCACCCATGTCTCTGAATGAAGTGCAATCAGTTGGTTCAGAAGTTTCGGATCAATATCCCAGCCAGATAGTTTGGTCCATATTTTCCCCCATCTATGCTGTCAAAGGCTGACGAATAGTCAATAAAATAGACGAATAGTAGCTGTTTCATTTTTATAGTGGTGTCTATTAACAGTGAAAGAGCAAGGATATTAGTCACTATCCCTGAGTTTTTTGAAAACCAGACCGATTGATCAGAATTATGCCTTTCTTTGATGCCCATTCAGCTAGTTCCTCCAGCAGAAGAGCTGCAAAATATTTGGCATCTATATCGATTAATGCTATAAGCCTGTAGTTCTTTGCATGATTTCTGCTACCTTTTTTATAGATAGGGGAAATGATTGATCCCTTCCAGGAGTCTGGGATATTTCCTACTTTTAAGATGTTCGTAAAAAGGATACTTAGTTGTTCTGCCCAATAATTCGGGTCCTGTTTATATAAAATTGGAGGTATTCCGTTGGGCACAGGGGCCCCCTCTTTCCTCCCTTTCATGAGTCGCTTCTTTATTTGATTGGTTGTGCACAAAAGAAAGGCTCCCACATCTTCATATTTTTGGGCTTTTGGTCTATAGTTAATAATTTCAGTGTCTTGAGTGATTCCACCTGTTTCTTTGTTGAAATGTGGCTGCAAGTAGTTTATTCCTAATCAAAATCGGGGGAGGAAGGGAATTTTGTGATCCGTCCAGTTCCCTGGAGTCTAATATCAATTAATCAATGGAGGAGGATCACTTGTCCTGCATAACATTGGGTATAGGTAAACGGTTCTGTCAAATCCCAATAAAAAACCCTCATGCACGTGTTGGTTGGTGGTAACGTTTAGCGGTATATCTTTGTTCTCCGCTTTCACTCACACGTGTCTGCATAATCATAGGGCTTAGTTGTTATGCCACCTCCACCAGGAGGTGATACCCTTTGTTAACACAGTAGTGACCAGAAAAAGTGCTCGTGATTCTGTGGGGTGAGTTAAAAGTCTCTAGGTTCCAGACACAAATCCTTTATTCATTCTGGTTTCAAAGAGGCGATAAAAATAAAATGGGTGATGTAGAGTTATTATGACTATTTTGCCCTAAAATGGTGAAGTAGGTCGACATGTTTCAGCCCTCAGTCGCCAGTAGGTCGGTCGGCTTTCTTCAGGACCAGGGGGTGATATGTGAAAAAATTTGAAACTTGCTCCTAAGTACTTCTTAGTGTAAATGTTTTAAGGAACCGTTATTCTAGTTCCTAAAGGCCTATAGTACCTTTTGTCCGGTTTCATTCGAACCTCATCGGGATCCGCGTGGGTCAGCGGTGCTTACTGCGGTCACTCCATAACACCACTGGTTTTGACTCTGCCACTGCGGTCCCTGGAAACGGATGAGGTTCGAATGAAACCGGACAAAAGGTACTATAGGCCTTTAGGAACTAGAATACCGGCTCCTTAAAACAGTTACACTAAGCAGTGCTTAGGAGTAAGTTTCAAATTTTTTCACATATCACCCCCTGGTCCTGAAGAAAGCCCGACCGACCTACTGGCGACTGAGGGCTGAAACATGTCAACCTACTTCACCATTTTAGGGTAAAAGAGTCATAATAACTCTACATCACCCATTTTGTTTTTATCGCCTCTTTGAAACCAGAATGAATAAAGGATTTGTGCCTGGAACCTAGAGACTTTTAACTCACCCCACAGAATCACGAGCACTTTTTCTGGTCACTACTGTGTTAACAAAGGGTATCACCTCCTGGTGGAGGTGGCATAACAACTAAGCCCTATGATTATGCAGACACGTGTGAGGGAAAGCGGAGAACAAAGATATACCGCTAAACGTTATCACCAACCAACACGTGCATGAGGGTTTTTTATTGGGATTTGACAGAACCGTTTACCTATACCCAATGTTATGCAGGACAAGTGATCCTCCTCCATTGATTAATTGATGCAAGTAGTTTACCCCAGGATTCCTCTGTTATATATGAGTTAACTTTATGAGCCCAAGGATTATCTAAGTTGTTAACTGTGTGCCAAAATCTGGCACTATTGTTGGATTTTACATCATATAAAGGTTTGGCCCATGTCTTCTCTACGAATTCCTGTTTCATTTGCCAGATGTACTTATTTTTTCTGCACTTTAGCTCCCTCAGCTCTGTCTGTATGCCGACGTCCAGGCCCGACTGTCGCAATTTGCGGATCTTTCTATTAATTTCCTTTTTCATTTGCATTAATGTGTAGCTTTGGTTTGATGAAAGATTTAATCTTTAATCATGTGTGTGCCTACATGATGTGTGTTCTCCATTTATGTTGATTGATTTTGCTTGTGTTGGTCTTGAATTTGAGCTAGCTAAGTATAGATTTTTTTAAAAGTTCTCCCAGTTATTAATTCCGTCTTCTTCCTGATGTTTGTGCGCTTTCCAGCAGGTTTTTGCTTCTTCCAGGAGTTTTTCGGGGTCTGCCGTTTTGCATTTGATCCTCTTAAGATTTGATGTTACTATTAAGTTTAGAGATTCAGTTGGGGATGTTAGTGCGGTTCCATGAGCCATAAATGTAAGCTCCTGTGGCATATGATCACTGCACTTTTGCGTGCCGATCTTAAATCGATAAATAATTTGACAAGTGAATGAGATAAGAAGGTGTAATCTATCGCTGTACTTGCCCTTGAGTTGTGATAAGTGGCTGATTGTGGCCGATCTCCAGGGAATCTGAAGTTTGATTCTATCAGGCATAGACAAGTTAGCTCTGCCAATAGATCTTTAGATGCCTTGGTTTGTTTACCCCATTTACACCCATCTTGGACTGGAATCTCCCAAACGAGAGAATAGTCTTCGGTCTCCATGTCGTTCCATGCTGTCCCCGAGAGTGACATATTAAAGTCTCCTGAGACAATATAATTCAATGTCTCCTCTTCAGTGATGAGCCTCGTTAGTTCTGACACTAGAAATGTTGCCCCTGACTTTTTTCCACTCGGATGTAGATAGGTGTTAACCAGAATTAGCTGCTGTTTGTTTTGTCTGGGCCCAGCTATCTCCATCTGTATTACATTAATTCCGTTGTTAGAAGAGTTCTTCTTTGATAGTTCTTTCGCTGTGATAACCAATTTTATTGATGCATAAATAGTAAGTCCTCCTTTCAGGTGACCGAACTTCGAGCTTCTGCTGGCTGGAGGATGGTACGACTTATACCCCTGTAAATGGAAAGGCACCGCTAGTGATGTTTCCTGGAGTCGGATTAAGTCGAACTCCTGCACATATATTAATATGTCTGCGTTCATAGTTTTTGATCCTAGGCCGTTTATATTCCACGAGCATAGCTTTAGATGTGGGACATTCTTTAGTTGTTCCGTGGTCTGTCATTGGCTAGAGTAACTGCTATTTATGACTCTAGCTACCCAAGACCAGTCTTTTGATGTGTCCATTTCACAATTATCCCCAACTCTCGGGATAGATTTGTCGATGAGCTCCACTGTGGTGTTGGGGGTGCCTTTTAGCACATATTTTGTAGGCGGGCCTGCTTTTGATATTCTTGCAAAGTTTTCATTAAGATTGCGGTGATTTCAGAGAGATGGCTCTGGGTAACCTATTTGGTGAACGTGTTTTATGCGTATTCCCCAGGCTTCTAACTGATGAACTTCCTTTAATATGGTGAGGGGAGGGAGCAAGTTGCAGTTACCAATAGTCGACATCAAGAGTGAATTGATGCTAAGGGTGTCTCTAATCCAGTGTTTGGCCTTCCTGGGTTGGCCTTTAGCGAAAGATGCCTTTATAGTTCCGAGGAAGGTGATACAATGGTGGTCAGTCCAGTCAAAATGTAGGATAGATTCAATTTGTATGGTGTTCTCTTTTGCAACGGTTAAATCTAAGGTGGCCCCCTTTAACTGTGTTGGGCTGTTGCAGGCTGAGGTTGAAGTCATGGAGGAAGGATTTACATCTATTGACAAGAGGGTCATCAGCATTGTTTGAGTTGATATTGAAATCAGCAAGACAAAGCTGGGCATTATGCTCATTGATGTTGGAGGAGATAATGTCCATGATCTGCTCAACAAAAGTATGGTTATTGCCTGGTTGGTGGTAGAACTAGTGAAGGGAGCATGTTGTGTTGTCATTGGTAGTAATATTGATCCTAAGGTATTTGCGGGAGGGGAGAAAGAGAGAGAGAAAGTGATTGTTTTATAGCAAGCGCAGACTTGTATATGCAGGCTATGCCACCCCCGGAGCAGCCTGCATGGTCTAGTCTGATGATGTTGTAGAGGGACTAGTAAGTCAATGATAGAGGAAAAGGATCGGTCAGAGTTTCAGTATGTATAAGGATATCAAAGTTATTAATATAAGACTGACCCCTAAAAAGAAAATAGCATGTTTTTCGGAAAGCAGGAGGGGTAGGCCATGGGAGGCTATTGAAAAAATGTGGGGGCAAAAGAGGTGGGAGAAACAACAGGGGGGGCATGAAAACTAAATCTTGGTCTGTGGAGGCTAAAGGAACACAGGGGTCCAGAAGCTACATGGAGGACGCGATTGGCGTGACGCAACTAGTAGGGCACTGAGGGAGCAAACAGGTATAATGGAGAGTAATATCGAGTACTGAGGACAGAGAGAAAGACAAATGGCCATAAAAGAGAGAACATTTGGAGCTGAGAGAGGCAGAAACACATGAGTAATAAAGTAACATGGATAGGGAGCACACAAGGGCAAGCACATCATGGAAGGGGTCGGGGAAAAGCACATGGGAAAGAATGAGCTGAATAGAGAGGGGAAGAGAAGCACCCTAAGGAGTCAGATTTTAAGATAGCAGGTACACTCCATGTTGCAAAGATGCCATATAATCTTTGAATAACTTCTTCATGTGTAGTGGATGAAAGGTCTTCTACCAATGGAAAATGGGAGTATTTAACAATGACTACAGGATGATGTCCATTCTCAAAAGGAAAAAAGAAATCAACAGCATTTCTCTCCCAAGCATGATGTGACAATTCTGATGTGTTCAAAGGGTGCTGAAGAACTTGAGATGAATGACAGTTGCATACAAGATAGACCTTTAACTGTTTGTCAACCCTTTCATCAAGATAAATAAACCAAACTCGTACGCAGAAAGTTCTCTTTGTGGCAAATATTCCTCGATGTCCCTCATGGGTGCTGTCGATCACTTGTTGGCATAGGCTCTCCTGAATACCAAATTCATGTACCTTGCAGGATGAGGCCTTCTTAAGTCTCTAATGGTTCATCTCTTACATGTGTAAACTTTAAATACTCACTGTCATTAGTGAGAGGTCTAGAGTGCTGGTTCCACGATTGGTGAACAATAATGTCTTTTAACTTCAACATGTCAGTATCTTGGCTTGTGGCATTGGCAATTATTCTAAAGACAAGGCAGCTGGAGTGCTAGCTTTAACAATAAAATTGATGTAGGCCTTCGCTGTCTTAGATGTGGTACCAGGACTGTGCAATGGTATTCTTGAAAAATAATCAGCGGGATTCTGCTCTTTTCCTGGGCGATGAATATTTGTATAATTGTATTCTTGCAACCTCAAGCCCCAATGTTTTATTGAAGGAGGCATTTTGGCTTTGGCAACTATTGTTAACAATGCTTGATGATCAATCCTAATCTGAACTTCTTTCCATATAATAATACATTGAAATATTCTAAAGCCCAGACCAGAGCGAAACTTTCTTTCTCAGGTTGTGAGTAAGCAAGTTCCATTTGTAACAGGCTTTTACTGGTGTATTCCATGATATGTCACTGAGCATTTGGCTATCTATTGTGCTGTGCATGGATTGCGCCTAACCCTACAGGACTAGCTTAAGTATCTAAGGAGGACATTTCAGTGGCAATCTTGAAGGCTTGATTGATTTTTTGGAAACTTCTCATATTCACGTGACAAATGAAATAACATATTCTTTTTCGTCAGTTCTCGTAATGGTGCGCTGACCGTAGCAAAGTCTCATATGTATCTAGAACAGTGATTGGCCATTCCAAGGAATGATCACAACATAGAAACGTCCTGTTGGGGATTTACAGTAGATAGCGCTTGCACTTTAGCTGATTAATGTTTCATACCCCCATCAGAAAAGACATTGCCAAAGAATTTCAAGCATTCCTTGTTGAATTCACATTTGTCAGCATTCAGAGTTAAGCAATTCAGAAAATGACATACTTGGATGAGAGCTCTGTCATGCTCTTCCTGAGTGGCTCTGAAAACCAATATGTCATCATTATAGTCAAATGCATATACTAAGGCTGTATGATACATCCAATTATGTCTTGGAAAAGATCTGCGGCAGAGGATACAACAAAACTCAATCGCTTATAGCGAAACAGATCAATATGCGTAGAAATTGTTGTAATGTACTTGGATTTAAGTTCCATTTGGTGATATCCTTTATTTAAGTCGAGTCGAGAGAAGAACTTTCCTCCATTCAAATGATTTATCATATCAACAATGTGTGGAACTGGATGTCTCTCTTGCTCAATCACCTTGTTGGCCTGACGCATGTCAACTCATGTGCGTGCAGCTCCTTCACTGTCTCTCAGGCGCTAATACAATGGGAGGAGCCCATGGTATTGGACCAGTGCTGCATTCAATGATGTTGTGTTTAAGCAAATAATTAAGTTCCTAATCAACAGATTCTTGCAAGTGAAATGCAATTTGTCTGTCTCTTTAAGCAACAGGATGAACATCCTCATTTATATGTTACTTTACTTTCATTTTTTATTGTTTTCCTAACCAATGAAATAATAAAGGAAATTGACTTACAATTTCATGATAAGAATTCATATTGTAGTTTACTGATATCAGTCCCATATAAGCAGCCGTGTTTAAACTGAGCAAACAGGCACTTGAAGCGGTTCCATTGAAGTACATGAATGGGCGCTTGTACCACTGTTTTCTTATGTTTCATTTTCTCTAAAAGCAAACCTTGACTTTTTAAGGATGTTGGGGCAGCCCAGTGTATAATTTAGTTTTTGACTTCATAAGTTGTGGTAACAGAGACAATTCTTGATACTTCTCTTCAGGTATGATATTTATTGACACACCGCTGTCAATTATGAATGCTATAGAACACTCATTTATCTTCTGCGTAATCTTCGGACAACATTTAAATATCTTTGTGCTTTTTATATAGATTATTCTTCACTTTGGATTCATCCTCACATTCAACAAGTCCCACATGTGAATACCATTCTGAAGAAAACATCAACATTGCACAATTGTCATTGTCACTTTCACTGGGAACTGATTTAGATGATGATCAACTTTGTTTGGTGTTGATTTGCCTCAGTTGGTGTGACCACTTGGCCTTGTGGGAGCAAGTCGAACGTCTCAGTAGTGTTGGGTCGGCCATTTTGTTTCCACACTCTGCCGCACTTACTTTTCTCTTCATATTGGAAGTCATCACAAAATAGTTTGCTTTACCACAGCTGATACAAAACTGTCCAATAGCGGGACATTTACCTCATATGGAAATGACAGTCCACATCTGTAACAAATTTTCTTTTTCTGTAGAGACATTACTTTGTGTCCCTTGGCCTTGTAGTTTGGCTGACACACTTTGGCTGTCTCCGGCATCCATGTCAGTCAGTTGAGTTGGTCTAAGCTCAGAGTTTCCTTCAGCATTCGTCGTCAAAAAGATTCTGACATCCATCAATAACTTTGAAGCGGGTAGCTTCCTCATCCTTAAATTCATCATATTTACAGTGCTTCACCAGAACATCCAGTCTCTCTACAAATTCATTAATGGTGTACTTGACTGAATATGTAACTTTCACAATCTAAATTTGGCACAGGATCAAACTTACATTAAGGCTGTTTTGATTTGATTGAACATCACATACCCTTCTTGTGGTATCTTTTGTATGGCTTCTTTCACTCCTTTACCAGTCATGCTTGTCAGATTCTTTTTATAATTTTTTTATCATCCTTTTCGTCTATGAAATCTTCAAAAATCTCTATCAGTGCAGTCAATCTATTGCCAATATTCAGTGGCATAACAAAACTTGAGGAGGCCCCCTGTAAAGTACATGGAGGGGGCCCCCATGCTCCAGACCCAGTCAGAAACTCGCAGGCCAGGGGTCCATCACCCATGCACAGTGATGGAGGGGCCTCGTAGAAGTCAGGGTCCCCCCACACAGTGAGAGCTGCTTGGGTACTGCTACGCGACTGTTTCACATCCAATGAAAACACAGAGCAGTACAGTGATACCCTACTTTGTTGTGGTAATGTGCGCTGGAAATGGATGGGAGGGGTAGACTCTGGTGAAAGGCACTACTGGAGTGAAAAGCATCAGGAATGCAGTTTGTAAAAGGAAACTGCATGGCTACCTCCTCACAGTTATTTGATTTGTGAACAGAAGTGCATTCCTGCAGATTATTTGCTCACTGAAAGCCTTCTGTTTGGAAGCAAGCATCCAACCCTTCTACCTCCTCTCCCCATGTGTGGAACAAAATAAAGGAAATGTGAATACATAGGAAGAGCACTGCAGAAGGAGTATTCTAGGTCAGATTAAAAAAACAAGCATTGGCAACGCCAATAGGTCTCACTGTTGGGACCATCAGCTTTGTCAATGATTTTCAGCTGTCGCAGCACGACTAAAGAACTGAAAGAAAGCCTTTGACATGGCCCACCACTCATCATTTTGAAGCCATGTGCATCACGCACAACATGCCTTCAAAATGATGTGAGAGCTGTATTTTTTTCTTTGTAGTTACTGATCTGAGTTGAATCAGTGACTAAAATGAAACAAAAAAACGGCTATGCTTTTTTTAAGCAGATGGAGCAGAGTAACATGGGGGGGTTGAACCAATGAGGGCAGAAGAACCCAGAGGGCAGGTCAGGGGAAGCAGATGACACAAAAAGCAAAGTGGAGCACATGGGTGGAACAAACAGGTGAAAGACAGCAACTTAAAATGGACAAGAAAGCAAGGGGGAGGTACATGAGGTTGAACGCAACATGGGGGTGGGGGGTGACAGAAGCACATGGAGCAACACGGAATTCTGAGGGAAACAGCTGAAAAACACATGCACTGCCGTTAAGTGCAGAACCTAAAAGAAACAAGTATTACATTACAAGCAAGCAGTGGATGCTTAGAAGCCAACCAACCAAAAGAGATGGAAAAGGGGCTAGGCAGCACGGGAGGGACAAACACAAAATTGACAAACTGGGACACAAACAAGAAGCAGGCAAATGAGAGTGACAGTAAAGCCAACCAATGGTAAGCAACAGGTGGACTCCAAGCCCCTGCATGTTCTTGGTAGGCCCACAGTATGTCCCCTAACAGGC
Organism: Lissotriton vulgaris; assembly: GCF_964263255.1. Taxonomy (NCBI): domain Eukaryota; kingdom Metazoa; phylum Chordata; class Amphibia; order Caudata; family Salamandridae; genus Lissotriton; species Lissotriton vulgaris. The sequence goes on from NC_141689.1 coordinate 1,478,494,282, forward strand.
AGCACATGCACTGTCTAGGAGGCAAGACCTAAGAGTCCACTTTTTTTCTGGTGGAATGGTGTGAAGGGAAGTTGCAAAGTGATAAACAATTTTTAGTTGGGTATGGGGGGAATATGGCTAATATATACAAAGACCACTGCATGACATTCTATTCGAGCCAGGCACAGCACAGTGCTTCATATGTTACTTGCCAGGCAATGCTGCGGTGCAGACCTGGTGAAATGGATTGAAATAACAACATACCATTTATGTTGGGCTTGCAGCGATAATATTACCTAAATGTATTGTTTTTGATTGTGTTTTCTTTTACAATAATCTCTTCAACGTCACTAGATATCATCCCAAAGCACTGAACAGGGGTAGAGAAGATAGACACAAGTGTGATGATCGGCGTTTCAGTATATGTTTCAATTAAATAAAAGATAATAATTTTATGAACTGCGGTAGAGTTAATGTAAGAGGTTTTGAACCTGTGAGTTATTACAGCAGCTGGTGCTCAACCTGCTCAACTACTGCACCTGCACAGTGGTGCTTCACAAGCAATTATTGAGAGTTTATACTGCGATACGCCCACTGTGGTTGAATGCACATCTCCGGGAGGGCTGTTGGACAGCGCTCTGGCGTCCTCCACAGACCCGCTGGACACAATCTTCCTGTTGGCTCACATTTTCTGCAGTGTTTGCTTCCTCAGAATGACACGTATTTAACGCATATCAAAGGTGGGCGTGAGGGTGACACATGTTCATTGCGCACCTCCCTTGTATTAGTTTCCACTGTGGACTAGTACGAGTCAGTGCGCTTTCACAGCTGACATTTAATATGGCGTTTTGGGAATCTTCCTGTTTGGACAGAGACAGATAGAGGCAAAGATAGAGGCAGATAAACAGATAGAGGCAGAGAGACAGATAGAGGCAGAGAGACGGATAGAGACACAGAGACAGGTAGAGACAGGGACAGTTAGAGACAGAGACAGGTCGAGACAGAGACAGACAGAGAGAGATAGAGACAGATAGGGACAGGGACAGACAGAGACAGATAGAGGCAGAGACAGATAGAGGCAGAGATAGAGACAGAGGCAGGTAGAGACAGAGACAGGGACAGACAGACAGACAGATAGAGGCAGAGACAGATGGAGACAGAGACAGGGACAGACAGACAGATAGAAGCAGAGACAGATAGAGGCAGAGACAGAGGCAGAGACAGACAGAGAGACAGACAGACAGAGATAGAGATAGAGACAGATAGAGGCAGAGACATATAGAGGCAGAGACAGACAGAAACAGATAGAGGCAGAGACAGACAGAAATAGAGACAGAGATAGAGACAGACAGAGACAGGGACAATCAGAGACAGATGGATGCATAGGCTGGGACAGGGACAGACAGATAGAGGCAGAGATAGATAGAGACAGAGAAAAACAGAGACAGACAAAGAGGCAGACAGAGAGACAGACAGAGACAGAGAGACAGAGAGATGGAGACGGAGACTGAGACTGAGAGGGAGACAGAGGGAGATGGAGGGAGATAAAGAGATAGAGGGAAACTGAGGGAGGGAGAAAGAGAGAGAGGGAGAGAGAGAGGGAGACAGAAGGATGGAGACAGAGGGAGGTGGACAGACGGAGACAGAGAGAGGGAAACAGAGGGAGGCACAAGGAGACAGACAGAGGTAGACAGACAGAGGGAGGCAGGCAGGGGGAGGAGGGAGACATACAGAGAGAGGGAGGGAGACAGAGGGGGACAGACAGAGGGAGACAGAGGGAGGGAGACAGACAGAGGGAGACAGAGGGAGGGATACAGAGAGAAAGAGGGACGGAGAGAGAGAGAGAGAGAGAGACAGAGAGAGTGTGACAGAGAGAGAGACAGAGAGACAAATAGAGAGAGAGAGAGACAGACAGACACAGATACACACACAGACACAGATATGTGTGTATGCCGGATCTAGTGGCACAGTGGACGAATGTGTCCGCTGCAGGGGCCTGTGTTCAAACTCATGGTCACAGGTTGTTTTTTTGTGTGCTCTAGCCCTCTCCCCCTCCCCCACTGACCCCGCCCCCACCGGGGCGGCCCTTGGCTACAATTCACACTGGAAATTTGGCTCCAGAGAGAAAGTTTGTGAGTACCCATGTTCTAAACCCTCCCACAACACACTCGCTCTTGCATCGGAAGCTCCACATATTCCTTACTCGTGGCTTCAGTTGTGTCAAAGACCATATAATAAGAAATACATCTTCAGTAGTTGAAATACCTAGGAGCATGCCTCTATCTTTCTAGCGCTCTGCGAGATTCCCCCAATTCCACCAGCCGGCTTCAGGCCTCAAATGATGATATAGAGTAACCAGGCTCCCCTTTTCAACCTCTAGAACTGACTAGGTGTATCGCCTCTCACAGGAGCACTCAGTCTCTCGTACCAACCCATTGCCATTTCCTCCTCTGTTGACCTGACCCCTCGCCATCGAATAGCAAACATAAACGCCAGTTGTGCCACTCCAATGCCGGCACGGCCTACTCAGCTCTTCCTCCTTTCAAGGTCGGTGACTCGAGTACCAGTAACTCGGGCAACAGAAATGATAACAGTTTTAAAATCGGCAGATGCTCTCAACGGCAGTTATCAAATCCGCTCTGCTGAGCGCGTGCCAAACTTTAATCAGACCTAAAATAGGCAGATAGTGCAGCGCTAGTGCACAGCGCTGAGGTGCATCCATTCAATAAAATAATAGCTGAGAGGCACTGGTGCTGTGTCACAGAACCGGGTTCAGTACCACGGTCCTGCTGAGAAGTGTCCATACTGGACCAGATTAAGTGCAGCAGCAATGACAGAAAGCACTGGCAGTGCCAAATAGCCTTACAAAAGTACCGGTGGCAAGAGCTGGTACTGGAAATACGAGGGAAGGTAACCTCACCAATGGTGGCAGGTGTGGGTGAAGCATCCATCTCACACCATCAAAGTGAATATACTGAAGCCCAAATATCTATGTATCTCATGCCTCACTCCACCAGGAAAGGCCCACCTGACATGGTGCACAAACATGTGTTTTATACCCCGATTACTACTTTATACTGTCTGATATGTTGAGTAATACACGAATAACCACATAAAATAGAAGCTTGTAGATATCTTTATTGGCATTTATAATAAACGTTACAAACAATCAGGGTATATTCAGTTTTCACATATTATAGAGCTGCAGGCAACATGCACAACAGTCCATAATTTATTTACAGTATAGCTGCAGTCAGATCTGCATCTATTATCTCTGCGGCCTTTCATCTATGCATTTGCCTCTACATTGTGAATCCCTTGCATAACTACTGTGGTCTCTGTCTCCTAACAAATCAGCTACTCTTTATCTACCAACCTCCCTCCATCTCCCCAACTAAACTCCCCACCACCCCCTCCATGTCTGTTGTATGGTCCCAAGTCATATGACTCCGTCAGTTAGCCTCCTGCCCCTAGTCTAATCACTGCCCGTCTTGACTCTGTGGCCCCATCCCATCCAAATAACATAGAAGTTGAACATGTGTTTACAAAGGAGGTGGAACATATCATGACGCCATCATCGTCACTGTCCCTGTAAACGAGCCACTGCAGATCAAGGAAGGGGGGCCAGCCTGAAGCAAGAACAGCCACTTCCATATCTTTCAACTTAAAGACGAAAACATAATTCAAGCCCTCCAATATGTTGGAATCCATAATTCGAAGAATTCTGTATTTCCCCTGAAATATGGAAATTTTTAATTACAAGATCCCCAGTGAGAGAGAGAGAGAGAGGGGCTTTGATTTTTTTGTTTAACATTTTTATATTAGGGTTTTGCAATACAGTGTTCCATGTGAAACATCAGACATTTCGCAGTTTTACAGTCATTTGCGTGAATTTTTAGTATCAGCACTGGTCACAAATGGCATTTTCATTTATTGTCTAGTCCTCAAAATACATTCACATACATAATCCATAGATCTACTACCGATTTAACCCATTGGACGGTAATGTATCCTGCTATGTCTGGACCTTCGTGTTGCATAATTGCGAGGATTGGTACATCATCCCCTCTTCTATCTGTGTATGCCTACCCCTTTAGTGAGTCTGATCATCTATTCCGTCTGGCTAAGTCGGCGTCTGAACTGCTGATGGAGGACTTAACTGTGAACCGTGGGAAGAAAAACCTGGGGCGGGTGAGGGGGGGAAACGCACAAGGTGGGCAGGGCTGGTCAGTTATGACAAGCGAAGGCCCGACTGGCTACAGGTCCGACGGGTGTGTCATGGAGTCATCGGGGAGAAAGGAGCTTTCGTGGGGGTGGGCCATAGTCCAGGGGACATTGTCCATCCATTCTATTCAACTCTCTTACCTGAACCTTATTCCGCTACTGTTAGGATCTGTGTAGCAGGAGATAGAGAAGAGGTGCGGGCGGGGGTTGTGTTGATTCCCTTGCTTTCATCTCCTGCTGAGAGAGGGGCTTTGATGCACGGCTAAATTTCTTTACCATGTGTGGCAAATTGGCTTTAATGAAGTCTCTGTAAACCTCTGAGGACCCCCACCCCCATCTTTGTCCCGATTGGGCTCTGACTGATGAGAAACAATGTAACTTGTTACTTTGTTTCTTTTCAGTCCTGGGTCAACCTTAGGAGCTCAGAGCAGACTGCAGCTGCTTAGAGCAAGAGACATACAGCTCTCTACCGATGAGCTGAGGGGGCCCCCTTCACATACTGAAGACTGGGGGCCCCCGCACAGCGGGGCTGCATGGGTGTTTGTTACGCCCCTGCCAAATTTGTGGTTTTTGGCAGTATCAAATGCTGATGGTGGTTTTAATAATACGATTCAGAAAAGGGGGTGGTGATGAACAGAGTGTCTGAATTAAGCAGACCACTCTTACCCAGTCCAAAGATCAGGGCTTGATCCATCACCGTTATTTATCTCACTGCACCATCCCAGCTCAGAACCTGGCTATATGCAAATCAGTCTGTCCCTGGCCCAGTGCATCATGGGAACAGGGCAGACTAAACTACCAAGCCAATTCTTCACCAGAAAGGAGACAAGCTACCGGGGACCGGTTTCTGGCATTTCAGCCATCTTCGGCCCGGCTTGCTTGAATCCCTGATCTTTGGACTGGGTAAGAGTGGTCTGCTTAATTCAGACACTCTGTTCATCACCACCCCCTCTTCTGAATCATTTTGTCCACCATAAGCGTGGAAGGGTATACTCAGATGTGAGTCCCTTGCTCATTGCACCATCAGGATTCAAGCAAGCCGGGCAGAAGACGGCTGAAATGCCAGAAACCGGTCCCCAGAAGCTTGTTTCCTTCCCAGTATAAGAATTGGCTTGGTTGTTTGGTTTGCCCTGTTCCCATCATGCACTGGGACAGGAACAGACTAATTTGCATGTAGCCAGGTTCTGAGCTGGGATGGTGCAGTGAGCTAAAAAACGGTGATGGATCAAGCCCTGATCTTTGGACTGGGTAAGAGTGGTCTGCTTAATTCAGACACTCTGTTCATCACCACCCCCTCTTCTGAATCATTTTGTCCACCATAAGCGTGGAAGGGTATACTCAGATGTGAGTCCCTTGCTCATTGCACCATCAGGATTCAAGCAAGCCGGGCCGAAGACGGCTGAAATGCTAGAAACCGGTCCCCGGAAGCTTGTTTCCTTCCCAGTTTAAGAATTGGCTTGGTAGTTTGGTTTGCCCTGTTCCCATCATGCACTGGGACAGGAACAGACTAATTTGCATGTAGCCAGGTTCTGAGCTGGGATGGTGCAGTGAGCTAAAAAACGGTGATGGATCAAGCCCTGATCTTTGGACTGGGTAAGAGTGGTCTGCTTAATTCAGACACTCTGTTCATCACCACCCCCTCTTCTGAATCGGTTTTAATAATACAGCATCCATATACACATTGGTGAACAGTAACGGTTTCTCAGACGCTTGTTGTGGAACCATTTCAGGCAGAGCTTTGCTAGCTCCTTGTGACGTTCCGGCTTCAGGGTCAGTCTTAATACCTTTTGCAGGTTGGATCTCACCCTGGTTCTCCATTAGAGCTCTTTATTTGATGGCAGTCAAGGGAGTTGTTCTGAGCCCCTAAGTGGCAGCTTCAATGGTGGGCCGTGCAGCTGTCAAACACAAACCTGACCCGCCTTTTGAGGCTGCTTCCCAGCACATCGTGGAACGATGATGTGTTAACGGTTTCAGTAAGTAGATAAACTTTGTATACTACTAGTCCATGAAAGCAGATAATGTTGATATTTGCTCGGCTTTGTGCTTAAATGTTTCTTCACAAACACAGTGTTAATCTCTCTTTTATACCGCATGAATTTTGGTTTAATCTGTATTGAACTATTGTTGTGTGCTGCTTTCGTAACCTGGTTGCATACGGCTTTAGCATTCATACTCAGTATAATGTATGGCATTAATTTGCATAATCACCCAGTACCTTTTATTGGTGACCATTTCATTCAGGTCATAGGCACCGACATGTAGACTTTCTATGTTTGTTTCTGTATCTTCAAGCACTTTACACAGGCTGCCATTGCGCTCAGACTCCACTGGTGCCAGTGCCGACTATGCACTTTGACTACAGTACTCGTAGCACGCATGAGCAGTTTGCTGGACCACGGCAAACTCTCTGGAAGAGCACCTTCAGTGTATGGGCTTTGTATACCCCATCTCGTCACAAGTTGTAGGGTCCTACCAGCCCAGGTTTTTACCAATAACAATGCCACACATGGAGAGTATTTTTAGACGTCTTTATTCTGCTGCGTGGAATTCAGAACTCAAAATTCTAAGCCTGCCTTACATCACAGGTCTACGATGTACAGTGGGAACCAAAAGAGTTCCAACATTCTTTCTTTACAAGAGTCTACATCGATTACATGTGCCATAGGCTATATTGCGGAGGGCAGGACACCCACCAGGTTTGTGATTTAGTATTCCACCAGTCAAACTTCTAAAAAAGCCCTATAGCCAATGGTAAAAACTTGGGTTGAGGTGAGGCAGAAAATCTATGCCTGCTATATAGTGACAGAATGATCTGGTTGGTGTGAGAGGCAAGATGGCGGTCGACTGAGGCCGTAGCTCGCACTGCACTGAGAACCCGAAGGTGACAATCACTTTTGCTGTGATTTTTACCCGGTACAGAAGAGCAAGAGTCGGAATTATGCAGGTGGAATTTACATGTGCTTCATTAACTCCGCAGACTCCGCAGGGGCGATATATTTAGCTGGTGGTGGCTTGTATCGGGTTGGCGCTGCTCAGGTACTGCCAGAACCTAAAGAAGACTTTCTATGAGTCCCCAGCACTTTCAGCGGTTTCGGATGGATTTTTTTTCTGTCTCTGATGGGGAGAATGGTCAGAGGGGGTTACAGACAACAGCAATCCCGACGTAATCGACAGTGACATAGAGCTTAGCTCTCAGAGGAGAAGGAGGAGAAGAAAAACACGGGAGAGAGATCTTGTTGTAATCTCACTTGGTCCTTTCCCACACCCCCCTCCTTCCCGTCCCTGTTGGTATGTTCCGCTCCACAATGCATGAACATTCCAGAGCTGCCTTCAGCTGAATGGAACCTGTGGTGGTGATAAGAAGGAATAAAGAAGACTCATACTATACTTCAGTGTACCTCGTTATTTTATAACACTGGTGACAGAAGACTGCGTGGGGGCAGTTCACCATCACCCCCAAGTGATTCTCCAGCACAGCAGGTCATGATAATGGCATAAGGAAAGTAATTTAAAGAAGAGACAAAGACGCCTTCCCACTTACCTTCCCTGCACTTCTAAAGCAGAGGGTGAGGTGCCGGTCACGAGAACTTTGCTGCGTGCTGTCATCTTCACGCTGAGGTGAGCTGTGGGGATCCCTCCTGCACAAGCATCGGCCGTGTCTCCCAGCAAGTTGACTTTGGCCAATGGGGGAAGGTGTTCGGGGGTACCCAGGGGCAAAGGAAATTACAGCCTCGAGTGTGCCTGATCACCTTATTGCCATCTCCTTGAAAGTGAACGTGTACGTCGGTGTTACGAGTACAGCGTTCTGTTAACCAGCACAGCATGAGCAGTTGGTGTGGCTGACTAGGAGTTGAGGAGCAGCGAGGCACGTCCATTTTTGTTGGGGTTACTGTGTGGTCCCCCTCAACGCGGTTTACGTCAGGATTAGCGCCTGAGCTGAGAGCTGCGGAGAGAGCTCTGCATCCGCGCAGTTCCTCACAGCGTTGGAGTGGGGAATAGCGTTGTCAGCGCCGCTCCTGCATGTCAGTTTCCTCACAGGCGCCGGAGCAGGGGAGCTGTGTGAGCGATCCGCACCTGCGCAGTATCTTACCTCACAGCGCCGAAGCCGGGGAGCGGTTTCCTCACAGGCGCCGGAGCAGGGGAGCTGTGTGAGGCAATCTGCACCTGCGCAGTAATCTCTCCTCACAGCGCCGAAGCCGGGAAGCGGTGGCAAGGAAGTGTCTCCGGCGTGCTGTTTTCCCTCACAAAGGCACCGGCAAGCAACGGTGTACCTTAGCGGTGCCCTCTCCCGAGTGTTAATGGGAGCCATAAAAAGTATTCTTTACCCTTTTCGGTGTGGCCTTCAGTCTCCGCTGACAGGCACAGCAGTTTGCTTTCACACGGCTTTAAGGCTCAAAGTACGGCGCAGAGTCACCGGTTCTGGAAGGAAGCATCAGACGACGGTGGTGGCGTTTTAAGGAGAAAAGGTACTTTCCTTTCCCCATCGCACTTTCGCTGACTGGCTCTTCTGGACTAGATTTCTGGCCCCACATGTTTGAAGAGTTGCCTGTTGATTTTTCGCTGATGGGCACAGCTGTGTAGAGTCTGTGGGAAATTGTTATCACAGTGTTTTGACAAAAACCTTTCAAATAACGTACTGTCTACCCATACATTATTTCTATTTGTCTTTGAAATTGATAAGAGTTTTATGGTTCAAGGGGTCATTACTCTTGTGGTGGTATTGTGGGGGAGTACAGTTACACGTTAAACATAGACTGCATTTTATCTTTTCTTCACTATGGCAAGCACGAGCATGTCTCAACCACCACCATTCCTGAACGAGGTGGGGGAACCACAGTTACCTTGGAAACAGTGGTTAGGACTTTTAGAATCCTATTTGATAGCCATTGGGGGAGAGAAATTCTCTGCATTAAGAAAACTGCACACCTTACTCCATAACTTAGGGGTAGAAGGGCGCAAAACGTATGATAATATAACTGCGGAGGCAGAGGAGGATAGCGATGATGATGAGAATGTGTATTTAGCAGCGGTTGGCAGACTGGAAAAACATTTTGGCAACACTATTAATGTGGTTTTGGAGAGGCACACATTTTTCTCTAGGGTGCAAGGTGAAGGAGAAAAGGTGAAAACTTACATTGCAGCACTTAAAGGGTTAGCTAACACTTGTGATTTTGATGGATTGTATGACTCACTTATTAGAGACCAGTTAGTGAGGTGCACTAATAACAATAAAATTCAAGAGAGGCTCTTGGTGGCCAATCCGGATCTTAAACAAGCTATAGAAATTGCAGTAGGCATTGAGCACAAAGCAGATTGCATGGCAGCTATGAAGGGGGAGGGACATAAAAACATGGAGGTCAATGTTATTAGCAAACATGAAGCTAGCAGGGAGGCTAAGGGGAAAGGCCAGGGTCCGGTTCCTCCTGGTACCAAACTCAAGTGTTTCAGGTGTGGCAGCCCCAACCACCTGGCCAATCACGCAAATTGCCCGGCAAGATCAGTTACATGTCATAAGTGTGGGAGGAGAGGCCATCTAGCGAGATTGTGCAAAGATGTCCAACCTAAATCACTTCACTCTATTGAACAGGAGATAGATCAAGAAGTTAAGTTGGTGTTCAAGGTGGATGATGAAGAGGGAGCAGAGAAATATCCGTCTTGCACTATTACTCTAGATCAGAGGGAGGTCTGCGTTTTTGCTGATTCATGTTCTCCGTATACTTTAATTGAAGAAGAGACATTTCATAGAGTGTTCCCCTCTGAACAGCATACTTTACAACCTGCTGATGTGCACCCGGGGGGGGGGGGGTACACTAAGGACCCCATACCCTTGGTGGGAATGACAACCATGAGGATTGGGTTTAAAGGAAGGTGCACTGTGGGAAAGGTGTACATTACCAAGAAAGGCTCTTGTTTGTTGGGGTGGGGACATCAACAGGAGCTTGGCATCAAGCTAGATCCCAACAGCCCTGACCAAGTACTCCTGGTAGATCAGTTAGTCGGGGGCATGAAAGTGTGTGAAGAGTTTCCCCAGGTATTCACAGAAAAATTGGGGCTACTCAAGGGTTATCAGCATTTTATTAAACTTAAAGGGAAGGCGAAACCAGTGGCCCATAGAGTAAGACCTATTCCCTATTTGATGCAAGCTCCGCTTCAAGTTGAAATAGACAAATTGTTAGCTCAAGGGGTAATTGAGCCCATTGAGAGTTCACAGTGGTTGGCCCCGATTGTTCTTACAACCAAGTCTACAGGAAAGGACATCAGGCTATGTGTGGACCTTAGAGACCTTAACAACAGTATCTGGGTAGACAGACATCCCCTACCACGCATACACGAGGTCCTCACTTTGATCAAAGGTGCAAGTTGTTTTAGTGTCCTCGACCTGTCCTCTGCCTACCACCAGGTAGAGTTACACCCCAACTCAAGGCATCTAACATCTTTCATCACGCCCTTAGGTGCCTTCCAGTACATCCGCATGCCGTTTGGCTTAGCCTCGGCTGCTGCTGCATTTCAGAGGATTATGCAACATGTGCTGGAGGGTCTACCTAAGACGCTATGCTTCCAGGATGATATCCTCATCTATTTTAAGGACGTTGAAGAGCACAACCACATTTTAAGGGGAGCCTTGGTTAGACTGGAGGCTGCTGGTCTAACCCTAAAAAAAGAGAAATGTCGCATTGGGGTGGGGTCTGTGGAGTACTTGGGCCACACCATTTCTGTGGATGGCATTAAGCCCAAACTTAACCTTGTGGAAGCCATTCAAGACACCAAACCTCCCACTAATGTAGAAGAGTTAATGTCCTTTCTTGGACTTTCTGAGTATTACGCCAAATTTGTGAGGAATTATGCCAGTATTGTGGAACCTCTTAGAATGTTGGTGAAAGCAAAAAAATCCATTTGTTTGGAATGAAAGTTGTCAAGTGGCGTTCACTACAGTGAAAGATTGCATAGCATCAGCCCCATCCCTGGAAAGATTTGATCCGACCAAACCCACGATCCTATTCACTGATGCTAGTAACAAGGGTGTGAGGGCTAGCCTTGTACAGATGGACAGGAATGAAGAACAGGTAGTGGCTTTCGCGTCACACGCTCTAAAAGGGGCGGAGGTTAACTACTCTGTCGTTGAAAAAGAGGTACTTGCGTGCACATGGGCCATTAAACACTTCCGCTTTTTCTTATGGGGCATACCCTTCACTGTGCGGACCGACCATAAACCCCTTATGTATGCCTTCACCACGAAGGGTTCAGAAAAAAACACACCCAGAATTTCAAGGTGGATCTTAGGCTTGGAGGGGTACAACTTCACTGTGAAGTACATGCCAGGATCTCAGAATGTGGTTGCAGATTTCCTGTCCCGTTCACCTAATGAAGTGGGAGGGGAAGAGGCTACAACGGTGGATGAGGAACGGGTATTGTCACTCACTTCTTTGGGTAAGGAGGAATGGGAAAAGGGGTTGAACCAAGACGGGCACTTAAAGACACTCAAAGACCTTATAACAAATGGGTGGCCCAGTAACAAGAGCAAAGTTGTACCCGAATTGAGTGGGTTTTGGGAGGTGAGACTGGAACTTAACATTTTTGATGATATGGTGTTCAGAGGAGAAAAGGTTGTCCCACCAGTCTCCCTAAGACAAAAAATTGTGGACCTGGCACATGAGGGACATTTGGGCCGCAGTTTAACCAAGAGTAAGATCAGGCTGGACTACTGGTGGCCAGGGATGGATGCCATGGCTGAACGTGTAGTGAGAGATTGCATGGAGTGTTGCAAGGTGGATTAAACCCATCAAAACCGGAAACCACCCCTGTCTCCGGTGCCCATACCCGACAAGCCCTGGTCCAAATTGCCTCTGGACATAATTGGTCCACTAAATTTGAAAACTTTGAGGGAAAGATTCATTGTGGTATTGGTGGACTATCACTCGAAGTGGGTGGCCTTCAAATGTGTACACCAGATTGACACTAAGGCACTCGTGAGCTTCCTTAATGAAATTTTTTTCGAGGAAGGCATCCCAGACATTCTAGTCACGGATAATGGGGTGCAGTTCACATCGGAAGAGATGAAGGCATTTCTTTCAGACATGCGCATTGTTCACCAAAAATCTGCCTTATACTGTCCCTGCGCCAATGGGTTAGTGGAACGGATGAACCGGGTGGTGAAAGAGTGCTTACAACGGGCAGAGATGTTAAAACACCTGCTGCACAGGCTCTGAGAGAAACAGTCTGGGCGCACCGCACCACTCCCAACTTGGTCACGGGGGTGTCTCCTTTTACATCATTGAAGGGGAGGGATCCCAAGACTAAACTTTCTCCCCCTATTGATAGACAAAACAATCGCTTGGTGGACAGAGAGATGATTGGTGAATGTTACAAAAGCCACCAAGAAAAGTATGTAGCAAGGTACAACGCTGACAAACATGTTAAAACCAGACAGGTGCATGAAGGTGATTTGGTGTGCATTGATCTCCCCAAGTTAAGACGGAGAGGTGCCACCAGGTTCTCCAATCCCATTGTGGTGAGCAAAGTGGGTAAGAATGTGGTACAGCTGGCAAATGGTCAAACCTGGAGCATGGATAGAATCGTTCCATACAAGGATGCCAGGGTTCCCAGTTGCAAGGGTTAACTCCAGGAATGAGTCCGGTGACCCCCAGAAGGTCGTCTAGACCCACAGTTGCACCCTACTGGAGCAAAGATTACTACACCACATGATAATCCTTGTGTCACTTGTTATGGTGTTTTGGCGTGCCGCCTCCTGGTGGCCACTTTATGTATTGGTTTTTATTATCTGTGCAAAGTACTTAATCCGTTCCTTTCCCTTCCCCCTTAAGGAGATGTGTTGTAATCTCACTTGGTCCTTTCCCACCCCCCCCTCCTTCCCGTCCCTGTTGGTATGTTCCGCTCCACAATGCATGAACATTCCAGAGCTGCCTTCAGCTGACTGGAACCTGTGGTGGTGATAAGAAGGAATAAAGAAGACTCATACTATACTTCAGTGTACCTCGTTATTTTATAACAGATCTTATATGGGATTATACCCCCTCGGTCCAGCTTACGGCCGCCCCAGTGAATGAAGAAAAGGGAGAGAAGGGAGGAAAGCCTAGCTCGCCAACAGTGGAGACCATATTTCAGCAATATCCACTCACCGTGAGGAGACGCAACAGGATGGCCGTTAGGCTCAGGCAGCAATGAGGAAAGTACAGGGAGTGGTCCGGAAGCTGTTAAAAACATGTAGTGCATTTGGGGAGCGGATGACGGATCTGGAATCAAGGATTTGCACCACACAGACAGATCTGGCAAGTACTCAGCAGCTGGCTAAATCGCAGGAGGCACAGATAGCCGATATCCAGTGGAAACTAGAAGAACATGAGAACTGCCAAAACGGAGCAACTTACGCGTTTTCGGTGTTCCAGTGGGGGTGGATGGGGAGGATGCCCGTAGGTATGTTATTGATTTGTTTAGAGAGTCGCTCCCAGAGCTCACGGACTGGAATTGGTCATTAGACGTCCAGCGGGTGCATGGGGTACCCTTTGTACAAAAGCAGCCAGTAAGAGCAGGGGCATTGCCAAAAGCTATCCTGGTATACTTTGGTAGCTTTCTGCTATGCCAAGCTGTTTTTGAAAAGGCAAGACCTGAGGCAAAGCTAACCAGGAATGGGGTCTCTTATTTTGTTTGCCCAGATTTCTGCCACACCACCGTCGAAAGACGTGGAGGCTGAGGCAGATGATCAAACTGTTCCAGGATAAAAAAGCCCAGGCCTTTTTGAACAACCCTGCCTGGAATGGGCAATGTATGTTTGTGCTTTTATGAGTATAATCCTCGAATAAAGCTTTGTTGAATTGGAATGGGCAAACAAGTTTTTTATGTCTGAGATAAAAGCCAAGGAATATGTGGACAGCTTAACCGGGTGAGAAGGATGAAAAGATATTGAAAGCAAGTGCCTTCTTTAGTCTTCTGGGGGAGATCTTCCTTCCCCCTCTATCTTTTTTTTTGGGGAAAGTAGTACAATCAAGGAATTGAAGGGGGTAGGTTATAGCAAGTACACAGCATATATTAAGTAAAGGTATGGTTTGTTCATGGGTTCTTAGGTATGTGCAATGCACTCATCACACACAGACACATGTCTGAGTATCTTTCGGAGGGGATGGGGTGGGTGGTCGGGGAGGAGGAGGGGGTTGGAGGGGGTGGAGTTAAAAAGGGAAAAACACACCCAGAGAAGAAGACGAGATATGTAGACAATTAAAAGTCATGTATATGATTTAGAGGATGATTTGTATGAGTGGTATAGCGTTGCAGAAAATGGATGAGAAAAGAGGTTTGCTAGGAATGCAAGGAATCGCTAAAATTAAATTAAGATGGGGAGAATAAATATCTGCTCAATTAATGTGGCAGGACTTGATGTAACCAAAAGGGGTAAATTGGGGGAGCTGGTAAAACTAAATTCATTTGACAACGTTTGCTTGCAAAAGACCCTTCTCCCCTGAGAAAAAAGACACTGGATGACGATTCAGGGTTATAATTTATTGACATCTACATCTCAAAACTCGAACATCCGAGGGGTAGCCTTCCTGGCTAAAACATCATTGGGCCAAGTCAAGCGCAAAGCAACTGATAAGCTAGGGAGGTGGGCTATAGTTGAGCTAGGGTTGGGTCTTACTATATGCTCAATCTATGGATCAAATTATAATGATCCCCAGATCTCCAAGGATCTTGAGTTAGAATTGGCAATGTGGCCTACACCCCTAATTCTTTGTGAGGATTTGAAGGCCGCCCTACATACACAGCCCGATAATAACAGTCAAGGGAACTATCAAGGGCAGAAATCAAGGGTATACAGGTCATTAACATCACTTAATAAAAGTCATGGTTTAGTGGATATGTGGCTGGCTAAAAATACATCTCAAAATGCAGGTAGCACATGTTATTAATTTCCACACAGGAAATATGTCAGAAAAGATTATGTTTTTGGCTCAACAGATCTCCTCAATAAAGCTAGTATTACAATCTTTACCTAAGGTCATATTGGATCATAATCCGTTAGTTCTGGGGGTGGATATTCTGAGCTTTTTTTAAAAAAAAGGGGGAAATGGACTTTCGATAAGAAGCTATTGGTTAATAGGGATTATATTGAGCATATTAAAAAATGGACAGTCGACTATTTTGATATCAACAGGTACAGCACTTCTGGAATAGTTGTCTGGGATGCGTTTAAGGCAGGTTTGAGGGGAGAAACTATTAGCTACGCTGCCAAAGCACGAGCGCTACATGTGGAGAAAAATCAACAGCTAATGCGTAAACTGAAAGTAGCAGAGGAAGAGCACTCACTATTAATTAAGCAGGGAAAAGAGACAATGCAAAGCCAGGGGCATATTTTGGCTCTTAAGGCAGAGAATAATGGATGTCTTGCACAAAAGTCAGCGGAGGAGTTTCAGTCCCAGCGTAACAACTTATATGAGAGTGGAGAATCAGTCTGGAAAACGATAGCGCTTCGCACTAGACAAAAGTCAGTGCAGAATCAAATATTAGCTATAAACATGGGGGGAGTGGCATATACGGACCCGGACGATATAGTTAAAACTTTTCAAGACTACTATCAAGTGCTGTATTCTGAAGAAGGGGTTAGGGAGGAAAGTATGACATCAAATTATATCAGCCAAATGGTGACAACAGGGAGCTGGGAGATGTTTTAAATGAAGATTTAAAGGAAGAGCTGGAATTAGAGATTTCACAAGAAGAGATTCAACTAGCATTGCAGAGGTTGGCTTCAGAAAAAGCCACAGGCCCTGACCAAATACCCCTTGAGCTATATAAAGTCCTGGGCATGACAATAATGCCTCTCTTATTGAATCTTTTTAAAGGTATTCAATACAACGGGAACACTCCGGAGTCGTGGAAAGAAACTAGTATTGTCATCTTTCCAAAAAAGGGGAAACCTCCAGACAATCCAGGATCATACAGACCAATTTCCTTAATTAATACGGATACCAAAATATATTCCAAGATCTTGGCCACTCGGTTGGGAGGGGTCATTGCCTGCCTGGTCTCCCTATGGCAACATGGTTTCATACCTGGGAGACAAACAATGGACTATATCCGAAGAGCGATTTCACTATTTGATATTGTGTCTGAGACGGGGGCCAGATGGCCATGATCCTTCTAGATGCCGAAAAGAAATTTGATCGTGTGACGTGGGAACTTTTGTGGGGGATTCTGGAGTAAAAGGGGTTTGGCCAGGGATTTATTGGAGCAATCAAAGCAATGTATTGTGATCCAAAAGCTCTGATACAAGTAATGGGCAGAGCGTCAGGGGAGGTTTTAATATCTAGGGGAATTTGGCAGGGGTGTCCCTGCTCACCCATCCTATTTGCTCTATACATCAACCCATTGGTGGAGAAGCTGTTACAGTCAGCTAAAATCAAACCTATATGCACCAAGGAGTATCAGACCAAAATACTGGCCTATGCCGACGACGTGGCAGTTTTAACATCAGACCCCAAAGAGGCCCAAGATGAAATTTACTTTATAACTGAGAGGTTTGGCATGCTATCAGGATACACTCTGAATAGAGAGAAAACTATTGTTGTCTGTACAGAGAACATGGATTTTGAAGACGTAAGGCGAGCAGAGTCAGCAATTTATCTTGGGGTGTGTATTACGACAAAAGTGGATAATATAATTAAAGCAAATTTTGATCCACTAGTTGAACCCATAGCTGTAGAACTAAAGAGGGTCAATGGGCTTCTCTTGTCAATTATTGGGAGGGGAAATTTCTTAAAAATGAGTATCCTGCCCAAATTTTTATACCTGCTTAGGTCAATCCCACTTGCCTTGGATGATCATATACTCAAAAATAATAATTCTATGTTCTCCAATTGTATGTGTCAGTATGGGAAGGAGGTCTATAAAATTCCTGACATTGACACAAGATCGAGGGGGGCTGGCAATTCCAAATATTACATTATAATATTGGGCCGCTGTATTGACAGGATAATTCGCACCCGTTGGACTGGTGATGACCGTTGCCCACCCCCATCTCAGTATATGATGATACTTCCTTTATTTCCGACTTTACTTTACCTATTTGCAAGGCTTACCTACTTGCTTTGACATGATTCTGTCTCTTTTGCCTTTTTCGGGCCTAGAGACCCACACTCGAGAAACGCCATATTTCTTCCTGCCCTGACACTCTGAAGCGCTTGTAGGTGAAGGGTGGTGTTTTAGTTATAACTTGTTATTCGCTAGCTAGAAACCAGTGAGGATAGGCTCTTATCGGAGAAATGTGCTTATTCTCTGTGCTCCAGATGCAACAACAACTAGGGAGCGCGGAGCTTGGTACAGGAATCTGGTGGGAGACAGGTTGCTTGCTGGAAATTTCCATGAGAGAGAGCCTTCCATATTAATACAAGTAATAAAGAGACCACAGTGTGCATTAGTTTCATTTGTATGTTTTCTCTAAAAGAGAGTGTGGGTTCTTCTTCACCAGGTGCAATCTTATTTGCGATTAGCTAATTGCTAATCACAAATAAGGAATACTCCCCATTCATTCCTATGGGCCTTTTGGCCCATAGGAATGAATGGCGAGTTATTCCTTATTTGCGATTAGCAATTAGCTAATCGCAAATAAGGAATTGTAAGGAATCGCATTTTTATTGCATATTCCTACTTGAATCCCGTTTTGCGAGTCCTTAATAGCGATTCGCTATGAATCGCTATTAGGGCCTCGCAAAACGGGAGCATGATGAATCAGGCGGAAGAATACTGCCTCTTTTTAGGCACAGCTATTTTTAGAATAATGCTAGCAGCTCACTGGAAGGATAGGGACTCACCCACTTTTCAGATGTGGTTAGCCAGACTTCTGGGAGTTTGGAAACAGGAGGCAGCGCTATATGCTTGTAGAGGGAGGAATGCTAGAAGTCGGGCTTTAAAAATATGGCCATGTATAGCAGAATGGAGCGGGGAGGCCGGTATTGAATAACAGGAAGATGTATAACGAGAGCAAAATGGTTATAAAGAGAAAAGAGAAAAGTCAAATAGTTAGGAATCAACATGAATTTCGTATTTTACTGCCCCTTTTAATGGTACACACCTGAATGAACTTTTGATATGATAATTTTCTGCATTGTGTTAAAATTGATGTTTATTTTCTCCGGGATTTTTTAAATGCCGTACATCAAATGTATTAGATTGTATATATTCTCTTTTAATTCTCTTTTCATGAAATTATGCATCATATCTGTATTTTTGTAAAAATTACTACTCTGGATGTGAATAAATAAAATAAAATAAAAATAAAGTGACAGAATTATCAAAGATAAGAAGTAGTTTCCCTAACAGGCAGATGCACACATTAGTGCTATCAGGCCAAAGTAAGTGCCAATGAAAGATCTTTATTTCAGATTGTAATGCCCTCACACACCTGTTGGGGTGTCATGCTTCATCATAGGGTGCTCCTCGTCAGGCCGGCGCTGCAATGCCTTATGGGCCTGGTGGCTGCTTTAGCGGAGTTCTTTTGATCTGATGACGCCGTATGGAGAGTGTTAATGAGTAATGTGAGTGGTGAGTTCTAGTGTATAAAAGGTGACTTAAATAAGGCACCGCAACCCATAGGAAACCTATTAATTGGATATGGGCCCCAGGACTAAGTAAAATAGTGGTGTTATCTTGTGCCCCTTAGGTACCAGGATAGCATTAATAACAAGTGGTCTTCAGTAGCTCAGTAGTAGTTTGTCCTGCTCAAAGCCTTTGGCTCCAAAACCAATGGCTTCAGCAGGAGCTCAATGAAGTATTTGAGTTTGGGGTACCCTCACCGGCTTCAGCTTTGGAGATTACCCCACTGGATGACTTTGACTACTAAAATATCAGTGAGTACAATATTTGTAGTGCCCCTCTTTGTGCATCGAATTTCTGCTCTATCACAGTCAGCCTGAAATTGTACATGCTACCAGGTCAAACCTGAAACTTGACATTGTGAATTATTTTTTGTAAGCACCCTTTACCTTGAGATTTCCAAAATAATGTCTCTGGTTCCCCTTATGCAATTCTTGTCATTTTTGTGTATCTGCTCAACATTTTTATCTCTAGTCTTCTAAATCACTGTGGGAATTCTATTGTGTTTTTCTATTGGCTTTAGAATTGTTGAACTGCTTCAACCTAATTGCCTTCTGTTTGCCCATAGCTACCAGCTGTTGAGCAGATGTTGACTTATTCTTGTGTTGAGAGCTACATAAGGCATATTTAATATATTTGTAAAGCTCCCCATCCCAAAAGGAAAGTCCACTTCCTGGCAAGTCACATTTGCCAAACTGAGACAAACTGTCAATTCAATGCATGACTCGACGTATAGCCAAAGTGCTTAGAATACAATGCATACAAAAGAAGTCTTAAAATATTTGGATTATGATTTAGAATCCCTTAAAGCAGGAAAGGTAGTTGAGGGTGAGAGGTTGAGTACCCACACATTCCAGAGGTCAATACACTGTTATGTGGTAACTAGTTAAGTGAATTTAAGAATTTGGAACTGTTGAACCTCTGCCTTGATCTAGGTAAATGGAGACTCATGTCTTGAAAGATACTTGCAAATCAAGTATGGTTGAGAAAAGAGTCTAGGAGCCCGCATTATGCTTTACCTGATCCAGCTGAACAAACAAGGACCTAGAGATTCAGGGTTGGGATAAATATCTGCTGCCTAGCAGTAAGGGATAAACTGCATACCTGAGCAGATATGTTTGGGGACTTACAGACAGGAGACAACATTAGCACACCTGGCTGAGGAACTGGGGGTTAATTTACAAGGAGTTTGCACCACCAATGCGTCAACATTTCTGATGCATTGGCAGCACAATCACAGCTCCATATTTACAGGGTGACGTATGTGTTACATTTTGAAAGATCCAGACGAAATATCTTAAATGTAAGTATTTATTGGACATAAAAACAATAGACCATATAGTTAAAAGAGCCTGGGCAAACTGACTAACAAAGAATGTGAGATGATATGTAGTCCCCTGGCCCATGATTCCACGAGTCATCATTGGCCTGGATGCCACACATCCCCTTCCGTCAACACAAATATACAAATACATAGTTACCAAAAGAAATGTAACATGTTAAGTGATTAAACCATAAACAAAAGTTTATGGCTAAGCAAAACAACAAATATCTCTTTTCCTACGAATATAGGAATGATTGTACAACATGTACAACTGTTACACTATGAGTTCGACACCAAACAAACATATGAGTTGTAGTCAAAAGTATTATGACATAACATAATCTTTACACCAAACTGGTTTGACTTTCAATCTTGAAGTAGCTGAATGTCTTGACTTATTATAGTTTAGTTGTTTAAATGAAGACATAAATGATTTACGATGTGTCTAAATTAGGCCAAAAACATTTCGGCACTCTAACAACCTTGCACATGCTCCACACATTACCATCCGTCAACTCTACAACTTGATGCCCAACTCGGGCACAGAAAACTTGGATTCACCAGCCTTTATTAATCTTCCCTACTTCATACGTACCCAATCTCCTACATGAAATTGAGACAAAGTACCCCCACATTTTTGAGAAGACAATTGCCTTTCATTGGATGGCCATCAACACTTATCATGAGGTCTCATTATTACTTTGGATTGGTCAACCTTGTTTTTCATCTCTAACATCCATGACTGATTTAAATCACAAACAGCCTTTCTCCCCCTCATTTTCTCAAATGGAGACAAATCCCCTACCACTCAAGGAGTAATCCTATAATTCCACACTAAATCTTTGAGGATCTGAGAGCAATTTTTGCCAGAGGATAATGCCAGTTGTACACCCTCTTTCAGCACCCTTATCCACCTCTCAACAATCCCATTACTCTGTGGATAATATACTGATGTTCTAATATGAGAAATACCATGCTTCGCCAAGTAATCTTCCATTTGTGTGGATGTTAGCTGAGTACCATTGTCCGTAACCAAACACTTGGGAAACCCTTCCTTATTAAACACTTCATTTAAAAATTGAATGACAGTGTGAGAATCGGTATGATGAACTAACTTAATTTCTGGCCACTGAGATAATTGATCAATAAGTACAATTATATACATTGGACTCTTGGACAAACAAATCGGACCAGCTATGTCAAGAAAAACTCTTTCCCAAACATCTTCTGGTCTAGATACAGGAAATTTTTCATATTTCACAACTTTGTGTGACTTGTCACTCATCACACATTCCATACACGATCTAACTTTTGACTGGATAAATCTGTCAATGGCAGGCCACCAAAATTCTGATCTTAATCTATTTTTCATACTCGACATCCCAGGATGTCATACGTGTGCCAAACTCAATACTTGTACATGCAAATCCTTAGGTACTACTAATTGTACACCTCGAAAGAAAATGTTGTCAATAACTTACAATTCATTGGCCACATACAAATAAGGCAATAATTCTTTATCTAAATCTTTTTTTAACGGCCATTGGGTTGAAATAAATTTGATGACTTCTTGAATTTCCTCATCAGTTGCACAAGCATTTTTCCATTTGTCTTGTTTGATACACCCATTAGATACCATACAAACAGATATGACTTTTTCAGTATTCTCATCAGGAATAAATGAGTCACAATCTTCCTTGACGGATAAACGGGATAATCAGTCTGCTAAAACATTCTTACCACCTGGAATGTACTCTATGTTAAAATGGAAATCCTGCAGTTTGCACTGCCATCTGGCAATCCTTGGTGTAGCTTTTCCAGAGCCCTTTGTGCTAAACAATTCAACCAATAGACTATGATCCGTTCTAACTTTAAATACTGTTCCATATACATATTTTTGGAAATACTCTATACCCCACCAGCATGCCAGAGTTTCCTTTTCAAGTGTTGAATATTTAACTTCAGCATCTCGTAGAGGTCTACATGCAAATGCAATAGTAACTAATTTCCCCTTATGATTTTGCATCAAAACTGCCCCAATACCAATATTACTGGCATCAGTAACGATGACAGAACTACACCCTGTATGAAATGTCGCTAATGCTGAAGTTGAAGATATTTCTTTTTTAAGGTTTGCAAATTCTGTGGCACAATTTTGACACCAAATACATTTTCGATTTTTTTTCATTAAACACTTCATATGACTGGTTTTGTCCGAAAACAGGGGAATACATTTGGCGTAATATTCAGTCAGACCCAAAAAGGATCTGAGCTGATCTTTAGTATGGGGCTCTGGAGCTTCTTGAATTGCTTTAATTAAATTTTGCTTGGGCGATATACCTTTGCCACTAATGTTATGTCCTAAATAATCAACAGAGCTCCGTTCAAACTTGCATTTTTCCATAGTAAGAGTCATTCCACAGTTCCACAATATGCTCAGTACTTTACATAATGTTTCAGAATGGTCTTGCTTATTGCTTCCAAAAAACAAAATATAATCTTGGAAATATAACGTATTTTTGACATCTTTAAACAATTTGTGTATCACTCTTTGAAACACTGCTGAGGCTGAAATTAGGCCAAACAGCATCCTTTTGTACCTAAAAGCACCCTCAGAAGTAATAAAAGAGGTGTATGGTTTGCTATCTTCATGCAAAGTAATCTGGTGATAGGCATTAGATAAGTCCAAGGTCAAAAATATAGTAGCCCCTTTCAAAACTGAAAACATCTCATTTATATTAGGCAACGGATGCCGATCTACCAACAAACACTCGTTCAAATCCCTCAAATCAATACATAATCTGATTTTCCATTAGGTTTGTGCACAACAGCTACTGAAGACAACCACTCGGATGACTCGATCTCTTCAATTATGTCCAAACTGCACAACCTATCTAATCCATTGTGCTTTGCACGCGTGGGTTCTTATCCCATCCTCGTCGCCAGTGTTACATTTTGAAAGATCCAGACGAGATATCTTAAATTTAAGTAATTATTGGACATAAATACAATGGACCATATAGTTACAAGAGCCTGGGCAAACTGACTAACAAAGAATGTGAGATAATATGTAGAACCCTGGCCCATGATTTCCCGAGTCATCATTGGCCAGGATGCCACAGTATCTTTGAGGAGGCATCACTTTTTTGAGTCCTGCATCAAAAGGAGCCTGCCTCGGAACCGCCTGCACCCTATAAATATTAATATAAACAAGATAGGTGTTCCATCCCCATTTAATTATGCATGGATATTTATGACATTTTAGCAAAGTGACGCAGCAGTGGCCTGAGTGGTGCAGAGGTCCGACAGTGTCAAAAACCCTGCACCTGTGAAACCCATGCGTAGAAAATGATGCATTGACACTGCTATATAAAGAGAAGCTGGAGAGGACAGTGTTGCAAGCACATCTACCCAATAGAGGTAGTAATTTTAAAGCTGGGAGTCGCAAGGAGATGACCACCACCATTCACCCCACCCCAACCACCCAGTTCCCCAGCCTCATCACCACAAAGGTAACACAGGAGAAGGAAGTATGTTTATCACCAGCTCAATACTCTAATAGGACTCAGGGAGCATGATGTAATTAAATTTTACTGGCAGAGGAGGCAGTCCATTGTAGAGCTGCCACACCTGATTGCCCCAAGGCTCCAGCCAACAGCTGACAGCTCTACTTCCTGTTGAAGCTCATGGCTGTACCACACATGCTGGATCAGGTTCCTTCCAGATAGCAGCCATCTTTCTCATCATTCCTTCCTTCCATCCTGGATAGCATCGTCCATCTGACACCCCTCTACCTTCTCTTCCCCAACACCCGGGAACTGCAGTAAAAGACCAACCAGGGCTTCTATACCATCTTTGGGTTCCCACCTGTGCCTAGTGCCATGGACTGCACACATGTGCAACTAGTGCTCCCTGTAGCCACATTCCATCTCTACAGAAACCGGAAGCACACACACTCCATATATCTCCAGGCCATTGTGCACCATCAGGCCACTTCACCAACCTGCTGGCTAAATACCTTGGGAGTGTGCATGACTCATACATATTCAGGCACTCCATCATTGATGACCTGTTCCAGAATGGACAATAAGGGAATGGCCTACTTGTAGGTAAGTAAAACTTAAATACCTAACACACACACTAACAGTTAGAAATGGATGACATAATACCCATCACTGTGTCTGTTGACGCAGATAGGAACATAAGTAAGAGAGGTGTGGCTCATACATGCACCATGCATCATGGTACATATTTCATGCAAACCCACAAGTTTCTAATTTCAAGACACGCAAAGTCACCATGGCTGCCATTTAGTGATGGAAGGGTACGGAGCAATGCATTGCTGTGCCAAATGCAGTGTGCAAGGGGATATAATGGGGGTTGTGGGTGTGTCTACATGCCACTTCCAAGATTCATCAGGCATGTCATGTATCCCATCACCCTCATCTGTGGTTTACCATGGACATATGCATGTGTCAATGTAAGGCATGTCTCCTATGTCATTATCTACCTAGGGAGGATCAACTAGCCAAATATTTCTCTGACACACGTTCACACATAAAGTGGATCTCCGTCTCCAAATACACATCACAGAAAACTATAGGATCAACATGAAGGTCAGGATGTGGAAGTGTATGATGTATCAGCTCATGCTCAGCATTTGTTATAACACAGAGTAATCAAAGAGAAAATTGTCAACCCATCAACTACTATTTCAAGCCCTGTGCGCCATTGGAAAATCACAAAAAGCGTTTTATTTCTCTTTGTTTTTCCCTCTTTCTATGTGTGCTGAATTCTGCAGCACACATAGAAAAAGGAAATCACCTCCATTAATTGTATTCCTTCCTGCACAAAAACAATCATCCCTACAACGCAGACACTCTTGCACCATAGTGCAAGCGTGCTTGCGCTGGTGCATTGCAGCCAATTGAGCACTAGCGCAGGGAAAGAGATCAGGAATGGGCCATATCTAATAGATACAGCGCATTCCTGCCCTCTTCGTTTGCCGTAGGGCAGCACAGCAGGAATTCTTGTTGCGCTGCCCGAAGGCAAAATATTATCAATGAGGGCCTGTATGATTAACACATTGTGAAAACAATTTTAGAAATCTGTGTGACAATGCAACCACACATAACACACATGGCCTGCCATGTATCTGTAACAGGTTGCAAAAGTATTGACATTTGTCCTTTCTCTTCACTTTCAGCTGACCAGGGAAAGGGGATCAACGGTGGGTTATGACCCCATATTCACAACCTCATACTTAGCTGGAGAAGGCCTACAATGAGACTCTCAGCAAGACCAGGAACATTGCTGAGCGAACCTTCAGACTGCTCAAGGCCAGGTTCCGCTGCCTGGACATTTTAGGGGGTAGATTACCCTACTCTCCCCCTCAATAGTCTGCAAAATAATCTTGGTGCGTGCCATACTGCATAATATAGCTGTGCATACTAATGCTCACTGGGACGGGGACCTACAACTACAGGACCGGATGGAGGAGGAGGAGGAAGAGGATGAGGATTGCTAGGGCAGAATCATCCAAAACACTGAATGAATGAGGTGACTTGTATAGCTCAATGATTGCCTGTAGGGGTCTTGGTGCTGTAAGGACAAGGTGAAGTAAAACCTCAACTTAGAGTTACTGCATAAAAAGCCAGGTTTTCAACGACGTCCTGAAAGCTGAGACATAGGCAGCAGCCTTTAAACTATGAATAAAACGATTCCAGTGCAACGCTGCTCATGTGAAGAAACATCTGCCACTCCAGGAAGAACGCTTGAAAGATGGACCCACTAAGTGCATGACAGAGCTTGACCGGAGAGTCCTGGCAGGCACATATAATCTCAGGTTCTTCCTAAAGTATATGGAACGCTACCCATGAAGACACATGGCTATAAAAATAATGTGTTCCTTCACCGGTACCCAGTGTTATTTTCTGATGGTACTGGTGCATGAAAGGAGGGTGAAGTGCCCTTGCTGACTTGATTCTTATATTTCAGTTTGTTGTCTAGTAACACAGCAAGATTTGTGGCCTTTGATACTGGTTCTGGAAGGGAACCCAATCATCTGGCCCCCAGGCAAGGGACCAAAAAAGAAATGTTATTCTTGAAAAGAATAACCTCAGTTTTAGCAGAATTCATCTTTAAACAATTATTGTTTATCCATTTGCTGACTGTGCTCATACAATTGCTGCAGACAATCACCGAAGTACAGACATTGTGCAACATTTCTTTACGTATTCCACATGTTTAGGAATGGACAATGAACTAAAGTGTCATAAAGGTTGAACACGAGAATACATGTTTGAAACCATTACTTGTCTTTGCGTTTAAATCAGAGTCCCAAGAAACATCTACATACACACATCTCATCAACTAGAAGTAGCAATCAGGTTAGAAGCCAGGCTTCAACTTCAAAGCCTCAGAAACAATGCACCGGGCATTGTCCTGTGTTGTGTGTCACTTGCACTGTGGCCATTTCCATAGCAATATGTCAGTTTAAAACATGTTTGAATTGGAAAGGTGACACTCTAGCAATAAAGGTGACATAGTACAAAAGGTGACTTTTTAGTGGCAAATGTGACTCCTTGGTATGGAAAGTAAAGCTTTAGCACTAAACGTGATGTTTGACTAGGAAAGGTGACTCTGTAGTATGAAAGGTGACTTTTTAATACTAAAAGTGACTCTTTGGTATGGAAATTCACACATCACCACTAATCATGACATTTGAGTGGGAAAGGCGACTAAAGTCTGAAAGGCGACTTTTCTGTAGTAAACGTGACTCTTTGGTATGGGAAGTCACACATTACCACTAAACATGACTTTGAGTGGGAAAGTTGACTCTATAGTCTGAAAGGTGACTTTTTTCTAGTAGTAAATGTGACTCTTTGGTATAGGAAGTCACGCATTACCACTAAACGTGACGTTTGAGTGGGAAAGTTAACTCTATAGTCTGAAAGGTGACTTCTCTGCAGTAAACATGATGCTGTTGTAGAAAAACTGACGCTTTACCACTAAACATGATGCTTGAGTGAAAAGAGCGTCAGGCAGAAGCCACTCATCAAGATTAAACTGTTAAAACAATGCTTTGGCCATAGTGTTACTCATGACTTGGCTAGTTCTCCTGCAAAGCATCAGAAAAATGGACAGTTGTTGGAAGTGGCACTTTCTGGTTGACTGAGGCTATGCCCTAGCCAGACAGAACATATCACTCCCATCAGTGGCGGGTGATTATACACACTGTATAGCCTGCGCTCACCCTGGGGTAGCTTGGCACTGATCAGTCATGCTTACCTCAGAGGCAATGTGTAAAGCATTGACACTGCACTCACTCACAATAAATATACTGAGCATCACAAAAGAGACTTCACATATGATGTATGTAAATAACGTTTGCACACAACACACACAATAAGCAACACAACATGAAAATCATGTATTTCTGGGAAAATCACACTTGGAATTATTACTAGTAGTACTAGGCCCAAGCATGTTGAAATGACATCGGTAATATTCACATATGGGAAAGATCCTACCCTGCACCCCCAGCACCCTAACAGGGTACAAAACATTTTCAACCCCAGGCAAACCCTAGCATTCTTATAATTCAATACCACACAGTTAGAGGGTGTACCCGACGTCACAACGATATCGGAAATATGTACAGACACAATATTATACCACTTTTTAGCAGTACTGCAAGCAGAGGCTGCACGGGTAAAACCAATTTTAGATGTAATGATCTTCTGGCAAGAAATCAACATGTAAGGCAACACAGTTGGCCAGTGTCGTGCATCACAGGGAGTCCACAAACTGTGATCAGTACACAGTGTAACGGATATCAGGCAGATCCGTATGGAAAGCACTAGCACACATTCACATTCAGCACCCTAATGTGGTGAACGGATACCCAACCAGTCAATTGATAACACACTGAAGACCCCATGGCCCAATCCTCCCTCCACCCTCCAACTCGTCCCGACTAGCGTACACCCACAGATTGGGGATAACCCATCCTTTCCCTAGACATTAGGCTGCACACAGCTTTAGCCAGGGTCCCAGGGTCCCAGGGAAGCAGGTGGGGTTGGGTAGCAGGACTAATTAGGGGGTTTGGCAACCACTCTAGAAGGTCATCGTCAAGCTCATCATACACAACCATACCCACAGGATGAGAAGCAGGAATAGGTTGAGGGTAACAGTCAGTCACATTAAAGGGTTTCACAAGGGTCTTCCGGCACCAGCCCAGTTCTGTGAAGCACAGGGTGAAGCATGTTGACTAACCTTTTGGGTCTTAGGACCATAAACTCAGAGAAGACCTGCTTTTACCTTTTTTAATATCCACTGCATCCCCATTATTAAAGGGATACCTGGGGAAGTAGTAGGATTTTTAATCTTTAAACCCCCCTGTCCTATATCTCCTAAGAGCTCCCTGAAATATGGTCGAACCCACCCAGACCTTTAGGAGTCTGGGTAAACCTGATGATGAAGCATGACACCAATAGGGTGTGTGAGGGTTAAACAACAAAATGAATTGTTTCCTTTCCGCAACAGTGGTATATGCCACCAATAGGAGTTTTAGAGGCTTTAGGAGCCATTCTGGGCTTTGGATACAATTGTGTGAAAAAAAGTTCATATTTTGGAGAAGGTATCCATACGCCTACCTTTATAACTCCCTATGGTACCAGTGGATTTTTCCGCAGTCACCTATTGGTTATATTGCTATAACATGCCCCATAGATCCAATGGCCTGTAATAGACCAGTTTCCATACCTTTGTAGTGTTTTGTGAGACACAAGGCCAATGTGTAAAGTACCACAGGCATGTATTCACAGGACCTTCCACATTCTTCCAAATGCTGTAGTTGCCCATACCTTATCATGTGGATTTCGCTCCATTGAAGAATGTCTCGTCAAGTCCTCAAAGGTAGAGCTCTAAACACACAAATTTGCACTCTACAGCATGCATGCACAGACTTATTGCATGGACTAAGCATGAGTTGATATGTGTCTAGGTAACAATCCATACAGGAAGGTTGGGACAGACTAATGAGAAAGTCAAGGAACACATGCTCTTGTCTGATTATCAGTAGGTGATCTATGTCATAGTGTTTCAGGCATGTCCATGTGTCAATCTTTGAAAATTAGGCAACAGGTCAGTTGAATGGGAGGTAGATAGCCACACTCTGTCTATTTTTAAACTACCTGGCACTGAGTCAATCTATGCTGCTATGTATGTGGCTTCATGTATATGCCACAACAGTGACGCATTCCTGAGGCACAATAAGTGTACTTGCCACACATCACTCATTTCACTTAGCTGATTGGCCTTCATATGCACATGGGAACATGGTAATTCGGCCAGACGCTGTCATTTCCTTTGCCCACAAGGCCAAAACCTGGGTTATTTACCATTACCATTGTTATCTTAGGCAAGGACATGCTTCTCATGACGGTTGGTCACTATATATTACATTGATGTAATTGTTGTTGGCAGGCCATGCCATTTGTGCTGCTAATAGTAATTGAACAGCAAAACACACAAGATGATGGACGGAATGTTGCACAGTGGCAAAACATTCACCCCCAGTCACAGATCTGGGTTTAATCCATCGTTATTTTGCTCACCAAGCCACCCCAGTTCAGACATGGCCATATGCAAATCAGCCTTGACCCTGTGCCTCATGGGAACAGTCCAGCCTGAACTGCCAAGCCATGTCTTCCCTGGACCGGAATCAAACATCCTAGGACCGGTTTCTGGCTATCAGCCGTGTTCAGCCAGGATAGCTTGACTCCAGTGGCGTAGTGAGCACGGGACCCACGTCTGGGCATACCCTTCCCACATAGGGTGAACAGCAAAACACACAAGATGATGGACGGAATGTTGCACAATGGCAAAACATTCACCCCTAGTCACTTATCTGGGTTTAATCCATCGGTATTTTGCTCACCAAGCCACCCCAGTTCAGACATGGCCATATGCAAATCAGACTTGACCCTGTGCCTCATGGGAACAGTCGTGCCTGAACTGTCAAGCCATGTCTTCCCTGAACCGGAATCAAGCATCCTAGACCGGCTTCTGGCTATCAGCCGTCTTCAGCCACGATAGCTTGACTCCAGTGGCATAGTGAGCACGGGACCCACGTCTGGGCATACCCTTCCCACATAGGGTGAACAGCAAAACACACAAGAAGATGGACGGAATATTGCACAATGGCAAAACATTCACCCCAAGTCACAGATCTGGGTTTAATCCATTGTTATTTTGCTCACCAAGCCACCCCAGTTCATACATGGCCATATGCAAATCAGCCTTGACCCTGTGCCTCATGGGAACAGTCGAGCCTGAACTGCCAAGCCATGTCTGCGCTGGACCGGAATCAAGCATCCTAGGACCGGTTTCTGGCTATCAGTCGTCTTCAGCCAGGATAGCTTGACTCCATTGGTGTAGTGAGCACGGGACCCACGTCTGGGCTCACCCTTCCCACATAGGGTGAACAGCAAAACACACAAGATGATGGACGGAATGTTGCACAATGGCAAAACATTCACCCCCAGTCACAGATCTGGGTTTAATCCACGTTATTTTGCTGACCAAGCCACCCCAGTTGAGACATGGCCATATGCAAATCAGCCTTGACCCTGTGCCTCATGGGAACAGTCCAGCCTGAACTGCCAATCCATGTCTTCCCTGGACCAGAATCAAGCATCCTAGGACTGGTTTCCGGCAACCAGCCGTCTTCAGCCAGGATAGCTTGACTCCAGTGGCGTAGTGAGCACGGGACCCACGTCTTTGCATACCCTTCCCACATAGGATGAACAGCAAAACACACAAGATGATGGACGGAATGTTGCACAATGGCAAAACATTCACCCCCAGTCACAGATCTGGGTTTAATCCATTGTTATTTTGCTCACCAAGCCACCCCAGTTCAGACATGGCCATATGCAAATCAGCCTTGACCCTGTGCCTCATGGGAACAGTCCAGCCTGAACTGCCAAGCCATGTCTTCCCTGGACCAGAATCAAGCATCCTAGGACCGGTTTCTGGCTATCAGCCGTCTTCAGCCAGGATAGCTTGACTCTAGTGGCGTAGTGAGCATGGGGCCCACGTCTGGGCATACCCTTCTCACCTAGGGTGAACAGCAAAGCACACAAGATGATGGACGGAATGTTGCACAATGGTAAAACATTCACCCCCAGTCACAGATCTGGGTTTAATCCATTGTTATTTTGCTCACCAAGCCACCGCATTTCAGACATGGCCATATGCAAATCAGCCTTGACCGTGTGCCTCATGGGAACAGTCCAGCCTGAACTGCCAAGCCATGTCTTCCCTGGACCGTAATCAAGCATTCTAGTACCGGTTTCTGGCTATCAGTCGTCTTCAGCCAGGATAGCTTGACTCCATTGGTGTAGTGAGCACAGGACCCACAGATCTGGGTTTAATCCATTGTTATTTTGCTCACCAAGCCACCGCAGTTCAGACATGGCCATATGCAAATCAGCCTTGACCGTGTGCCTCATGGGAACAGTCCAGCCTGAACTGCCAAGCCTTGTCTTCCCTGGACCTGAGTCAAGCATCCTAGGACCGGTTACTGGCTATCAGCCGTCTTCAGCCAGGATAGCTTGACTCCAGTGGCGTAGTGAGCATGGGGCCCACGTCTGGGCACACCCTTCCCACATAGGGTGAACAGCAAAACACATAAGATGATGGACGGAATGTTGCACAATGGCAAAACATTCACCCCCCGTCACAGATCTGGGTTTAATCCATCGTTATTTTGCTCACCAAACCACCCCAGTTCAGACATGGCCATATGTAAATCAGCCTTGACCCTGTGCCTCATTGGAACAGTCCAGCCTGAACTGCCAATCCATGTCTTCCCTGGACCAGAATCAAGCATCCTAGGACCGGTTTCTGGCTATCAGCAGTCTTCAGCGAGGATAGCTTTACTCCAGTGGTGTGGAGAGCACGGGACCTACGTCTGAGAATACCCTTCCCACTCGGGGTGACGAATGCAAAAACAACAGTTGATGGACAGAATGCAGAACAATGTCATACATTCACCCCAGTACAGACATCAAAAACGGTTGTTTACCTTGTCAGCAAATACATTGCTGATCAGTTGAGTAATAATTACTCTCTTGATTTATTTTGACAGTGATTTCGACGCTGTTTTTCAATTGCCAATTTGATTCAAGGTCAACTTTTGTCTCTTTGCTATCACTATAGAAGTAAGTTTATGGTATGTCTGGTTCCGCCTTCATTCACCTGAATAAACACACAGGGTTCAAGGTGTTGATTGTTTGATTTTCTTGCACTCTCTTGGGCTTTGCACAAATGTGATCTCCTGACACTGGTATCTTTCTCTTACCCCGTTTACCATTGTCCCCATTACACACGATCTGTCTCTAGTTTAGTCAAATTGATTTTGTGTGAATACTATGTAATGTGATAATATATTATTATATTTGTTTAGGGTTATATATCCTGTATAAAGTTATTTGTCCTGAGGATGGTCTAATGGACTGAAGCTACATAGACCGAAACGTCGACAGTCCCGCCAACTCCAAGAAACATTATCTTTCTTAAGCAATATTTATTGATGTTTGGATAATATAGGAGCTGATGTAGGTTATGGATTGCATGTTCAAATTCATTTGTACATCTTTGTCATAACTTTATCTGCTGATATCTACTTTGTTCAACTGTACCCTTCTCAATTTTAAAACATGTCAAAATCAGATAAATTCATTTTCTATGACTAGGATCTTCTGTGTGCTTTGTTTTCTTTGTGCTTTGTTAACTATATTTACTTTGGTTGTCTAGAGGGACACCTAGGAGTCTGATTGGATTTAACTGACTCACAAATAAATTAGAACTTAAAATACTCTGAGAATAAGTGAAATCCCTTGTAGACATTTTTACTTTGATTGATTTTATTGCCCAAGCCTACAAGGGTACATTGGGATAACCATTCTTCTTTGAACACTTTTAGAAGTTGGCATTTCTGTGTGTTATGT
This sequence comes from Lissotriton vulgaris, assembly GCF_964263255.1. Lineage (NCBI taxonomy): Eukaryota > Metazoa > Chordata > Amphibia > Caudata > Salamandridae > Lissotriton > Lissotriton vulgaris. Next base: position 1,478,527,426 of record NC_141689.1, read on the forward strand.
GTCTGCCTGCCTGAAGTGCATTGCATGTCTGGCTCTGGAGTGACAGGGGTTGGGGAGGTGTGTGTGACTCCAGGGAGGGCAGGGTGTGTCAGGGCTAGGCTGAATAGGAGTTCTGCATTTGGAGTAGTAGGAGTAATCCCCTGACCCTTATTAGGTCTGTGCCTGCCTGGGTGAATGCTGGCTTCACCCCCCTATGGTGGTCTGATGACCAAGCCCCCACGGGAAACATCACTTACAACGCAACTTTTACAACGCAGGGCCTTTACGATGCAACTTTTACAACGCAAACCATTACAACGCATTGCGCTGGGGGGCGCTCTAGGATAGGGAATAGGTTTAATGTACTATCCAACACCTTCCCTACTATCCACGGGGACTGGAGTTGGAATAGTAAATTAAACTATTCACTATCCAGCGCCCCAAAGCACTATGCGTTGTAATAGTATGCGTTGTAAAACCCGCATTGTAAAAGCATACGATGTAAAAGCATGCGTTGTAATGTCGTACATCCAGCCCCCACCTGACAAAGGGGAAGAGGAGCTCTGTAAACAAAGTGCTCTTATACTTCCCCAGAACCAGTTGAGGCTGGTTCCCCCAATCCCTGTGCCTAGGGCAGAACAAAGGAATATGCTGTATAAGTACTGGGGCTGTGACCCCATATTTTTGGTTGTGCTTGTGCTTCCTTGCTTCTGAGGACTTGCTGCTGCTGGGATCCAGGAGGTCCCGCCACAAGGGACTGCCTCCTTGGTGGAGGCCCTATGAGCTTGCCTACCTGGGCCCAGCATTTGCCCCTGAAACTTTATCCTTCTTTCCCAGGATGGGGAGAATGCTGGGGCTTCGCAGCGCTGAGCTGCGACCTATTTGGATGGAATCTCGATGTGGGGATTCCCCCGCATTGGATGCCTTGGGAGCGGCAGCCCACCCCGTGAGTCTCAGCGGGCATCCCCCACATTTGTGTGCTCGTGGGGCGGGAACCTACCCCGCACTGTGGTGGTTATTTAAAAGCGGGAACCCACCCTGCATTGGAAATCGCCACTGAGAAGTAAAGCCGCTGCCCGGAAGACAGGCAGAAGCCTGTGCCTGGTTGTGGGCAGGGCTAAGTTGCGGCACCCCAATAGAAGCTGACTTAGAAGAGAAAGCTGCAGAGGCATCCAATCACAGCGTGCCTGGAGGAGAGGCAAGCTGCCTGAAGGAAGGCGGCCCCCATGTGCCGGTGGGAGCCCCGTGTGTGCCCAAAAGAATCGGGAGCCTTGCAGGGTCCATCTCCACCCTCTCTGTCTCGTGGAAGAGAGAGAGAGGGGCCGGCCGAGGCACATTATTGGTGCGTTTCCCCAGCCCAGGAAGGACTGGAGAAGTGAGGAGAGGCCCCATAAGCCGGAGCTCGCCGAGGCACATTTTTTTGCCTTCCTGCCACATTGGAGGAGTCAAAGAGAACCCGGGTGAGTGGGGCTCAAGTTTGCACCCTGTTGGTGCCAGTGCCTGTCTCCTTCAGCGGCCCCGCAGGAGAGCAGGCAACTACAACGTTGGGGGGCAATTTGGTTCTGTAGTCCCAGAGCAGGGCCCCTCAGGCACAGAGAGTGCCAGTGTGGATTTCGAGTTGGCCACATGATTGGTGCCAAGAGCAGCACCGGAAGGCCCCGAGTACCTGTACTAAGTCTTCGAAAGCTGCACCGCGAGAGAGAGAATGGGCTGCTGCAACAGTGGGGCATTTTTCCTCTCTTGATGAAGAAGGGGTGAGTTCCACCCCCCACCCCAGTGCATTGTACACAGTGTTTTGCTGCATTGGCAGCCAAGGGGCCAGTGGAAGGCCCCAGTTAAACCCTGACATTTTGGACAAAAGGGGATTTGAGCCCCAGAGGAAGGCCAGTTGACCTGGGGTCAGGTTTGGCACCTGTGTGAACCAGGAGGCCGGAAGGCCCTACAAGAAGGTGATGTGATATATGCACTTAGGGAGCGTCACTAAGGTGCCCTCCTCATTGTTATTTATGCGTAATGTGTTTAATGTCTAGTGTGATGCAGACATAATGCGTTTATATTGCAGGTGCTAATTCTAAGTACAGTATTTTACCAGTAGTCACTGGCAGAGTTTTATCCATGCTACTAGTGCTTTCTAAAGGTTCTGACAGTGGTCCGATTGGACCTGTCCTGTATATAATCCCTTGTGAATATTGCCTAGTGCTAGTTGGCACAGTGTATATGTGTGATTATGATTCTAATGTGTTTTAGATAATACAAAGGCTAGTGTGTTGCTACTGTGTGTGTTTGTTGTGCAAACGATTTACACATTGCCTCTGGGATAAGCCTGGCTGCTTGTGCCAAGCTACCAAGGGGGTGAGCAGGGGTTATCTTCATCATGTAACTCCCTTGCCCTGACTATAGTGGTAGTTTCTGCTTGGCTCAGGTGCTTGCCCTGGCCAACCAGAAATCCCATGTCTAACAAAGAGCAAGTGGCAGTCCTTGGGGAAACAGCCCCAACATAGTTAGTGAGCCATTGGATGTCCAGACAGAGTCCACAAGGGGTACATGTCATGGGACATGTTGAGGAGAGGGGTGTTCCATTAAGGAGGAGGATCAAATTGTCATTAGGAAAGAAAATCCACATTGAGTTGTACACTGGCATGGGCATAAGCACAGGGCATTGGAGAAAATGGACATGCCGCATGGAGATATACTAATGGGCAGGTTTCATTTGAAAAGAGCTGCAGTCCACATTTTCCTCCTCCGATGTATGTGGTACCTCAAATGGGAGTGGTGTTGAAGGTCCTGGAGTCGACAGAGGCACACACACATCAGGGGCTAAAGATGTTGATGCCCAGTTCCCAGCAGCATTTCACCTGTGCCGGCAAGGCAGCAAAGCATTGAGAAGGACCTGCTGGTTTGCCAGCACAGAAGCAACATCACAGTGGTAGGCAACCATTGTTGCCACATAGGAGTCCTTTATCTGCTCCATGGACTCCAGGATGTTGTGTATTACTCCCAGCTGGCTGGCAATCTCACTAGTGCCACTTTGGCAGGGTATTTGCTCATGCCTCTGCCTCATGACTCCAGCGATGTCAACCAGGGATCAGTCCAAGCTATGGAGCGGAGGGCAGGTGCCTTTTACAGCCTCCTAGGTGTTCTTATTGGACTGAGTCACCTATGAACTCGAGGGTACCCATCACTGTCTCCATCCCCGCACACACCTCATCTACCTGCTCCCACTGGACTTCTACCACACAATGTTGGAAGACTATTTCAGGGCCTTCAGAGTCCTGAGCTGGGGAGGGTGCTGACAGGCCGTGTTTGGTGTGTGAGAGTCCCCATAATGCTGTCGGCCATTCCCGTAACCAGAGATTTTGCTTGGATGGAGTCCAGGATTTCCTGGAGGGTGTCTTGGTTGAGGGTTGGCAGTTTGCCATCCTCCTCAGGATTCACTTCCAGGACATGCAGCTGGTCAGAAGTTGGCATTTCTTCCAATATCTATGTTGATCCATGTCAGCATCTCACATGAGTCAAAAGGTTGACAATCAGGGCCTCATTTACAAGTTTATGGCACGGGGCAGCATTGCATGTATTCCTGCTGCACCGCTCTACAGCAATAGAAAAGGGCATGAATGCAAGATATCTATGAGATACTGCATTCCTGTACTCTTCCACAGTGCTGGGTCACAAATGTGTGCCATGCACCAATGCAGGCTCTTCTGCTCTTCCACTGCTCGATGGGGAGCCAAATCCTACCCCCCAATATTCTTGCCCTTCTGCCTTTCCCATCATAGATAGCTTTCTCCAGATTATATATGGATAGTATCTTTGCTATCCCATCATAGATAGCTTTCTCCAGATTATATATGGATAGTATCTTTGCTATCCACATCTGAAACGTCGGTGCCGATTTATCTTTCCAGGCTTTCGCAATAATAAGCCTAAAGACTGCTGTAACCAAAAACAAAAATTCTGGATGTATATTATTATCTCCTATACTGATGCCTAATATTGTCAATTCGTCCGTTAATTTAGCCTTTAACCCCAGAGAATTCTCCAAAAATTCCTCTATTGCCAATTTTAGAGTATAAAGCTGTGGGCATTGTGAGAACATGTGAGTGATGTTAGCGCTCGTTGAGTTACAGCGCAGACAAGTTATTCCAGTGCTTCCCCCCCATTGTGCAATTCTAGCTGGTGTATGATATAACGAGTAAACTGTTTTGTAATGTTGGGTTGTAATGTTGCTGAGCACAGAACGGTTCTACCTAGATCTAATGAGGCTTGAAGAGCTTCAGGGTGGGCCCTTACTTGTTCCACCCATTTATTGCCATATTTCTCCCTATCATCTGTTTTGTATACCTGGAATTCTGCATACAATTGTCTAATTGAGCACTGTAGACTGCTCCCCAGATAGTCCATTATCCTGCAGCTTGTCATTCCTACTGATCCCCCCTGTTTTGTATGAAAGTAGCTTCTTACTTGTAAATATTTAAAGAAGTTGTTCCCAGGTATTTTAAATCTGTATTGGATATCTTGAAATAGTAAGAACCCTCCTTTCACATCCAACATGTCTCCTAATTTCTTGATTCCTCTGCCATCCCACTCTTTCATGACAACATCCCTAAAAATCTCTGCCGGAAGCTCGCTATTCGTGTATAACCTCAAGTATCTATTATACCTTCCCAATCCTAACTTCTTCTTGATTGCCCTCCAAATTTTGTATACTGCACTCAAAGTCTTAAACCTTGTATGTTTAAAATACGCAAAATCCACTGTTGTAACTAAGGCATTCTCTGCCATTTTTCCCAAAAGTGCTTCGTAGACATTCTCTGGACATGCTCTCTCATCCTGTTGATCACTTCCTCCTAAAAGCCCCTTAGAGTATTGAAGAACTGCCGCCCAATAGTAAAATCTAAAATCCGGTGCCCCCCAACCACCCTTCTCCCTTGATAGGGTCAGAAATCTATACGCCCTACGTGTCTTCCCCTGTGCCCAAATTAATCTATTCACTGTTGATTCTATTCTATTAAACCATGTGCCATCAAAGTATAAGGGAATTGCTCTAAACAAGTATAAAATTTTTGGGAAAGTAACCATTTTAATAAAATTAATACGACCCATTAATGTCAGATGTAGATTGTTAACCCTCTCCATGTTTCTTTTAACCTTCCCTAACAGTGGTTCCATGTTAATCTCTACCAGTTTCCCTAACTCCGCGGTCACCCTGACTCCCAAGTACGTTGCTTCCGGGACTACTCTTGTGTCTACAAATATTGAATATCTATTCTGTACTACTTGTGTCTTCCCTCTATTTATGAGATACCCTGAGAACGCGCCAAAATTTCTCGCCTCCTGTTCGATTTCTATCAGCGCCCCCTCCGGTGCTGGTGTTGTGATAGCCACGTCATCTGCATAAGAAAATAGTTTGTAGTCTTTCTCATGCAATGTAACTGGGGGGGATCCTGATATTATGTGTGTGCCTTCTTAAAAACGGGTCCAGATATATGGCAAATAGTAGAGGCGAGGCTGGACATCCCTGTCTGGTCCCTCGCCCAATCTGTACCGTCTTTGAGTAGGATTTATTAATTCTTATCCTAGCAGTAGGGTGTTTATAAAGTGCCTGGATTGCTGTAATAAATCCCTTACCTATGCCTGCCCATTCCATGGCTTTCCATAAATAAGCCCAAGAGACCATTTCAAAGGCCTTCTCGGCGTCCAGAAAAATCACCGCGACAGGGTCTCCTGCAGCCTCCGCTGCATCTAAGATGGTGATCATCTGCTTGGTATGTTGGGTAGTCCCTTTACCAGGTATAAAACCATGTTGTGCCGGGGATACCACTCCCTCTATAACCTTGCTCAGCCTATTAGCTAATGCTTTGAAAAATATCTTAGCGTCAGCATTTAACAATGTAATTGGCCTATATGAGCCTGGTTCTGTTAGAGGTTTATCTTTTTTTAGGATCACTATAATGTCCGCGTTGGCCCATGATTGTGGAACTATTCTACCCCCCTGTGCCAGGCAGCAGATTGCCCACATGTCCTTGTCTAACACATCCCAAAAGGTTTTGTAGAACTCTGCAGGTATCTGGTCTTGTCCTGTTGCTTTGCCCGATGGTAGATTAAATACTGCATCTCTTATCTCCTGGACCGTTAACTGCTCATCTAACTTATCCCTCTCCTCTGTGCTTATCCCAACCTGTGGCCCTTGTAATAAATATTCCGTGCTTTCTTCTTCTAGATTTCCACTGCTTGTATCTTGTTCATATAAGACCTCATAAAACCTCCTAAACACCTCCTGTACCTCCTCCACCTTGTTGACAATTGTCCCAGTACTATCCCTGACTTCTTTTATCTCCCCTGCTGCTAGAGTTTGTCTGGTCCTAATTGCCAGCAGATGGCCAACCCTCTCATTAAATTCGTAGCACTTCTCTTTTTTTGCTAGATAGTTCCTTGCTGTCTTCTGCGCCAATGTAGTGCCTGTTTCTGCCTTCTTTGTTTCCAAAGCCAGTAAAATCTGTTCAAAAGGTTCTTGCCTACTTACTGCATCCACTAGAGCCTCTTCTAGTACCACCAAGGTTCTAATCTCCTCTTCCGTTTTCTCCTTTTCCCTTTTACTTCTTGCTATTGTGTAACTTAGTGTCTCCCCCCTTACACCTGCCTTAAAGCTATCCCATACCACATCCGCTGAGGCCGAGTACCTATTCATATCCCAAAATTGTATTATCCAAACTTTCATTCTTGTAATGTACTCCTTCTCTTTCAGCAACCCTCATTCGAATGTCCATGTAGATCTTAGTATTTCTTTATTTTGGGGGACTGATATACTTAGGACCAACGGATTGTGATCTGACACTATTCTGGGGAGCCGTTCTATTCTGGTTCTGCCTACAAGTGAGCTAGATATAAAAAAGTAATCCAATCTGGCTATAGTTTTGTGTGGAGCTGAATAGAAAGTGCTGCCTGTACCCACTGGATTCGATTCCGCCCACATATCCACCAGCGCATTATGTCGAACAAAATTTTGTACAGCTCTACATATCTTTTTTTTCCTTCCATGGTATCTACCCCCCTTCTTATCAGTTAGGCCATCCAAACCGTTAATGTTAAAGTCCCCGCAGCATATCACAGTTTCTGGCCATAATGCTAATTCACCATCCAAAAGTTCAATTAATTCAGGTTCATCATCATTTGGACCATACAGTGAGATAAGTGTACATCTTCCTGCAGTAGTTTCCATATCAAGCATTACCCATCTCCCATCACAATCCTCCTTTTTCTTTTTAACTTTCGCAGTGCCTTTTCTAGCCAAGACTGCCACTCCCTTGCTTCTCCCTTCCTGTCCTGTATAAGCAAGAACCTCAAAACCCATTTGATCCAACATAAACTTGTCTTTGACAGCTACATGTGTTTCCTGTAAACAAATTATATCGATTTTCCAGAAACGTAGTAAAGCAGCCAGCTTTTGTCTTTTCTCCCCGTTATTTAGACCACAGATGTTAATCGTAATTATCCTGATTGCCATAACTCATATTTTGCTTTTACCATCACTTCAACTGCCCTCTTGAAGTTAATCACACATTTTCTCTCTTCCTTATAACTTTTGCAAATCTGTACTGTATTACTACACCAGCCATCACCAGTGCTCCAACCCCCCCGCCACCCCCCCCCTTTTATATCCCCCCTCCCAGACTGCTGTCCCACCCCCCCTGCGACAGGCAAATAGGTCACTCCTGACCTATGCGTGTCCACTGAGCATTGTAGCGTCGCCCCCCTCTCCTCCCCACTACATAACTTCCCCCCATGAAAGTTCCTACCTCCCAGGCAGTTGACTATCTTCTCCCCTTACTCTTTTCATTTTCCCGCCTTTCTGTATAAACTCTTGTTTACTTCCTTCTAGCTCCCCCTTGTTCTTTTAGCTCTTCTAGAATTTCTCCTGCCTTAATCTCTGAGAAGAACATTCTAATTCTCCCACCTGAAATAACTTTTAGCTTTGCTGGGAACATCAAGTATGCCTCTGCGCCTTGGCTCTGAAATGCTGCGATCAATTGTCTAAGTCTCCACCGCCTCTCCACAGTTACATGACAAAAGTCTGGTCTAGCAAAGAATGTTATTCCTTTGACCGTCTTCCTAGAATCGGGTCTGGCTTTCTCCATCAGTTCTTGTCTTGCTAAGAAGTTTCCAAAGAATACTAAGATAGCCCTTGGAAGTGTACCTGTACCCTCATCTCTTCTTTTCTTTACTGTGAGCCGGAACCTGTGGGCTCTCTGTACTTCTTGCTCCCAATGCCATGGCACCTCCGGGAAGGCTCCTTTTAACAACTTAATGACGAAGCCTCTGGGGTCTTGCCCCTCCACCCCTTCCTCAATTCCAAGGAGTCTAGCGTTATTGCGCCTCTGGCGATTCTCCAAATCCTCCACCTTCCATTGTAGATCCTCCACAATCTTCGTCTGCTCTTCTCTGGTTGTCTGCCAGTCTCTGACTTCATCCTCTAGTCTGCCCGTTCTCTCTTCAACACCTATGACTCTCTCCTCCACTTCCTCAAACTTTTTGTTTATTTTCCTGATCGATGCTTGGATTTTTTTGGTGTCGTGCCTAGCCCTCCGACTTTCAGCTCTGGCTTCTGTTTGCATTTGCTTTAATGTAGCAAACATTATATCCAACTTCCCTCCTTCGCTTTGAACATCTTGACCATCTTCTTTGTACATATTGGAGGTAGCAGAATAGTCCCATAACAGTTTTTTATGAGTACTCCTATATGAGCACAGTGGGGATCCTGCTTTTCTAGATGTCATCTTGCGCCTTTTTTGCGTACCCCTCCCCCTGGAACCACCACTATCTCCAGAACTCGAGCATGAGTCTGACGAATCTCTTTCCTCTTCGCTGCTTGCCATCGTTGATTCCGACTCTTCGGGGACTGAGAAAAACCTATCCCCCTCTGCTCCCTCTGTAAAGTCAGGGTCTGTCTGCTCTTTTTGCATTTTCTGTGGTCTGAGGCTCATAGCGCTCCCTCTCAATGTATCTCTTTCAAGTTGGGCTTGCTCCTCTTGTATCTCAGCCTCCACCTCTTGAAGAGCTTCTAACATTTGTCCCGTATTCAAAGCCTCCGTCCCGCCAGCCCCACCAGCGGCCTCTCTCACCTCTTTCTCTGCATCCGAGCGCTCTTCCTGGCTCCCCTGGCTCCCCTGCACCAGGTCTCTCCCAACGTCGTGCGTCCAACTCGCCGACGGGCGCTCAGCGGGAAGCGTGAGAGCTGTTTGCCCTGGTTGCCTGGCAACGCCTCCGCTTGCGTCCTCGAGGACGCTGCTGCCTGTTCCATCGGGCGGAGGGGCTGCTGTGTTCGTCGAGATTGCCGTACCAGTTCCTAATGCCCCCGGAAATGCCTTGACGCCGAAGACTTCTGACACTGAGGGCTGCCGGTAAGTGGGATCTTTATCAATTTTCTTCTTATCCGGAAGATCTCGTACCGCTTGAGCGTTGTTGCAGCTTCGAGTGTCTTTGCTCAGCTTGAGCTCTTTGTCCTTCTCGCTGACTTTTTCCATTTTCCGTTGTTGGGCTTTAGTCGCCGTAGATATTGTAGGTGTCGAACGTACACATGTGCCTTCTCACCTCCTTCCTATGCAATCCTTCCTCATATCCACAAACACTGGCAGTTGTAGGTGCTCAGCCAGCACCTACAATGCATGGAGCTATCAGATGCCCACCAGGGCCACACACCATCTTTATTTTCTACACACATGGTCCTCTGGTGTGCATCACATGCATTCACCCCCACACCAGGTGCCTATTTACAAGTGTGCCCCCAGAAACTATTTTCCTTAGTGTTCTGGAGGTTCAAAGTGCTGACCCATCTCTGGCAGGCCAGGCAAAGTCACATGGATGTAGAGTAAAGCAAGACAGTGTTTTGCAATGCTTTGCCTTGATCCATACCTACGATGCCATTCAAAACCACGCAGGGTGGCTTAGCATCACATAATGGATATGATTGAGAGTCCTGCACCACCAGAGTGTAAATAAAAGTGAGGGTCCGGCAAGACAGGCATTCTAGTAAATGAGGCTCACTGTTTTTTGAAGGGTTTTGTGGGACTTGTAGTTCTGGTGTCTCATGTTCTACCTAGGAGTAGAAGTGGCAGTTTACAGAGGTGATCGTGGACATTTGCAGCACTTCACATGACACAGCAGGAGTGAGCTGTGCAACTTGGAACTAGGCAGTGTGACTCACATGTATGTGATGCTTAACGGTACATGACTCCCATACCTGCCCTTTGCCCTGCACCCCGTGTAGTGGAACGCTGGTACTTAGCTAGCTGCACTGCACATTACATGAATTAATTCCCCACATAGTCCTTAGATGTGACTTACTCTGTAGGACTTGTTCTTCCACATGACCTGCACTGTCTTGTCCTGGAAGCCTTGTCACCAAATCATCTGGGATGACAACTGTAACCCTCTTTTCCAAGTAACCTCCTTTTTCCCTGGACTTTCGCCTCTGATCTGCTTTGCTGCCTTCAGGTTGTTGGCCAGTTTCTTCTTCATCCTGCATTTTTTTGACAAGCCAACGTTTCTTCAAGTCAGTTATTGTCCTCCTTGCTTGTCCCACGCTGTTGATCTTGGCCAATATGGACTGCCAAATGGCATCTCACTTTTCTTATGGCAATTTTGAGGTGACAAACAGCTGATGTTGGAGGTCTGTCACCTCAGTTATCAGGATTTCAATCTCCTCTTTTCTGAAGTTGCACTTTCTCTTCACCTGCGACTCTGTCTGGACATCCTGGCATCAGATATTGATGCTTTCCAAGGTTTTCAGCTTGTTGTAAATCTGGAAATGTGTGAAAAGCCATGAGTGTTACTTGTTACTCACCATGAGACCATGGACATCCTGGCTGGTGCTTGGGTTGTTGGGATATTGTCCTGTCTCTTCTCCCTGCTCCATGTCTACCTTCTGTGAAGTGTGGATTTTTTTTTTTATTTTGCATCATTTTTTATACTTTTTTTCTTTTACTGTGCGAAGGTGGTTTGGGTCGTGTTACGTGACGCAAATCTGCCTTATGAGATTTTGCAGCCGAAACGTCTGTTTTTGCTGCGCCATAACACCCGTGTAATATTGTTTTTTACATAGCCTGTAGCTTAAGCTTTGATGCGCCAAACGGTAAATATGGTGCATCCATGGCTTTTAAAAATGACGTAGCATTTCTTACGTGATTTTGACTATCGCTCATGCAGTGCAGCGATGCATCCCTTCTTGTAAATGAGGCAATGGATCTTATAGAACAAAGAAGGGGTGAGTGTAATAGTAGGGGGATGTCAGCTTCACATAGATGCTGCTGATCCTCTGTTGATATGTGTAGACATTCAGTGATTCATTAGGAACATCTCAAACCAATATATAGCTAAATGTTAGGGATTTCTATAAATTATTCCAGAGTGTGTAAAGGCAGGCTGCAGTTTTAATAGCACAACCATCACAATTTCTTGGGTGGGAGTTTGGTGAGGACCTGTGAAGTTGTCCCAACTCCTCTCATGAGTGAACTCACCCTCTTGTTTGCTTCTTCCCTTAAGGTTTCTACAAGAGGCTGCTCTGGTGGGAATTTGATGTCTGGTTATGACATTTCCTTTTGCTTCAGGAAAAATCAAGGAGTCCAAAAAGCTAGGAAGCAACCATAGAAGTCACAGGGGAAATTTGCATGCAGGAACATCGTACTCCACTTCCTGCATTTGCCTGGAATGTTATACAGGAATGAGCTTTTGTTGGAAGCTAACACCAGTGCGATCTCTATATTCGGCCTACCTGTATTCTATTATTTATATCTATTTTTGTAAGTTAATATGGTTTTGATGGTACAGGGCATGTCTGAGCATTTGCCAAAGGCATACAATCTACTTAGACAAAAACCTCGATTTTCAGAGCACATCAATGCAATGGCAAAAGGTTCACAGTTTCAACTGGGACTTCTCCATGGAATCAAACCCCTTAACCCTGACACTAATTGTAAACAAAGAATCCAGGGGCATATTAGCAAGGAATTGCGATATTTATCTAAAAACACGCTTAGCTCGTTTATTGGTATCACTGCCTATCGCTGGATATGTTAGCGGAGAAAACATGCTATTAGCAATGTTTATCTCCATAGTGCTAATATATCTAGTGATAGTCGCAAAATGCCTGAATATCCATGGAAATCCAGTGATATTCACGCATAACGCCAATGGGGACTTAACCTGACAGTCCACCTAACATTCAAGAAACAGCTAAGTCAAGTTTTTAGCAGGTGTTAGATTCTAGCGATAATCGCGCTCAGCGCGACTTTTTTTATTGCAAAGCCTGTGTTGCTAATAGGCGATAGCTGTGTTAGTGACTGCTTTCAGTCACTAAGAGTTTGGGTACGCCCACTTAGCATGTCATTAGCGATACATATCGTTGACATGCAAAGCGTGCCCCAAACCGGTTGCTATCGCCTGAAAGCTGTTGCTAACTGCTGTTAGCGACAGCTTGCTGATAGGGCGATAAAAGCATCACCGCTTTAGGGACAAAAAGGGCCGCTAAAGCGGCGATATTGCCCTTGCTAATATACCCCACAGTCACTTGCACTTTGGGATTCGATTACCGAAACACCCTACTTGGAATTGCAAATCTACATTGAGCTCCCCTCAAAAAACACATATAACTGCCAGGCTAGCCAGGGGACCCAGAAAGTTTGACCAAGATCGACAAACACAGATCACGTATTAGCTAATATGCAGGTGACCTGACTCAGTACATTTAGGGTCCTTTCAAAAGGAGGCCACAGAGTAAAATACATACTCATTAATTTAGCATAAGGTGCACAAATTGCACCAGTTTCTAAGCTTAAAAGATTAGAATGGTGAATAACAAACATCTAGCGCATGTTAGCTCCATTCCTTGGTGCTCACATACTGCACGTGCATTTATTGCCATCATAATTAGTGGCAATCATGGGGTGGAACTTGCACGTTTTGTACTCAATTTGTAACCACATTTTGTCCACTAACCAGAGCTTGCAGCCAAAACATGGGGCCTTTTCACACAACACCAAAAAAATAATGAAAAAAAGACAAATCCCAATGCCCGCCAGACTAGCTAAATATGGTTGTCATAGACGAAGAAGTAATAACGGCAGTGTGCAGCAGTCAGTGGCCAGGCATCTTCGTGTGAAGCAGTAGTTTTTAGATGTGCACCTCTTGCTGGTTGTGCAAATACAAACTCTTGCTTCACCAAAACTGACGCTCATTGAAGAAGAAAGACATTTGGGTTGTCTTGCTATCCTAAACCGTGGTGACATGGCCCACCAGTTCAAAACAAACCGATCCTTTCTGTGTAGGATCATATCTTATCTTCACAGGTTATTCTCTTTTGAAATGGGTGAGATGTATTACTCATAGAATTATAGGATGCAACTTTAAGGTCACAAGATACAAATTTAAATCAGATTTTTTAAGAAGTGAACTCCAGGTCAACAATCATATAGTTTGTTTTATCGTAACCTTGAGCAACATAATGAGACCGCTAGCAAAACAGTACATAGAATAGAAGCAAATCTCTTGCACCTGCAACACTAATATATACATTATGCATTGATAGTGTTAAAGTTTTGTTTATGTGAAAATGTGGGTGACAAATTATTTGTGTGAATTGGTGATTTAATAATGCATATGGTTGTAACAGATGAATTAATGAAAACAAACTTGAAATGACTAAATAATTTGGGTTAGAATGTAATACAGTTATGCCTCATTTTCGTGTGAAACTCCATTCTAATGGGATGGCTGAACTTTCTGATGTTCTCATCTAGCACCTGCTTACTCATACTCCCAATAAAAGACTTCTCTCCTCACAGTTTTTGAGGAGCACCTGATCCAGCCGAAGGCCAGGGAAAAATAAATGTCATAGTCAACAACAACTTTCACACCGGGCCCATAAGCACAGGGTTTCCTGGCTATTCCTCTGAGGGTCAAGTTTTATTTCTTTGATCCTGATTAATCAATACCTAATTAATCTTTACAGATCAACACTCTTCCTTTGGTCAATGGACCATTAGTCGAGTAGTTGATGGTGATAATAACAATTACAAATAGTTTAAGTTACTGCTTTCAATAAAATAATCACAGACTCCGGGTAAGATTCAATGGATTTTTTCTAATAACTCATTCTAAATGAACGCTCATTTATACAGATTCACAGTGCAAACTCGATCAACTTTCATAGGAGAGAAAACTTCATTATCAAATACATTCAGTTCATAGTACTATTCAACAATTCAATGCATTAGAAGTGGATAGATGAAGAGACAAATGGCATAATATAATACGTTTGCAAAAAGTAATGCAAATTTTAAAACAGAAATCTAATTACTGAGTAATAAATGAGAAACCCAACCCCTGGCCAAGGACTAGTGGAGGTCACCTGATAAAGGATCGGGAGATAAAGACTACAGAGAAAGGGCAGGATAGGATTATACTTACTACACTTCTCTTGAAACCGACGCACCGGAGCGCATCCCTCTCTCACACTCTCTCCCTCCTCGATATTCTTCAATTCTTCAATCTATTCAGACTGTCGTTCAGTATTGAATATTCCCAGTCTGTTTTTCACCAGCAGCAGTTTTTCAACCCTCCTCGTTCAGCATCGACATCTGCATCAATCTCAGAACCCGCAAACATTCTTCTCACTCTCTTTTCTTAAGTTACTTTAGTTATACCCTCTACTTCTGCATATCCCACCCTCAAAGTTGCAAGTATTCAGAAATCCTGGACTGCGATTGGGCAAGGGCAGGGGAGTTGTCATCATCTCATGCCGTTTTTTTTTTATTTCTTAACTAATCCTTTGTTTAGTGAACCCTTCCCATTTAATATATTCATATTTCAGGAAAACTTCTTTTCTCACACGTTCATAAACAGATTAGATACAAATTTATATAATTCTTTAGTTAAGAAGCGTTCTCAGGCATCTCGTCCTTGGCAGCCGGTCAATGATCCAGTTACCAGGTCACTCCAAACATTCAGTGCGCAGATTCGACTTGTATTGCGTCTCAACCGCCATCTTTTCTATTGACTTAGCACATCAGGCTCAAATGCACACTATTAATAGAAGAATCATAAACAAATGGTATTTTCTCAAATATGTTGTTTTCACTGTTCACCACCCGCTTGTACTCTACCCCATGTTATTTTCTTCTTTGTAAAGCAAAAGCATTTTTAGCGACTACTTCTTTTAATTTCAAGCAAGCATATGCTAGGCATGTGGTGCCTCAAGACCTATGGTTAATGACTCCTAGCACATGCCTGAGAATTTCCTTCTCACATGGGTTAATCACATGGTTACTTGCACGACACTAATACGCACATGCGCAAGCCGATTTTCGATTTCAAGCGGGATTTTAGTTACGCAGCAGATTATTCTCCATTATTTAAGCAAGCTTAAAGCCTTTTTCCCATGTTTGGATGTTGCGTGTGTGTTAAGTTTCCTTTTATCTTTTGTTTCTTTTTGTTAGTATCTGTTAATGAGAGGTTGATTCGAGCAAATTCCTTTTCCTCGAGTCCTTGCTCCATCAATCCCCCCTTTGTTGGCATTTTAGAGCCATCATAAAATAACCATCATTACCAATTGTCAAGTATAACATTAAATCTTTATGTCTACGTTAGTCTTTACACACTTTTTATTTTTCTCTTTTTGTTCATTTCTTTCATTTTCCCATACAAGTTGTCTTTCATTTGCTCTAACTCTATTTCTTCCCATTTTCTTTTTCTGCCCATTCTTTTGTTCTTTGTATCAATCATTGACCGAGTTTTCATTTTTTCCTTACAACATTTATATGTCATAATTATCATCAATATCACTAGTGCTATTGAAATCATAGGTATTAATATCTTTCCTAATAAACGACTTCCAAAAACGGAAAACCAGTTACTTAGTTTGAAAAGACCTATATTAAATTTTTCCTATGCACCGTCAACCTCCAGTTGGGTCAAATCATTATGCATCTTTGTAATATTCTTGACATATCCCTCAATCCCTTTACTTTTATCAGGAATATAGGTGCAACAATGTTGAATTCTCAACATTCCACAGACTCCACCCTCTTTTGCCAAAAGTATATCAAGGGCAAGTCTATTTTGAAAAATCATTGATCTGATCGCAACCATTTCAGTATTGATCATTGAGAATCATCCAGCAGTATCCGTTGATAAATGGTCTACTACATTAGACAATAGATGTATCTTGTACGCATTTAATGTGACTCCAACTGACGGTATCAATTCACCAAATATATCACCTACTATTTTTGAAAAACTTGCTCTTCTATTTCTTGTTAGTCCTTTACTTATATCATTCATTTCATTTTTCTTAGTAATGTGGTATACCCTTGTAAATACAATGCCAATGTAACAACTGCCATACCATCATGCTGGCAACCTATATTAGGCATTTTTACCGCACACATAATGGATTCTCGGAAATACGGGATCAGTTCCACCTTTTAGTCCCCATCCCCCCATTATTAGGAAGGTATGTTAACATTCGCTAGTACCAATGAAAATATTGTTATATTCAGTCTTTATTCTATGCAAACAGAATTTCCCCAGTTTTGACAAGTCCAGGGATATTGCAGCATGAGCCTCTCCTTTCTTATAATAAAATGGGACTTTTGCTCAACTGCTTTCTTTTGGAAATCTTGCCTTCTTTCTTCTACAAATTTTGAAAATCATTTTCTTCATCACGCAAAAGGCATGTTAGATTATTTCTATGTGCATGGATTATGTCTATGGGATTCATAGTTTGAAAGAATTCTCCCATAATCTCCGCATTTTTAGCACTAAGTACTGGATTCATATTTCTGCTAATAGGAACTTCTGAAAATACTGAATCCATGTTACTATAATAATATTGCAACTTACCAGTAACATAAAAACAGACTAGTTACCACACTACAGGACACACCATGGGTTAATGGAAGGTGGTGATATGTCACACCTTCCGAGACAGACGTAGGTAGTTTCATACAAACATAATAATCACTCACATTCATTGTTTACACATAATGGTAAAAGAGTTTAGTGAATACATTTATTGACGAATCACTATTTGATTTATCATGATACTACATGCTTTTATCCACTTGTATCAATTCAGTAGTAGTAGTTCTCTTAGTAGTCACACTTACCCTTTCACTTACATTTGTGTTATTCTGATTATTAGTTATCATTAGGACAGGCATCACAAGTGTGAATAACAACCACAGCAATATTAATATTGTAATACTATATAAACAACATTTAATACATCGTTGTTTTAAGTTAGATTTTGGAAGTTTATTCACCTTTACTTCTACCATTTTTAAGTTCTGAAATGTATTAGAAATGTATTTTCATTCTAAAACTAAATATGTCAAATCTTTGTGTGATCCCACACTTCAAAGGCTTTCAGCTTCTGGTCAGTCCATTTCCTTCTTGATCCTTCTCTCCTTTTGTTAACTTTTCAGTGACTCCACCTTTTGTATAAAAAGTCTTTCTTTAAGGAGGTCTCAGATCCCTTTCATCGGATCCTCCAACTTTGTTATTTTCTAGTTCATCTGTTAGATCAAGATTCTCAAATTCTTCTAATATTATGTAGGTCCACTCTGGAGCTTTATATTTTTTATTCGGTACCCTTGTTCTTTTTGACAATCTTAATGATCTTCTTCTTGGTTGTTCTTGTTATGCCTGACTTGAAACCTCATTTACTTGTTCTAGTTCTTTCCCTGTTTTTCTTCTTAGAATGTATCTCAATTTTTATACTCCGCTTGGCCAGTGATCTCCCTTTCTAACTCTTTTTATCTGACTGCCTTTTCACCTTCTTCACCTATTTCAAGTGTCCTTTCATTTGCTCTTTCCCTTTTTTGGGCTTGTTCTGAATTCCCTACTTTTTCTTCTTCTGTTGTGTGTTTTTGTTCTTGACTTTTAATTCTTCTCTTTTCTTCTTCTAACTGCCTATGATCTAAATCTTCTTCAGTTGATACTTTCTCTTTCCCTATCTAAGCTCTTCTTCTTTTTCTGACTGGGCTGTATCCGGGATTTCTGCAATTGATTCTTCAGACTTTTGCTTACTTTATTCTGGTCTTTCGATTTCAAGCTCTCTTCTGTCCTTTACAGCAGTGTATTCAGTCTCAGTAACTGTACTTGACTTGTACTTGGTTGTTCGTTGTCAATATGTTCTTCAGATTCTGGTTCTCTGATGACTTCACAACTCCCAGCTTCTGGTTCTTTACTTTGTTCTATCAGTTGCTGCGTTGCTCGATCAGGTGGACTTGGGACCTTTTGAGTATGACTGGCATAGATCCAATTCGGAGCCCTGGCACACTTCACTGCTGTTGTCGTTACCAATATGACTGGATGAGGTCCTTTCCACCGGGGTTCCAAGCAAGACTTTCTCGTATGCTTCTTTATCATGACCCAGCCTCCAGGACACAAATCATGATCTTGATTTGGCTGTACTGCGTTTGGATCTTCTCCAACCTGCTGAGACACAAAACATACCCGATCAGCCAGTCCTTTGCAATAGTCCACTATTAAATCATCAGTTATATTCATCAATTTATTTCCAGGTATGAATGCATGTCTCATTGCTCTTCCCATTGAGGATTTAATGAAGACTTAATTCTGTTCTTTGATCAGGAATGCTTCTAAGGCTCATCAATACAATAGGCAAAGCATCAGGCCATTTCAGTGAAGTGGATGCACACACTTTCCCTAACCAGGATTTTATTGTGCCATTGAGCTGCTCAACTACTCCAGATGCTTTTGG
Organism: Lissotriton vulgaris; assembly: GCF_964263255.1. NCBI lineage: Eukaryota > Metazoa > Chordata > Amphibia > Caudata > Salamandridae > Lissotriton > Lissotriton vulgaris. The sequence continues at coordinate 1,478,546,183 of NC_141689.1, forward strand.
TTGGTAGGCACAATGGAATTTCTGTTCAGTTTTAAAAGCTTCACAAAACAATTTTATTATCTTATTATTAAAATTAGATCCTCTATGTGATTCCAAAGTGACTGGAAATCCAAATCTTGGTATAAGTTCTCTTAACATTAGTTTAGCAACAGTGAGGCTATCATTTTATCTTGTGTGATAGGTTTCTACCCACCTAGAAAACCGACAAACAATGACAAGGACATACTTCAAGCCAGTGCCCAGTGGTAACTCAATGAAATCTAGTTGCAATCTTGTGGCCGGTCCCTCTGCCTTTCCAATTTTTCCCCAACTAACTACTACTTTTCTTCCCGGGTTTTGCAGTTGGCAGGTCAAACATCTTTGGCAGAGGCTCTCTGCAACAATCCTAAACTTGGGATTAAACCACATTTGTCTGAATTGTCTGATCATGGCATCCCTCCCGGCGTGTTCAATCCCATGATATACCCTTGCCATTTGGGACAACAAGCTGTCTGGCATTATTGGTCTACCATCTGGACACACCCACACTTCATCGTCATTCCTTCTGGTACAACCTGTTTTGATCCATTGTTCCTTTTCTTACATGTCTGCCTCATCTTGTTACTGCTTAACTTCATCCCATGTTTCAAAGCAGAGAAAAACATTTGTTGGCAATTGGTAACTTCTTTTTCCATCCCTCTGTTCAAAGACATTGCATTTCTTGCACAAAATTGTGCCACTTGGTCTGCATACCGATTACCCAATGTCACATAATAATTTCCTGATTTATGTGTGGCACATTTGAACACTGCAATTTCTTTTGGCAATTGTAATGCTTCCAATAGTTCTTTAACATCGTTGCCATTTCTTAAGGGAGATCCTGAAGAAGTCAGAAATTCCCTCTGTAGCCACAATTGGCCGAAATCATGTACAACTCCAAAACCATATTGACTGTCCGTAAATATGGTTACTCTGAAATTTTTTCCCAAATTTACAAGCTCTAGTCAATGTAAAAAACTCAGGGGCATATTACCAAGCAATAGCGATAATTATCGCTATTGCTTGGTTAGAGACAAAAATTTACCGCTGCGCTGCAGCGATTTTTACCGCAAATAAACCTTGCGATTACCAAGGTTTATCGCAAATGCGATAAAAATCGCCGCAATGCATGAATATCGCTGAAAAGTCAGCGATATTCATGCATTACTGAGCTAATGCTCTTAGCCATGTTATCCACCTCCCATTGGATAACATGGCTAAGAACTGCTCAGGGCAGGTGTTAGATTTTGGAGATATTCACGCTTAGCGCGAATATCTCCAAAAGTTGGTAATAGGAGATAGCGATGTTAGCGACTGTTTTCAGTCGCTAACATCTTGGCACGCCCACTTTGCATATCATTAGTGATAAATATCACTGACATGCAAAGTGGGGCCCAAGATGGTCGCTATCTCCTACTAGCTGTCGCTAACTGGTGTTAGCGACAGCTAGGTAATAGGGAGATAATTTTATCTCCGCTTTCTTGGCTTTCAAAGCCAAAAAAGCAGAGATAAACCCCCTTGATAATATGCCCCTCAGCTATTTGAGCAGATGTGATTCCTTTTAGACATGAGGCTTCTATGATACCCGACACAGTACACACAGCATAGCCAGACATCAGTTCTCCATTCTCCCTTCTCAAACATGACCCATCAACGAACAGTACAATATCTGACTCTTCCAGTGGAACATCAAAAAGATCGAGCTTTGTTTTTGTACACATCTCTGTCACATCCAGACAATCATGATCAACTTCTTATTTCACTTCTTCACAATAGAAATCAGGCAACAAGGTTGCTGGATTCAATAATAATAATATAAATAATAATAATCTTTATTCGGTGTTTTAGCAGTGCAAAACCATAAAAGTTATCACAACATACAAAATACACCAATATTTATTAAAACAGTTATTATACACATTTTTAAAACATATGACCAGATTCCGTGCAAGTTGAGTAAATGGTAGAGCAATAGTAACCCTCCGAGGTTTTTCTTCTATTTCAAAGGTTAATCCTATGTCTCATAATGCACTTTAGGAAGTTGAGTACATGGTAACAAGTACATTCAGAATCCAACATCTGTAGTGCTAACATGGCTGGGCGACACTGTCTATAACCCCACCTTTTTAATAAGGGGATTATCCAGATTTTTATGTGGGTGTGAAAAAATTTGCAAAACAAAATTGTATGAATGGTTGACTTTTGGGACAAATCGTCACATGGACAAGGGGGCAAGTTTGAGTTCCAATTGTTTTTTTCAGGAAAAGTCACTAGTCTGTAAAAAAGATTCAGTCTGAACCTTGTTAGGAGCATCTTGTCGTATGCTGTAAGTTCCAGGGTCAGATAAAGCTGGATTTTCGGGGAATGCTGTATCATATTCGCATGAATCACAGATTTTTTGGTCGTCAGCAAGGTAAGTCTCAAGGACTCTAGATGGCTCAGCGCGATTAATTTCAGATCTTTCTTAGATATTTCATTTAGTTTTTCTGGGGTGAAGTAATACTTTTGTAATCCCAGGTCGGAAAAGAAGTGTCTGATATAGGAGAGCCATGCTATTTTATGTGCATGATCCAGTTCCATGGAGTCCTGTAAGATGTTTTTGGTCAGCCGGTTTTTGTCTGACAGCCAGACGCGCCTCCAAAGTAAAAGTGGCTGGATCTTTATTAAGTCTTCAATATATGGGATTCCCAATTCCATATGTGAGGCATAGATGGAAGAGCCTTTTGGCGTGGACAAAAGGAATCTCATGAAAAAATTTTCTTCTTTTTGCAGTGAACCAGTGGCTGTGTGTCCCCAAATCCCTGCCCCGTATAGGGCGATGGATTGGCATTTTACAGCATAAATCTGTAACAGTTCTACTGATGGTCTTTTTCCAAGTCTATTTGAGAAATTCATCAGTGCTAGAATTGCTCGTTTGAACAGATGTCTCCTGGCCTCAACCGCTGCTTTCCAATTTAGACTGTCATCAATCATAATGCCTAAGTATGGATACTGTGAGGTCTTTTCAATTTTTTGGTCTTTTAGGTAGATGGTCTTAGTGGCTTTTCGTTGTCCACCCGCTACCATGACAAATGTTTTTTTTACATTAATATGTAAGTCCAAGGCACCCATGAAGTCAGCATACTTGGATAAAGATTTCTGAAGCTCGATAGGAGTGCGTGCTAAAATAACTGCGTCATCCGCATAGAGCAGTGCGGGGATCAGGCGATGTTTCAGTCTGGGCAGATCCTGCCCCCCCCCTCAACATAGTCTCCTCTAGTCCGTTGGTATACAGGGAGAAGAGGAAGGGGGCTAGGACGCATCCTTGCCTTACTCCTCGCTCTATACTAAACGGTGCAGTTAGCTCTCCTTTTGTCCCATATCTCACTCTTGCAGAGGCTTCACCGTATAGCTCCCTCAGAAAGTCCAGAAGGGGAGGATCGACCCCTAATGTACCCAGCAGAGACCAAAGCTTCGCATGCGACACGCTGTCAAACGCGGAGGACAAATCCACGTAGACCATGTATATTGTCCCAGGCTTTGCGTGGATGTATTTCGAAACTAGCATGCTTAAGTTAAGGGCCTGTTCAACTGTTCCAAAGCCTTCCCTAAATCCAAACTGGAGATCCGAAAGGATATTTTTATCTTTTGCCCATTGCTGGAGTTTTTCCAGGACAACTCTGCTGACTACTTTGCCTAGGGACTCAAGCAGCGATATAAGTCGGTAACATTTCGTATCTTGGCGGTCCCCCTTTTTAAAGATAGGGACCATGATGGAACATGACCATGACTCCAACAGTCCGAGTTTCGCTGCTGCTGTACAAACTCTTGTGAGTATTGGTGCCCAAAGATCAGGAAGATGTTTAAATAGATCCACTGGGACCCCATCGGGCCGGGTGCTTTGCCGCTCTTACTCATCGATAGTGCCATTTCGACGTCTTGTAGTTCAAAGTCTATCGGTATTGGAAATACTACCGGGGGAAGATTGAGATGGCGTTCTTCTATTAGCGATGTTAGTTCGAATATTTTTGAGAAATGGTTCACCCAGGTTTCCTCGTTGATGGCAACATCGATCTGAGGAATGTTAAGGTCCGATAGCAGGGGATACTTAACAATTCGCCAAAATGACTGACTATCTTTCATGAGTGCACTTTTATGCAGAGCGTTCCACAAGGACAGTTTCAGCTCTTTTTTCCTTGTCTTTCTGGCGTTATTGTACTCTCGCCGGAGGTGTTGGATCTCTAGGTGATCTCTGTTTGATTTTCCAAGTGCTTTTCTTAAGTTGGTCTGTGCGTTAGTGCAGTCATGATTAAACCAACCTGTGGTACTTGGTTTGTTTTGTTTGGGTAATCTGGTCATCCGTGTTTTTACTTGTTCTAGTATCATCTTAAAATTTTCCAGGATTTGTTTGGCATCTGCTTGAGGGTCCAGGCATGTCATTATATTGTTATAGGCAGTCTTTATTAAGGTGTTAGCGAGCTTGTTAGGCTCCACTTTTTCCCATTTTATAGTGTATCCGTTGTTTTTGCCCAGTTCAAGCCTATTTTGTGATAAGGTATTTGCTATTGTTGCCATAAGAGATCTTGGTTGCTTCAGCTGTAAGTTCAACCTTAGAACAGAGTGGTCGCTTAGAATATTTTCCAAAATTTTAAAGTTCCTGGTTAGCTCTTTTAGACCTTCTGTAATGATTATGTAGTCGACTGCGGTCTTGTGCCCCCTTCCTCGATAGGTAGGTTCTAGTTGGTTCTTTGGTGGTAGAGTTGGGTTTATTATTAGCAGTTCAAAATCTGAGAGGATCTTGTTCATAGCTAACCCCGTTCGTGAGTGGAGAAAGTGGACAAGAGGGTTCTCGTATTCGTCCACCATTCCACAGGTCTGATTGTTCGTCGAAGGGCAGGGGTGTAAGTTGAAGTCCCCTCCCCATATTATATGAACATTACCCTTTCTCTCATAAAGGTGTCGTTGATGGGTGATTTTTTCCTGGATTAAAAAGAGGATGTTTGAGAAATTATCGTCATCTAAATTATTGTATAAATTGATTAATATAATGATATGTTTTTTCCCTATTATGAGTGTAAGCAATTGGAAGTTTGGAAAAGGCTCTGCCTCTAATACCTTCATGTCAGTTATTGTGTTGGCTATGTAGGTTACCAGCCCCCCCTGGGTCTACCTGAACTGCTTGGAAGGGCGGGGGATGAATATGTCCTATATCCTACAAGATGTAGGGGCGTCGTGGCCCATGTCTCCTGTAAGCATATAATTTTACCTTCCTCCAAAAATCGGGCGGCAGAACCATCCTCTATTTTTGGTCGGAGGCCTGCAATGTTCCAGAAGATCACCGGGAGCTGTAAAGTTTCCTTTTCTGTGTCTGCCATTTTAGGTTCTGGTGGGTTCGGGGGATCTTTGGATAGGACCGGGCTTGCCTGTGGGGGCTTCGGGGATTCGACTCGTGGTCAGTCGACCATTTCCAGGCTGCTAAACCGGTTCATGGTCGGTATGCCTGGCCAATTTTGCCAATGTGGTGTATCTCTATAGATGGATCTGTATGATCGATAGGGCGGTCTGTCCCACTGTTCCCAGTTTCTGCCTCTGTTCTGTGGTCCTACAGTCTGCCACGGGCCCTCTTGTTGTTGATAATTCTGGTTTGCTGACCACCAAGAATTGTCAGGATCACTATTTCGCTGAAATATTTTAGGCCCAGCGAAGTCTAGTTCCCATGGTTGTGGGATTGCTTTTCGCCAGATAATATCGAATTCATTCGAATAGTTATTATGATATCTTTTTGGGTAAAAGTAGGAAAGGGATCTTGTAGCGATCCCTCCAGTTGTGTTATTATAGTCCCAGGAACAGATATACTCGACTATACTAGGATCCTCAAAAGTGATCACTATACAATCTCCCTGGATGCTTTTTTTCCTGTGCCCCACCCAAGGGGTCCTACAAACTGATGTTATCCTGCTTTTCCAGGTTGGCGGAACAGGTCGATTTGTGTTCAGCCAATACTGTACTTTATTTTTCAACGACCAATTGGGTTCCGTCCCCTCTCCCGTTAGTTCGGGAACCCCCGTCATCACTACCACATATGGACATGCCTCAGGTGGCATGTTTAGCGGATGCCTGTTATCAGTGGTCCCTCTCAAAGCTTCTTTGTTATTTGGGAGATTTGTTTTTTTGGTGGCAGGAGTTTTGGGGGCCGGTGTATTTATGGTTGGCGTGTTTACTTTAGGTATATGTGGAATGATGTTGGACTGCGGGGGAATTGTAAGGACCTTAGGCGTGGGTTTCTGTACAGCGGGAGCCTTTGGTGCTGTAGAGGCCTTTGCTGTGGGTTGCTGTTTGGGCGACGGGCGGGCTAAAGTTATGGCTTTCTTTTGTGTAAGCAGTGTAGCTGAGGTGTTTGTACCCGTTTTTGGTGGTCCCTGTACCGGTATTGCCTTGGGACAACTAGCAAATTTTGTCAGTTGAGCCTCGATGTTACGCAGTCTAGTTTCTATTGGGCGAATAAAGGAATCTAGAAGGGAAGCTATCTCCTTTATTAGCCTTGATGCTTCTCTTTCCATGCCCATTGTTAGTGGGGGGGGGATTCTAAGGTGGTGATATCTTGGATGTTCTGTGGTGGGTGATGGATCGTTATCACATTATTGGTTGGGTCAGCAATTTGATGGGATAGTCCTGCCGGATTTGTGGTGTCGATCAGATCTATATGATCAACCACTTTGTTGTTTGCGGTGTTGTCTACCTTTTCCCTATCCTTCCTTTTCTTTATGGCTCCCTCCCTCCTCCCTCTAGCTTGCCTTACTTCTTCCGGGGTGTGGTCAGGGAATATTTCGGGAGTTTTTTCTAACTCGTTTTCTGAGAATGTTACAGAAAGTTGAGAGGCAGAGAGATCAACATTATTTGGGAGACTAAGTCTGTTTGTGGTCGCTATGATTTGGGTTGGGACAGACTGTATTTCTGGGGTTCTTGCGGTTGCTAGTAGTCCCATAGAGGATCGCCTTGCGATTGCGAGTTCGGTTGAAACTCTACCCTCGATCAGACTGATACTTTGGTCAATGAATGTGTTTGCTTTAGAAATAAAATCATCCATTGGACCTAACAGTTTTTCTCCTACCCCGATTTTTTTGAGTTTTTTTTGCTTACTTCCTCTCGTGTTCATTTTCAGTAGATGGAGTATGCAAAGTCTTTTGTTAATAATGCTACGTCGTCGCTAGTTTCAGGGAGATGGTAAGTACCTGTAATAGAAGTCAGAAGATGTAATGCTTAGAGCAGGGGCCCGGACCGGACTCTCACGTTCTCAAACGGCCTCAAACGGCCCGCTCTTTGCCCGGTCTTCGCCCCGGGCTGCGACCCGCGCGCGTCCCGCAGTGCACGTAGCCAGGGGCGCTTATATATGACAGGGAGGTGTGGCACTGGGAGGGGGCGCGGCTCGGGCGGGAAGAGGAACCAGCTGGTGATGTTTGCAGGTATGCTGGTCCTCGTAGTCCCGCTCGCCGCGCCTCTCACCTCCTCTGCGGCCAGGAACGAAGGTCAATCCGCCCAGAAGTCCAAGGCAAGGCAGGGATCTTTACGAGCTACTCCAGTAGCGTGGAGCAGAATGCAGGTCACAGAGTCTCTCTCGAGCGGCGCCCGCGAAGCGGGGGCTGCGAGAGGTAATGAGCACACAAGCGGGAGATGTGGCACTGGGAGGGGGCGCGGCTCGGGCGGGAAGAGGAACCAGCTGGTGATGTTTGCAGGTATGCTGGTCCTCGCAGTCCCGCTCGCCGCGCCTCTCACCTCCTCTGCGGCCAGGAACGAAGGTCAATCCGCCCAGAAGTCCAAGGCAAGGCAGGGATCTTTACGAGCTACTCCAGTAGCGTGGAGCAGAATGCAGGTCACAGAGTCTCTCTCGAGCGGCTCCCGCGAAGCGGGGGCCGCGAGAGGTAATGAGCACACAAGCGGGAGGTGTGGCACTGGGAGGGGGCGTGGCTCGGGCGGGAAGAGGAACCAGCTGGTGATGTTTGCAGGTATGCTGGTCCTCGCAGTCCCGCTCGCCGCGCCTCTCACCTCCTCTGCGGCCAGGAACGAAGGTCAATCCGCCCAGAAGTCCAAGGCAAGGCAGGGATCTTTACGAGCTACTCCAGTAGCGTGGAGCAGAATGCAGGTCACAGAGTCTCTCTCGAGCGGCTGGATTCAACATGGTGCATATTGTCACACTTAAATATTCAGCTCCCAAGATTACTCTTTCATAGATAGTCAGCAGACTAGGAGTCAAATGTTGAGTGTGAGTTCTTGTTAAGAGAATCTCAACTGAATGTGGCACATACATTTTGACAGGATGTCCCATCACAATCGATTCACTCTTCTCCAGACTCATACAAATAGCAGCTACTGCTTTTAAGCAGCCAGGTAATGATGTGACCACTGGATCGAGGGTAGCAGGGAAGTATGCTACAGGACATTGAGACAATCCATGTCTCTGGGTGAACACCAAGAGTGCACATTCTTTCCTTTCACAACAGAGCAATGCACATTCTTTTTAAAATCTGGCATTCCTAATGCTGGGGCCTGACACAAACAACTTTTCAATTTTATGAATGCTTCTTCACTTTCATCATCCCACTCAATCGGGTCTGTCATCTCCTTTTGTGTTAACCGTATAAAGGGTTTGGCCAGCAGTGCAAATCCACTTATCCATTGACGACTAGATCCAACCACTTCCAAAAACATTCGCACTTCCTTTTTGGTTTTAGGTTTCCTTATTTGTCGGATCACTTTTATTCTTTCTGGTGTCACCTTTCTGACTCCTTTCTCTATCTTATGTTCAAGATATTGAACTGCTGGTTTACAAAATTTTACTTTTTCTGGGGACACCTTGTGTCTTCCTTCTGCCAAATGGTTCAATAAAGCTATTGTGTCAGTGACACAAGCTTCTCTTGTCTTCGATGCCACCAATAAGTCATCAATGTACTGAACCAAGACTGAGTTTTCTGGCATTACCAATGTCTCCAAACATTTTTTTAGAATCTGATTGAATATCAATGGACTTTCTGTGTACCTTTGAGGAACTCTGCACCATGCCATAACACGGTCTCCAAACTGGAAAGCAAAAAGATATCGGCTATCCGAATACAATGGAATTGAAAAAAATGCTTGGCACAAATCAACTACAGTATACCAATGAGCATCCCATGGTATCTGATAAAGGATTACTGCAGGGTTTGGCACTACAGGACAACAGGGCACTACTATTTTATTAATTTTCCTCAAATCTTGCACTATTCTATATTTTCCACTAGGCTTTTTGAGTCCCATGATTAGCGAGTTACAAGGGCTGCCCAATATTTCTTTAACTATTCCTTGTTCAATCATTTGGTCAATTCTAGGGCTCATTTTGTATTGTGGTGTGTTTGGGTATATGGCACCTTCCTTTACCATAACTTTGATTGTGTCTACCTTTGCTCCACTTTTTCCCATTTTATAGTGTATCCGTTGTTTTTGCCCAGTTCAAGCCTATTTTGTGATAAGGTATTTGCTATTGTTGCCATAAGAGATCTTGGTTGCTTCAGCTGTAAGTTCAACCTTAGAACAGAGTGGTCGCTTAGAATATTTTCCAAAATTTTAAAGTTCCTGGTTAGCTCTTTTAGACCTTCTGTAATGATTATGTAGTCGACTGCGGTCTTGTGCCCCCTTCCTCGATAGGTAGGTTCTAGTTGGTTCTTTGGTGGTAGAGTTGGGTTTATTATTAGCAGTTCAAAATCTGAGAGGATCTTGTTCATAGCTAACCCCGTTCGTGAGTGGAGAAAGTGGACAAGAGGGTTCTCGTATTCGTCCACCATTCCACAGGTCTGATTGTTCGTCGAAGGGCAGGGGTGTAAGTTGAAGTCCCCTCCCCATATTATATGAACATTACCCTTTCTCTCATAAAGGTGTCGTTGATGGGTGATTTTTTCCTGGATTAAAAAGAGGATGTTTGAGAAATTATCGTCATCTAAATTATTGTATAAATTGATTAATATAATGATATGTTTTTTCCCTATTATGAGTGTAAGCAATTGGAAGTTTGGAAAAGGCTCTGCCTCTAATACCTTCATGTCAGTTATTGTGTTGGCTATGTAGGTTACCAGCCCCCCCTGGGTCTACCTGAACTGCTTGGAAGGGCGGGGGATGAATATGTCCTATATCCTACAAGATGTAGGGGCGTCGTGGCCCATGTCTCCTGTAAGCATATAATTTTACCTTCCTCCAAAAATCGGGCGGCAGAACCATCCTCTATTTTTGGTCGGAGGCCTGCAATGTTCCAGAAGATCACCGGGAGCTGTAAAGTTTCCTTTTCTGTGTCTGCCATTTTAGGTTCTGGTGGGTTCGGGGGATCTTTGGATAGGACCGGGCTTGCCTGTGGGGGCTTCGGGGATTCGACTCGTGGTCAGTCGACCATTTCCAGGCTGCTAAACCGGTTCATGGTCGGTATGCCTGGCCAATTTTGCCAATGTGGTGTATCTCTATAGATGGATCTGTATGATCGATAGGGCGGTCTGTCCCACTGTTCCCAGTTTCTGCCTCTGTTCTGTGGTCCTACAGTCTGCCACGGGCCCTCTTGTTGTTGATAATTCTGGTTTGCTGACCACCAAGAATTGTCAGGATCACTATTTCGCTGAAATATTTTAGGCCCAGCGAAGTCTAGTTCCCATGGTTGTGGGATTGCTTTTCGCCAGATATTATCGAATTCATTCGAATAGTTATTATGATATCTTTTTGGGTAAAAGTAGGAAAGGGATCTTGTAGCGATCCCTCCAGTTGTGTTATTATAGTCCCAGGAACAGATATACTCGACTATACTAGGATCCTCAAAAGTGATCACTATACAATCTCCCTGGATGCTTTTTTTCCTGTGCCCCACCCAAGGGGTCCTACAAACTGATGTTATCCTGCTTTTCCAGGTTGGCGGAACAGGTCGATTTGTGTTCAGCCAATACTGTACTTTATTTTTCAACGACCAATTGGGTTCCGTCCCCTCTCCCGTTAGTTCGGGAACCCCCGTCATCACTACCACATATGGACATGCCTCAGGTGGCATGTTTAGCGGATGCCTGTTATCAGTGGTCCCTCTCAAAGCTCCTTTGTTATTTGGGAGATTTGTTTTTTTGGTGGCAGGAGTTTTGGGGGCCGGTGTATTTATGGTTGGCGTGTTTACTTTAGGTGTATGCGGAATGATGTTGGACTGCGGGGGAATTGTAAGGACCTTAGGCGTGGGTTTCTGTACAGCGGGAGCCTTTGGTGCTGTAGAGGCCTTTGCTGTGGGTTGCTGTTTGGGCGACGGGCGGGCTAAAGTTATGGCTTTCTTTTGTGTAAGCAGTGTAGCTGAGGTGTTTGTACCCGTTTTTGGTGGTCCCTGTACCGGTATTGCCTTGGGACAACTAGCAAATTTTGTCAGTTGAGCCTCGATGTTACGCAGTCTAGTTTCTATTGGGCGAATAAAGGAATCTAGAAGGGAAGCTATCTCCTTTATTAGCCTTGATGCTTCTCTTTCCATGCCCATTGTTAGTGGGGGGGGGGATTCTAAGGTGGTGATATCTTGGATGTTCTGTGGTGGGTGATGGATCGTTATCACATTATTGGTTGGGTCAGCAATTTGATGGGATAGTCCTGCCGGATTTGTGGTGTCGATCAGATCTATATGATCGACCACTTTGTTGTTTGCGGTGTTGTCTACCTTTTCCCTATCCTTCCTTTTCTTTATGGCTCCCTCCCTCCTCCCTCTAGCTTGCCTTACTTCTTCCGGGGTGTGGTCAGGGAATATTTCGGGAGTTTTTTCTAACTCGTTTTCTGAGAATGTTACAGAAAGTTGAGAGGCAGAGAGATCAACATTATTTGGGAGACTAAGTCTGTTTGTGGTCGCTATGATTTGGGTTGGGACAGACTGTATTTCTGGGGTTCTTGCGGTTGCTAGTAGTCCCATAGAGGATCGCCTTGCGATTGCGAGTTCGGTTGAAACTCTACCCTCGATCAGACTGATACTTTGGTCAATGAATGTGTTTGCTTTAGAAATAAAATCATCCATTGGACCTAACAGTTTTTCTCCTACCCCGATTTTTTTGAGTTTTTTTTGCTTACTTCCTCTCGTGTTCATTTTCAGTAGATGGAGTATGCAAAGTCTTTTGTTAATAATGCTACGTCGTCGCTAGTTTCAGGGAGATGGTAAGTACCTGTAATAGAAGTCCGAAGATGTAATGCTTAGAGCAGGGGCCCGGAACGGACTCTCACGTTCTCAAACGGCCTCAAACGGCCCGCTCTTTGCCCGGTCTTCGCCCCGGGCTGCGACCCGCGCGCGTCCCGCAGTGCACGTAGCCAGGGGCGCTTATATATGACAGGGAGGTGTGGCACTGGGAGGGGGCGCGGCTCGGGCGGGAAGAGGAACCAGCTGGTGATGTTTGCAGGTATGCTGGTCCTCGTAGTCCCGCTCGCCGCGCCTCTCACCTCCTCTGCGGCCAGGAACGAAGGTCAATCCGCCCAGAAGTCCAAGGCAAGGCAGGGATCTTTACGAGCTACTCCAGTAGCGTGGAGCAGAATGCAGGTCACAGAGTCTCTCTCGAGCGGCGCCCGCGAAGCGGGGGCTGCGAGAGGTAATGAGCACACAAGCGGGAGATGTGGCACTGTGAGGGGGTGCGGCTCGGGCGGGAAGAGGAACCAGCTGGTGATGTTTGCAGGTATGCTGGTCCTCGCAGTCCCGCTCGCCGCGCCTCTCACCTCCTCTGCGGCCAGGAACGAAGGTCAATCCGCCCAGAAGTCCAAGGCAAGGCAGGGATCTTTACGAGCTACTCCAGTAGCGTGGAGCAGAATGCAGGTCACAGAGTCTCTCTCGAGCGGCTCCCGCGAAGCGGGGGCCGCGAGAGGTAATGAGCACACAAGCGGGAGGTGTGGCACTGGGAGGGGGCGTGGCTCGGGCGGGAAGAGGAACCAGCTGGTGATGTTTGCAGGTATGCTGGTCCTCGCAGTCCCGCTCGCCGCGCCTCTCACCTCCTCTGCGGCCAGGAACGAAGGTCAATCCGCCCAGAAGTCCAAGGCAAGGCAGGGATCTTTACGAGCTACTCCAGTAGCGTGGAGCAGAATGCAGGTCACAGAGTCTCTCTCGAGCGGCTGGATTCAACATGGTGCATATTGTCACACTTAAATATTCAGCTCCCAAGATTACTCTTTCATAGATAGTCAGCAGACTAGGAGTCAAATGTTGAGTGTGAGTTCTTGTTAAGAGAATCTCAACTGAATGTGGCACATACATTTTGACAGGATGTCCCATCACAATCGATTCACTCTTCTCCAGACTCATACAAATAGCAGCTACTGCTTTTAAGCAGCCAGGTAATGATGTGACCACTGGATCGAGGGTAGCAGGGAAGTATGCTACAGGACATCGAGACAATCCATGTCTCTGGGTGAACACCAAGAGTGCACATTCTTTCCTTTCACAACAGAGCAATGCACATTCTTTTTAAAATCTGGCATTCCTAATGCTGGGGCCTGACACAAACAACTTTTCAATTTTATGAATGCTTCTTCACTTTCATTATCCCACTCAATCGGGTCTGTCATCTCCTTTTGTGTTAACCGTATAAAGGGTTTGGCCAGCAGTGCAAATCCACTTATCCATTGATGACTAGATCCAACCACTTCCAAAAACATTCGCACTTCCTTTTTGGTTTTAGGTTTCCTTATTTGTCGGATCACTTTTATTCTTTCTGGTGTCACCTTTCTGACTCCTTTCTCTATCTTATGTTCAAGATATTGAACTGCTGGTTTACAAAATTTTACTTTTTCTGGGGACACCTTGTGTCTTCCTTCTGCCAAATGGTTCAATAAAGCTATTGTGTCAGTGACACAAGCTTCTCTTGTCTTCGATGCCACCAATAAGTCATCAATGTACTGAACCAAGACTGAGTTTTCTGGCATTACCAATGTCTCCAAACATTTTTTTAGAATCTGATTGAATATCAATGGACTTTCTGTGTACCTTTGAGGAACTCTGCACCATGCCATAACACGGTCTCCAAACTGGAAAGCAAAAAGATATCGGCTATCCGAATACAATGGAATTGAAAAAAATGCTTGGCACAAATCAACTACAGTATACCAATGAGCATCCCATGGTATCTGATAAAGGATTACTGCAGGGTTTGGCACTACAGGACAACAGGGCACTACTATTTTATTAATTTTCCTCAAATCTTGCACTATTCTATATTTTCCACTAGGCTTTTTGAGTCCCATGATTAGCGAGTTACAAGGGCTGCCCAATATTTCTTTAACTATTCCTTGTTCAATCATTTGGTCAATTCTAGGGCTCATTTTGTATTGTGGTGTGTTTGGGTATATGGCACCTTCCTTTACCATAACTTTGATCGTGTCTACCTTTGCCATTAGACCAATTTCTTTTCCTGTAACATCCCATACATCTGACCTCACTGTTTCTTTTAACTCATCTGGCAAATCATTTTCAGTAAGAAGTGAAAACATCTCATCCACTTCTGTTACCATTTAGCTAGCATCATCTTAAAGGCTACATCTTCATCTGGTATTTGAAAAGCCACACCATCAGGTGTACAAAAGATAGTGCAGTTCATCTTGCATAACAAGTCCCTACCTAATAGATATACTGGACTTGAGTTGCATACCGCAAATCGATGCATATCTTTGAAATTACCAATATTCACTTCTGTTGGCTCTGTAATAGGGGTCCTAATCTGCTTTATTTAAGACTCCTACAACTTGGATATTTTCTCTCGAGAGGGGTAGCTGTGGGATTTCTACTGTTCTCACAGTAGAACGGGTAGCGCCAGTATCCACTAGGAAAGTAATCTCATTGCTTTCAACCTTCCAGTTAATAAATGGACCTGACTGATCTACCGACAAGGATGCGCCTAGTACGCACTCTTCCTTCCCCCCGTCAGGCACCATCATTGCGACATTCCTGATTCTTCTCGTGGAGAAGTGTGGCTCAATGATTAGAGCAGCAAACCCTAATGCAGAGGTCTAGCCCGGGACCAGGGTTCAATTTCCCGCCTCGGCGGGTCTTGGGCTAAAAAAAAAAACAATTCCACAGACCTGATAATTCTCGCCTCGGTGCCTTTTCCAATCATGGAGTCCCACTCTGCAACTCTGGGCAATAGCTTGCTTAATCTCCACAACGGCCCCCACAACGCTAAGGATGTCTGGCCTCCACCTTGGGGGTGCCCAGGAGTGGACGCCTCACAGGGAAAGCCAGGATGGGTTCCAAAGTGGTATTCATACAAGAGCCTTGAGACCCTTGCGGGTGAGTAGTGCGCTATACAAGTATCAATTTACTATTTACATTTACATCTACACCACTCTGAATCCAAAATTGTTGAACAGTCTGTGTATTCTTACCACTTTCTCCTTGGAATCCGGTGTTCACACTGTATCTCTGCACCTGAGCATCCACATTGTTGGGCAAAGTGGCTCGAGGCACCTGTAACTGAGGAGTAACTATCTGCTGCTGTTGCTGTTGATTCACAACCACCCTATTCTGCATCTGTGGATTTAAAATTTGATTTACCCCGTTATTCTGATGAATGTTTCTGCACTCATTCTTCCAATGTCCAAGCTTTCCACACCCCTGACAATGATATTTCTTTCTCGCTTCTTCTCTACTCATTCTTCCTTTTCCTTTGCTTTCATTCAAAACTTGACTATCCTGATTCTGTCCATCCATCTGCTTATCATTTTGAGAACCAGAATTTGCTTCTTGTTGCTCTGACATCTTCACTTGTGCCCACATCATTTTCTCTTTTAGCTTTTTATGTTTTGCATCAATATCATCACTGCC
Organism: Lissotriton vulgaris; assembly: GCF_964263255.1. Classification (NCBI taxonomy): domain Eukaryota; kingdom Metazoa; phylum Chordata; class Amphibia; order Caudata; family Salamandridae; genus Lissotriton; species Lissotriton vulgaris. The sequence goes on from NC_141689.1 coordinate 1,478,561,997, forward strand.
GTATCTTGCATACTTCAGAATGTCATCAATCGGCTTGCTTTGCCAACAAAGCATATGCTGCTGAATCATCTGTCTAATTTCTGATCTTAACCCATATGCAAATCTATATACAAAATGTCCCATGTCGTTATCACCAATGTTCTCAAATCCACTATACTGTTTAAACACCTGCATCAGTCTTTCATAGTAGGCATGAACTGACTCCTTAGGTTCTTGAGTGGTTCTATTTTAACCCAATCTTTTTCTTTAGGGGGAATTTTCCTTTTCAGAAAGGTAATCACTTGGTTATATTCCTTCATTACATACTCTGAAGGTGCTCCTGTTTTTACGTCTCTAGGATATTGTTCGGTGGGCCAATCAACTGTAATCTTACATTCTATCCACAAATCAGTAGGTACTACTATGTCAATCAGACCATCCAAATTTTTCAACAGAACCTTTGAAACTTTAACAAACCTTTCTACCTGCTCGTACCATTAAATAGGTTTCTCTCTCAACCTAGGGAAATCATTTGTAAAAGACAAAATATCCTGTCTGCTCCACGGAACATGAACATATCCACCACCTGGAACTTCCCTCATCGGACACATCTTTTCAACATTTTCTACTTCTCTCAATGGAAATGTAGACACCTCTTTTGCAACTGCTTCCTCTCTTTTCCTTGTCCACCTACTTCTCAATAGATATACATCTCCCCATTTCTTCAGAAGGTGTATCAATTCCTATATTTGTAATCTCCTTCCTGATGCATTCAAGCTTTCACAGGGGCATATCATCAAGGCCTTGCGATAATTATCGCTCAGCGCTCTTAGCGCGAGGATAATTATCGCCGTCCAATTCTGAATTTTATCACGGAGATAGTGTGCTATCAGCAACGCTTATCTCCAAAGTGTTTCAGTTCAGAGCGCAAGCTGCCAATTGTGCGATTATCACTGAAAATACAGCGATAATAGCACAAGGTTTGGGGAAAGCTTGCTGATAGGGCAAGGCATACTTAGCCATGATCTCCACCTTACATAGGATATCATGGCTAAGTCAGTTTTGAAGCAGGCGTAAGGAAAGTAGCAATAACAGAGGTTATCGCTACTTTGCTTGTCGCTCTGCAGGTTAGCGTGCCCATTGATAATTGGAGAAATGTCGCTTAGCGACATTTCTCCAGTTATGTCGGGACAGGAACGCCCACTTTGCATATCATTAGAGATGAAAAGATGGGCATTGGGGGAAGGGAGATAATGCAAGGATTCATTCGATAGCATGACCTTGCTGATTAGGTCATAAAATTATCGCTGCTTTCTGCCCAAAAATGGACGCTAAAGCAGTGATAATTTTATCTCTGGGGCTTGATGATATGCCCCTAAGTCCTTTTCAGTAAATTCTGCTCTATAGCGTTTCTGAAGTACTTTAGATTTTTCTATATCTATTCCGAATTCTAATGCTACCTCAGCTATTTTCTCATTCAAATTCTTGGCAGCCCTTCTTCATATTTTCATTTGATCCCCTCGCGTGTCAAATGGGTATCTCATACCTCCTCTGTATTTCTCATGCTCATATGACTCAAATATCCATTCTTCTAGAGCCTCATACTGTGTTAACTTTGGATTTGGTTTCAAAGAATTCATCCTATTTCACAAATTCTGAAGAACTCTTACATTAAATGTACCATGTTCAGGAAAAGCTAAAACACCATAATCTTTCGTATATTCTACTCAATTTTCCAACCATACCCACGTATGATATCCACTTTCCATCATCATATAGGAAGCCAGTGTGTTAGGAGGGGGCATAAGAATTCTCTCAATAGATATTATGCTCTTGATCTTATTGATCAACTTCATTCTTATTTAATTCACTCGACAAAATCCCAAAACTCTTCCGAATTTTCACTAAACCTATTATTTAACCTTTGTCCAATGCTTGTGCGACTCACACCAACACTCCAATCAAAGTTTAATACGTATTTCTTTCTTCACCCAATAACAGCACACTATCAGTCTAATAACCAATCGAGGCTTTCAACACACCCACTTGACTGTCCAATACTAGCGCAGCTCTTGTGACATCAGTACAGCTCCTGCTACTGACCCTCTGTTCACAAGGTAATACAAAAATGTCTGTTTTCGTCTTTTGTTATAATATTCTTGTTAGTAACAATGTAAAAACAGTGCTACTCTGACCGCTCCACTAAACAAAGATAGTTTCCCCACGCGCTACAAAGTGAAACATTTCTTCCTGTCACTACGAGTAAAAAGCCCTGTTTACTTAAGCTTGGGTAGGACCTGCTACTCCTCTAGGGATACTCCTCCTTTGGGTAAAGCCAAAGATTCACTGATGTCATTCACACTCTACTTTTATACCATATAGTCCCTAATGTAATACTGCCATCCCTCCGTAGCTTCTCAGTATTATGACAACAGACGAGTAACCTTCTGCAGTGTGATTTCCATTTACCACACTGTTCTAAATTCCGTTCCCGGGATTCCCAGGTATCTCTGTACCTGTGCTTCTGACAACATAAAACGTGACACTAACTCTCGGTTTTAAACATATACTGGCACACGCATCAACTTAGGCTTTTGCGATTCCTTAATTGCGATTATTAAGGAATCGCAATTAAGGAATCGCAAAAGCCTATGCATGTAGGAATCGCTATAAAAATAGCGATTGCTACACATTCCTTAATTTGGACTCGCAAATTGCGACTCGCAATTAAGTATTGCTGTCCCATTCCTTCCTATGGGCCTCCAGGCCCATAGCAATTAATTGGAGAGTGCATGAGCAATTTGCCAGTACCAGTAGGTACTCGCAAATTGCTCATGCAATTTCAAGAGTGTTAAAATGACACCCTGTTGCACCCCTGAAATTGATCTGTGCACATATGTTGCACACACACATGCCCTAAGGGCATGTGTGTACGGAACATGAAACTTTGAAAAATACACAAAAGTGCATTTTTCAAAGTTTTTGCAAATTACCATGCAGTTCAACTTCATAGTAATTTGCTACTCCTATTAGTGAAATCGCTAATTTTTTTACTTTCATGCATTGCATTTAAGAAATCTCAATTTGGGATTCCTTAAATGCAATCGTAATTTAAGGAATCGCAATTTAGAGATTCCTTAAATTGCGATTTTTGCATTTGGGATGATGCATCCCAAATGCAAAAATACCGGTCGCAAAGGGGCAAATTCTGAGAATCTGCCCGTTTGCGACCGTTTTTTCCTTCGATGCATGTACCTGATAGTCAATTAGTCGGAAAAATAATCAAGAATCAATAATCACCAAACTAATCGATAATAACCATCACTGTACTACCAGAAAAATTGATCCAGCGGAAGGTCAGGGAAAAATACATTTCATAATCAACAACAATTTTCACACTGGGCCCATAAGCACATTCAGGGTTTCCTGGCTATTCGGCTGGGGATAAAGTTTTCTTTCTTTGATCCTGATTAGTCAAAACCGAACTAATCTTCACAGATCAACACTCTTCCTTTGGTCAATAGACCATTAGTCCAGTAGTTGATGGTGATAATAACAATTATAACTAGTTTAACTTACAGCCTTTAATAAAATAATCACAGACTCCGGGGAAGATTCAATGGATTTTTTCTAATAACTCATTCTAAATGAACGCTCATTTATACAGATTCACAGTGCAAACTCCATCAACTTTCAAAGTAGAGAAAACTTCATTATCAAATGCATTCAATTCATAGTACCATTCAACAATTCAATGCATTAGGAGTGGATAGATGAAGAGACAAAAGACATAATATCATATGTGTGCTAAACGTTATGCACATTTTAAGACAGAAACCTAATTACCAAGTAATGAAATGAAAAACCCAACCCCTGGCCAAGGACTGGTGGTCACCTGATAAAGGATCAGGAGACAAAGACTATAGAGTAAGGGCAGGATAGGATTATACTTACTTACTACACTTCTCTAGAAACCGACGCACCAGAGCGGATCCCTCTGTCACACTTTCCCCCTCATCAATATTCTTCCACAATTTTCCAATCTATTCAGACTGTCTTTCAGTATTGAATCTTCCGAGTCTGTTCTTCTCCAACAGCAGTTTTTCGCCCCTCCTCATTCAGCATCGACATCTGCATCAATCTCAGAACCTGCAAAAATTCTCCTCTCTCTCTTTTCTTAAGTGCCCTAGTTATACCCTTTGCTTCTGCATATCCCACCCACAAAGTTGCAAGTATTCAGAAATCCTAGACTGCGATTGGGCAAGGCAGGGGAGTTGTCATCACCACATGCCGTAATTTTTTTTATTTCTTAACTAATCCTTTGTTTAATGTACCCTTCCCATTTAATGTATTCATATTTCAAGAAAACTTCCTTTCTCACACGTTCATAAACAGATTAGACACAAATTTATATAATTCTTCAGGTAAGAAGCGTTCTCAGGAATCTCGTCCTTGGTTCTTGGCAGCCGGTTAATGATCCGGTCACCAGGTCACTTCAAACTTTTAGTGCGCAAACTCGACTTGTATTGCGTCTCAACCACCATCTTTTCTTTTGGCTTAGCACATCAGGCCCACATGCACACTATCAATAAAAGAATCATAAACAAATGTTATTTTCTTAAATATGTTATTTTCACTGTTCACCACCCGCTTGTACTCTACCCCATGTTATTTTCTTCTTTGTTAAGCAAAAGTATTAGTAGTGACAGCTTTTTTTTAATTCAGGCAAGTATATACCAGGCACACAGTGCCTTGAGACCTACGGTTAATGACTCCTTGCGAATGCGTGAGAGTTTCCTTCTCACATGGATTGATCACATGGTTACTTGCACAACACTAATACGCACATGCGCAAGAGGATTTTCGATTTAAAGCGGGATTTTAGTTATGCAGCAGATTATTCTTTGTTATTCAAGCAAGCATAAAGCCTTTTCCCCATGTATGGATGTTGCGTGTGTGTTAATTCTCCATTATCTATTGTTTCTTTTTGTTAGTATCTGTTAATGAGAACTTGATTCGAGCAAGTTCCTTTTCCTCGAATCCATGCTCTATCACACCCTGTGCTATGACGTAGATGCTGATTGTCTTAGAAAGTGTGTATTGTGAATTAATCTTTCCACTGTGTAACCGATTTATCATTTTGTGCTATTTCAGCTGGAAGTTCCAATGTAGGCATGATTTAATCTCCCAATTGATTGTCAATCATGCTAAGATCATCATTATTGGTGATTTTAACTACTGGCCTTCAGATACACGGGAAAGCTATCTTTCGGAAGAATTTTCGGACCTTTTGCTGGGCATGAACTGCAGCCAACATATTAAAGTAGCAACTCACAGTAAAGGCCACACTTTGGACCAAGTCTGGACCTCCAATCTTGACATATCCCCCTCTTAGTTTTCCCTTGTTCCTGGTCTGATCATGGTTTCATTTCCTTTTTCCTGAACTATATACCGTCCATTCTTCCCACTCCAATTAGTAATTTTACAGCCCGTAACTGTAAAAGTGCCAATCTGGCCGAATTTCATTCCATATTAGCTGCCACCGCTCCTAGTGACCAGTCTTCGGTAGCCCGCCAGGCCTTCCATCTTGAGCATTGGTTGGTGTCTGCCAGTAACAAAGTCGCTCCGCTGAAAGTTATAAAAACTAAACGTCCTCATGACGCCCAACGGTGGTTCACAGAACAACTGAAGCAGGACAAATTGGTCCTCCTTCAAGCTGAGCGCCGTTGGAGGCGTAATTACGACCTGGAACACAAATCCGCATATGTTGTTTTGCTGAAACTCTACTAAAAATCCATTGTGTTGCATAAACCATCTATTTCTCCCAGAAAATTACTAACTCGGCTTCCAAAGCTAAGGATATTTTTTCCATTGTCAATGAGCTCACTTCACCAGACCGAGTCACTGCCCAACCTCAACCCACACAGGCTCTCTGTGACTCTCTCAATTCTTATTTCATTAATAAAATTACAACCATAAAAAATAATATTCCTTCTCCGTCCTCCCCTTCCCCTCCGGTCCTCTCTCCTATGAATACCTTCCGTCTGGATGCTTTCCCCACCATCTCCCCCGCTGACTTCATTTCCTTGCTGAATAAAGTGAGCTTGGGGTCGCCCAACGACTGTTGCCCCCCACAAATCCTTAAAGAGGCCTTCCTGGCTTGTCCGGATTCCCCGCTTGCACTGCTCAACAACTCCTTGGCCACAGGCATTGTACCTGATTCTTTTAAACGGGCTGTTGTAGTCCCTATTTTAAAAAAAACTAACGCCGACCCTTCGGATTTGTATAACTTTCGGCCCATCTCTCTTATCCCCTATCTTGGGAAGATCCTGAAGGCCTATGTCACTCGTTGCCTCAGCACCTTCATTAAGCGATCTTCTTTTTTGGACGACCAACAAGCTGGTTTCCGGCCGGCCCATTCTACTGAAGCTGTCATCGTGGCCGTAATGGACGTACTGAGGAAAGGTGCCGACAAGAACACCGCCCAGGCCCTTGTGCTACTGGATTTGTCGGCAACCTTTGACACGGTCGATCATGATATATTGATCGACCGTGTCAGCAACGCTGGCGTTCAAGGCATGGCTTTGACATGGATTAGATCTTTCCTGCACCAGCGCACCCAGGCGGTCCATCTGTCCACTTATTCAGCTTCTCACTCTTCCCTTTCCTGTGGAGTGCCCCAGGGTTCGGCCCTGTCGCCTCTCCTGTTTAAATTATATATGCAACCCCTCATAGCCTCCCTCCGTAATAACCAGGTCACCATCTTCAACTACGCTGATGACCTTCAGTTGATCTTCCCTATTGATTCTGCCCCTTCCTCTTGTGCCAACTTTCAATCCACCATGCTTGCCATCTCTGAGTGGATGTATCACAGCCAGTTGAAGCTCAATCCCAACAAAATGGAGCTGGTGTTGACGGGTGGGCCGGCCAACCCCTGGAACAGCTACTTCTGGCCCCCCTCCCTTGGGTCCCCTCCCAGCCCTGTCAATTCGGTAAAAAGCCTTGGCATAATTATCTGTAGTGACTTGTCAATGAAGCCTCAAATTAATGCAGTTACTTCCTCCTGCTTTTTTCACCTCCACAGGATTCTCAAAATCTGCAGGTTCCTTACCACTGAGGCACTCATCCTCGTCATTATGGCATTAAGTACCTCCCGGATTGACTACGCCAACGCCCTCTATGTCGGGATCCCTGCCTACCAACTTCATCAGCTGCAGCTGGTGCAAAATAAGGCAGCGAGACTAATATTTCACCAACCTAAACACCAACATGTCTCGCCTCTACTAAGGAACCTTCATTGGCTCCCAGTGGTCAAACGTTGCCTGCACTATTTTTAAGGCCCTGTCCGATCAAGCCCCAGTATTTATTGCGTTGAGTATCCAGCGTTATGCACCCCAACGAGATCTACAGTCTTCCTCCCACAATTTGCTGGTCATTCCGAAGTATAAACAGAAAAAACACGGCAGCCTGTGTTTTTCCTTTTTGGCCCCTAAGTTCTGGAACTCCCTTCCGACCACCGTCAGACTCTGTCCCAGTTATGTTTGTTTTCGTAAGTTACTAAAAACCCATTTCTTTCAAAAAGTCTATGAGTAACTCATGCACCTTTTCCTTGCCCTTCCGTCCTGAGCGCCATGAAACCGCTTGGTGACTGTGCGCTGTACAAATTCTTTTAACATAACATAACATAACACATGAAGAAGAACATAATTTTATGAGTTTTTGTCTGAGAAATGTTTTATATTATATTATACATCTCGGAGTGCAGTTGCTGTGGAGCAAGCTGAAGAATTGCTTTTACCATAGGAAATGGGTTTGTGCTAAGAGCTTTATTTATTATGAAGTATTTATTGACTTGCCAATGTGAGCTAACCATGATCATACCATGCTGAAGCGGCAGTTTCGCGAATTCTTTATAACTAAAATTTGTATAAAACCTCCTAGTTTTAAAGAGTCGAGGGCGACTTCTCAATTTCCTCCAGAGACTCTGTCCTTCTCCCTTAGGATTCTGGCAGTCATCTTTATGAAATTAACACTTAGAATCAGTAGAGATTTATATGCCTAAATAGGGATTTCACTATGATCTGATGATTCTGTGTGCTGTAACAGAGGTTTCCTGTCAAACTATGCGTTTTCCTGTATTGTTTATATCAACAATTCTGTAATAAACATTTTATACTTTATTTTGATCTCAAACTCATTTATCGTGAGGTCCCGTTTTCTCCTATTACTTTGCTAATTATTGGGCCTAATGTTGGGGAGGGTGGTCTCTTGCCGCTAGATAAATGAGAAATCATGGAGCTAAACTACTTGAGGTAAAAATCGATGGGCATAAAATATTAGGGCTCGGTACATTATTGGGGTTCTGCTTCCATAATAGCACAGTTCAACTGACAGAGAAGCACAGAGTCTGTCATTTATTGGCACAGGCAATTACATATAGAAATCCTGGAGTTGCCATAGATTTATAGGCCATCATCAATACAGATAACTGGAAAATGAGCCTCATATATTGGAATTCCAGTCTGTAAGTATAGAGCTACACATCGGTGTACTCACCCATGTACAAATAATGCATATGTTTACGCAGACTGCCATACAGACATGTGCATGGAGTACTGTAAATTACTGACCAAGATGTTCTAGAAAGAAAGCTAAGAGTTAGAAGGTGTGGATTAAAAGTTCTGCGGAGGCCAATAGGGATGTTGAAAATGTAGGAATGAACATGACAGAGATAGATAGTGATTACTCATTTGTATGTGCACACAAATAAAAAGGAAGGTACCGATGTAAAGGCATAGAGTGAGTGTAGAATAAGCATAAGATGTGGTAAACACAGTGTTCTGGTCAATTGGGCTATTACCTGCTTGTGAGAGAGTCAAGATATTGAAAAAAGTAGTGTCCATCGGAATGCAATGATATGAATAGTTTGACTAATTGCGTTCTAACATTTCTAAATATGTGCCATTTTAACAGCTATGTTGATGAAAGTTTGCACATAAAATCAATATACACCAATGCTAAAAAGGTTCTACAGAAGTAAATGAGTGAAGTTTGATGTTTTCTAAATATACTGCAACTACATGAGGGTAAGGCACACAGCCTATACTTACATCCTAGGTGGAATAAAATAACAGATCCTCCATAGTAAATACTAAGCACGTCACACTGGCATTGCTCTGCCATTGCTAGTGATACCCTTAAGGCTTTGTCATGTAATACTTCTAAAGAACTAAACTTAAAATTTGCCTCAGTACAACATTTTGAAAAGTAAGGATGACATTATTTTGAGTTGATTTCTGTCTAACACAATATATATTTAACTAGCTGTACCCGGCCATGCATTGCTGTGGCTCAATCTGGTTAAATGGAAGAGAAAGACAAATCAATAGGGTCTGTTCAGCCTTTCGTATAAAAACATGCGCGTATTGTACACACGCGTATTCGAATCCAAAGTTATGTATATATAAACACGCGCTAATGTTGCAAAGTGAACCAACTCTTCCCCCTCCCTCCACCCACTTCCCGGTTCTGCCATCCTGACACCAACTGTCCATCCTAATATATGTAGAATATTGTCTCTGTGCTAAGCATGAGCGGAAAATCCGTTCTGCTCGCGGAGTTTGCGGATTTTCGGTAAATTCGCAATCCGCGAACGCTCGTGAATTTACCGAAAATCCGCAAATTCGCACGCAGCGGATTTTTTTTTCTTGGTGATACAATTTTGCGGCGTGCGGTGTAAGTTCGCAATTGCGAACATGTAGCTGCGGTGGGCAGCAATAATCTGGCACTCGCGAAATTACAAAAATTGCAACTCTGCACAAGAAATCTACTAGCAAGCAGCATAGACCTTCTGAAAATGATGATTTTTATCAGAATAACTCCTCAGGTTGACATTTGCCTGTACTTTTTTGGATTTAAGGCCTTTTGATTTTCTTTGGATAACTTTTGGATTAGAAATCAACTTTCTCATATAAGCTTGTATGGGGCATTACAGTTGCTGTAATGCTGTTCTGCAGAAAAACGAGTTTTGCAAAAGTGAAACAGGTTCAAAAGTTCAAACTCATCATTAGTAACCATTCCCTGTAGTGCTTCCTGAGAAGGGCCCCTCCAGAGTTCAGTTGCTAGTTGCAACAATTGTATGACCCTGCTCTGACCCTCACAGCAGGCTCATAGAATAGCTACAAGTAGGCCACAAAGGTCCTGGAAAAAAAAATTGCACTGCAACAGAAAGCAAATTACAGATAAGGAAGCAGGTGCCAGACTGGAATTTTAAAACAGTGACACATTAATAAATCAACCCCAAATTAATTCATGTCAGTTGAAGCAGGCAGGTGTGCTTGCCTTTTCCCCCCATAATCTACAGTGATGATGAACCTGAGGGTGGCATTGATGTACCAGAGGGTGGCATGGTTGAAACAGAGGGTGGCAGGGGTGAAACAGAGGGTGCTGGGAACCTGTGATGATGAACCAGACGTAGAAACAACATAATCGTGACCGTTACGAGCCGACATGTAAGTTCGCAATTGCGAACTGGTACAAAACCCTCGCGAACTGTCAGAAATCCTTGCGAACTGGCAGAAATCCTTGCGAACACAAAAAAAAATCCGCAAATTCACGTGAATTCGCGGATTTTGCGGATTGCGAGTTCGCAAATTCGCAAAATTCGCAAACGCCAGATTCGCAAAATTCGCCCATGCTTACTCTTTGCGTCCTTTCTTAATGTTGCAAAGTGAACCAACTCCTCCCCCCTCCCTCCACCCACTTTCCGGTCTGCCACCCTGACACCAACTGTCCATCCTAATATATGTAGACTATTGTCTCTATATGTGTCCCTTGTAGTTGTTGCGCAGCATCTCTATTCATCCTTTCTTAATGCTGCAAAATGAACCATCTCCTCCCTTCACCCACTTCCCGGTCTGCCATCCTGACACTGACTGTCCATCCTATTTTATATGGACTATTGTCTCTATAAGTCCCTTGCAGTTGTTGCGCAGCAACCAAATCGATAGGGTCTTTTCGGCCTTTTGATTAAAAACAGGCGCGTATTGGACACGCACGTTTTCGAATTCAATGTTGTGTATATGTAAATATGCGCTTAATCGAGTCCAACGTTGTGTCAAAATTTCAAAGCAATCGGTGAAGAAATTTCGGAGATTAACGTTTTTTCAACAAACAAACATTGACCTTTTTATGTGTCTGTTCGGGCTTTCCATTAAATACATGCGCATGTTTGACTCACGCGTATTGTGATCCAACATTGTGTATATAAAAACACGTGCGTATTCGAATCCAACGTTGTGTGAAAATTTCAAAGCAATTGGTGAAGAACTTTCAGAGATTTGCGAGTTCATCAGAATATATGTAGACTATTGTCTCTATGCGTCCTTATAGTTGTTGCGCAGCATCTCTATGCGTCCTTTCTTAATGTTGCAAAGTGAAGTAACTCCTCCCCCCTCCTTCCACCCACTTCCCGGTCTGCCATCCTGACACCAACTGTCCATTCTATTTTATGTGAACTATTGTCTCTATGCGTCCCTTGTAGTTGTTGCGCAGCAACCAAATCGATAGGGTCTTTTCGACCTTTTGATTAAAAACACACGCGTATTGGACACGCGCATTTTCGAATCCAATGTTGTATATATATATATATAAACATGCGCTTAATTGAATCCAATGTTGTGTCAAAATTTCAAAGCAATCGGTGAAGAAATTTCGGAGATTTAAGATTTTCAACAAACGAACATGGACCTTTTTATGTGTCTGTTTGGGCTTTCCATTAAAAACACAAGTGTATTCGACACAAGCGCATTGGAATCCAACGTTGTGTATGTAAAAACACGCACATATTCGAATACAACGTTGTGTGAAAATTTCAAAGCAATCGGTGAAGGACTTTCAGAGATTTGCGATTTTGAATAAACGAACATTTACATTTTTATATATATAGATAGATAAAAAGGATAACATTCAAATGTAAAATTAAAAGTGCATTCATTAGTTGCTTGGATTATCTCTCTTTTCTGGGAACTAGCTGTAAATAATTGTCCACCATCCTAATGTCTCGATCTTGCAAAGTTAATTTTGAAAATAAAAAAAGTTATCTATAAAATAGGAAAATAGCTTTAATGCAATGTAATTTGGATCAGCGGTGTGGTGCTATGGCAAATGTCAGACGTTTAGCATGAAGTAGAATATTACAAGGGCCACATGCTCTCAAAAAGAGAAAAAAGTACAGGGTCCCTAACAATCAGAACACAAGGCATGCTTTCTGCAACAAAAAAAGTGGGCCAACTAAGCGTATCTAAGTCTCTGGTTACACAAGGAAAATAGCCAGTCCAAGGCTTAACTCAATACAGGGTGTATGGGGGAGTCTAGGTACAATACATTAAAGTATCCAAACAATAATAAAGTATAAGTGTCCTGCTAAGGGTTGTGTGTATGCAACACATTTAACATTAATATACATTTAGACCATTGAACAGGGAGGTGTGTTGTATCATCCAATATTGCAATCAAGGTAAACCACGAGGTTGAAGGCCAAGTGGGTAGTAAATATCATCAGAATATTGAGATGGCAATACAAGACCATGTTACACCTGCTACCCTTTATTGGGCCTTATTCACAAAGGTAAACTTACACTTTGGGTGTAAGTTTAATACTTTATTGCTATTCACAAACTACGAGTGTAGTTTTATGAGTAATATCTTTACGATTTCAGAGAACTGTGCACATACAAAAGATATGACAGTCTCTGCAGTTGTAAAGATCCTACACAGTACACAAAGTAAACTAAGATGTTTGGTCTAAACTTACATCAAACATCTGGGAATTCACAAAGGGAATTTACAAGCGCTATCTTTATGCCTGCACTCAGGTCGGAGATCCGCTCCGAGTGCAGAGGTAAAGATAGTACTCACAAATGCTTTTTGTGAATTCCAAAAGTTGCAAACTTAGACGTTCGGTTTAAGTTTAGACCAAACGTCTGAGTTTACCTTTTTGAATCGGGCCAATTTTATTTATTGTCTGTTTATTTTGGGGTAGCACGCTTGAAAAATCTGATTTTTCCACAGCACAGCTAACAATGGACACTAGTAGGATTTAGAATGAATAGGCTTTGTTTACTCACAGAATAACCACTAACCTTAGTTGTCCAAATCCACAGGAACTAAGAGTAGTCCCCCATGCTCTCTGAGCATAGTGCTGAGATGAGTTTTTAGATACCACTCACTCTAAGACTACTTTCTTCCGGGAGACAGCGGGAAGATTTCTTTGAGGGACCACACCGACTCACAATAGCAGGAATTGACACCCAAAATAATGCAGTAGTTCATCTGAATCTCCAATTGCAACAAAACAACAAGATAACCTATTAGTGCAAGATATCCCCCACAATACCTACATCTCTCAACTCTAGTGCATTTTACGTTTGGGTGAGCAAAGATTCACTCACTGTGAATACTTCCAACAAAAAATATTAGCAAGAAGAATAGAGGAGTTTTTAATCATTCCTCATGGGGAGTGTAACACCTGTGAAATTTCTTACATCAAAAGTCTCAGAAAGACAGCCTTGAAATGAAGGTCTAGGAAGCCCACATAAACAACAGGAAATGATGAAATGCAAGTAAACAAAGATTGTCAGTGCATTGACCTTTTAGAGCTCCTGGGCTAAGAAATATACTTCCAGGGAGGAGAAGAGGTCCAGAAATCCGGTCAGTTGCCAGCAAGAAAGAGGCACTCTACGCCCTCCCAAAAATGGGTGTCCAATGCCGGCCGACACCAGACGTCTCAAGAGTGAGTCAGTCAGTGGCTCGCTTATAGTATTCCTAGTGGGATACAATTTAACCACTTGGCCGCGGCGGTAATTCCGCCACGGCGCCGGGGGGGTCGCGCGCCCGCCATGCTCGTGACGGAGCCACTCCGCAACGAGCCACAGGAGCGCTGTGCTCATGATGGAGTGGTTCTGTCACGGCCCGCCCGCTCATTAATTCCGCCGTGCAGGCGTGGAATTGCTGCAGCGTGGGTGGGGCGGCAGCGCCGTGATGGAGCCACTCCGTCATTAGCACAGAGCGCCCGTGGCTCGTGACTTAGTGGTTCCGTCACGAGCACGGAATGGGTTAACAGGCATACGCTTTCAGAGAAGGGACGCCCCAAACAGGAACTACCAGCTGTCGTCGAGAAATGAATCAGGAAGCAAAGCTCCTCCAGCCAGGGGGGGGCGTGGTCACGATCCAGAAACAGTAAGCCAAGCAACGGCTTGCTGGCACAAAGCATCTTTAAATGCTTCGCAAGGGAGGAGGAACAAATGCTGACTCCTGTTGGCTAACGAAAAATAAATTGTTCCGTAAGGAACTTTAAATAAAGACAGCTTATTTTGATCAAAATTTAAGTGGCCTTTATCCGCCCAAACATGAAATGCACTCAATTGATTACAGCCTATTTTGGGCTATTGCGAAGGATGCCTGGGGTCTGAAAATAGCAATTGATAAAACCAATTGGCAATGGTGTAGGTCAGTGGATTTATGCAATTCTAGGGCTTCATCACTTGCAGCATAGTTAAGGATTGATAGGGGTTGCACACAAAGTAGTCACATAATTTGCAGATTTCACCAAATATTTTGTTTCTATCTCACACAGAGGAAAATAATCCTACCCGAGAATGTGCTGCATAATTTGCATTTATTGGCACATAATTTAGCAACTTTGATGGATAATTGTTCCTTAATGTGGGATCATCCTAGTATCCCAAATATTAGTAGAGCTCTGCAGAGTGGTTTTGGGGCTCTCATTATGATGAAATTCATATTTCTCAGGGAAGCTTAAAATAATTTCCATATTTAACACTTGCCAAAATGATTCATGATTCCCCAGTAAAGCAGTTTTGCGGATCTCCACATAGACTCAAATTGGATGTAAATAAATAAAATGTGATTGAAAGATGGAGTTTGTTTTCTCCCATCATACATTTCAGGTCCGCAAGCCCAAAGTGGGGGTTGTAGAACTAAAGCTGTCTGATTGGTTGGCCACAACCTCGGGAAACATTTTGTGGTTGGCATTACAGGACCTGGGGATTTGGTATGTCATCATAATATTTATATTTATTTAACACAATGTAAATAGCAACATCAAAAAGCAGAATGTTTTTAAATAACAACACATGTTCAAACCCATTAATATTAATTTATTCATAGTCATCTCTTTTACAGAGTTAAAAGAAATATGGTGTGTAATCTCATCTGTAAGATTATTAACAGCATTTGTAATTACAACTGTCACAACAAGGATGAGGCAATGAACATTGCATTTGATGTGCGAATTGTGGTTTCCATGACGATTGTGTAAGTTATGAATTGTGGTCCTAATCATAACTTGTAAATTTCAGTTGTCTTTCAGTTTTAATTCGCCACCATATATGGAACTGTGTTTTCTTTTCAGTGCACTTTTGAGGTTTAGCTGTTATACTTAATACTAACTATGACTTCTCTATAGCATATATTACAGAATGGCAGCAGCCACTCTATAGTTATAGTTAAGGTTACCAGAGATAGAAATTCCTCAGATTTTTCACCATTAATAACGTAGGCCCTGATTAACAATCTCCAGAAAACTTTGCAGACCTATTCTTTTTTTCACATTGGCAGACAATACAAAGTTTCTCTGTGATTGGTTGAGGGGATGCTAAGATAAAAGGGGGTTACATTTTCCATAGGCTGATATATATTGCATAGCACCAAACCGGTCGAATGGCTTGGCATGAACTTTGGCAGGATTAGACAATATGGTGACCAGATGATTCTTTTGGGTACTACAGGTAAGTTTAGGTTATGAGGAATTTTGACTTAGAGATATCTTGGGCAGCGATTTTCCAGCAAAATTTCACAGTATTTCACAGAAGAACCACAGTACATATTGTGCAGTTCTCCCTAACTGCTGTAAAAATATGGAGAAAATTATTAAAATGTGTCTACCTCCTAACACTTTAATATAGTGGTGAAAGGTAGAGAGCAGCAATAAAAGCTACTACTTACCTAGATCTAAGACCCTAACCCAGAATATAGCAGAACGCAGACAAAATGTGCTGAAAACGGCATGGCTGACTTTTACCTTTAGTAAACACAGCCGTTAACCAATCACAAACTGCCTTATCATGTACATTTACTGCAATATACTGGAAACTTACTGCGGTATACTGCGGCACAATATAAAACTCAGTATTGTAGAATTCATAACTTTAAAACTACTTCCACTATTCACATATGCTACAAAAAGCGACACCAAATGATGTATTTTCCTGCTACCTTACATCTACATCAGTTAACACGCTTTCACGATACGTCTGCTTCAAATACAAAACTCCACTGTATGCTACTACATTATATGCCATTCCACTCTATGCTAATTCACTGTACGACACTCCACGTTACCTCACTCCACTCTACGCCACTCCATTCTACACCACTACACCGTATGCTACTACACTCAACGCAACTCCATTTTAGACACTCCAGTGTACACCAATACACTGTACGCCCATCCTCTGTATACTACTCCACTGTATGCTATTCCATTGTATGCAACTCCACTCTATTACACTATACTTTACACTATTCCACACTGCCATTCCACTTCAGTGTACACCACTACACTGTATGTTATTCCTCTGTATGCCACTGCACTACACGCTACTTCACTGCATGCCACTCCACTAAATGACACCCCCCTCTATCCTAATACATGTAAGCTATTACACTGCACATAACTCAATAATTACGACCTACACTCTAAGCCCCCCTCCTCTATGCCAAAAAAAAAGAGAGACAGCCTTATTCGGAAGCGTCACGGCTTCTTCAGCAGTGGTCTTGGGAATACTGCAGTGTGTACCTAGAAAGAAGGCATAATATAACAAACTACTTGTTCACACTTAATCAAAACTGTGATGCTATTGTTAGTGTATCTTACCCCTTGAGACCTAGGCTATAGCTTCTCTCTTATAGAAAGTATGTTCTTATAACAGATCCTGCAACAACAATACATTGACAGTCAATAGTCTGTAACTCAAGAGTTGCACCCTTAACCCCTTAACCCCCCTTTAGTTCCTCTCATTACCTGGTGCTGTTACAAGGTTGACCTTGACTTGCTTCAACTGGAACTTGGCGAATAATGTATGTCGCACCAATGAAAATGAACCCTGTCTATGAGTAAACTAAGTAGCTAACAAAAGTCTGCGGGGTCAAGTTAAGTATCCAGAAAGCGAACTAAAAATTGCTCTATACAGTTCAAGAGTTCAGGAATTTCCTACCGTCTAAACCACGGCTGACTTCTTCCGAGTTAATTCACTTGAGCAAGAAATTTCTACCTCTGGACGATGTGACTCCCACGTTGCGCATGCGAGATTCTAACTTGTATTCTTCCTCAGACTTCTATGACAAAAACAGCTTTGAGTTCCGATAGCGAAGATAGAACACCTCTTCACTCAGGAACGGTTACAGTTGAAGTGCGTAGTTCACGTGCGGAACGTGCACCTCGTTAGCTCTGCAGCGCTCGTGCTCTAAGACGCTAGAACGGCAACCTGACTTTTGCTGTGGCCATTCTGTTCCGCCATTAGACGTGCAGGATTTCCTCAACACTGACAAGCACTGATTTAAAATCAAGGTAGATATTATGTGTCTCCTTCTCCATCTCGGGTATCTAGCCTTTTCCTTGAAATGGGGTCGAATCTCAGCTCCTCTACTAATACTGTAAGTTGTTGCCACTGCAGTCGTGACAGTACCTCCCTCCAAAAAGGGGTCCCCCAATTTTGTTTTTTTAGGGTAAGCCCTATGGAAGCTTTTTATTAATCTTGGAGCATGCACATTTGAGGAGGGTTCCCATGATCTTTCCTCTGGACCAAACCCTTCCAATCCACCAAATAATATAACCTGTTTCTGGAAATTTTGGAATCTAGTATCTTGCTGACCTCAAACTCATCTCCTGACTCTACATTCACTGACATAGGAGTGTTTTTAAATCTTACATTCATTGGACTTTTCTTTAAGAGGGAGATATGAAAAGCTGGATGAACCCTGAGAGACTTGGGAAGTTGCAACTTTACCACCACTGGATTGATGATCTTTGAAACCTTAAAGGGACCGATAAACCTGGGTTGGAATTTCCTATTCCCTTTAAGTCTCAGATGTTTGGTGGACAACCACAACTGATCCCCTACTTTGAAACTAGCTCCCACTCTTCTTTTCTTGTCTGCCTGTTTCTTGTAGGATTCTTTAGCGTTTATTAAATTTCTCTGAGCCTTTTCGTAAGAAGTTTTTAACTCTGCCATTACATCTGTGATGGCTGGCACAGCAACATCCTGTCGACCAATCATCAGACTAGGATGTCGGCCTGAGTTTTAAAAAAATGGGGAATACCCAGTGGAGTCGTGAAGTGCATTGTTGTAAGCAAATTCAGCCGTACACAACAAATCTGACCAGTTTCCCTCCTGTTCCAGCAGGTAGAGACGCAAATATTGCTCCAATTCCTGATTCACTCTCTCTGTTTGCCCATCTGTTTCAGGATGGTAACTGGTAGAATATCGCGTGTCTATACCTAAATTGTGCATGAATTTTCTCAAAAATTTCGATAGAAATTGTGTTCTTCTGTCAGATATAATTATCTGAGGAACTCCATGTGCACGAATGATGTATTGATTAAATAGTTGTACCAGTTGAGGGGCAGAAGGCACATATTCTAAGGGAATGAAATGACCCATTTTTGAAAAGGAGTCTACAAACACCAATATAACTGTATTGCCCTGACTGGGAGGTAGGTCTACAATTAAATCTAATGTCACTGTATGCCATGGATGTGGTGCATTGGGCAGGGGATGTAACAAACCCTGTGGAGCTTGTCGATTAGGTTTCCCTTTGATACAAATCTCGCAGGTTGAAACATACTGCCCCACTAGAGCCGCCATGCCCGGCCACCAAAAATATCTCTTGATTAACTCCAAGGTTTTCTTCACACCTTTGTGCCCTGCTAGTCGATCATCATGACACCCAGTCATGGCCTTTTCCTGCATTCCTTGAGTTGGAAGGTACAATTTTCCCTCGAAGTATGGAAGACCATCAATCACAGTTCTCTCGTCACCCAACTCGGCCCAATCTTTTAATTTATTACCCGAAAAGGCTTTTTGAATTTCTTTGGTAAATTCCTCCAAGTGAATTGCTACGATGATTTTGTCTGAAGGAATATTGGGTTCCTTCGGTGGGGCTCTCTCTTCTTCACCTAAATTCATTCTGGATAAAGCATCGGCTTTTCCATTCTGGGCTCCCGGTTTGTATGTTATCACAAAATTGAATTCTGAAAAGTACAAGGACCACCTCAGCTGTCGAGGGGGTCAAGGTTTTCGCAGATTTTAAGAACTGTAAGTTTCGGTGGTCTGTAAATACGGTTACACAATGTTTGGCTCCGAAAAGGTAATGGCGCCAGTCTTGAAAAGCTTCTTTAACCGCTAACAATTCCTTGTCGGCTATGGAATAGTTGACTTCGGTATCAGACAGCTTTCTCGAACGATAAGCCACCGGGGGGAGTTGTCCCGTTTGTTTGCTTCGTTGAGACAATATACCACTGGTAGCAAAGTCTGAAGCATCAGTTTCCACATAGAAAGCCTGTTCTGGGTCTGGGTGCATCAAAGCTGGAGCTGTGACGAAAGCCTTTTTTAGATTCTGAAAGGCTGCTTCTGCTTCGTTGGACCAATCAAACTTTTTCCCTTTTTTCAGCAGTTAATTGTTATTAACTCACCTTAAACTTATGCAGGTACCGACATCTTTGGGCTCTCAGGGGTGAGCTGCCGGCTGGGGCTGATTGTGTCTTTCGCGGGCTCCCAGCGGCAGCGGGCGCCATCTTGGCTTGGGCTTAGCTTTCCACCACAGCCCTGCCACTCCCCCGCCGCTCCGCCCCTATTTAAACAGGCAATATGAGGCAGCGCAGCGGACGAGCGCAGCGGGCGCGACGGAGGCGCGCCGGAGTTGCGCCTGAGTTAAGCCCGTCTGCGCCCGTCCGCGGCCGACCGGGGCTAGGGGCACGAGATGCTGCTAGTTTTATCTCCTATTCTCCGTCTCAGCTATGCATTTATTGGGCCCCCGGCAGTATTAACCCCTCTACTGCTACCTTTCTACAACACCTTGGCCTATATAGCTCCCCTCCACACTCCCCCCCTGGGTTAGTATCACTTCTAGCCTCATCAGCCCCCACTCCCCCACCTGTCCACCTTTCACCCCCAACTTCCTCTGCCCAGTTGTTTACTACCTCGGCTACCCTCCTAAACACTAGGTCTGCTGTAAACCATCAATACGAGCTATTTGATTATATCGATTCAACCGAACCAGATCTCCTTTTTTTAACCGAGACCTGGTTTCAAGACCGACTCCCTGCCCAATGTGCTTGCTGCCTTACCATCGACATATTCCGCCATTCGTGCGGACCGTCCCGAGGGCAAGCGGGGTGGTGGAGTGGCTTTAATAGCTCGTACTGATTTCAACTTTCAAATCCTTCCCTCCCCTCCTATCACCGATGTCGATCTCCTTGTAGCTCGTTCTACTTCCCACCAAACTCCCCTCACTTTTGTTCTTATTTATCGCCCTCCACAGCCTACCCCTTTGTTTCTCCCCGATATCCAGACCCTCTTGGCCACTCTGGTAGTTAACAATTCTTCTGTATTAGTTTTAGGGGATCTCAATTACTGGCCCAATGACCCTGCCGAAAACCCCCAATCTAAGGAATTCACCTGCCTTATGAAAAGTTTGAATTTTGTACCGCTCATCCACAGTCCCACCCACCTACATGGCCACATGCTAGATCAAATCTGGACACTGAATGTTCCATCCACACCTCCTACTATATCCCCTTGCCCATGGTCAGATCACTCCACCATCACGCTCTCCCTTGCCCTAGCACCCCTGGTCAAACCCCCCCTTCCCAAAAATACCTGGGTTCGGAAATGGGGTAAGGTAGACATGCCCTCCTTCTGCTCAGCCCTGGCCAAGACCTGTCCTGATTTAAACGGCCTGACAGCCGCCCCACAGTTGGCCTCAATTAACAACTGGCTCACGGTGGCAGGTGATGAATTCCCCCCCCTCAAGCGGCTTTCATTTAAACGGGCCCACGCAGCCAATCGTTGGTTTACTTCCGACCTTAAAGAAAAAAAACTAGCTGCAAGAAGGGCCGAACGAGTCTGGAGAAGAACTTACGACCCTGCCCTAAAAACCATCTACTTGGCCGTTCTGCAAACCTATAAAAAGAGCATCCTGGAAGCAAAAGCCGAATATTACACCAACAGGATAATGGTTGGAGAGTCACAATCGAAGGAAATCTTCTCCACTGTCCATGAACTTGCCTCATCCACCAGAGCCACGGCAACCATCCCCCCGTCCCAATCCCTCTGTGACTCGCTCAACGAGTTTTTTATAGACAAAGTTGTTAAAATTAAACACAACATCCCCCCGCCCTCTTCCACCTTTGTTGATCCTTCCCCTCCCCCCACCACTGTTAAACTGACTAACTTTCCACTTCTAACCGCTGACACCCTTTTCCCCTTGCTCCAACGGGTCAAATCAGGCTCTCCCCTGGATTTTGCTCCTGCCTGTACTCTCAGGGAAGTCTACTCAGCCTGCCCTACTCCCCCTTTAACCCTTCTTAATGACTCACTCATTCACGGTCACGTTCCCAGTTCACAAAAATCGGCGGTTGTCATCCCAATCTTAAAAAAATTGGACGCCGATCCCTCCACCCCTTCCAATTACCGCCCCATCTCACTCCTCCCTTACCTTGCAAAAGTCCTGGAAACTCACATCACTTCTACTCTGAGCACTCACATTGAGGCAAATCATTGCCTCTCCCCCTGCCAAGCTGGTTTCCGTCCCCTGCATTCTACAGAAAAAGTGGTCATCTCAGTCATGGACAAGCTGCGTGAAGGTATCGACATCAACCTTCCGCAAGCCCTGATTCTCCTAGATTTATCCGCCGCTTTTGACACGGTGGACCATACCATCCTCCTTAACCGTGTCATGGCGGCGGGCATAGAAGGCTTAGCCTTTTCTTGGCTGGAGTCTTTCCTTGCTGGGAGAACACAGGGAGTCCGCTTGACTGGCTTTGCGGCGGCCTCTCGCAAGGTAGAATGCGGGGTCCCTCAGGGTTCATCACTTTCCCCTCTTTTGTTCAACCTTTACATTTTTCCCCTCATTTTTATGTTACAGCAACTGGAGGTCACCGTGTTTAATTATGCGGATGACCTCCAGTTAATCTTCAATCTGTCCCATTCCTCTTCATCTGCTCTGAACGTCCAAACAACCATGACTCTCATTCAAGATTGGATGAACTGCAGCCACCTCAAACTCAACCCGGACAAGACCGAGCTGGTCTTGACCGGAGGTGGCTGCAGTCCCTGGTCCCCTTCCTTTTGGCCCCCCTCCCTTGGTGCCCCACCACTTCCTGTGTCCAAAGTGAAAACCTTGGGAATCCTTCTTAATCCCCAGCTCACTGTTCACCCGCAAGTCAGCTCCGTAGTTTCTTCATGTTTCTTTTCCCTTAGAGTAATTAGGAAAGTCTCTCGTTTCTTTTCCCCCTCAGCTTTGAAAATTATCATGTTGGCCATGGTACTCTCCCGTATAGACTATGGAAACATAGTCTATAATGGAGCCCCTGCATACATGATCCATCGACTACAACTGGTGCAGAACCAGGCGGCCTGCCTGATCCATGGCCTACCCAGATATCATCGGGTCACTCCATTACTCAAAACTCTGCATTGGCTCCCTGTGAGAGAGCGCGCCCTGTTTAAACTCAGCTGCCTCACGTATCAGGCCAGATCGGGCACTGCTCCGAGTTCATCCGTTCTCTCATTAAGCCATACTGCCCAGGCAGAGAACTTCGCTCGGCCCACTTGGCCCTCCTCACCATCCCCCGCTTCAAAAAGCAGAGGGCGGGCGGAGCAAGATTCGCTGTCCTGGCTCCAACATTTTAGAACTCCCTCCCAGTTACTCTACGCACCTCACCTTCCTATCTTTTGTTCCGGAAAAATCTTAAAACCTTTCTGTTTACACAAGCCTACCCTTAATCTCCCTGCTGCTGCCACCCACTGATCACCACTAGCGCCATGAAACCGCTGGGTATGTGAGCGCTGTACAAATGTTTTTAAATTCAAAATTCAAATTGAGTGATTGGAGAAACTTTGGTATAGAAGTTTGGAATAAATCGTCGGTAGAAATTGGCAAAGCCAATGAAGCTTTGTATTTCTTTCACACTTCTCGGAGATGACCAATCCTGAATGACTTTAACCTTGGACATATCCATTTCTACTCCATCAGCTGACAGGACAAAACCAAGGAATTCCACACGCTCCGCATGGAATGAGCATTTCTCGAGTTTGACATATAGATGGTTGTCCAGCAATTTTTTCAAAATTGCTCTCACATGCTTAACGTGATCCTCCACGCAATCTGAGAAAATTAATATGTCATCAATGTAAACCACCGCTACTCTGTCTAAAAACTCATGCAGGACATCATTGACAAAGTGCTGGAAAGCCGCTGGTGCGTTGCTTAAACCATATGGCATGACCTGATATTCAAAGAGGCGGTATTTAGTCCTGAACACCGTTTTCCACTCTTCACCCTCAGCTACACGAACCAAGTGATAGGCCCCTTGCAGGTCCAACTTAGTGTAAATTTTGGCCCCTTTGACCTGATCCAGGAGCTGCGAAATGAGGGGCAAAGGGTACCTATTCTTGACCGTCACTTGGTTCAAGGCTCTGTAATCAATGCAGGTGCGCAGGGTACCATTTTTCTTAGGTCGGAAAAGCAAAGGCGACGACACTGGTGATTCAGATGGCCGGATAAACCCTAGTTTCAGGAACTCATCCAAATACTCTTTGTGGTGAACATTTTCTGCTTTGGTCAATGCGTAAATTCTACTGCAAGGCAATGTAGCCCCTGGTTCCAACACAATTTTGCAATCATATTCCGGGTGAGGAGGGAGTCTCTCAGCATTTTGTTTATCAAAAACACTGGCCAAGTCCTGGTATTCCTTGGGAATATTCTGTGTTTCCAGAACACAAATGCTTGTAGTGAGCTGAGCTAACTCATGGGCGGGAGATGCTTCGAACTTGAGTTTTGTACCCTCAAAACATTTCTTCAAACAATGCTCCGAGTTCATTTCTACTGTCCTCCTCTCCCAGTCATTAGTGGGGTTGTGTTCAGTCAACCATGGCAGTCCCAAAAATACCTGAAATTGTGGCACATCAATCAGATTAAGTCTTATGCATTCACGGTGTCCCTGCAAACCCTCCAACTCCAACGTTTCAGTCTCTTCAGTGATGGGGCCAGAAGTCAGGTTAGTACCATCCACCGCCTGGACCACTTCAAAATGTTTTTTCTTGATGGCCTTGACTCCAATTTCATGAGCATACCTCAAATCGCAAAAGTTTCCTATAGCGCCAGAATCAATCATTACCGACACCCCTGTGATTGCTCGTGATCCGAATTTTACGGTAAACGTGAGTGTTAAGTGGGGCGCCGCCGATTTCAAGGTGTTAACCAGTTGTTGATGATCAGGAGTTGACTGTTCCAAACATCCCATCAGGGCAACTCCTTCTACTGATGGGATTTGTCTTTTAACCCCAAACTGACTTTGGGCTTCTTCGGACACTCTTTCACAAAGTGACCCAAGGCTCCACAATACAAACACAAATTGTTAGAACGTCGTTTCTCCTTTACCTCTTTAGTCAAGGGACCTCTGATAGAACCTATCTGCATTGGTTCTTCTCCGGTAGCTACGTCAGTCTTGCCTTCAGGCTTGATGCGATCTAGACGGGGAATCCAGGTCCTAAAATCTTTTTTCTTCTCAGATCGCCTCTCATAAAGTCGATGATCTATCTGTAAAACTAGATCTATCAATTCCGAAATTTCTTGCGGTCTCTTCGGTATTTGAGCTAGGGCGTCTTTTAACTCGTCCTTCAGGCCGCGATAGAAAATCGCTGAGCGTTTGCCTTCGGGCCAGTCTGTCTCCACAATTAATTTGGTAAATTGGGCAATGTATGCTACTAAATCACGATTCCTCTGCTTAAGATCCAGCAACTCGTTGTCTGTAGCTTGGTTGGCAGTGCACCTATCAAAAATTCTCAAAAATTCTTTCTTGAAGAGTTCAAAATCGTACAAAGCAGGGTCATTTCTGGAGATTAATGGCATAGACCAGGCTGCGGCGTCACCGCTCAAGTAGGACAGCATGAATGCAACCTTCGCTTGACCCTCTTTAAACACTACCGTTCTACATAAAAAATGTAAAGAACACTGGATGAGAAATATTTGGGCCTTATGGGGGTCCCCACTAAATCTCTCAGGGTTAGCTAACGGGATAATTGCAGCAAATGAGTGTATCATTTGAGTTGCCGCTTCAGCAGCTGATTTATAAGTAGGATCCAACCCCGGTAAAGGAGTAGTACCCGCCAGAATTCCCTCCATTTTGAGTTTAATTTGTTGAGTCTCTTGTTGGGATCTTTTGACCTCGTCTCTAAGAACCCTATTTTCCTCTTACGTATGAGTTAATTGATTTTGTAACCCTTCTAAAACCCCCAGCTAAAGATTTTAAATCCAAACCTTCAGCCATTGCCGACTCAGGTGGATAAAATGGCACTTCAATCTGTCAAGGCGCCAGACGATATCCACAGGAGTCGACGATGGGCCCAATGCCCCACCACCTCAACCACCACTCGATGATAAAAACAAAGTGATGTCTAAAGCAGCGGGGAAAGGGGAAGTGGAAGAGAAAAAGAGAGACAGCCTTATTAGGAAGCGTCACGGCTTCTTCAGCAGTGGTCTTGGGAATACTGCAGTGTGTACCTAAAAAGAAGGCATAATATAACAAACTACTTGTTCACACTTAATCAAAACTGTGATGCTATCGTTAGTGTATCTTACCCCTTGAGACTTAGGCTATAGCTTCGCTCTTATAGAAAGTATGTTCTTATAACAGATCCTGCAACAACAATACATTGACAGTCAATAGTCTGTAACTCAAGAGTTGCACCCTAACCCCCCTTCAGTTCCACTCGTTACCTGGTGCTGTTATAAGGTTGACCTTGACTTGCTTCAACTGGAACTTGGTGAATAATGTATGTCGCACAAATGCAAATGAACCCTATCTATGAGTAAACTAAGTAGCTAACAAAAGTCTGCGGGGTCAAGTTGAGTATTCAGAAAGCGAACACAAAATTGCTCTATACAGTTCAAGAGTTCAGGAATTTCCTACCGTCGAAAACACGGCTGACTTCTTCCGAGTTAATTCACTCGAGCGAGAAATTTCTACCTCTGGACGATGTGACTCCCACGTTGCGCATGCGAGATTCTAACTTGTATTCTTCCTCAGACTTCTATGACAAAAACAGCTTTGAGTTCCGATAGCGAAGATAGAACACCTCTTCACTCAGGAACGGTTACAGTTGAAGTGCGTAGTTCACCTGCGGAACGCGCACCTCGTTAGCTCTGCAGCGCTCGTGCTCTAAGACGCTAGAACGGCAACCTGACTTTTGCTGTGGCCATTCTGTTCCGCAATTAGGCGTCCAGGATTTCCTCAACACTGACAAGCACTGATTTAAAATCAAGGTAGATATTATGTGTCTCCTTCTCCATCTCGGGTATCTAGCCTTTTCCTTGAAATGGGGTCGAATCTTAGCTCCTCTACTAATACTGTAAGTTGTGGCCACTGCAGTCGTGACAACTCCACACTATTCCACTCTACACTACACTATGCTATTCCACTATATGCCACAAAAGTGGGTTATTAGTGCTCTGAATGCCAGTAATGGGGGTAAGCACCAGGTTCAGATGGCATCGCTGTGTAGCTTATTGAGGCTAACGCCCTCTGTGGAGTAGTATCATGACCATGGTCCTGGATGTTTGCTGCAGAGACAGCTTTTTGCCAACATGGTCAGAATGTAATATTGTCCCTATTTTTAAGAGCAGTGGCCACCTTAATCTTGCATGCTACCATTTAATTTCCTTACTAGACTCCCTAGTTAAGGTGGTTGGCTGAATTATTCTGAACAGACAACAGGGCTGGGCAGATTCTAACAAAATCCTGTCAAATCTACAGTACATATTTCGGGCAGGTTTATGTATGATAGACCAGGCCTTAAAATTGATCCTACTAATAAAGAAGTGCACTAGGATTAGGTGAGGCATCCTTTTTTGTGTCTTTCAAGACCTATCCTCCGTATTCGATTGTGTTATCTATAGCAAATAGTTGGCCACCATGCTTGCACTCAGAGTTGAGGATCCTATTGTAAACCTTCTTAGAGACCTTTTCTCAGGTAGTACAGCTAAGATTTGTTATGGTGTAGGGGTCGAGGCCACTCAGTCATTCTGCATAGAGAGAGGGGTCTGGCAAAATCCCTAGTGTCAGGTGGAATTTCCACCTCTGAGGACATATTTGGTGCAACCTCCCCAATTGAGAAAAGCCACCTACCTTCCCCCATGGGAGGCAAAAAGACGCTATTGGCCCTTCTGGGGCAGGTGTATTGCCGATGCCAGGGTAGGCCACACTGTTCTTTTGTTTTTTTTTGCTCCGGTTGTAAATATCTGGTGTTTAGTGGGGTTTCTGCTAAAGGTGGGGGGGTAAATTGAGGTAATTGCCCCAATGTGTTCTCTGTAGCTCAGAAATACTGCAGACTTTTTAAGTGGGGGCATGGCCATGCCCCTCGTGAGCAGGTCCCAACCAAGTGCTTTTTCTGGTGGCTAGTGGGCTTTCAGACCCCTCAGGCCTACAGATTGAGGTAATCACCCCAACCACCCACGGGGCAGAAAGACTGTTGAGCCCTTTTTAGGGTAGGGGCATGGCCATGCTCATGGTGGGCAGCCACCACTACTATATTGTTTTTTTATACCTATTTCCTGGTGTCTAGTGGGCTTTCTCCACCCTGGAGGGCAAATTGGGAGTGTTCACCCCCAACCATCTGCAGAAAGACTGTTGAGTTCGGTTTGGGGTGGGGCCATGGTTATGCCCTTGAGGTGCAGCCCCCACCTCCATATTTGTCTTTTATTTTATTTTTCCTGGCATCAGTGAGCTTTCTTCCCCAGGAAGAGGGAAGATTGGGGTAATCATCCCCAACCACCCCCCAGGGGGGCATAAATAGTCACATGTTTGGAGGGGGATCACAAGCCTTTGCCTAAGTGGCTGCTCGTGGGTGGATCTCTGCTCGGGAATCATTCTCCTGTGATGATCCCTAAGCAGAGATTTACTGGGCAGAGATACCATTGGAAAGGGGAGATTCTCCCCTTTCCATTGATACCCAAGATAATCAGTGCCTGAAGGACTAAGGTATGACCCAGAGCACTGATGAAGTGAAAGTGAAAAGAGCCCTTCAGCTCATTTTGCTTTTACTTTTATATGTAATGATATCAGTGCGCCCTGCACACTCACCATCATTACAAGCAACAACAAAAAAGCCCAGGCTGCTCGAGAAGTGAGCTGCCTGAGTCTATGATCTAAAAAAGGGTTCTATATTGCTCTCCCTAGTGTCAGCCAATGGCCTACAGACGCACTGGGGAGGGATTGCATTGGCCGGCCATTGGCTAACAGCCACATTTAAAGGGGTTAATAACACCCCACTTGTCCACAGTGAATTGTACGATTTCCAAAAGGCTTTTGGTAAAAAAAAAATTGGTTGAAATGCATTGAAAAAATCAAAGGCTAAACCTTTGTTATAGTTAAGGAAACTTTTTGTATTCTTTCTATACAAAACAAACGTAAAATACTAAAACATCAGACATTCTTCAGTTATAGTTCTACCTTAAATTTATAATTTATACACCACCTTTAAATTTATGTAACTATAGTTATTCTTTAGCTACGAACAAAAGTTAGAAGTACACAAAAATGTACATTTCTAAATGGATACCTTTAATTTATAATGTTTTTATTATTATAACACACGCACCCTCATACACAGTGTATTCAACTCAGAAGCCTCACTACATTAATTATCCTGACTTCTCGCAGCACTACTCATACACTTTTACATTATATCAATTATACCATCTAAATTAATATTATTTACAATAATAGTTATGACATCCCAAATCACATCTTTTGTGAAAATACAGATCATGGTACAGTGGCCAGTTATAGTAAATGTAGTGTGCTCCGGCCCAAGGGTCCTCCCCTCTGTACATTAGTAGGAACTACATGTACAGCCATGACGCTTGTTTTCAATGTGCTATATATTTGGTGGACAACTGCTATTGGTTTTGGTAGCAAGGAACTCCACTACATTTGCGATGGAATATCATGTCCACTTATCTCCACATTAGGACCCAAATTAAGAAGTATAGCGACACTAAGGGGTCGATTCCGATTCGGGAAAGGAATCCGTATGACGATTCGTATTCGTAGCCGTTTCTGTACGAATTGTACAAATCCGTCCGATTCGCGTAGTACGACCCGTTGGTAAAAAATCTGTTCGAACCTTACTGAACCCTACAAAAAACAAGCGAAAATCCATACGATACTGACTCGGAAAGTGAACCGTATGATTCGTAAACATGCTGTACGACCCGACAAGTACCGAGAACGCAATTTGTACGGGAAAACATCGTCGCGTATGAACTGCGATTTGTATGGAAAACATCACGTATGAGTGATCCACAAAATCAAAAACGAAACAAACCCTCCCTTAACGTAGCGCACGCGAACCCCCAAAA